>NC_034181.2:57095945-57796094 GCF_002021735.2 Oncorhynchus kisutch | reverse complement strand
TGTAATATTTTTCCATAAAGCATGAGATCTATCTGTGTCTTTGTTTTTTGGCTGCTGCTCCTTGGAAAGAGGACACATTCAGTCTTTGGTGCGTCAGCTTTTCGTGCCACGTGTTAGAGTGTGTCTCAATCTCTTGAATAGACTGATGGAGTTTTTTTGCAGCAAGTTGAGGACATTTGGAGCTGGACCAGAGGCAGAGGTCGTCAGCAAACTGTGAGACTTGACCTATGGTGGGTGGAGGGTAATAGATGTCTGATATGTATAGAAGAAAGAGTAGTGGCCTTGGGACACCTGATTCAGGGGGTAAATGGTGGGGGTATTGCTTTGGAGACCTTTACTTTAATTGTGCAGTTATGGAGGAAGCTGATGATGATGTTTCTGATGGAAGGTGGTAGTTTAAGATTGGAGTCTGCAAGTAGATAACACAACCCATTGTGCCACATCTTGTGAAATGCCCTTTCTATAACAAAGATATATGACATTTTGGAGAATGTATTCATCAGGTGCTTGTTGGATGAGTGTGCTGTCAGTATTGTCTTCCCCAGATGCTTTGTTTTTCATTTTTTTCCAGATGAATCTTAGTTTCTTCAATAGTGACAGCTCAAGTGAGGGGAGGGTCTACTGGTGTC
This sequence comes from Oncorhynchus kisutch, assembly GCF_002021735.2. Classification (NCBI taxonomy): domain Eukaryota; kingdom Metazoa; phylum Chordata; class Actinopteri; order Salmoniformes; family Salmonidae; genus Oncorhynchus; species Oncorhynchus kisutch. The sequence continues at coordinate 57,795,465 of NC_034181.2, read as the reverse complement.
AGGTGCGAGGTAAATATTGTTTTCTACATTTCTCTATCGACAATGTTTTTCCATTCTCGGTCAAAGAGAGGGTCATTGGGACAAGAGTGGACATTTTGTAGGTGGTTTCTGAATATTATTGCTTTTGTTATGTTATCTTCTACGAGTTGGTCTTGGGACTTCAACACAGGTATGTTATTGTTGGTTTTTTCTCCGTTAATGTTTTTTATATTTTGCCAGAAGGTCCCGGGGTTGGTGTCTGTATTGAGCTGGTAGTAAATAGCAATCCACTGTTTCTGTTTATGAAGGGTGAGTTGATGTCCAATATGATTCTGTAGCCAGTTAACTTTTTGTTCTGATCAAATCTATACGGACCTTTCTCTTCTGCTTGATGAGGCTGAGGATCAGTTCGGTCTGTAATAAAGTCCTTCAGTGGGGAAAACTCATTCTGATTGGCTGGACTCGGCTCCCCAGTGGGTGGGCGTGGCTCCCAAGTGGGTGGGCCTATGCCCTCCCAGGCCCACATATGGCTGCAACCCCTGCCCAGTCATGTAAAATCCATAGATAAGGGTCTAATGTATGTAAGGGTCTAATGTATTCAACTAAAATAGTTGAAATTGATGCATGTTGCATTTATATTTTTATTCCGTTTTTTAGATAGATTTGATCTCAATATCAAATCATTTCTGGGAAAGAATTAAGTACCTTACTGTGATTGTTTTAAATGAAAATGGTAAAACATTTTTTATTTAAAATAGCTTCGTAGCAAAGAGCAATTTCTCAAACAAGACTTTTGCTAGTAATGTCCTGGAGTGGTCTGAGTGCGTATGGGAAAACGGAAAACAAGTTGTTATTGGCAGAGAGGTTTGGAACTCATTCTTATTTGTCTATTACCTAATTGAACATCTGGTGATGTCACTAGGCAGGCCAAAACGCCATCCCACCAAACCTAGCCGATATTTCAGGAAGTCTTTTTAAACAGCTGTCACGACTCCCACCGAAGTTTGCTCCTCTTCCTGTTCGGGTGGCGCTCGGCGGTCGTCGTCACCGGTCTACTAGCTGCCACCAATCTCCTTTTCTGTTAGTTTTGTCTTATTGGTTTCATCTGTCTCTTGTTTGGGTTTTGGTTAGGGCTATTTAAGCTGGTTATGCCCGCATGCTTTTGTGCGGGCTTGTTCCTCTATTAGTTTTTGTGGATGTGCATTTTATCTTATTTTCTCCGGACTGTTTGGGTCCTGTTTTTGGGCCGGTCAGTTGCCCGTTTCTGTACCGGAATAAATACGATTGTCCTAAACCCTCTACTCTCTGCGCCTGCCTCCGCACCCACTACTCCTAGAAGTCCTGACAACAGCTCTTATTCTAAAAAGGCATTATCATAATTTTCACAATTTCCCAGTGTGGAAATATATATATATATATATACAGTATTTACATAAATAAAAGACAGGAAAATCCATGCACTGGGCCTTTAACCCTTACCTTAACAACTGAACATGAATACCTAACCTTAACTGTAGAGGTTAGTTTCACTTTCACTTTTGCACAGTTTGACTGACAGCTAACATATGGCAAAATGTATCCTACTTAAAACTGCAACACACTCCGTAAACTACAACCAGCACCGCAGACGGACCCACACGTCATAATTAAAGCAGCCAGCCATCTCTGTTGCATTTTCTTTGAAGCTTGTGTTGTGTATCTCTCTCTCTCTACCTCTCTCTCTCTATACATAATTAATACTTGGCCTGTGACCTTCCAGATAACTTGGCCAGCAAATGAACCTTCCTGCTTCTGGTGTCGTCAGTGTCAGTAGGCCCCCAGGGTGCCAAGAGTGTATAAGCTATGTCCATGTAAGACCCAGCTAAACACTAGGCATGAGCAAGGGACAGAAAATAGAATCAAATCAAAAATGTGGTTTGGTAGAAATTGCTATTCAATTAATAGAGATATGGTAAACACTGGGTGCTCAAGTTGACAGGTAATAAGTGTCCCTGACACCCTTTATGTATTTAGCTACACAGTGTGGGTACACATTGTTACATTGTACTTTAGCATGAGAGAAATGTTTGTGGCATACACCATTTCAAGGACTTGCAAATGAACTCACAATTGAGATAACTGAGCAATCTAAAATGATAATTACAGAGTGAGAAGAGGTTTAGTCACAACGGATTTGAGCTTGTTCCACAAATTGAATGCATATAAAAACATTGAGGTATAATTACCCAAACTGCTCACAGTTACAACCATTGCAAGTGCTACGCAACAATTAGGGACACTTATTGTAAAATGGTAAGCAAATTAAGGCTTTGGTAAAGCAATGATAATACGCAATTTACTTTTTTAATAAAAAATGTGACCTGGTTGTAATTCACCCTGCAGTTTACTGCCACTCTCAGGGTCAGAGTTCATCCAGGGCCATTTCCATAAAGTCTGTTTAAAGGTGCTGGCAGCAGCTGTCAGAAGAAAAAAAAAGCCCATAAAGCCTTTTCCCTAATTCCTCATTTCCTTTAATTGGGTTTTGTAAAGACATACCTCTGCTCGGGATGAGGAGTTTAGGGAAATCGAGCACCTCTAGGCTTCTAAAATGAGGAAATGTTCATTTTATATTCATGGAAATATTATGAGTTCGATTCATAACGCTGTGTACTGTTATTAGTGTGTGTGTTTGTGTGGGTATGTGCGTGCCTGCGCTTCTTTGCCTGTGTGTTTTGCTATTTCTTGTGATACCATTAAATCAAAAAAATGAAACCTGCATATTTGCTTATTCAAATATCCCTTCTTAAGCGTGTACAGACAACAAGAAATCTCTCTCTCTCTTTCTCAGGATATCACCCTCCTTCTCTCTTTCTGTCTACAAGTGCAAATGCAGACATTCACACACGGAATCAAAACCCCTCTTCAGCATCCAGTAGGATCTATTCCTCCCAGTATCTGAGTAATCCTCAGATGCCTTTGGGAAGAGGTACTGCTTATAGGCATTTCTCACAGAGCATGAGTTTCCCTGCTGTGTGCACATACTTCCTGTCAGTTCTCTAGCAGCCTGGTGATAATATGCAAGAGATGTGGCGACTGCTATGGCACAGGCCTGCCTGATGCACACAAGCAAGCAGGTATTATCAAATCCAATGCAACTGCTTCAGTTATCAACAAGGGCAGTAAAGCATTGTTAAGGTTTTAGGGTACTGTTACAAAAGAGAAAACTAAGGGCATGAGAGGGCTGAACTGTTTGTTGTAAATGCAAGGCAGAAAATGTATGGTCAGTCGCCTGCAGTTTAGTTTATAATAATTTAGCTGAACTGCAGTATAGCTCCGATTAGACCCAGAACTCACTGCCATGAATCACACCCGGTCACACTCTCAGTTGTGATCTCCCAGGTATGCATTGCAATATATTGCCATAAATTGTCATATTAATAATTCACATGCATAAACATGCACAAAGAATCACTAATGAGTGGCTTTGTTAGATGGGTGGGCTGTTGTGAAAATAAACATGTAGACGTAAATGTAGACGTATTATATACAGTATTTTGTGCTAGAAGCTATTATTTCAACTAATGGGAAAATCATCAGCCATCATATTGTCATCATTCTTTGAGGGACTTACCGCTGTGCAGTGGAGGCTGCTGAGGGGAGAACGGCTCATAATAAAAGCTGGAACGGAATAAATGGAATGGCTTCAAACACCATGCGCTTGACGTATTTGACACCATTCCACCTATACCGCTCCAGCCATTACCGCGAGCTGTCCACCCCAATTAAGGTGCCACCAACCTCCTGTGCGGCTGTGGTAATTCTATATTTTATTTTTTTGAATACATCTCAATAGCACCATTGTCACAGAGATGCTTTTTGTATTCAGATGAAAACAGCAAAGGGAAAGAATATTTACTCACCATATATTGATCCCAAGCAGGTAATTGCATTGTCTGATCCAATAATCGTGTGTATTGAGCATTACATGGGTTCTCCCAGTAGAATGGCAGGTGGCTTTATCCCCCAGTTTGCAACAACAAGCCTTTTCTCATCAAGGAAAGGACCCTTCAAGAACATCACCATGATATCTCTTCTCCTCATACCATTCCAATCGTAGATGTGTTGGAGTGATTTACTGAAGTACCCAGTACATGGATTTACTGCAGTTCTATCATGCTATTAGGTGGGCACTTATAAGGGGATAGAAGTATATTTAGAAATCCATATAACACATTTCAATGAGAGGAAGGCTATATTTTTTGGGAACTTTATGGTACAGCTGAACTGTTTCCGATTTCTTCTCTTCTTCCTCCAGCGACTGGCCAACATGACCCATCTCTCTTTCTTGATCGTTGCTTTAACAGCTGCTTCAAAAATATTGTACCACACATTCATCTTTAGATTTTTCCTCTTCATCTGACCCTGTTAAAAGATAGAGTGAGGCAAAATTGTTTGCTGTAAAAATGATTGCTGGCCATTTAGATTCAGACCAACCCATCATATTATGGTGATTTGGTCATCTGTGGCAAAAGCCATCAGCTATTGAAAGGCAATCAAATAAGTGTAAATCTGCCTCTGAATTGGGCCCAAACATGGGCCTCCCTCTGATAGGTCATTTTCCAACCTAGTAGGCTTGCTCATCCAAGGACCTGTTCAAAAATCAAGTTTGAGAGAAACCATATTTCAACATAACTAAAACCACAGATGAAATTACTCTCATGTGGAGATATAGCTTCAGATAGGATTGTTTTAGGAACAAGGGTGTTCTGTGGTATCAGTTACATGATTCATGAACTACTTATTATTAGTCATTGTCTGTCTTTAATAGGTTTGCCCTGCAGAAAAGGCCTGAAGCGTAAAATTCCATCAGTAATTGATCTAGCACAAGGCCTATAAAAACTATTCACAAACGAATTTCCTCAACTAGTTTGTAATGCAGCCTTCTTGAATGACACATTCCTTGACAGATGCAGGAGTTAAATATGTAAAAACATGATATCTGATAGACATACACAGGTATTGAATGGGATTGCATCACTAAGAGTGCCACAGAGCCCATTGCTACGCCTAAAGATAGGTAACAGTAGGCTGCTATTCAAAGAGCAGAGACTGGTTCTGTTTAAGATCCAGAACATAGAATGTGACCAGTAGTGAGGGGCAGTGGGTGAGTAAATCAGTGTGACGGTTGATGAGTGAGACAGATGACACGGGTAGTTCCCATTTAGATGTTAAAGGATTTGTTTAGTCACAATCCCTCTTTAGACAGCACCCATGTCCAACTTTTATCAGCTGGGGTCAGTCATGCTCTAATGGTGCTCCTACACATAAGCCCCTTGTTTATATGGATGTGGTCTAGCAGGTGGGGGAAGAAAAGTATGTTCACGAGAGGGCTGTAAACCAGGCACTGAGTATCTCCCACGGCCTATTTACATTTGTGTGTGTGTGTGTGTGTATATATATACACGTGTGTAAAGCGTATGTCTGTGGATGCTATGGCCCACATTAGAGATGTGGCAAGGCCCTTCACAGCACATGAGTAGAGGGGCTGCTGACCGTAGGTACAAACAGATTACAGCTGTCACAGACCGCCTCTCTCACTTAGTTTTCCTATCAGTGAGGGGAGTATGCGCAATCTGTGTGGCATTATGCTGCAGTGGTATCCTTCCGATTGTTGTAGAGGCAGCGGAATAAATACAAACAGAGCCTCAAGCAATGACAACACCTAGATGAATGTTACACTGTTGCACACCACAGACAACCACATTAGCCTTAGAGAATAGTCTCTCTGCAGTCATCATGCGTCTAGATTTCATGTCCAGCATGAAATGTAGGTATAGATATCAACTGTAGAATTGCTTCCCTAGGAATGCGAGAAATGTGTATTCATGGTAAAATTTGCAGCAGGCAAGGAAAAATGCTAACCCTGGTGAAAATACGTTGATTCTTTTTATGTTGTGAAGACAATCCACTTTTCTTTACATCAAGAAATATTCTGAATATTATTTTCCCAAAGGCCAATGATTTAACTTGCTTTCATATGAAAGAAGAGTCATTTCAGGTGTTTGTCAAAGTTCAACCTTTGTTGCCTCACCTAACCTAGTTTACAAAATGCCAGTTATTGATGAAACATCAGGCCAGAGCTGTTAGATCAAAGCAGGGCTGTTCTTCTATCAATGTTTCAAAGTGCTGAGTGAGCTAATGGAGTAAAGCATGACAATGAGAGCTAAGAGCTTCAACAATGGGTTTAGCATGAACCTTAACACACAATCAATTGATCCACGTATTACCAAAGCATATTAACTAGGCTGGAGACGTTCATGTTTTTTCATTGCATAGCTAATGGTGTCTGATTGAGATGGCTGTTAGTTAGTTAGTTTGCTATATCTTTTTTTATTCATATTTGATTTATGTATTAGACAGAGCAATTTACAGTAATATGCTAAGAAATCCTATTTACAGAAGAATAATGAGATATCCCATAAGACATAATGTGCACTATTTATTCAGACAAATATGACGTTTATTTAGCCTATTCTTAACTCCTTCCACTCAGTACCTGCAGGTCTGTGTAATTGTACTGACATACTTTCCTATGTTAAATTATTCAACATTCCATAATGTGCTGCTATGTCACGTTAACATAATTTATCCTGTAGCCTGGGTGTTTTACATCATGTTGGGCATAATGTAATGTAAATAACCATCCATTCCAAGGTACATTCCATACATGCTTTTGGTACATTCCATACATCCACTCCATTCACAATACAACCTCCGAATATCCCCATAGAAGTTCGACCATATAAATATATAAAAAGACTATTTTAGCTGTGGTGATCAGGGTCTTATTGCTGGGTAATTCCAGCACATCATTGAGAGATAACAGCTGGTGGTTTGTGTCTCTCGTCACAAGGCACCTGCCAGGACTGCAGATGGAACCTCATAGAATGAATGACACCCAATGGGACAGGCTCAATTATTTTGAACTTTTGTTTTAATCTGGACATGCCAGGGGAAAAAAGCTTTAGACGGTTGCTGTTTGGAGTGATGTGCGCTCATTGACAGGGTAAAGGGAAATGTATGCTGAATAGAGCCGAGAGGAGGATAGTGGATAGCGATATTGCCCCTGTGGGCTGAAGGGAGGGGTGGGTGAGATCCCAGGCTTATCTCACAGGTGTCACTGTAGAGAACCTGGAAAGAGGAGGCACAGGGACAAAGCTGTCAATCTGTCTAATTCTATCCCATTCCAGCTACCCAGGATTAAGCTGATGTTGGTGTGGTGGTGGTGGCTGTCTGGCTCCCCTCACTGCCTGCTCATGTCCTGCCTCACTGCAGAGGTATAATGACGAACCTGATGTGTACCCCATCCTCCCCCTCATCCCACCCTGTCTCCAAGGGGAAGAGCTTTGTTCACCAGCCGAGTTTATATGCTGTCCCTGTCATCAGCCAGCCCACCAGGCTTCATGCGCCTGCAACACCAAGGGTCAATATCATTACCAGACACCTCTGCACAGCCTCATGTAATACAGACACAGGCTGCTTTTCCCTTGTGCTCCATCAGTATGCCTCTCTTTCTTGGTCCTTTGTAGCTCAGTTGGTAGAGCATGGTGCTTGTAATGCCAGGGTAGTGGGTTAGATTCCCGGGACCACCCGTACGTAAAATGTATGCACACGTGTGTCGCTTTGGATAAAAGCGTCTGCTAAATGGCATACACAACAGTTCAAAAGTTTGGGGTCACTTAGAAATGTCCTTGTTTTTGAAAGAAAAGCACATTTTTCCACTCCTCTTTCTATTCTGGTTGGAGCCAGTTTGCGCTGTTCTGTGAAGGGAGTAGTACACAGCGTTGTAAGAGATCTTCAGTTTCTTTGCAATTTCTCGTTTGGAATAGCCTTAATTTCTCAGAACAAGTATAGACTGATGTCTGAAAGTTATTTGTTTCTGGCCATTTTGAGCCTGTAATCGAACCCACAAATACACAGGAGTGATGGTTGCTGATAATGGGCCTCTGTACACCTATGTAAGTATTCCATAAAATATCTGCCATTTCCAGCTACAGTAGTCATTTACAACATTAAGAAGGTCTACTCTGTATTTCTGATCAATTTGATGTTATTTTAATGGACGAAAAATGTGCTTTTCTTTCAAAAACAAGGACATTTCTAAGTGACCCCAAATACAGATACTCAACTAGTCTAAAGAAGGCCAGTTTTATGGCTTCTTTAATCAGGACAACAATTTTCAGCTGTGCAAACATAATTTCGAAAGGCTTTTCTAATGATCAATTGGCCTTTTAAAATGATAAACTTGGATTAGCTAACACAACGTGCCATTGGAACACAGGAGTGATGGTTGCCTGTGTAGATATTCGATAAGAAATATGCCGTTTCCAGCTACAGTAGCCATTTACAACAGTAACAATGTCTATGCTGTATTTCTGATCAATTTGATGTTATTTTAATGGACAATTGTTTTTGCTTTTCTTTCAAAAGCAAGGACATTTCTAAGTGACCCCAACATTTTGAACGGTACTGTACAGTTGAAGTCGGAAGTTTACATACACCTTAGCCAAATACATTTAAACTCAGTTTTTCACAATTCCTGACATTTAATCCTAGTAACAATGCCCTGTCTTTGGTCAGTGGATCAGAAGTTGACATACACTCAATTAGTATTTGGTAGCATTGCCTTTAAATTGTTTAACTTGGTTGTGTGTATATATATATATATATATATATATATATATATATATATATATATATATATATGCAGTATATTTATTTGTCTCTCTCTCCTGTGTCTTACACTCTCTCCCCTCACCTCCTTCATCTCTCAATCTCTCTGAGAATGTATGGCTCAGTATGCACCTCCTGCCCAGACAGTGACCTGTTTATTAAGCTCGCTTTCTGTCCTGCGGTGTGGCTCTCAGGGAGACAAAAAAGAAAATAACAAATCAGTGGATAAATAACCCCAGTGGGAGTCCACCCCAGAAGTAGGGGAGTGATGTGATGCAAGCATGCAAGATAAGTGCCTAACATCAGAGCTTGGCTCCAGTCATTTTGTCAGTCCACAGAATAGAATTCTGGAATTGTACATGACATTGTTTTCTCTCTTTACAGATGAAGCATATTTCAATTAGCTAGTTTGGCTGACAACATTCTGCGACGCGATCATCTTTGAAGAAATCTTGCTGCTGAGAATACAAACAAGACACCTAGGTAAACAAACAACCCGGCTGTGTATGTTAGCGCCACTGCCTTGACAAGAGTGTCTGTCTAAATGCCCTTCCGTTGGGTAATCTTTGAAGACAGACTACTCAGATCTTTCATGTCACTCCAGTCACATGCTATCCTCTTGCGCTGTAACTCATTTACCCTGTCAGATATGGCATCCAGGAAAATTAAAACACCAGCTTTCAAACTTCACATTTATCATATGAATGCTCCTCATCAACTTCGTTGCCATATCATTCAAAGCTGCATTTAGAATCGCGAAATGGCCGCAAATTAAGACTGGGAGTCACTGAAGCAAATATACAATCCCTCGCTTCCAAAACTCCATAAAATGACATTTACTCTCCACAGTCAATTAACATACACATAACATGCGTTTTACAAGAAATTCCCAGACAAATCATTTTCAATGGGCTGTGTAATCTGGAATAAGTATATTCCTCTAAGAAGCATACAACACAAGCAACAATTCACCCTTTTAGCAGGTTGCTAGGTTTTGCATCACTTTTGGTGCAGAGGGATAGAGCCATGCCAATCGGAGGAGCCTGCACTGGACTGGCCCACAGGGAGGCAGCCAGGCTGGTTCATCTGGAAACACAGTAATCATGACGGAGGTTGGCGGCACCACAAGCCATGCATAAAAACGAGGAATGCTTCTTGTCTGCAAGCTGTGTAACCTTGATTCATTAAACATGCTCTGGAGTAGAGGCTCCATTACATCATCTTTTGTAAAATCACAATAATCCCCTGGTGAACAGTGCCGATGTAGAAAGAAGCCATTCATGTCATAAACGGGTTCTTCACCTAAACTAGGTGGAATTATGTGGTGTGACAACAGCCAATCATGAGAAACACCGACGACGAACATGAGACAAATGTCATACACATGAGCATCATTCAGAACAAGAACATTTCTGATATTCATAAAAAGGCATACAAACTACACACATATAATCCATCTCATTACATAAACGGTTGAAGTCTGAAGTTTACATACACCTTAGCCAAATACATTTAAACTCTGTTTTTCACAATTCCTGACATTTAATTCTAGTAAAAATTCCCTGTCTTAGGTCAGTTAGGATCACCACTTCATTTTAAGAATGTGAAATGTCAGAAAAATAGTAGAGCTTTCATCACATTCCCAGTGGGTCAGAAGTTTACATACACTCAATTAGTATTTGGTAGCATTGCCTTTAAATTGCTTAACTTGGGGCAAACATTTCACGTAGCCTTCCACAAGCTTCGAACAATAGGTTGGGTGAACTCCTGACAGAGCTGCTGTAACTAAGTCAGGTTTTGGGCCTCCTTGCTCGCACATGTTTTTTCAGTTCTGCCCACAAATTTTCTATAGGATTGAGGTCAGGGCTTTGTGATGGCCACTCCAATACCTTATCTTTGTTGTCCTTAACGCATTTTGCCAGATCTTTGGAAGTATGCCTGGGGTCATTGTCCATTTGGAAGACCCATTTGCAACCAAGCTTTAACTTCCTGACTGATGTCTTGAGATGTTGCTTCAATATATCCGCAGGAAAACCTGCCTCGTGATGCCATCTATTTTGTGAAGTGTACCAGTCCCTCCTGCAACAAAGCACCATGACATGATGCTGCCATCCCCGTGCTTCATGGTTGGGATGGTGTTTTTCTGCTTGTAAGCCTCTCCCTTTTTCCTCCAAACATAACGATGGTCATTATGGCCAAACAGTTCTATTTTTTTTTTTCATCGGACCAGAGGACATTTCTCCAAAAGGTACGATCTTTGTCCCCATGTGCAGTTGCAAACCATAATCTGGCTTTTTTATGGGGGTTTTGGAGCAGTGGCGTCTTCCTTGCTGAGTGTCCTTTCAGGTTACGTCGATATAGGCCTCGTTTTACTGTGGATAAAGAGACGTTTGTACCTGTTTCCTCCAGCATCTTCACTGGGTCCTTTACTGTTGTTCTGGGATTGATTTGCACTTTTCGCACCAAAGTACATTCATCTCAAGGTGACAGAACACATCCCCTTCCTGAGCGGTATGACGGCTGTGTGGTCCCATGGTGTTTATACTTGCATGCTATTGTTTGTACAGATGAACGTGGTACCATCAGGAGTTTGTTAATTGCTCCCAAGGATGAACCAGACTTGTGGAGGTCTACAAATTGTCTTGGCTGATTTCTTTTGATTTGCCCATGATGTCAAGCAAAGAGGCACTGAGTTTGAAGGTAGGACTTGAAATACATCCACAGGTACACATCCAATTGACTCAAATTATGTCAATTAGCCTATCAGAATCTTATAAAGCCATGACATCATTTTCTGGAGTTTTCGAAGTTGGTTAAAGGCATAGTCAACTTAATATATATAAACTTCTGACCCACTGGAATTGTGATACAGTGAATTTTCTGTGAAATAATCTGTCTGTAAACAATTGTTGGAAAAATTACTTTGTGTCATGCACAAAGTAGATGTCCTAACCAAATTGCCAAAACTATAGTTTGTTGACAAGAGTAGTTGAAAAACAGGTTTTAATGACTCCAACCTATGTGTATTTAAACTTCTGACTTCAACTGTAATGAAAAATCAAGGACATGTTTTCACAGTACCTTATGATGTTATGGTAAGAGCTGTTGGTGTCAGGCAGGGGGGATCCTATAGTATATGTGTCAGACAGGAGGGCACATCACTGAATGAGGTTATGGGATCACGTGTATGCCAATGCTCTTAGCTATGATCACAAGAGAAAATCATCATCTGTTCTCCCATTCCTCCTCTGCCAGAATAAATGTTAATTGTTCTTCTGCAATTCATTTGGCAGAATTACAGTTGGAATCATGCTATGATTAAGAGTAACCCAAGAGAATTAGCTATATTTTCCCTTTTCTGTGCCCATTCTACATCAACTTCCTAGATACCATTTTTCAAAAACGATGTCAGGGTTTCTTTTTCTGACTATGACCTTCATTCAGACATTTTCACAAAGAATTCATCCCCAAAGGAAATAATCAGTAATTCTTGAGATCAGTGTAATGTTTTCATTGAGACAGGTGTTTGTTGTTACAAACAGGAAGAAAAACATGGCTGACATTCGAGACCGTGTGAAATTACTGCGCAATGTCAAAATGATCAATAAAAACTCATTCAATCCAAAGTTTATCGTCAAATATTACAAGGGATGACATGCTGTTTCTTTTGCCAATATGCGCCTGCAGACACTATGAACTATTAAAGATGTATGCCTTTAGAGTAAGTTATTAGAACATTTAAAAAGCCTGTTTCTACAGAACAGAAAAGGATACCAGATAAGGTATAGGTATTAAATTGATTAAAAAGCCCTCTGGGCCCATGAAAATGTGAGAAAAAACTAAAATGGTATAACGTTAGAATGACCAAATTGAAAGTTTAACCTAACCCAGTCAATCAGCAACCATGACTCACTGTGAGCTAAAACGGCTATTATGTATGTGACCCAGAATTGCATCGAAATGTATGATTTTACCAGGGTTACCAATCTGTCATTAGGCACTCACTTTAACAGAAGCCTAAGCCAAGTCCCTGTGGAACCTGTCCTGCATTTGCATTCATAAGCATGCCCACTTCTCCAGCATCGCTCTTTCAGGATTACAGTAAATGTTCAAATTCACGCTTGCCCAAGTCTCAACTTTCCACGGTAAATGAATTGTGTGCTTCTTCTGGGAGATTGCGTGCTGTGGTGGGGATGAGGTGAGGGGAGAAGCAGTCCTTTCTCCTGTCTCTAGAGCAGTCATTACCACTTAATGTCCTCATAATAGTTTTTTACCCCTCCCCCTCCATATTACAAGTCCATACATTTCCCGATGAAGTGTTATTAGCGTTTTTAAATTCTGTATTGATTTACATATATCTTTTGATTTTTTTTTTTACTATTAACATATTTTACATGAATTGTTCAAAGGTCTCATAGGAACTAAGCTAACAGGCTATATTTGTATGCGCAGGAAGAGGAACGAAATGGGGAGCTTCTAGCAGGACATCTCTTTGCATCAAAGAGGACTTGATTTGAGTCATCCACAGATCTTATGTCATCGCAACATTTAACCAGACCTTTATGGCCGGCTCAATTACAATTGTGAAGCAACCGTGGTAATGCTATGTGTGAATGCTTATGTTGGAAAAAGGGAAACAAAGACGACATTCTCATCATGATTCTTTTATACATGATTGTCGCTGCCTCATGTAGGGAACTTTCTGCACACTTTCAGAACATACAGGTAATGATAGGACTGTAGCTGTAATATTGAACTTTGTTGGAATTGTCTCTGATGCATTATTCATCATTCACATGCATCATACAAAAATAATTACTTTGATAACAGTATAGGCATCTATTACCTGAAATTGTGATTTTCAACTGCGTTGCTATTTCTAATGTGTTAGTTACTTGGCAGTATTGTATTGTTGGTGTCATTGACAGTGCTAGGATAAGTTAACTGGGGTTGCTGATCACACAGCCTATTGCCTCAACTAGATTCCACCGCTGGCCGATTTCTTTATTGAGTGAATAGTCAGGGGACCGGAACATGTAGCCCAAACAAATATAATATTTGACTAAAACATAATCCTTTCAAACCTCGATTACATTTGTTTACGATCTCATTCAGTATATCTCTATTATGTGTGGGAATACTATGGAACATATTTGCTCAATTAAAATCACTTGAAGCTGATTTGCTGGTGTTTTTACAGTCTTTCCTATCCAACAATAAAAAATAATACCTTTATTTCATTTTTTACTCATAAAACTTGGGGGGGGGGCAGATAAAAATCAGCCGCATGCTGCCAGCTGGGGAACATTGCCCTACTGTTACGGTTTTCTTCCGTCGAAGGAGAGGAGGACCAAAATGCAGCGTGGTTATTTATAAACATCTTTAATAAAGATGAAAACACAAACAATATACAAAAACAATAAACGTGAAAAACTGAAACTGCCCTATCTGGAGCAACAAACACAGAGACAGGAACAATCACCCACGAAATACTCAAAGAATATGGCTGCCTAAATATGGTTCCCAATCAGAGACAACGATAAACACTAGGTAACCATAGACTTACCGAGACTACTCTACTAAACACAACCCCATTAATCTACAAAACCCCTAGACAAGACAAACACATAATCACCCATGTCACACCCTGGCCTGACCAAAATAATAAAGAAAACACAAAATACTAAGGCCAGGGTGTGACACCTACAGTATACAGACCCCTTCCCCTTTTCCACATTTTGTTACGTTACAGCCTTGTTCTAAAATTGATAACATAAAGAAATGTCATCATCAATCTACACACAATACCCCATGATGACAAAGCGCAAACAGTTTGCCATTTAAAAAAATATAAATCAGAAATAGGCTATTTACATAGGTATTCAGACCTTTTGCTATGAGACTTGATGCTCAGGTGCATCCTGTTTTCATTGATCATTCTTGAGATATTTCTACAACTTGAAATATTCTACAACCTGTGGTAAATTCAACTGATTGGACATGATTTGGAAAGGCACACAAAGATCCCACAGGTGACAGTGCATGTCAGAGCAAAAACCAAACCATGAGGTCAAAGGAATTGTCCGTAGAGCTCCGAGACAGGATTGTGTTGAGGCACAGATCTGGTGAGGGGTACCAAAACATTTCTGCAGCTTTGATGGTCCCCAAGGACCTAGTGGCCTCCTTCATTCTTAAATGGAAGAATTTTGGAACCACCAAGACTCTTCCTAGTGCTGACTGCAGGCCAAACTGAGCAATCGGGGGAGAACGGCCTTGGTCAGGGAGGTGTGTATATATATATTTATACAGCCACCCTTTGCCTTGATGAGAGCTTTGCACACTCTTGGCATTCTCTCAGCCAGCTTCATGGGGTAGTCACCTGAAATGCATTTCAATTAACAGGTGTGCCTGGGACAAGTACATTCGTGGAATTGCTTTCCTCTTATTGCATTTGAGCCAATAAGTGCTGTTGGTATACAGAAGGGTTTGTACACAGAGTATAGCCCTATTTAGTGAAAGACCAAGTCCATATTGGGGGATCCTGAGTGGCGCAGCGGTCTAAGGCACTGCATCTCAGTGCTAAAGACATCACTACAGACCCTGGTTCAATTCCAGGCTGTATCACAACAGGCCGTGATTGGGAGTCCCATAGGGCGGCGCACAATTGGCCCAGCGTCGTCGAGGGTTAGCAAAGAGAAACAACAGTCCATCATTACTTTAAGACATGAAGGTCAGACAATGTGGAAAATTGAAAGAACTTTGAAAGTTTCTTCAAGTGCAGTCACAAAAACTACCAAGCACTATGAAGAAAATGGCTCTCATGAGGACCGCCACAAAAAAAGGAAGAACCAGAGATACCTCTGCTGTAGAACATAAGTTCCATTGGAGTTACCAGCCCCAAATAAATGTAACAGCAACAGACACATCTCAACATCAACTGTTCAGAGGAGACTGCATGAATCAGGCCTTCATGGTCAAATTGCTGAAAAGAAACCACCACTAAAGGGACACCAATAAGAAGAAGAGACTTGCTTGGGCCAAGAAACACGAGCAATGGACAATAGACCGATGGAAATCTGGCCTTTGGTCTGATGAGTCAGAATTAGAGCTTTTTGAATCCAACCCCTGTGTCTTTGTGAGATGCAGAGTAGGTGAACAGATGATCTCTGCATGTGTGGTTCCCACTGGTAAGCATGGTGTGATGGTGTAGGGGTGCTTTGCTGGTGACACTGTCAGTGATTTATTTAGAATTCAAGGCACACTTAGCATGGCTACCACAGCATTCTGCAGCACTACGCCATCCCATCTGGTTTGCACTTAGTTTTTCAACAGGACCACGACCCAACACACCTCCAGGCTGTGTAAGGGCTATTTGACCAAGAAGGAGAGTGATGGAGAGCTGCAAAGCTGTCATCAAGGCAAAGGGTGGCTACTTTGAAGAATCTACAATATAACATATATTTTGATTTGTATAACGCTTTTTTTTGTTACTAAGTTATTTTATAGTTTTGATGTCTTCACTATTATTCTACAATGTAGAAAATAGGTTAAAAAATAAAGGAAAACCTTTGATTGAGTTGGTGTCCAAACTTTTGACTGGTACTGTATATGTATATACAGTATATACAGTATACACACTGACGTTCAAAAGTTTGGGGTCACTTAGAAATGTCCTTGTTTTTGAAAGAAAATCACATTAAATAGTACCCGCAAAACACTGGTCTCATCGTCGACAGTGAAGAGTTGCAAAGAAAAAGCAATATCTCAGACTGTCCAATAAAAGATTAAGATGGGCAAAAGAACACAGACACTAGACAGAGGAACTCTGCCTAGAAAGCCAGCATCCCGGAGTTGCCTCTTCACTGTTGACTTTGAGACTGGTGTTGTGCGGGTACCATTTAATGAAGCTTCCAGTTGAGGACTTGTGAGGCATCTGTTTCTCAAACTAGACACTCTAATGTACTTGTCCTCTTGCTCAGTTGTGCATTGGGGCCTCCCACTCCTTTCTATTCTGGTTAGTTTTCCCTGTTCTGTTAAGGGAGTAGTATACAGTGTTGTACGAGATCTTCAGTTTTAATGACTCCAACCTAAGTGTATGTAAACTTCCGACTTCAACTGTATATTTCAAACAAGTGAAAACATACATAGATAGAATATAATAGACCAAAAATTCCAACAAACATCAGTGACATCACACCTGCTCGAACCCACATGTTCCAACCGCATCCATACCCATCTTGTTTGTCTCACTCCAACATGTTTCATACTTTGGGTATTTCCAGTGCTTGCACTATTCTATTTCTCTGTAGCCCACATTTTTTCTATATTTAAATAATAATGCATTTGATTCAAATGAAAAAATTGCAGTCTCTCGATGTGCAAAACTGATAGAGACATACCCCAAGCGACATACAGCTGTAATCGCAGCAAAAGGTGGCGCTACAAAGTATTAACTTAAGGGGGCTGAATAATTTTGCACACCCAATTTTTCAGTTTTTGATTTGTTAAAAAAGTTTGAAATATCCAATAAATGTCGTTCCACTTCATGATTGTGTCCCACTTGTTGTTGATTCTTCACAAAAAAATACAGTTTTATATCTTTATGTTTGAAGCCTGAAATGTGGCAAAAGGTCGCAAAGTTCAAGGGGGCCGAATACTTTTGCAAGGCACTGTATCTTTCAAAATGCAGATGTTGATTTAGTTATGGATCCATAACAAATTGCTATGGGAATAAATATCACTGATTTACAGAAATATTGGAACAAAGTTGTCTAATGAAGGCAAACAATTTAGAATCCTCCAATCCTGTAGCCTACTGCCGACAATCATGTTGTACTGCGCCATATTTATACCCTCTGTTTATTTTTTCTCTGAATGGAAACACCATAATATTAATCAAATTAATTAAGGCATATTTCATAAAATCAATCCCATATACTATGTTATTACAAAAAATCTTCTGAGAACTGTACTATGCGCCTGTGTCTGCATCGGGGCAGGCAATCCCTGTTAAGTGATGTGTTTTCTGTTGTCCTTTGCTGAAGTTTGAATTGGATACCGTGTGCGTTCGTTTCCTGAATGAGTTTTCGAGACTTAGTGTTTGTTGTTTTTCAAGTGTACTGTGATCCTGTTGCTACCGTTTCTCAGTAAAGTTTTCTGTTTATCCTTAACCACCGATTCCTCGTCTGGTCTTTTCTCTGCACCTGGGTCCAACCTTACCACATCACACTTTCTAACTCCGCCCATAACTTTTGGACTTTATAGCACTCCCAGAAGGCATGAATTATTGAGTCATTGTTAGTTTTACACTTAAGACATGACTCTGGCGTTGTGCTGTAGAATTTGAATTTCGTATAATACATTTTATACATTAGATTATGCTGGACTAAGCGTACATTTTAGTTACCTGTAATTTCATTAGTTATGTTCCAACACTCTCTCCATCTTGTGCCAATAGCAGTTCTTTTTAAGTCTTGGTTCCAATAGTTTATACTTTTTGGTTCCAATAGGTTGTTTTCTAAGAGATTGTCAGTTGGCAAGGCTCTCTGAAAGAGAGAAGGGGGTAGAGTGATACATGGCAGATATGTGAGAACAGAACTAATAAACGGGCTCTGCCCTCTCACTAAAATGGCCACCCCGATAAGAACTACAGATCACTAAATGGCCGACCACCAAAAATACAATTTACAGAAGCAAGGGGTCAAGACAAACCAGGAAGAGAGAGAGGAGGGGCTGGAAGGATCTGTGAACAATAGAGAAAAAGACCATAGATATCTGCTGGATTTAACGTGTATGAGCTGGATTGTTTGGACTTACCTGTTGGCGTTTGGACCTGGACCTACCAAGAACCCGATTCGTGTACCGTACCCTGCTATCCTTGACCTCGCCTGCGGCCTGCATAGACCAGGACGGAGAAACAAACAAACAGGTACTGTCCTGTTCGAAAGAACTCTCATTCTGGGGTGATTTTGGTGACGGTTTCCCATTTAATTTGTGAGAAACTCTCCTAATCTTGAAGAGGTTTGTCACACTTAGCAATCATATTATTTTCCTTTTCTAATTCAAATAGGATTCCCTTAACATTGTTTTAATCTCCAAAGATAAAAACATTGACATTTTGTGATATGAAACTTTGAAGTTGCATGTATTTGAAAATATCTACATTGGTCAGTCCAAAATTGCTTTTTCATTTTATCATGGAAATAATTGTATTTCGTTTTTTTGGAAGTGATATTGTTTTTTGTAGAATCTATTTCATTTTATTCCATATTGTTATAGTGTTCTTAAGTATGAAGTTGTTAATGTTGTTAGATTTATCCTTTGAAAATGGACACGTGGAAATATTTGTGGGATGAGCATGTGCATCTTCAATATGTACCCATATATCTCAAGTAAACTTGCCTTGGCTGGAGAGTTGATACAATTCCTAGTCTGGAAGGTTAAACCAACCCTCAGGTGTAGGGAGATTTAAAAAAAAAATGTGTATGAGTTTTATTTGCCCATATAAAGTCTGTTGTGGCAGAGTACACATTAGTAAAGATTTTTTTGTGGTCCATTTAAAGGATTGCTGTAGATTAGTTATTGTTTTTACTTTCCTATTGCCATTATTTCTGGGGGGTAAATGTTTTTATTCTTTCATTTACGTATTTGTGACCCACCACCTGGATTCGGTCCTATGTTGTTACATTTGGAATGGTGTTTACTTTTACATTGGATAAAAGTAGAGACTCGGAGCTAGAAAATTGTATATCATACACTGCAGTTGAGGAACGACGGCAAAGTATGAACTTGTAACCCCACTTTTGAGAAAATGGCCTGTGAATGTCTTTGTACAGATACTGGAGAACTCTTCTTTGTCAACACTCACTCAGCATCGTTCACACCCTTTAAAGCCTTAGCCCTACCCATATCTTTCAGGATTCACATGGGAGGCCATGTGCTAAACAGTGAATAGGGTAGTGTAGTAAGCAACCAAATATTTTCAAGATTAAAAGTGTTGAAAGTAGAAGCAAAAATACACTTAATCTAGTCCATTGGTGTAAGTCACGTTGTTCTTCACATTACCGTCTCAGACGAACACACACTATATCAAATAAAATACAGAAGGTGTAAATAGTATAGTCAAAGGTTTACTTGCATAGTGGACTTTTGTTAAGACAATATCTGGTTCAATTAAAATGTTTTTACCTTAATCAGGGATTTCCTCATCGTCTGATACATTTTCAGAGTCAAATAGAAGGGGCCGCGACCGGGAGACCCATAGGGCGGCTCACATTTGTCCCAGCATCATCCAGGTTAGGGGAGGGTTTGCTGCGCAGGGATGTTCTTGTCCCATCACGCACTAGCGGCTCCTGTGGCAGGTCGGATGCAGTACACGATGTCATGGTCGCCAGGTGCACGGTGTCCGACACATTGGTGTGGATGGCTTCTGGTTTAAGTGGCCATTGTGTCGAGAAGCAGTGCGGCTTGGTTGGGTTGTGTTTCGGAGGACACACGGCTCTCAACCTTTGCCTCTCCCGAGTCCGTACAGGAGTTGCAGCGATGAGACAAGACTGAAACTACCAATTGGATACCACAAAATTGGGGAGAAAACGGGGTATAAAAAAAGATAAGGATGGCATGTTCGTCCTCCAAAAAGTAGTCCATCACAGCATTTCCCACGGATCTTTTTCAATAGTGCCTATTAACATGGCAGACCAATCTGAACTCATCTCTCGGCATATCCAGCCTATCCATTATTTCAGTGGGAAGGATCTTGTGTTTTTCCATGGCTAAACCAACTAGGCTCATTATTTAAATGTTGTATTCGTATTTACAGATGGCATACACGTTTGTTATTAAGGCACATGAAAGTTCACATGTTCCAGAAGGTATTTCAGCCCCAAAAAACAAATTTTACATTCAAATGCCTCTCTTCTGCCCAAAAAAACATTCAGATGCCTCTCTTGTGAAGTAGTGACGTGTGACATACGCCTAGCTTCTTGAAACGGGTTACATTTAATACATTCTGGGTCTTGAAGATGTGCTGTCACAAATCTCGCCGAAGATGGTGCCTCTTCCTGTTCGGGCGGCGCTCGGCGGTCGTCGTCGCCGGCCTATTAGCTGCCATCGATTCCCTTTGTTTGTTTCTGTTTATTGGGTAATTGGGTACACCTGTTTTGAGTTAGTGTTTGTTTGTAGGCTATTTAAGGGCACTAGGCCCGCTGGGTATTTGTGCGGGCTTGTTTTCTGTTATCTGGTGTATGAGTGTAATCAGTATTTTTTCCGGACAGTTTAGTCCGTTGGTGTTTTGCATGTCGTGGCTCCACAGTCTATGGAATAAAATATCCACAAACTGAATTACCTGCTCTCTGCCATGACTCCTCCACTCACCATTGTTAGAAGTTGTAACATGTGCCCTGTTCAGTCTCTATATTCTGCGCGCTAAGTGTATTTTCTGTTGGTGTAATTAAAACAGGCTGCCTAAGTATGATTCCCAATCAGAGACAATGATAGACAGCTAGCTGTCTCTGATTGGGAACCCTACCCGGCCAACAAAGAAATAGAAAACTAGAATGCCCACCCAAATCATACCCTTACCTAACCAAATAGAGAAATAAAAAGGTCTCTAAGGTCAGGGCGTGACAAGAACGATCCGATATCCATATGTCATGGATTTGTGAACCCAGTAATACATTTAAAAAATAAAATGTAGTCAATTCTTGAATATATTCTTTTACTTCGAGAGAAAAAGGAGTAGTCTTTTGTAGTTGGGAGTAGTAATCTCCAGGTGACCTGTAAATTGTTTGTAGATATGACATTTTAATGGAGAATGCTTAGAATTGCCTTTTTTATTGATGTGTCTGTCTACCTTGTCGAATGTGTGATTAAGGTCACCTGCTAAAATAATAGTTCCTGTGTAGATTTGATATAATATAGTCTGAATTCTATCTAAAAATACCAGATTTTCCCCTGGGGGTATAAACAATAAAATCAATGTATATTTTTCACCATGTAAGGTACAATTTAATATTAGAAAACAGCCTTCTTGGTCCTTGTGCTGGGATATAAGGGAAAAGGGTGTATTCTTATTTATCAGGATGCCTACACCTCTTCTGTTACAACAGTGAGTGGCAGAATAGGCCTCTCCAACCCATCTCCTTATTAAATATTATATTTCCAATTTTTTGAAATGTAACTCTTGCACGAAAACTACATCTGCTGACAATCTCTTTAAAAACGTTATGCTTTTTTTCCGTGCCCATTCCATGTAATAAATTGGATTTTGTTGGTGTTTACTTGTACAGAATCAAAGTTAACCTTGTCTGTTCTGTCTATCATTGAAGAACCAGCTAAAACATTTTAGCAGACATGTTATGTGAAGGCTGTGGACACTCCATGGAATGGGAGAGTCATAGTATGAATACATTGTTATAATATTACATTTATAAAACTTGTGAACATGTTGGTTGAGCAGACATTTAACAAAGAACACACAAACATAAAGAAAATAACTTCTTTGTACTTCGAAGCTCTATGCCTTTTTAAGGCTTTTAACAATAAAGAAATACAATATTCTAGATAAATGCTTCCTTGACCTTCTCCCAGTCCAAACGTATGCCTCTCCTTGCCCACCTTTAATGGCACTGCATGGTCAATATGACATCTGAAGTGGCCATACAGCATTTACTGCGATGCAGCCTCCGCAGACGAATGGGCTTTCATACTTCTTGCACTTAGCAGAGCAGAGCTATTGTTAAGGAAGTTATCAAGGAAGTGAGTTTGTGTTTATACTGGACCTCCCACCCCCACCAACCGTTAACCAATCATGTGAATGTGGAGGTAAATTTTAGAGGTGCACGGCGATGCGGCACGGAGCTTGAGTTGGACTCTGCATGCCTCCGGGGGCTCTGAAATTGTGTCACCCTCTATATGAAGCATTTTCGGATCAAACAAAAATGGGGCTTTTACCCAACCAAACCAAGTTTGTCCAAACCTCCCGTGTTTTTGCAACCCTCCCTTCCTCTGACACACCTACACCCATCCATCCACTGACTTACTAATCCACTGTCATTATATTCCCACACAACATATACCCTATGTATCCACACACACATTCTTTCCCACCCTCCTACACATATGGGATGGCACGGTAGCCTAGTGGTTAGAGCGTTGGACTAGTAACCGAAAGGTTGCAAGTTCAAATCCCCGAGCTGACAAGGTACCAATCTGTCGTTCTGCCCCTGAACAGACAGTTAACCCACTGTTCCTAGGCTGTCATTGAAAATAAGAATATGTTCCTAACTGACTTGCCTAGTAAAATAAAGGTAAAAATAAAATATGCTTATTCATACTCACACTCCCATTCACAGACACACACACTGGTTTAGCCTTTAACTGTATATTACTCTCGTTTGCATCTCCAAGTTGTCTATTCCTCTGGGGGAAGCCATGGCTTGTTGGAGTCGTGTCCCTGCGCCACTTTACCAACTGATTGATTCGCTATTGTACATAACTGATCGCTCACAGTCTCCCAGTTCCTTAGGGTTATGCTAATTTATCAATTTTAGAGGCTTGATTTAAACTTTGTTGTCTAGTTTCTTTTTATAACATATTCATCCAATCGGTACATGCATCAGCCTCCCTCTCCAAAGGTCACATCCCAAAACATACAGTAAATTAACCTTATCTGTCATTCTGTTGTAACGGATGTTGCAGTTGCACAAGCAGGACGCAGTCCCTACACTTTGGAGAAAAAACAATCAGCGTTTTGTGTGATGATGTAGGCTTGTTTTTATAGTTGCTAACATATCGTAGTTCCTGAAAAAAGAACACTACTTGACTGTCTCCCTGACTGTCTGCCTCTTGGGCAACATCACCAATGTTTGCAATGATGATGAAAAAATAACATTAAATAGCTAATTAAACTGCATGTCTGTTTCTTGCTGCGTTCCACCTCTGGGCAGCCGAACGTTCTTCTCAAAATGGAGTCAATATTTTTTTCTCTCTCACCCATCTACACACAATGAAAAACAAAGTTATTGATCATGAAATACAGAAACATCTCATTTCCATAAGTTTAAGCTTGGGCCATTCAGGAACATTCACTGTCTTCTTGGTAAGCTACTCCAGTGTAGATTTGGGCTTGTGTTTTACATTGTTGTCCTCTGAAAGGTGATTTAATCTCCCAGTGTCTGGTGGAAAGACTGAACCAGGTTTTCCTCTAGGATTTTGCTTGTACTGAGCTCCATTCTGATTATGTTTTATCTAAAAAAAAAGTCCAGTCCTTAACGATTACAAGCATAACCATAACATGATGCAGCCCCCACTATGCTTGAAAATATGGTGAGTGGTGCTCAGTACTTTGCAGTATTACTTTAGTGCCTTGTTGCAAACAGGCTGCATGTTTTGGAAATATTTTAATTCTGTACATGCTTCATTTTTTTCACTCTGTCAATTGGGTTAATATTGTGGAGTATCTACAATATTGTGTATCCATCCTCAATTTTCTCCTATCACAGCCATTAGACTCTGTAACTACTCTGTAACTATTTTAAAGTCACCGTTGGCATCATGGTGAAATCTCTGAGCGGTTTGCATCCTCTCCGGCAACTGAGCTAGGAAGGATGCCTGTATCTTGGTAGTGACTGGGTGTATTGATACACCATCCAAAGTGTTAATTAATAGCTTTACCATGCTCAAAGGGATATTTAATGTCAGTTTTTTTCCACCCATCTATCAGTAGGTGCACTTCTTTGCGGTCTTTGTGGTTGAATATGATTTTGAAATTCACTGCTCAACTGAGGGACCTTACATATAATTGTATGTGTGGGGTACAGAGATGAGGCAGTCATTCAGAAATCATGTTAAACACTATTATTGCACACAGAGTTCTTATGTGATTTGTTAAGCATTTTTTTACTCCTGAACTTATTTAGGCTTGTCATAACAAAAGGGTTGAAAACTTTGTATTGTGTGTAGGCCAGTGACACAAAATCTCAAATCTCTGAATTCAGGCTGTAACACAATAACATTTGGAAAAAGTCAAGGGGTGTGAATACTTCCTGAATGCACTGTATATTCTGATATCGTGCTGAGAGTAAATAGCTGCATGTGTCTAGGCAATCTATGAAGAACATGACATGTCTAGACTGTCTGTTTGTGTCATGCTTATGTTTGCAATAGTAACAACAAAGTTTGTACAAACATGGCGATAAAGTATTTTGGGTAAAACATGTTAATAGCTGAATGTACCCTAACTCGCCTTCTGGAAAAAAAACATAAAGCTCATGCTTAATAACCTACTGAGGCATAGAATGCAATAGTTTGAACAGTTTTGTGTACAACAAGAAGTTTGTAGGCTACAGCATTGATCAGACAAAGGCGGTCCAGAAGGAGAGAGTGGCAGCAGAGCACTCAGCACAGCAGCTACTGTAGGCAACTGAGTGGGCACTCAGCTACCTAAAAGAAAATGCTGCACATGCACAGAAATATCCAGATTTTTAGCCAGGGCAATATGCAATACAGAAACTTTGTATCCGTAGCTATGCCGAAAGGTATATTACTATATACTACCGGTCAAACGTTTTAGAACATCTACTTATTCAAGGGTTTTTCTTTATTTTTACGATTTTCTACATTGTAGAAAATGGTTAAATAACACATATGGAATCATGTAGTAACCAAAAAAGTGTTAAACAAATCTAAATATATTTTATATTTGAGATTCTTCAAATGACAGCTTTGCACACTCTTGGCATTCTTTCACCCAGCTTCACCTGGAATGCTTTTCCAACAGTCTTGAAGGAGTTATCACATATGCTGAGCACTTCTTGGCTGCTTTTCCTTCACTCTGCGGTCCGACTCATCCCAAACCATCTCATTTTGGTTGAGATCGGGGAATTGTGGAGGCCAGGTCATCTGATACAGCACTCCATCACTCTTCCGAGCTGACAAGGTAAAAATCAGTTGTTCTGCCTCTGAGCAAGGCAGTTAACCCACTGTTCCCTGGGCACCGAAGACGTGGATATTGATTATGGCAGCCCCCGCACCTCTCTGATTCAGAGGGGTTGAGTTAAATGCGGAATACACATTTCAGTTTAATGCATTCAGTTGTACAACTGACTAGGTATCCCCCTTTCCCTTTCCTTCTTGGTAAAATAGCCCTTACACATCCTGGAGGTGTGTTGGGTCATTGTCCTGTTGAAAAACAAATGATAGTCCCACTAAGCCGAAACCCGATGGCATGGCATATCGCTGCAGAATGCTGTGGTTGGGTAAGTGTGCGAAATAATTTGAAATAAATCACAGACAGTGTCACCGGCAAAGCACCCCCACACCATAACATCTCCTCCTTCATGCTTTACCGTGGGAAATACACATGCGGATATCATCTGTTCACCCACACTGTGTCTCACAAAGACGACGATTGGAACCAAAAATCTCCAATTTGGACTCCAGACCAAAGGACAAATTTCCACCGTTGTATTGTTCATTGCTCGTGCTTCTAGGCCCAAGCAAGTCTCTTCTTCTTTTTGGTGTCCTTTAGTAGTGGTTTCTTTGCAGCAATTCAACCATGAAGGCCTGAGTAACACAGTCTCCTCTGAACAGTTGATGCTAGGATGTGTCTGTTACTAGAACTCCGTGAAGAATTTATTTGGGCTGCAATTTCTGAGGTGCAGTTAACTCTAATGAACGTATTCTCTGCAGCAGAGGTAACTCTGGGTCTTCCTTTCCTGTGGCGGTCCTCATGAGAGCCAGTTTCATCATAGAGCTAGATGGTTTTTGCGACTGCACTTGAAGAAACGTTCAAAGTTCTTGAACTTTTCCGTATTGACTGACCTACGTGTCTTAATTGGGATAGGGGGCAGCATTTTCACGTTTGGATGAAAAGCGTGCCCAGAGTAAACTGCCTGCTTCTCAGTCCCAGTTGCTAATATATGCATATTATTAGTAGATCTGGATAGAAAACACTCTGAAGTTTCTAAAACTGTTTGAATGATGTCTGTGAGGATAACATAACTCAAATATGGCAGGCAAAAACCTGAGAAAAATCCAACCAGGAAGTGGGAAATCTGAGGTTTGTAGTTTTTCAAAGCTTGGCCTATCGAATACACAGTGTCTATGGGGTCAAATTGCACTTCCTAAGGCTTCCACTAGATGTCAACCGTCTTTAGAAACTTGTTTCAGGCTTCTACTGTAAAGGAGGGGCTCATAAGGGCTGCCTGAGTCAGTGGTCTGGCAGAGTGCCACAGGCTCTTGACGCTCGTTCATGTGAGAGGTAGCTCTCGTTCCATTGCTTTTCTACAGACAAAGGAATTCTCCGGTTAGGACATTATTGAAGATTTATGTTAAAAACATCCTAAAGATTGATTATATACATCATTTCACATGTTTCTACGGACTGTAATGGAACTTTTGGACTTTGCCTGGAGTTCGCGCCTCATGAAGATGGATTACTGGGCTGAACGCGCTAACAACAAGTAGCTATTTGGATATAAATGATGAACTTTATCGAAGAAATCAAACATTTATTGTGGAACTGGGATTCCTGGGAGGGCATTCTGATGAAGATCATCAAAGGTAAGTGAATATTTATAATGCTATTTCTGACTAATGTTGACTCCAACATGGCGGATATTTATTTGGCTGGATTGGGCTCTGAGCGCCTTACTCAGATTATTGTATGGTATGCTTTTTCCGCAAAGTTTTTTTGAAATCTGACACAGCGGTTACATTAAGGAGAAGTCTATCTTTAATTCTGTGAATAACACTTGTATCTTTTATCAATGTTTATTATGAGTATTTCTGGAAATTGATGTGGCTCTCTGAAAAATTACCAGATGTTTTGGAAGCAAAACATTACTGCAAGTAATGTGCCAATGCAAACTGCATATAAATATGCACTTTATCAAACAAAACATACATGTATTGTGTAACATGATGTCCTATGAGTGTCATCTGATGAAGATCATCAAAGGTTAGCGATTCATTTATCTATATTTCTGATTTTTGTGACTCCTATCTTTGGCTGGAAAAAATGGCTGTGTGTGTTTATGTGACTTGGCTCTGACCTAACATAATCATATGTTGTGCTTTCGCTGTAAAGCCTTTTTGAAATCAGACACGATGGGTAGATTAACAAGAAGTGTATCTTTCATTTGGTGTATTGGACTTGTTAATGTGTGAAAGTTACATATTTCAAAAAAATATTTTTTAATATTGCCGCTAGCTGAACCCCTAGCTAAAATAAGTTAAAGTAATGATAGACTGTTGTTTTTCTTTGCTTATTTGAGCTGTTCTTGCCATAATATGGACTTGGTATTTTACCAAATAGGGCTATCTTCTGTATACCTCCCCTACCTTGTCACAACACAACTGATTGGCTCAAACGCATTAAGAAGGAAAGAAATTCCACAAATTAACTTTTAAGAAGGCACACCTGTTAATTGGAATGCATTCCAGGTGACTATCTCATGAAGCTGGTTGAGAGAATGCCAAGAGTGTGCAAAGCTGTCATCAAGGCAAAGGGTGACTATTTGAAGAATCTCAAATATATTTTGATTTGTTTAACACTTTTTTGGTTACTACATGATTCCATATGTGTTATTTCATAGTTGTGATGTCTTCACTATTATTCTACAATGTAGAAAATTGTAAAAAGGAAGAAAAACCCTTGAATGAGTGGGTGTTCTAAAACTTTTGACCAGTAGTGTGTGTAGGTGTTAAGTTAAAGCTAAATTTGTACTTGCAGTGTCAAGTCATGAACAGAAGTTACACACATATACCGTAACTATTCAAGGTGGTAGGAAAGTTAAGACAGTGACGAGGTTATAATTGGTGAGAGATATCACCTTTGTCCCACTTACACCATGTCATAAGTCTATCTACATGTCCTTCCTTTATGCGCTCAAATGACACCCAGATGAACTGTCTCACTGAAAATGTCTCTTTCCTGTATGTCATCCACTTTCTCCCAGTACTACTCATAAGAAACTGACATTCTGACCACATAGATGCACGCCCCTCTCGAACAATGAAAAGTGGACATCCTTGAATAATCAGCTTGAAAATGCAGAGCAAGATGTGCAAATTCAAACACAAGGCAAAGAAAGACATTTTATTTATCCACTTTTTATTTAACTACTGCCTGTCTCTCTTGTCCCTCCTTATTTGCGCTGTTTGGATGCATAGCCGGTTTTTCTTTCATCTTCCTTTCTCTTATTCCCCCGGATTACCTACGTGGCCAGCTGTGTCGGATCAAAGCGCTCACCAGGCACACAGACGGAGGACCATTAATGTCTCTACCAGATATAATATTGTGCTCATCGGGCTCGTCAGCTGTGACACACAGGCCATGCCAAAGCCAACGGACGGTAGATGAAAGGACAGTGGGAGAGGGGTGCAGGAGAGGAGAACCCTCCCTGGGTGTTTAAAGAGGGATGAGTTTATCATCCTTCGCTCTGGTCTCTCAGCCAATGCTCCGTTCAATCGCTCTACTTTCATTTCAGTGTGTGTCTCCTTTACCTCTGTTAGGCGACCACATCTCAAAGTGTCATAGGCAGGAGAAGGAAACTGAAGAAAAGAGAGGATGATTATTCATTTGTTTTATGCATTATTTGTTGCCGTGCAATTATTGAACAATGTCCTGAAACTGGCCCAACATTAGGGTTGACATTCCGAACCACAACAAACCCAAGCTTCTGTTTTAGTTGATATCCAATGTATTCTTCGTTTTACAGATTATTTGCAATCTGTTCACCGCTAGCATCCACAGCCACACTTAATTGAAAGACATCTGGGGTTGTCATATTGCAAAGAAGCACAGCAATTGAGAATGGCATGTTTATGCCTAGTAATTTTACAGCTGCTTGAGTTTGCGACTTACCCATAACACTATGGATAATATCCACACAACAACATAACATAAACGGTGTGATGTTAAGAAACGGTATTATGGAGGAAACGTTGTATGCAGACAGTCTTGCACACTGTCTCGTTTGCTCTGCCTGCGTCAAGGCCTTGGTGACAAGAGCGGATTCAGAGTAATAAATAAAGATCCTTGACTTACAGTGAGAGTCTTGAGAGTATGTAAAGGCACAATTGCCAAAAGATATGACATATTGGCATGTTTCGGTCCTCCCACTCATGTCAGAATTGAAACCAATGAAAAGGTAAACAAAATAATTGGAATAACTAATGGTGGAGCAGAAGGCGGAAAGAAAAGAAGAACTCGATATAAAGGTTTGTAGACCGCTATTACCCACATGCATCGCTACAATGGCATAGAGAATGTAAGGCTTCTATCACTGTAGATGCATCTAAATGCTCTCCATTCATCTTAAGGATTTAAACGACCTAACCAATGTCAGGATAACTCTCTCTTTATTTGTTGGAGAAAAAAGAGAATGTAAGAGGCAGAGTGGCCTTCTTGCCAAGTGTGTTTCATCTGACCCTGACCACTGTACTGCCAGCTGAGCAGCTCAGCTCGCCTCCATTTATAAGCGTAGTAAGCTGTAATTATATGCCATTTAGCAGGAGCCTTTATCCAAATCAACTTCAAACAGTCAAATGTGCATGCATTTTACAAATGGGTGGTCCCAGGAATTTAACCCACTACCCTGGTGTTACAAGCACCATGCTCAACAAACGGCCCTACAAAGGACCACAAGATGTGATGCCATAGCCAACCAACCCATCTTAGTTCTCTCACTCTAATCACCTCAGCCATGGACAAACCTACCGCCGAAACTGCATAGCTCACATGCCAGACCAGGCCTCCTTTATATGGAAGGCCCTCACTGTCCAAACTGAATTTGTCGTGCGATTGTTGCATCTCACTAAGGATATTTCCCTCCCTTTCCCTCTGTTCGTGGGTGCATAGTTAGGTCTGGGACACACCTTTTTTTCTAAGCGTATCTACAACCTAAAAGGTTATTCGGCTGTCGCCGTAGGAGAACCCTTTGAATAACTATTTTTGGTTCCAGGTAGAACCCTTTTAGTTCCAGGTAGAACCCTTTCGAGTTCAATGTTGAACCCTTGCAACAGAGGGTTCTACATGGAACCCAAAAGAGTTCTACATGGAACCAAAAAGGGTTTTACCTGGAACCCCAAAAAAAATTCCTATGGGGACAGCCGAAGAACCCTTTTGGAACCATTTTTTAAGAGTGTAGAAGTGTAGAACTATTCCTTCTCAGGAAAGGGTTCTATGTGGAACTCAAAAAGGTTCTACCAGTGTTAACCCGCAGTTAACTAAATGTATTCTGAAGAATGATAGACACCACATACACATTATTCAACAATCTGCAGAATGGGTTTATTCTTTCTTTGGGGCAGTTATATCTGCCTGATGCAATATTCAGAGCTTTTGCACAAGTAACACAATTTGAATGCTCTTGTTTATAGCTTTCAGTGCAAATCCATTGAGTCCAATTAGTTTTGGACTATGTTGAAATGCTTTAGTTGGGTCAATGTCAAAACAATTATTATGTAGTGCCAAAGCTGATGTCAGCCCTGATAAGCACAGTGTGTATGTGGTGTCTATGACTCTTCAGCATCCATTTAATTCACTGCAGGTTTGACACCGATATGCGTGGAGATTGCCTTGCTGCACACCAGCTGACATTGAAAAATCTGCCATTAACCCATAATATACATGAGTGAAGTTCTGATGAACTTTTAATTAATTAAATGAATCATGTCAGCCTCTCACTGTTGTTTTTTTCCAATATATCTTGCTTTAATATTGGTTATTGTATGATATATGATCATATCAGATCTGGGCTTTCATAGATTCTTGTATATCTGTAGATCACTCTTCCTAATGTCATTCTTCCTGAGCACTGAGGCTGATGTCCTAGTAGGGACAGGGAGGTATTAGGGGATTTCCAGAGCAGGGAGAAACATATGGTTGGAGGTGTTCTGTTTCGGGAATTATACTGAGCCGCTCCTGTAAGCTGCTTTCATCGTGGCCGAGGCTCAGCTGGAAGAAGCATCAGTGCTCCTCTAATGCGTGGCGTGCCCACAAAGGTGCCCGTCTTGTCTCAGCACAACTGCTGCTGGACGCACAGGATTTAGGATGAAGTCGAGCTGGACAGGAACCATAGCTGGCATTTAACTTAATTAAATGAGTTGTTGCCCGTGTCTGAGGGTTGTTGCCCGTGTCTGTATTTACTGAACAGGCTATTAAGTCCACTTGAGTCTTGAGGTGCTGTCGATTTAAGGTGAGAAGGAGCCATGACGTCTAGTCTACTCATTGGCCATTTGGTGTGTGAAACATGGAGGCTTTGTCACCCACTAAATGTCAGTCAGTACCGATTCAATTATTGCACATACACGATTGGAATATCATGGCGATTAAATGCAATAAGAATCACCACATTAATATTCATTGATAGTTGCTGTTTACGTACAATTCCCATTAATCCATCTTTTGAATCCTCATTGAAGAAGTTTACAGTCTAAAAAAGAAATGCTGATGTCTGACAGTGAGTGTCATTTCTGACAACCAGGCAACTGGCATAAATACTTCCTCTCCCCATAGAAGCTGTTAAAGAAAGACAACAGGGAGCAGATCCTTTCTGATCAAAGGGCAGAGACATTGTTCCATCAAGCTTTCCACCTCCACATTCACCTTCCACTGTCTTCTCCATCATAGCAGGGAAAGCAAAAAATGAAGCTGCTACAGATACTGTACAGATATTACCCTTCCAACTGCAGATTGCAAATGATCAATACTTCCAGATAAAATATACAACTAATTTCTCTCAATATAAACCTGCCAGTATGCACTTCTACCTATTCCTTACCATTGCATTATTCAACATTGATTGTTCCCGCACATGTCCATTTGTTGGCAATGGACACACACATCAATACAATAGTTTATCCAGGTAATTCCACCCACCTAAACTTTGATGAGTTTAGGCCATAAGAATGTCCTTCACTGAATAAGGGAGGGAATATTGCACAGCATGTATACAATGTACAGTTTGGAGAACTGTAAGGTTACCTACAGGAAGTGATATTTCATTGCAGCCTCATATGTCAGATCTTGACCTCTTTCAACATACGTCGTCATGTTTCAACAAAAATACAAACCAACGGAGAAAACTAATGGAAGAATAAGAACTATTGCACATGGCAGGTGCTTCTCACACAGCATTATTTTGTGAAATAAAAATACATCTTGCCATTTAATCAACACTTAGCTGCCAACGAAACATAACACGGTTGTTCTTTCCCCACACTGCTGAGAGAGACACAAGAAAGCCTGAGTGAACATTGACCGCAAAAACCCACCTAAACAAGCTTAAATCTTGGGGAATGATCAGTGCTATGTTCACCGACAACCAAATTAAGCATGAAAAGAAAATGACACCTTCCCAACAATCAAACATGAGGGAGGTTTAATAATGCTGTGAGATTGTTTTGTTGCCTTTGGTACTGGGGGCCTTGAACGTGTATAAGGCATCATGAAATCAGCAGATTATCAGTGTATTTTGGAGTCTAATATTCAACCCAGTGTCAAAAAACTGGGTCTCTGTTAAAGGTCATGGTTCTTCAAGCAGGACAACGACCTCAAATATGAGTCAAAAAGCACCCAGGAGTGGTTCAAGGAGAAACACTGGACTGTTCTGGAGTGGCCAGCAATGAGTCCAGATCTGAATCCCATCGAAAACCTACTGCATGACGAGATCTTAAAACAGCAGTTTGATCGAAGGCATCCCTTAAACATTGAAGAGTTGGAGCAGTTTGCAGCTGAAGAATTCGCCAAATTGACCGTAGAAAGGGGCAGCAAGCTCATTGTCTGCAGTTATCTTGGCCAAAGGCTCAGCAAACCAAGTACTAGATCCAGGGTGCCAATAATGTTGTCAACACCATTGTTTTTATTTTCTACATATTATTATTTTTTACTTAAGTATTAAGTTTCAATCTTTTTTTTCTTTTTTTTCTTCAAAGTATTTTAGAAGATTTAGGCTTGTTTAGGTGGGTTTTTGCGGTCAAGGTTCAATCAGGCTTTCTTGTGTCTCTCTCAGCAGTGTGGGGAAAGAACAACCGTGTTATGTTTCGTTGGCAGCTAAGTGTTGATTAAATGGCAAGATGTGTTCTTATTTCACAAAATAATGCTGTGTGAGAAGCACCTGCCATGTGCAATAGTTCTTATTCTTCCATTAGTTTTTAGAACACCCACCGCCCTCAATATATTTGGCCGTGACTGGCTTTGATGTCAAACAGGGAGAGATATACACTATAATAATTATACAGAATAAATTAAGGCAATTTAGCTGACAGAAAAATGAATCCCCCGAGATATAATCAATCCCCCGTATAGACTGAAGATCCAAATGCAAATTATGTTATTCTATTGTACTTCAACCTATTAACTAGAATATATATTGATAACTAGAAAATAGAGGGGGGAAACAAATATACAAGACAGGCAGACACATCATACATTTGATTTTATTACCAGTATTTAGTCAAATTAAATCATCAACACTTACATAGACTGTGCCTCGTTTCACTTATTTTTTTGTGTGTGGGAATGATGGTTCAAAGCTGTCTGTTTTCATTTGTTAGATGTGTTAGTGACCCTCTGTATCTACAGAGTGGTCTTCCCTACCCCCGAACTCAAGATTGATTCTCAGCCTGACTAACCAGAGGTGTGATTCCTGAGGAGTTGTGGTAATTTCTCCTCCTCCAGTTGTCAGATGACCTCTCCCTGTCTCTAGCTGCTCCTCTGTGGTTCTCTGCTCCACCCAGCCATGCCTGCTCTCACTTCTCTGGCTGTCTGCTCACCTTTCATATCCCCCACCGCCTCACTCCTGTGTTCACCGGCATCAAAGCTTTTCCACGCCGTTGCCCAGCTGTGACGGAACCTCTCAGAAGTAGGACCTGGTGCCATGGTCCTGGAGCCACGGGCACTGCAGCCCCAGAGCAGGCCAACCCAAACACCCACAGCCCTCTCTGCCTCTGCTGTAGCTGAACGAATCTCACTGACACTGAAGAACAACAACAGAGAAGTTTATGGAGTAAACAATTCTGCCAAAGCTTCTGTAAAGAGGATCAAAATGGCTGTCATTGTGGGAGAGGAATGCTGAATTACCCTGTGAGGAATAGGAGCACAAAAAACAACAACATTTAAATCAGATTCAGAATAAAATAGACTATTTTGTTTACATTCACATCACATACCACCTCCTTAGTCCAATGAAAGGATAATTAATTTGGGTTTTGGAGTATTTTGTTAATCAGTGACTCAGGCGTCGCCACATTGCCAGTGACATTTATGTTGCAATGCGGAATGAGACCACCTTAGCTTATAACTAATTAGCGCTTCAAAGTAGTCAGAGGATACACTGTGCTTCCAAAGGCAAAGGCCTTATTATCATCTTGTTTATTCTCAGTAGGACTTTGCAAATTACTTCTTGTCTTCCTCCATCACTCCACCTAGATAGCAGTGCCTTCATTGGAAAATTACATGCCAACAGACAACCAAGTCACTAATGTATCAGATGCAATCCAATCAAGTTGTGTGTATATATATATAATATATATATATATATGCTGTGTTTATGAGATGTTATTATCACCCTATGTTGCTGGTTAAATTCTTGGAAATGGTTCCCAGACCTTTTTTCCTCTAGATAATGTGCTGTTTATTTCCTGAGCTATAATGAACCTGTTTCTCTTCTCTCACCACAATATATTCTCTTCCCCAGCACAGTGCTGTGAACTCTGTCTGGTATCAGCAGTGGCGAAGGCTGGGGTGAGCATCTCCTTCACAGGGGACCAATGGTCCCGCGCCCAGGCTCTCCCGTCGGTCCCTCTGTCACCTTTCCACCTGACCGGTCTCTTTAGTAAATATACTGCCAGAGTTGGGCTCTGCCAATATTTTACACAACTGGATGGTAGATCATCTCGTGCCTTGTTCAATTTATTTTCTTTCTCCCAACAATGGCGATGCAGTGTCTTTGCGATGTGCCCAGTGTGGACAAGGACATTATTGATGCTCTGCCCTTTGTGCTTTGTGGGGGGCTTACAGCCCACAAAGTTATAATGCTGTCGGTGGTGTTGTCCTTGGTGGGACGTTAAGAGTTCCTCTGGGATCCAGGATCAGGCTCCTGTTCCAACAGCCATCCTTTACAGTACATCACACAGGGAGGCAGTATTAGATACTGGTTACTGGGGCTCTATACATATCACTATTGAAGCTTACGGAAGAGAAAAATATGACAGGAAAAGTCCAGTGTTTTAAAACTTGATCCCCAAAAAGATGAGTAACATACAGATGGATCTCAAATAGGTTAAAATAAAGAGTACGGGGACTCTTCAAGTTCATTTGAATCAATCTCTGTCTTCAATCAATCTTCAGAAATGTATCAAACATAGCATTTAAACTGAGGTTATAGCTAACCAAAGGGGTATTAGGCAAGTTTCCAGCTAGTGGTTCTGATTAAACTTTGCTAGCCTCTCAGGAGTCCTAAGTGAAAACCTAGCTATCACTCATTCTACCTGGGAAATAAACACTGTAGGTTTCACATGTTCATCCTCATTTGATGTATAATTCCTTCTATGAGACAAGGTGTCCACTTTTGACGACAACTTTATATTATGCTCATGCAAAATAGGTTATTTTCTCTTTGTTTTTGTTATTTTCCTCCAAATAGCTGTGTGAGATATAGTCGGATCTTAAACCAACTGTGTCTGTTTTGGGGTTAACTCACATACCAGCTAGTCGCACACCGCAGCTTGTATACCACATGTACTGTAGCGCAGAGAATGAACACCGGAGGTGGGACCAAGTCATTGTTTTACAAGTCACAAGTGCGTCTCAAGTCTTAGCACTCAAGTCCCAAGTCAAGACAGGCAAGTCCGAGTCATGTCTCAAGTCAAGACCGTCAAGTATCAAGTCAAGTCTCAAGCCCTAAACTTATGAGTTTCGAGTCCTTAACAAGTCATAATGTCCTCTTCACCAAATGTAATACATTTCATATTTAACAGGAGTAATAGTATATTAAATTTACGCAAATCATGAATGCTTTTAAAAACATATATTTATTACTTTCCAAATAAACTTTATATTTCCATGGAAATACATGGGTAGCCATGAGAAAGACACATCAATATAACAAAAACAACATATTGTAGTGCTCTCTCTCCAGATACACTAGACACCTAAAATAATCCTGCCATAAATTTACAATCATTTATTTCAAGGTACATCTAAACAACTGACACTGAACTTCAAGTAGGCCTACAATTTGAACACTGGCCTGAATGTCTGAGAAAAAAATACAGATCCCAAAGATGGGAGATAAAACCTGGACATGGAGACAACGTTTGTGTGTGCAATGCATAAACAGTTTCATTTTTTCTCTTATCTCAAGGCCCTATGATGCATTGCATTTGCAAAAGACCAAATTCGATAAAAGTCTGTCAGTCATTTGTGCACGATGAGGCCTGCAGTATGATGCCACCATGGCTGAAGACACGCTCCACTGGAGGCACTGCCAAGACCCTGATGGCCACTCGGGACAGTGAAGGAAGAGCCTTCCTGTTCATTGCCCAGAACAAGAGGGCATTCTGTCCTTCGCATATGTCAAGGTAGTGACTTAGCTGTAGTGCTGGAGAGGTCCCAACAGCTTTCTTCTGTCTCTTACAGTATGCTGCAAACAGCCCTTCTTCTTGTCCAAGACTATGGTCCTCTCACTCTTCCTCATCAACAAGAGGTACAGCTTGCTCAGTCCCTGCAGCATCTTGCAGAATCAGTTCTGGCAAAACATGTAAAAGCATAGCAGAAACAAAAAGTCCGGTATTAGAGTATTGGTGATGCAGTGGGTTAAACTGAAAAAAATATTATTGTTGCGGTCAATTGGATTAAATTATGAGAAGTCACATTAAACTCAATAATATTTACCTTTCACTCTTTGTGCCACCTCCTCCTTGACCTCCTCCTTGAACAGCACATGGTGCTCCACCCACATCAGAGAAAAAGCCGGATCCAAGGCAACTGCTTTGAGGTAGACTGGATCTGAAAAGGGGGCAGTGATTCCATTTTGTGTCCTGGCCATTTTCACATTGATGAAGATTCCAATAATTTTTTTGTTCAGGGATGCCTGGAGACTTCTGACCAGGCCGCTCCGGAAATGGACTTGAGGCTTCCGCTGCTCCAGGTGGCGATTCAGGTACAGGACCGAGGGAACAACAGAACTGATTCGTGACTATCTTCTCCCCCTGTGTCACATCTGTCGCTTCTCTAAATGTCTTCAGGATGTCCACCAACTCCTTCAACTTATTCCACTCCCGTACTGTGAACAACAACTCCTTGTGCCCAGCCTTTTCTAGAACATGACAGAGCTTCAGATGGTCACGTTGGATAACTGCCTACACTTGTCTCAGTGTTGAGTTCCATCTTGTGTTGACAGCAGCAGGGATGCCTCTTTCCCCAAATTCAGCCTCAACCACCTCTTTGAATGTTGTGCTTGTATGTAGCAGTGAGCTGTGTTTTGATAACTTTGAAAGAGGAGTCATCACTTTTGTTTCTTTCAAGCCATCTCCCACCACCAGCTGCAAGCTCTGTTTCTTTGCAATAGCAGCATCCACATTTTGCTGGTCTTCCTGGGTAAGGTCATTCCAGAGGTCTGGGTCATCATGGTGATCTTTGTCATGTACTTCATCTTCTATTTCAATGAGGAAGCACACCGTGAATGCTTTTCTTATGTTGGCAGCATTGTCACTAATGATATAGTCCAATTTATCTTTAATGCTGTACTCACCACATATGGCCTCAAATTGCTCACAGATTATTTCGGGCCGAGTGTGGGCCTTTTGAAGCGGTCACAGGCCAAGAGATTGGACTTGAGCTGTATCCTCTCTCCATCTTTCTCCATACAGTGCACAGTGACACCAAGGAACCCCCTCATCTTTCGGTCGGACGATGGTTATCAAGTTGCAATTGGTAACCAGGTCGGACAGTATTGCATTGTTGATAGCTTTCTGCTGTGGATGATTCATGCTGCACTGCCCTACACGGGTCTCCGTGAACTGTGAGATTGGAGACTGTTGTAGTTCACCTGTGACACTTTTGTTAATCTGGTATTGTTCAAATCTGTAAGCATATAAAAAGATAATTGAGCGGGGCAGTAGCACAATCTTGCCCGGTCTCAATCTTGGGTGCAATGATCACGTTCCCGCACTGGCTGACTGTGTGGAGGCTCATTGATTTAACATTATTTTTGCCTACATGCAAAGTATACTATACTAGCAAAGCTATATATAGCTGTCGTCTATATTAGCCACAACTTACCGTTCTTTGTGCAGCTTCAAATGTCAAACAAAGTTGGAAGTTGTTGCGCCCCCATCTATAATTTTCTTCCCGCATGTTTTGCAAGTTGCAATCCATTTTTTGTTGACTAGAGCGTAGTCTGTCTATCCGAAAGTAATAATTTTGGGTATCAACTTCCAATGGCTCAATGTGAATTCACCCGCCGACGTTCCTCTGCACTGCCACACGCAACCTTTTTTCCGCTGGCACAATTTGATTGGCTGCTGTCCGATTCTAACTTTAATCCGTTAAATGAAGAGTTGATGCACTGCACACTTTTTTTAATAGCATCATTTTTAATATTTGGGCTTGGGGAGGGTATCAAGTCAGGTCAAGTCATAAGGCACAAGGTCAAGTCACCAGTCATTGTTGTCAAAGTTGAGTTTCAAGTCATCATATTTGTGACTCGTGACACCTCTGGTGTACACACTCCATCACATAAGAATGTAAGAGTTACTATAATCAGAGAAAATGGAGTATAGAAGGATTATTGTGGATTTTATTAGTGTGGTTTTATCTGTGCCTACTTAGGTATCTACTGTACTAAACAGTATTACTTGATGGTATGGACACATCTCTCTTATTTGAAAACCCACTTGATTTTTGTATGAACAAATAGCACATATTCAATTTGGTTCACATTATTTCCTTATCCTTGCTTTGAGAGAGAGTGAAGATAAGTGCCACAAGAACCAAATGGGAGAAAATCTTTAAAATCTTTAAAGTCACATGAGTATCCTGTTGAATGTCTGAGTGCGCCCTCTTCTTTCTCCATCTCTCTCCAGCAACAGCCTTGATGGTCGTTTAATATTCATGCTCAGTTTCAGATGTACATAATCGAGGAGCATGCGTCTTGGGGAAAATATTTTTCCCATCTACAACACACAAATGGATGAATATTACAGGACTATACAGGTTCCGGCTGAATACACAAAACATCCTGTTCTATCCCATTTTTTGCCGCCTTTTCTCCTGCATTAAAACATAGCAATTGCATGCGACTGCAGTCACAACCTCACAGTCAACAATACACCTACTACACCTTTCACTATAAGCTGTGAGAGCATATGCATCCAAGTCTTCTTTGCCAATATGTGTTATGAGTAGGGTTGCAAAAGGTCGGAAACTTTACGGTAAATTTCCGTTTATTTTTTGGGACATTTTCTATGTGAAGTTAAGCCCTGGCCTTTAGGGAATTTTGCTTAACTTCATCAAAATGGTTAGCTTATAACAGTGACACTTTTGTGGGATACACATAAGGCAATTCTAGGTCTTGTGGCATATTTTGGTTAAACTATCACCAATGGAATTGCAACCCTCTGCATGCACAGTACATCCTTCCATCACATGTGCAGTGCACTCTTCCATCACATGTACAGCTGATTCTCAAGATCTTGCACACTAATGAGATGCTATTGAACCCACACTACTACAGTGTCTGAGCCAAAGACTACATGCTTTCTGGTAAGTTTTGATTACAATTCTGGGTGTGGTGAATATATTTTATACGACATACTTGATTTTTTGTTAACTAGTAAATAGTAGCCTACAGCAAAGTATGTTTAAATCATTTCTAAAATGTTAACAATATCTGCTAGTTAGTTTTTGCTACCATGTGGGTTTTTAGCATAATTGAGCCTGCTAACTGAGGAGTGTTAATACACCTGTTTCCATACATGTTTCATTTTTAAAACATTTATCTTACAAAGGAGTTGTTTATTCTAACTGCTTAACTATTTATCTGTACATGGAATTGTATTTGTTTTTCTTTTACAGGAAAATGCCACGGGCACTATCTGGTACGTGGAGACATTTCACTGCAGCTAAAGTAGAATGAAAAGTTGTGTACGTTTGTAAATAATGTGCCAAATCATATGTGAAGAATGCAACAAAGATGCTGAATCATCTGGCCAAGTGTATAAAGTTCCCTCAGTGCTTATAACAAGTAACCTCTGACAAAAGTCCCTCTACTTATATTTGAGGTGAAAATGATGAATCAGACACCTTATTTGCTTCAACAGATAATGGTCCTCCTGGAATCAGAAGTTTTTTTGACTCAATGGAGGAACGCAGTCAGAGAAATGCGGATGAATGTCTTGCTTCAGCCGTGTATGCAACTGGTTCACCTCTAATGCTCACTGGCAATGTGTATTGGAAGAGATTTCTGAATGTTCTTCATCCAGCATACACCCCTCCAACCAGACATGCTTTATCTACTCATTTGCTGGATGCAGAGTTCAACAGAGTTCAAGTCAAGGTCAAGCAAATCATAGAGGAAGCAGGCTGTATTGCAATCATCTCTGATGCGTGGTGAAATGTTTGTGGGCAAGGAATAATTAACTACATCTCCACCCCTCAACCAGTATTCTCCAAGAGCACAGACACAAGGGACAACAGACACACCGGTTTCTACATTGCAGATGAGCTGATGGCAGGCATCAATGACCTTGGACCACAGAAGGTATTTGCACTAGTGGCAGACAATGCTGTGAACATGAAGGCTGCTTGGTCTAAAGTGGAGGAGTCCTACCCTTACATCACACCCATTGTCTGTGCTGCTCATGCATTGAATCTGCTCCTCAAGGACATCATGGCACTGAAAACAATGGATACATTCTACAAGAGAGCCAAAGAAATGGTTAGGCATGTGAAGGGTCATCAAGTTATAGCAGCAATCTACCTCACCAAGCAAAGTGAGAAGAATAAGAGCACCACATTGAAGCTGTCCAGCAACACCCTTTGGGCTGGTGTTGTCATCATGTTTGACAGTCTTCTGGAAGGGAAGGAGTCTCTCCAAGAAATAGCCATATCACAGTCTGCTGATATGGACAGCCCCATCAAGAGGATCCTCCTGGATTATGTATTTTGGGAGAGAGTGGTAAGCAGCCTGAAACTCCTGAAACCTTTAGCAGCAGCCATTGCACGGATTGAGGGAGACAATGCCATTCTGTCTGATGTTCAGACTCTGCTTGCAGATGTAAGAGAAGACATCTGCCCACTTCACTGTTGCTCCAAGCAGAGGAAACTGCAGTTCTGAAATACTTCAAAAACCGTGCAGATTTCTGCCTGAAGCCCATAAACGCTGCAGCATACATGTTGGACCCCAAGTATACTGGCAAGTGCATCCTGTCTGGTGCAGAGATCATCAAGGCCTATGGGGTCATCATTACCGTGTCTCACTACCTTGGCCTGGATGAGGGCAAGGTTCTTGGCAGTCTGGCAAAGTACACTTCCAAGCAATGGCTGTGGGATGGAGATGCAACAAGGTTGGAAAGTGACAGTGAAGATGACGCCTCAGAGTATGATGTTCAAGAGGTGGGATATTGAGGAGGTCCAGGGAGAAGACATGGAAGCCTGAGAGGAAGACAACCAAAGCTTTAGTTTCTAGACTATCATTTTACTGATGTATGTTGAAAACATTTTTGGGAGATGCGATGGATCATTGGGGATCATTCAATATTCCCTTTCTTTTGCGGTTCAGTGAAATCATCCGATGTGAAGAGTCAACTCATTTAATTAAAGTTCTCTTCGAATAGAATAGAATCATGCTGGGAAGTAAGCAGTACTTTTAGAATAGATAAAGGTGCAGAGTGAAACAGCACCATTAAGATAAGAGGCTGGTGACGCAGATGGAGAGGCAGGGAGGTTAGTGTTGATGTCTACATTGCAGACCATGGAGACAGAGACAGAGATCTGTAAGAGAGCGGGCTATCGCCTTATTGTGGGAACCATAACAGTAGCCTCTGCTTACGAGGAAGTGGTATGTTCTAATCAAATCCCATCTGAGCTTGGATATAGGTGGGGACGTGGGAGGGCTATGTGGAGGTGTTGCTGGAATGGTGCCATGGTGTGATATGGCTCAAGCGCTTCTTCCTGCTTCATGAGAGTGCTATTTATCCTCTAGTGGATCAAAACACCTCTGCTCAGACAAGCACTTTCCAAAGGGGTACTGACTCAAACTCGGCTGGCAGTTCTGATAACAGAGTAGGGCCAAGTTAATGGGGGTCTGTCTCAGCTATTTTAAAATGGGAGCCTGGTAAACCTCGATATTCATTGATTTTATTTAACCTTAATTTAACTAGGCAAGTCAGTTAAGAACAAATTCTTATTTACAATGATGGCCTACCCCGGCCAAACCCGGACGATGCTGGGCCAATTGTGCGATGCCCTATGGGACTCCCAATCAGGGCCGGATGTGATACAGCCTGGATTCGAATGACGGTGCCTGTAGTGACACCTCAAGCACTGAGTTGCAGTGCCTTAGACCGGTGTGCGATGAGCTGCTCATTCATACACCATTTGTTTAGCCAGTAAGGAGGAAGTGTTTTAACAAAATACAAAATAACATGTTCTAAACGCCTCTTACAGTTATGAGATACCATTGTCCTCTACATTTATTTCCTGTCCTCTGATACAGAGTAAATAATGCTTTCACTGAGGGCAATTTACCAAGAGTGAATTGAAATGCCATGGTATCCAATTATTTTGTCACAAGACATCTCAAAAATTGGGCGAGTAACGGTTGACTCTCCAGAAACCGATGAATGGTTATTGTGCTAGCAGTCTGAGAGCCCCTTCCTTCTAAGATCGAGGAGGCCACTGAGGATCAGCGTAGAGACCCATAAATAAAACTCATCACTTTCTTCAGCTCATTACCCTGTCATCCCAAATAAGGAGCTCTCATTTCCCCTCAATGATAAACTAATACCGGAGCAGCGAGGGGGCTGCCGGGAAGATGTATGGCAAAGCAATTAGTTAGCCTCAGACTCAGACTTAACACATCCTCTCTACTGTATGTATAAAAAGGCAATCCCAAACAAAGGGCATTGGCCCTGCATTTTAATATTTTAGACGTTTTATGGTAAGACATTACTATCCCGGGACAAAATCCCTCTCCATTCTTTGTCGACAGTCTATAAAATGTGGAATCATGTTCCGTTTAGCTAAACAACCTATAAATCTTCAGCAACAGCCCCCATTAGTCCACTCCTACATTCTACAGCAACCTCTTATCGTAGTGTACCGAGGTTATGCCGCATGAGACCAGAGCATGTGGCTGTGTGCTGAAACATTTGTTAGGATCCTCACTACATCCTCACACAATAGAACACAATTTATTTTATTTCTTTTTTAACGGGCAGAGTTCTTAAAAAGCATAGTTCATTGTGAGATGCCCTCGATACTGTTCTTTGTTCTGTGAAAAAAAAATGCCTACAGTGATACTACGAGATTTCTGCCAATTATGGATACCATTTGTATGCATCTGCGTGCAGTATGACGGAAGTCAGAGGTAGTTTCGCAACCCAATGTTGAGTAGCACTAGTGCAATGACTGGAAGTCTAAAGGAACCCCAGCGTATGTTGTTCGTGAGCTATCCACAAGTTCATCTGACTCTGGGTACAGTATGTAGAAAAACCGCTTAATTGACAGAATCTCACAGTATCTCTTTAAGCAACTGACATAAATAAAGCTTTAACTACACAATTGCAATATTTTCATGGGGAAACACAATGCGTCCTACTATATTTATTGTTAGTATGAAAGTGTGAATTTGTACCAACAAACAAATGTGGTGAATAACTACTTTGAGCCTTTGTTGGCCCAGATCTAAGCGTTTATGTTCTCTTATGAGAGTGATGTCAGATAGAAGGCTCTAGTGAAGCATCAGTTGGCTCTACCATCTTAAAAATGAAGGCCACCTTGTGCCTAAAACATCAAGGGAAATCTTCCTCTTCATCCTTTGACATGTATGCGGCTTCAGTATGATGAATAAACAGCTGCTACCGTGTGTTTCTTTAAAATTGCATAATACCTTTAAGGCCTTCTAAATCATATACCTCCATGTCTTTTTAATATGTTGAACAAAGTTTACAGCAGTTTTCAATGCC
This sequence comes from Oncorhynchus kisutch, assembly GCF_002021735.2. Classification (NCBI taxonomy): domain Eukaryota; kingdom Metazoa; phylum Chordata; class Actinopteri; order Salmoniformes; family Salmonidae; genus Oncorhynchus; species Oncorhynchus kisutch. The sequence continues at coordinate 57,750,579 of NC_034181.2, read as the reverse complement.
TGATGAAATATGGATTTGTGTTCCTATAGGGCCATTAAAGGAAAACTTCTACTTGTGCATGTCCTTTTACTGTACTGGACCCTTGCCTTTAGCCTGTTGTGATTGAAGTGCAGCAAGTGCCTTGAGGCTAAGATAGGCATCGCTCCTCTCCACTAAAGCATCTTTGAAGATAGTCAAGTAGAGTCTACTGCATGTGAATTGTCACTCTCTGTGACAACACTGAAAACAGATTAAATATTAAATACAAAATGGCCTACAACATTCTTCCCTTGGTCCATAGGGGATTGTCGCTATTTCATTATATATCCCAAAAAAAGGATAAAGTGCCACTTCTAAATCATTGCACAACGTACAACAAGCCCCTTTGCTCATCCAAAGTCATGTCACATCAGCAGTCCAGGCGAGGGCAAAGTCGCCATTAAGCCAGCTTTTAAGGTTGTTTTGTTGTTTTCCTTCTCTGCAGAACTAACAAGGTGACATAAAATGATATGCATTATTCAGCCATATGTACTTAGTTTAATGGAACAAAGTGAGTGTCTTCTTGTTCCCTTCTTTACCTCCATGTAAAAGCGGACCATATGAGGCAGTAACAGGGACTCCAACAAGTGTGACATTCACAAAAGTGAGGTTCCAAATATTGTCAGCTACACATCTCCCCCGTTCTGCCAGAATCAGCACATTCCAAAGTCCATTAGAGTTGCCTCTGAAAGGTAAAGATATGAACTTTTGCTGATGGAACCCAATGTTGTGCTTTATCTCCATCACTAATGGGGTCATGGGTTCAGTCAATGGATTATATTTAAATATTTAAATATATAAATATATATATATTATCCACTGAAAAGATAGTATCATCCCTTGGACATCAAAATACTGAATTAATCTACTACTTTAAGACTGACTTTGTACAATACAGTTGGATAATGTGTTTTATAAGGAGGAAAGCACTGTTCTCTATGCTCAGCATTTCTGATGCTGTGTCTATGCTGTCATCTAATTCAATGCCTGTTACAGAATCTAACCACCACAGGCGAGATCCTGTATCAACTAAAAGCCTCACCTCATTATGTAAGATGCTAATTGTGTTGAATTGTACAGTATACTATATGATACTTCAGGGAATTTGTTTAATTTCTATTATTCCCTTTGCTATTGCACAGGTTGACAGGTTTGTTTTGTTAGGTTAATATTGCGTGTGTGTGTGTGTGTGTGTGTGATAATTAACAAGATTCCCACTGAGCTAAATATTGCCTAACTATTATGGCTTCATTCAGTGTGTGTTTGTGTCACCAAGGCTGAAGGACTTTACAGATAGATAACCTTGGTTAAGGACAGACGCTGGGAGACGAGAAGCAAGTACAGGGAGTGAACATTTAATAAACACCGGACAAGAAACAAAACAAGGACAGCATCTAGACAGCGGAAAACACAACGACAATAGTGCTGACACTGGGATGAAACTGAGGAATTGACAGATATAGGGGAGGGAATCAATAAGTGATGGTGTCCAGGTGAGTCCAATGAAGCGCTGATGCGCGTAATGATGGTGACAGGTGTGCGTAATGATGGGCCGCCTGGCGCCCTCGAGTGCCAGAGAGGGGGAATGAGAGCAGGCGTGACAGTTTGTGTGAGATGTGTTCTTTATTAGTATAGTTCTGGGATCTTAATATCCTATTATCACCCATAATGCCCCTAAATGCAGATGAATACCTTTTATGCAGTCTTCATCATTCATACATTACAGTAATATGTTACATAGGCATGAAGGACAAGATGTGTGTACTTTACTCAATTCTAGAGACATGTCTTCATCAAAGACATTCATTGAAATTCATATTATTTATTTTTAATAAAAATGTTGAAATATTTGGTTTTATTAATTTCCTGCCCTTCTTACCAAATAGTTTGATTTCTACTATTATCCTCCCAGTGGGACACCAATGATAATGATATCCTAGATAAGTATGCAAATTGACAATACAGTTTTTATGGACACACCATTATTATTATTATTATTTGACTTGATTTATTTTGACCAACTCTGTGGTCTGTGGATGAATCCAAAATTATATATTGGTTAAACAAACACTTTGGAGTGAACTTGACGAGGAAACTGAAATCCAATACAAATCCTGTATTTAAATAACACACACACACCACACACACACACACACACACACACACACACACACACACACACACACACACACACACACACACACACACACACACACACACACACACACACACACACAAGAAATAGAGAGGACAAGAAACCAGAGTATGCATGGAGACAGATAATGGTCCATAGACCCTGTGGCCTCCCTCTTCCCCCCAGCTGTACAGGTCTAATCACCTCGAGCACAGAGCACCCTTCACACCCTTCTTATCAGAAATTAAGTTCCTTTAGCGATTCGGAGCGCTCTGGCTCATTCCAGTTATCACTTTATTTCTCTAGCTTGGCTGTCATTGTCATATTTGGACTCCTTTATTAGGCTGGTATTAACAGGTGGAGGGATTCACATCACTACTCACAATTTGATTCCAACTTTCTATATAGTGAATTCCCCTCTGCTTGTGTTGATTTTCCATCTATTGAATGACATGGAAAAGATGCTCACTGCACAGTTATTTTGCTGTGGAGAAATAGGGCAATGTAATGTCCCTGAGTGACATATAGGTAGGCTAAAGTTTGAGTGTATAGTGGCGCATGTTTAGTGGTTCACACACGTCCCTGTGTATTAAACAGAAGCACAACATGAGAAATTCATGTGTATCTGTGTGTCATTCAGTATTGATAAGTGTGTGTGTGTGTGTGTGTGTGTGTGTGTGTGTGTGTGTGTGTGTGTGTGTGTGTGTGTGTGTGTGTGTGTGTGTGTGTGTGTGTGTGTGTGTGTGTGTGTGTGTGTGTGTGTGTGTGTGTGTGTGTGTGTGTGTGTGTGTGTGTGTGCCTGTGTGTGTTGAAGGGATTTTTGCTTAACCTCCCCCTAGCCTTGGTGGAGGTTTGAGAGAAATGTAGTATTAGATGCAGGACCTATGTGCGACTTAGCCACCACAAGGTGCACTTCATTTTGTGTCACATTCTAATTGGTAAACAGTATAGTGGGATATTGATCAGGCTTAAACTGCCTTCATTTATTACGTTGATTTGTAACTCAGGCGATCTATGCTGCTCTATGACCGGGAGGAAATCTATTGGAAATACCCCCTCTGACAGGACAACAAATGTGTGTTACCAAAAAGTAATTGCCTCCTTATTGATAAATGAAAGAGAATTAGTTTAGTCCAGGTAATACCTTCCAACATATGAACCCTTGCAACGAAGAACCACATACATGTGAGCGTTTCGAAAAATTACGATATTCTGAAATATATGTATATATATATATATATATTACTTTTGGAATGTGTTTATCACATCAATAGTGTCCTTTTTAAAAGATCATGCCTTTACACTTCACAATTATACTTGCTCGTTTTTGAATTCATACTTATTTTCCATACTGTTTTATAAACATTCATGTTTAGTCTATATATATAAAAAAAAAATCTAAACGCACATATGGTTCTCCGTCTGTGGGATGCACACAGTATGCTCTCTGATTTTATTCAACACTACAGGTATGGCTCAGTGTTTTTTTAGAAAGAGGCTTGACAAAAGAAAAATGTCACAACGGTTACCTGAGATCCATATTATCTCTAGTTCTCAGAAATACAACATTCTTCACTTGTCCAATAAGACGGAAGTGTTATTTTTTACAACTGCGTTAGTACTCAGTACTGTACTGAAGATGTGTAACGTCTTCATTCATTGTGCTATTCCTTTACCCAACAAAAACCTTGTCCTTGAAGTGTGCTGTCCAACCATTATGAAGAAAAGGCTGGGGGCAGCTGCAAGGTTGTGTTTCAATATCCTTTCAGAGACTACAGAAAGGGAGGGGGTGACTATGGTGAGTGACTAGCAGGCTATAGATCATTCTGCCACATTCAGATACTGAGCCTAGCCTGCTAGCTTCATTAAAAAATGAAGTTACCTTCCAATTACACCCGGGCCAAAATGATTTATGTTTCTAAGTTTTCATTTCAATTACCGAACCTGTTTAGCGAATGTCCTGTTGTATACTCAAGTTAACAGCCAGGGAGAAAAACTCAATTACAGCTTACAACATGTTGATTTGGTATACAAAAAAAATGGCTGATTCATTCTTGTCTGGACACATTTCTTCCGAGCTCTCGCTTACAGCTCAACTGAAAATCTACTTACAATTTCCACTGGGCATTGCAGGTTCCTTCCACCCACAAATAATTATCTTTTGGAATAGAGGTTTTTGTTGACTAAATTAAACACTTTATGTATTGAAAAGAGAGAGGAACGTAATGAGCGAAATAATACATGAAATTGTCTTCCTATGGGACACGTGGCTATTAAAGAGAATGATAGTAAGCAATTGAGTTGTCTGATCCTCTGCACGTTGTGGAGAGTGAAATTGTTTTTCTATTTTATGTGGAGGCCAAGAGTATCAAATAATGCTGAGCCAATAGTGGTGTGCATAATTGTAATCCAAAAGGCTATCAGCCAAGGAAATTATATTATTGAGTAGGTACCAATGGGAGTTATGTAATCAACTGAATTCAGCTTTTTCACTTACCGTAGGAAAAGGAAAACATGGATGAAATGATAGATTTACCTCCTGTATTTGTGTCACAATCATTTACAGACACTACTTCCCTGGAAATATGACAGGTACAGTATGTAGTCATATTTTGATACACTTCACAGAAGTGTGTGTTTACGTAGGTGACTGAAGCAGTTACAACAGAAGTATACAACACATAATCAATCATCTCTCTCAGTCAGACACCAGCAGGTGACAGTGATGAAGTCCACCAAGCCATGTACAGTTGAAGTCGGAAGTTTAATATAATTCACTGTATCACAATTCCAGTGGGTCAGAAGTTTACATACACTAAGTTGACTGTGTATGCAATTTCCAAATGCCTGAAGGTACCACGTTCATCTGTACAAACAATAGTACGCAAGTATAAACACCATGGGACCATGCAGCCGTCATACCGCTCAGGAAGGAGACTGTCTCCTAGAGATGAACGTTACTTTGGTTCGAAAAGTGCAAATCAATCCCAGAACAATAGCAAAGGACCTTGTGAAGATGCTGGAGGAAACAGGTACAAAAGTATCTATATCCACAGTAAAATGAGTCCTATATCGACATAACCTGAAAGGCCGCTCAACAAGGAAGAAGCCACTGCTCAAAAACTGCCAGGCTACGGTTTGCAACTGCACATGGGGATAAAGATCTTACTTTTTGGAGAAATGTCCTCTGGTCTGATGAAACAAAAATAGAACTGACCATCGTTATGTTTGAAGGGAAAAGGGGGAGGCTTGCAAGCCAAAGAACACCATCCAAACCGTGAAGCACCGGTGTGCCAGCATCATGTTGTGGGGTACCTGTATATTGAAGCAACATCTCAAGACATCAGTCAGGAAGTTAAAGCTTGATCGCAAATGGGTCTTCCAAATGGACAATGACCCCAAGCATACTTCCAAAGTTGTGGCAAAATGGATTAAGGACAACAAAGTTAAGGTATTGGAGTGGCCATCACAAAGCCCTGACCTCTATCCTATAGAAAATGTGTGGGCAGAACTGAAAAAGCATGTGCGAGCAAGGAGGCCTACAATCCTGACTCAGTTACACCAGCTCTGTCAGGAGGAATGGGCCAAAATTCACCCAACGTATTGTGGGAAGCTTGTGGAAGGCTGCCTGAAACGTTTGACCCAAGTTATTAAACAATTTAAAGGCAATGCCTTTAAACCAAATTCTAATTGAGTGTATGTAAACTTCTGACCCACTGGGAATGTGATGAAAGAAATAAAAGCTTAAATAAATAATTCTCTCTACTATTATTCTGACATTTCACATTCTTAAAATGAAGTGGTCATCCTACGCTGACCTAAGACAGGGAATTTTTACTAGAATTAAATGTCAGGAATTGTGAAAAACTGAGTTTAAATGTATTTGGCTAAGGTGTATGTAAACTTCCGACTTCAACTGTATATCAAGAGAGCCATCAGGAGAACCAAGGCACTTGGTTAAAGGTTTTAAGGAATACAAATTTAAATGATAATAACCAGAGGAGATGGGACCTGTGGATACAACAGGTGGGACTGGTCCTGGATGCTGATTGGTGAAAACCGCATTTCAGCCGGTGTCTATTCCACAAGTTACCACCGGCTAAAGCTATGATATTGAAATGCCTATTTACTCTGTTCCATCTTACTGCGCAATCCACTGTCTCACCAGCCCAGCCAGATCATTTATAAACTAGATATTCACTATGAAAAGCATCTAGACATTATCGTCCATTTCTTTCAGACTAGCATTTGGTTTTCAACAGCGGAGATTTGTATAAACCTTGCTGTCTGTCTCTCCGACATTTGCAACATTGTTTCAATATTGAAATTTAATCTCCAGCTGTCCCATAGTAATGAACGTGTCGGGAGCCGTGTCGAGACAGACTGGCAGACAGCTTTTCTCAACCAGTAGACATCATAAAACAGATGGTATCATTTTTATGTATATATACAAAAAAATGTAAATAGAAAACAGGTAAAATGTAATGAAATGTTGCTAGTTTGCAGTCTTTCCAGCTTCAGATTGAAGTAATTGTGTTAGCTGTGTTGTTGGCTAGCTCCTCTGAACAACAGGGTCTTGATGAGAGAGCACATTTTCTGTGACAGGCGAAATCGTGCATCATTAGCTCATTGTTTTGGATGTATCCAAATAAATTGTTACTCGAAAACAACTTAAACAAATGCAAATGCAGCTACTCTGCTGTTATTCTGGCTGCACTGTTTGATGTGACTGTAAGTTAGCCGTAGTTGGCTGGCTAGCAAGCAAATGGATAATAATGTTACCCAGTATGGCAATGGAACATTTGGAACAAACAACTGTCCATAAATACAGAACAAAAAGACTGAACGACTGGGTCGCATCTCTGGCAACCAAATCGATAGAACAAAAGACCAGCCGGCTTGGGCAGCAACCTTAGATTTTTGTCGGGACTCGTGGAAGGATGAAATAGTATGAATACATTCGTCAAAATAACATTTTTAATGATACTATGTCACTCATTATTTGAATATGTTGGTAACCCGTTGTATGAAAGTGATAATCCCCTCGGAAACTGGTGTTTGGGGGGATATATTGGCACAGTTTGCCGGCCCTCGACTTCATCTCGAGCCTAACAACGCCCGTGCCAATATATCCTCCAAACACACGCTTCTCAGACATTATCACTTAAGTAAGTGAGTGTGAGTGAGAGAGGGAGAGCGTGTGTGAGTGAGAGAGTGAGACCCAAAGGGCTGAAATATACCTGTCATCCAATTTCAGATGTGCGGATTGCGCAGGCATATGATGAAAATAAGTCAGACACATTGAGCTCTTGGCTTCATTCGCCAACATGTCATCACCTAAGGAGGAAAATGAAGAAGAATTGCCCCAACTAAATACATGCTTCAGGATTATTCTGGCTGCATCCTGTTTTCAAACTGTGGCTGTGCTTCATAGCCTCCTCCTCCAAACTCAAGATGTACATTCAAGTGTTAGAGATTGTCCTCATATGGGACATTCATTACATTCTAGTCATTTAGCAGACACTCTTATCCAGGGCAATTTACAGTGGTGAGTGCATGCATTGTCATACTTTTTTTGCCCTGTACTGGCCCCCTGTCGGGAAACTAACTCAAAACCCTGGCATGGCAAGTACCTTATCTACCAACCGAGCCACACAGGATCCATGATTTTTGAATCCTGTAGGTGGGTGGGTAGGGGGCTAAAGGACTGTTTTGCATTACATCTGAGGGATTGTGAGTCATGAGATCAGAACGTGAGAGAGCTGCTTTGTTCCTACAGCTTCTCTCGCTTCTCGCTACCGACACAAATAAATGAGGTGGCAATTCAGACAAATCCATCTGCTCTCTGTGACTCTGGTCAGACACAAAGGACACACTGCTTGGATTAATAAGCACACATGCACACACATAAAACTCACAGACATAGAAACAGATAAGGGAACAAACATGAGAACACGCCACAGGCATTCATGTTATAAAATGCAAATGAAGACTCACACTACATGTGCAACAAAAAAGAAGAAGAAGGCCCCCACATAGGGCATTCTCCAAGTCTCCACCTGTGCATCGAGGAGGCTTACTTGTGCTAGTTTACATTTGAATCGAGCTCCCACTGCAGTCTTACCCCACCCAGGTCCAACATCAATTTGCTCTTTCATTAATTTCCCTCAGAACAGGAAATAAGAAAGTGTGTGAGTTCAGAGGCCTGCCCTGGGGGTTGTTATTTCAACACCGGCCCAATCCCCTCGCTGACGTCGTCCCATTCTGTATCACCTTCCCCGTGTGGAATTCCATTTACTATCCATTAAACATCACAGCACCACTATGTAGAGAGAGAGAGAGAGAGAGAGAGAGAGAGAGAGCACCGCCCGGGATTCCACCAGCACATCCAACTATTGGGACTTTTTAAGCAAAGGGCCCTATCTCATAAAGTCAATAGATATTTTACTGAAGGCCTTGTCGGTGTATTAAAAAAAAAGAGCAAGTGAAGGAAAAGCATGGTCTTGGTGTAGTGAATCATCTAATTGGCTGTAGGTTTCAACTGCTCTAAGTATCAAACGGCAGGAAATGGTGTAGTCTCCTCTTGAAGCCTGTCAATAATAACTGTCTGTGAGCAGACAGTGAAGGGCTGAGCAGACAGGGGATGTTATCTCTCTCAGAGAGCTGAAGCATGAAAGATGACTGACAGGTCTCTGGCTCTTGGTATCTACATCTCCCAGAGGGTGATCTGGCATAGCAATAACAACCATAAATACATTGTATGGAGGAGGTGCCAGGCAAAGGACGGGTCCCTCAGGAGTTTCTCCCTACTCCCATTGTACTGTAGTTTACCTCTCCCTCTATCTATTGGAAAATAAAGGCAAATGTTGCATTACTGCAGGGCCATGGCAAGAGGATAGGTTCACTGAGGTCTGACTAACCCAATAGAATCTGGGTCACCTCCCATGCCCCTGCCACACAAAGATACACATCCCAATGAGGGAAACACACTTTTGTCAGTCACACTTAAGTGCACTTTAGTGATGGTCGGCCTACGAGGTGAGGGCCTTGCTCCACTCTCTCTGTGTCTTTTTTTTTGTTTGGTTTTACACATATCTGTCGATTTTTGACACATTTTAAGTGCACTTAAACACAGACCCCTAAAACAGATTGTCGCTGTGTGATAAATAAGATAGACATATTTGGATAAGACCGAGACATACAAATCTAATTAATACCATGTCGGTTAACGCTGTGCATCACTAAAAGGTTAATTCAAGATTACCTTTTAGGATTAGTAAACGGTCATCAGGTTTACATTATTGACAGCTTTTCATTCAATTAATCTGATTTATTTGAAATATCTACCTTTACACAGCCCCCATGTGTCACGCCCTGACCTTAGAGCTTTTTATGTCTCTATTTTGGTTTGGTCAGGGTGTGATTTGGGTGGGCATTCTATGTTCCTTTTTCTATGTTTTGTATTTCTTTGTTTTGGCCGGGTATGGTTCTCAATCAGGGACAGCTGACTATCGTTGTCTCTGATTGGGAACCATACTTAGGTAGCTTTTTCCCGCCACTGTTTTGTGGGTAGTTATTTTCTGTTTAGTGTTTTCTGCACCTGATAGGACTGTTTCGGTTTCGCTTATTTTCGTTGTTATTTTGTTATAGTGTTCAGTTTCAATAAAAAGCATGAACTTTACAACGCTGCGCTTTGGTCCGACTCCTCTTCTTCAGGCGACGAAAACCGTTACACCATGTTAATAATGTGCAGCATCGATCATTAGATCTTTGGCACCTATCTCATTATCTGTCCTAACTCGAATGTTCTACTGATTGGGTTTAACGTATTGTAAGGGAGATCATCTGTTTTAAGAGAGGAAAGTCTTCTAGGTATTCTCTTCGCTCACAGCTGGAGGGAGGCAGCAATTAGATTCCCTGTGTCAGATTGTGTTAGTGGCATCCCACCAAGGAAACAGGCAACAGGGGGAGGAGCTCCTTGCTGCTCTGTTCAAATGAGAATCTCCGTGTTCCAAGTGATACGGTGTCACCCTGATGGCTGGTAGTGGGAGGAGCCGCTCACAATAGTAACAAAACATCTCCTGCAGCAGTCTCTTCAGATGGAGAGTCATTCACAGTAAGGCTTGTTGACCAGGGACGGCCTCTCTACACTGACAGCAAACAATTTGCTCCTTTCTCCACACAAATAACATACATTCAGAACAAGTCAATCCATCAACAAATCAGCATGTTCTTGGCTTTCCGGGATGTATTGGCCATTTGGCAATTCTGGCAGATGCCAGATGGGCTGGACAATTTTTTTGTTGGGTGGGCTGTTCAAAATTGAGAACACAAAAATAAAAAGTGTTTTTTTAAAAGGCCTGTTAAGATTACATTTTTTAAAGATTTTTGTGCAATTTCTCTTTTATACTAATCTGTATTGAGCTTTTGGCCCCCCGAACAAGATCTGCAGGCCAGTTTTTCTGATAGCCTGAACTGAGTTCCCACAAACTCACATTCAAAGTCAAATGCGGCCTGTGCAAAGAGACCTGTTCTGACTCTTTCAGACAGCCAAGATCATGGATCGTAAAAACAGAGAGGGTGCCTATAAACGTAGAAATAGCATATTCACCTCACTCAAAACATCCTATTTTTGGGGAGGCTAAAACCATGATTTGGTCAAACAGTAAATTGCATTATTCTCATGATTCCTGTAATGAAAGTGTCTGCCCTGCCCCTGTGCCTGTTTTGCTGGGGCCTGTGATGAGGGAGCTACTCACCTCTCCCCCCAATGCACTAGAGAAAAACGTGTTCTGATCGTATAACTTTTAAAAATGCACCTGGGAAAAAACACAGCTTTGGATGCCTCATTCCGTTATCCGTGTCAAAGAGAGGATGGTTTCAGCATTTGTATTTCTCAACTCTCCATATTCAGCTCAACAGCAACTTTTTTTACAACCAAGATATTTGATATGGCTTTGAGATATGGAAAGTGGCAATTTTGAGGGCATATGCCTATGGGTCTCAGGGGTAGTACAACTACAGTTTTGTAGGACATTAAATGTACTGTTGGATGAGTACATGGCTACCAGCAGTGGGAATTATATTTCGAGTTAACCATCTATTTAATGTGTTTTCATTTTCCATTTTCTCAGGTGTTGAACTCCAAATTAATTAGCCTCTGATTAGACAGGACAAACCCGTTTTCACAATTTCTGATATATCATCCAAATAAATAAATCACAGCACGTTTTTGGACTCATTCAGCAGTTTTTACCTGATTAATTAGAATACTATTGGAAATGAATGTTGAAAGTTCAATGTTACTCCTAAAACATAAGTTGAAAATGATGATGTCGCCGCTTCCTGTTGACAATAACTTTTGATAAATAGCTCAATGTCAAAACACCGTTTTGAAGTGTCCAAATCAATAATCAATATGCCGAAAATGTTATCAAATCAAATTGTATTTGTCACATGCTTTGTAGACAACAGGTGTAGACTAACGGTGAAACGCTAATATACAGGTCCATTTCCAACAATGCAGAGCTAGAGATAAGCTGAAAAAAGAATACAAAATGGTGACAGTTTGTGATATAATGAAAACCTAAACATAACATTTACTACCTATACATACAGTATATGCCATAGGCTGGGGAACAAGGTAATCAACCATCAATGGTTTACATCTTGAATTTTCATCATCTACCTGTCCCTCAGCGTATTTCTCCACATGCTTTGGCACAAACGGCCTTGACAATCGCATTACACAACCTAAACATCACGAATGAAAGCAATGAAAGAAACTTGTACGAAACAAGCGGTGCTTTTGCTATTGTTTCTGTGTTGTTCTCTACAGACAGCCACATGTATGATTAAGGTCACTTGTAATGACAACACCTCCCCCAACACCACCTCTGCCCCCACTCTGTGGCTGTTTTAACTTTTCATACATTATCCATTCTGCATTATTTATATCCCTCAAACGGCGCCCAGCCATCATGCACCAGTGTACTGTAGCAGTGCTCCAATGCCACTGTAACCTTGACTAGTGTTGAGGACACAGAGACGGAGTGAGAGGAGGAGGAGGGGGCCTCTCCACTGAAGCTGTAAAAGCCAAATCCCAGCTGCCCTCTTGTGAACTGGGTCACTTAATGCATTTTGAGTGTTTCCCCATGCCTACAAGTCCACATGGCGGAGAATGCTCACAATGGGCAGGTCAGAAGCCTCAGCTGACATCCCTGAAAGAGTCGTCACTGATTTGATCGCACCGGGGGACAAGAGGGGTGCAGCTACGCTATTTGATTTGCTTTTCCCACTCTGTACCACAGAAATCTAAATCCATATACGGCCAATTCAATAATCACTCACTGTTATAAACTACATCATTTCGAGACAATTCCATCACAACTGTAGCATAGAATTGTATCACCACCTATCAGTGCCCAATGCCCATTACTTTCCGTGTGGATTTTTTGTAATCCATGAATTCAATGTCCAATGCATGAATTCACGGTGAAAATGCGTTACCACAACCCTGAAACTAAATATTCTGAAGGTCTGCATTGTTTTCTTTACAGTTTTTTTTTGTGTGGAGTTGATAACATTGTCCGTGCTTGGAAAGAAAATCTAAACACTGACTCCTAACCACGCTTCTACTTTAAACTCTCATAATGAACCTGTTCATTATCTCATCAGTCATCTTTAATCCTGCAGGAAGGTAATAAGGCGTTTCATTATCTCTCATCATATAGCCCAACACTGTTCAGAGGTCCTGGATCTTTGTGTCCTGTCTTAGTCAGATATGAGTCATGCTGCATTCTGGTTGGCTGTTGTCTTGTGGTGACTCACAGGGTCACAGATCAGAGCGATTATGAGTTGGCCTGATTTCAAGAGGCAGATCATCCTCTAATCTGCCGCTTTGTGAAAAGCCTTAAGATAAAAATTAATCAAATGCATTTAATTTTACCTTAATCCACTCGCATTTTCCCAACCAGAGACTGACCTGATGATTAGCATTTGAACTGGTGTCCTTAAGTGTATCTGCACTGTGCCTGTCGAACAAAATATCAATGACGTGCCCATGCATTTCACTAGGTGTGACAACAACAAAAAAGCATTTGACAGAATGAAGCATTTGCAAAGTAATTACTTAAATCCTTCATGGAAAAATTAGTTGCCACAAGCCCTAATACAGCAGCATATTGGGGAGATCAACAGATTTAATCATACTGTTAGTTACAGCAAACCTTGACTTGGGGTCATGCAAAAAAGTTCAGAATTAAAAGAGAGGCCGGAGTCTATGATCAAACAAGTTAGACAATTGGGTTGCAGATACTGTCTGTCTGTTGTGGCCCAATTCATACCATAAACAAGAGGTCAATGTCATTTTGAGAACAGAATTATTGAGGAATCAGTTAGGATAATGTCCTCATGTATTTGGTACCTCACATGGCATTTTTTTTCTCATTCAAATGTAGACTGCACGCTGTTGTTTGATGTTCTAAAATCAGGCAGCAGTGTTTTGCACTGAAAATGACAAGCCATATTACTCACAATACACGTGTTACCCATACTGAATGCTCTATTTTTATTTTGGTGCTGCTTTGTGTGTGTTATTGTCAGTTGCATTTATCAGAATGGGAAAAGAGCCAGACAGAGGGCAAAAGCCATAGAGAAAAATAAAATATTATTTGAATGTATGTTATAATTGCTTTGTACATGCTCAGGTCATTGAACCTCTCATCTGGTTCGCCAGCTTCCCTCCAATCAGGTTGATGGTTTCTGTGTCTGAAAGGCAAACTTTTGGCCTCCATGTGGAGAGACATTATCTGCACCTCAATGTGACCTTTCCCCCACACCTTTCCTCTCAACGCTGCCTCCAAACAGGAGGGCAGCACAGTTTGAGGCCAGAACGTTAATAGAATCAGGCACAGGCTGAAGAAAACTGCATCCGCCCACACCACTCAGGTCCTCACAAGGTTAAAGTGAAAAGAAGTTAACTTTTGAATTTGTTGTTACAGCTCTGTATGAAATATTGCATGCAAATGACAACCATAATGAGATGATCTAATTCCCCCAATTGAGTAAGTGGTTTAGTAAGTCAACTAATAATTGGATGATAATGACTATCCATGCATATGGTCAGAAACGTATCATTTGTTTTCAATCAGTCAGAATCATAGCTAGGATGATCATTCAATAGTAGAGCTAGTCAACTCTCCTTTAGTTAACTTGTCGAATGAAAAGGCTAAATGCATACACTCGCCTGTTTAGTTAGCACTGTTGGTTTTGATAAAACGATGTGTTCCCCCAGCAGGTAACAAGGAAAAGGTTATCATAAACTGCCTGTAAGAGCAAAGAGAAAAAGCAGTAGGGGAAGTGAAAGATCGATGTGCGCTATTGAGTTTTTCTATTTCTGTCAGAAAAGCAAGCCAGTATTTTGACATCCTCCTCAACACATGGCCGGGGGAAAGGGGGAAAGCAATTGAAGGTCTCCTTCAAGCACTGGGCATTGCTTTTATGGGTTTGTTAGTATGTAAAGGGGGTCCAAATGGAATTGTACTAATGTTTACTGCAATAATGGCTTAAAAATGCAATACTGGGGCCATGCAATAGAAAGGTGAGTGCTAACAGTATTGTAGGTTTGAGGGGTTGTGATTCTTATGCCAGTGGGGGATCATTAATATCATGGACATTTTCCCACTATGTTCCAATCAATCAACACCTTTTTCCCGCAGCTTTCATCCACAGGCCTCCCATTAATCGAAGGATATTTGTCTTTCTTTTGTAAGACAACTTTTTCCCTCTTCCCTTTCACTAAACACTTTCTTTCAAAAGTATACAAAGCCATGTCTATTGTATTGTACTCAGAAGCCTGCGTGGCTAATGCTGTTCTTGTGGTACAATACAGTAAGTATCCATACCTGCGAGTTGCATTACAGATTGCAGGGAAGAGTTTTACACCAAATCAATGGTTTGGTTTACTCAGCTGAGAAGCAAAAGTTTTGTGCATGATCAGCAACGCGAGCCCTCTGGAACTAAATGTTTGCCGTTTGTCTTTTGTTTGCAAGTTGTGCTGTCTAACAAGCAGAATAACTGTGAAATTGGCATGGCCCGTGTTAGACTGGACAGGTACCATTTGTCATGCTACACCCAACAGAAGCACAAAATCAATCGGGTCCAGCACTAAACACGGCTAATGAAGAGGCTGTACGTACACCGCGTTGACCTCTACTATACAGCCATTTTACAGGCACATGTCTTTTTACAGGCCTCACCCCTTACACACGATGTTGCATGTGAGCATGCTACCCATCGCATGTATTCATATCAGTTCAGAACATACTGTATAGGAAAGTGCATGACAATTAAGTATGATGATGAGTGTTGTTGTAAATCTGTCCTGAGTGCTCTTTTTGACTTGGCGGTATCGTACTGTCTATCTCCTTTAGTCATTACTGCCAGCTACAGTAGATGTGAGGTAAGCAATGGCTGTATATATGAACAGACAAAGCCTTTGATCACGTGACACCATTCATTCCTATTTGAAGACTCAATGGCACATTGAAGTCGGTTAAGAGGGCGTTTCATTGAGACACCACGTACGCAGTTTGAGCTACTCCAGGAAGTGACATTGCGGGCTGGCTCAGTGAGTTTTCAGCTGTTATCGTGACTGTTGTATACATTCCACTTCAGGACAAGAAAAATAACAAGCTGGCATTTAACGAACTGTATGAGGCTATAAACAAGCAAGAACACTTACATCTGGAGGCTGCTTTTCTAGTTGCTGTCAATTTTAATTCAACGTCATTAAGACACGTGAGGCCCAACTTCAATCAGCAAGTCTCCTTCGCCACTAGGTAAAGTCCTAGAACACTGTTATTCTACCCACAGGCAAGCATACAAGGCCCTCATTCGTCTGCCATTCGGCAAGTCAGATCATGGCCCTGTAGTCCTGTGTACATGCAGAAGCTCAAATAGGAAGTACCTTTGACTCGCGCTGTTGAGAAATGGTCACCAGAATCAGAGGTAATGTTACAGAACTGCTTTGCTAGCGCTGATTGGGAATATGTTTTGAGGCTCCGCCGATAACATCGACGAGCTAACCACCTCCGTCACCAGTTAAACTAAAGGACAGGGCTATCGCAGACAAGCCTGAGGCTGCAGCTGACGACAGGAAGAAATACAAGAAGTCCCGTTATGACCTCGGCAGAGCCATCAAACAGGCAAAAGGGAAATATAGGAATAAGGAGGATCGTATTACACCGGCTCCAACGCCCGCAGCATATGGCAGGGGCTACAGTCCATTACTAATTACAAAGGAAGACCCAGCCATGATCTGCCCAACGATGCCTCTCCAACAGACGAACTCAATGCATTTTGTCCACGCTTTGACAATAACAACATTGTACTGGGTGTGAGGGCCGCCACCGACCCAGAGGACTGGGTGATCTGGGTGATCTCAAGGCCCAACGGTACTCCAGTGCGCGTTCTCAGCGCATGCGCAGAACAGCTGACAGGAATATTTACAGTATTTTTCAACCTCTCCTTGTCTCAGTCTGTAATTCCTGTTCCCAAGATCTCTAAGGCTTCATGCCACAATGACTACTGCCCTGTAGCACTCACATCTGTGATCATGAAGTGCTTTGATGATGACACAATGAGACGGTGAGCACGCCCACATCGACGGGGCTGCTGGGGAGCGGGTCGAGAGCTCCAAGTTCCTCTGTGTCCAAATCACTAAGGACTTAAAATGGTCCACACACACCCGCACAGTCGTGAATAACCCCTCAGGAGGTTGAAAAGGTTTGGCATGGGCCCTCAAATCCTCAAAAATGTTCTACAGCTGTACCATTGAGAGCATCTTGACTGGCTGCATCACTGCTTGGTATGGCAATAGCACCACCCGCAATTGCATGGCGCTATAGAGGATGGTGTGGACAGCCCAGTACATCACTGGGGCTGAGCTCCCTTCCATCCAGGACCTCTATATCAGGTGGTGTGAAAGGAAGTAACGGAAAATTGTTAAAGACTCCAGCCACCCAAGCCATAGACTGTTCTCTCTGCTTCCGCACGGCAAGCAGTGCTTCAAGTCTGACACCAACAGGCTCCTGAACAGCTTCTATCGCCAAACCATAAGACTGCTAAATAGCTAACAAATTGGCTACACAGACTGAGTTGACCCTGACTGACCCTCTATATGGTATACTTACTTACTTACTTTCTCGTGTTCTTCTTACTTCTTATTTTTATATCACATGTGTTATTGTTCTACCTTTTGTTAATTTTAGCATTACATTGTTATTTATTACTGTATTGTTGGGTTTAGAGTGTTCAATGAAGGTATTCCATTGTACATATGCACGTGACATTAATACATGAAACTTGAAACTTGCTGCCCCCTCAAATTAATGGCTTACCGGGGTACTGCAGACTGCCATTAGCAACACAATTATCCTTATAACATCTTCTGTGTGCAATTTTTAAAGAATAAATTCAAGGACATACATCTGGGTTATCATAAGCAATTATTGGCACAATGATTGTCTTAGAATGTTTTATTTACTTACATGAAGATTGCCATTTTTCCATTCACTATAATGGGGGATCCTGTTTTCTCTTAGAAATGCCTGCAGTACTGCAGTCGGCCTTGAACTTCAGTGGTTTCAATGAGAGGGGGCAGTCATTCTCCCCTGGAGGTAAGGCAGATTTCCTGAACTGCTAAACCTTCACCTGTTGTAAAGATTTTTAAAGTCTCTACGTTAGCTGTATAAATAATGTCCTTAGCAGATTTTTTCTCTGTTATTTAACAGTAGGTGTGTTACAATCCCTTTGCACATGTTCACCTATCAAGACAGCAGTGCTAGTGTATCTGTGATGTTTTAGTTCTATCTTTCTCCGTGGGCAGGCTGGGCAGGGATGAAGCAGTGGTCCACAGCTGGAGTTCTTGCAAGTTCAGCAGGGCTAGTAGGATGGATAGGAGTGGCTCTCAGAGATCATATGAAAGGCAGCCTGTCCTGTCCTTCTGACATTTCACATTTTGCACTCAAATCACCAACAGTTCTGCTGACATACACTACCCTAGCCAGTCAGCCACTAGGAGACCAGAGGGCACCTCTCAAAGGACAACTCCCTGCTACCAACAACAGACATGTTTTCAGGGTGAATTATTTTATATAATATTTCATATTAAAAGGGGTTAAAATGTCTAAACTTCTATTCTACAGGTGTTGATTAGTTACAAAATAATTAGGTCCACAGGAAAAAGACTCGATCCCAAAAATCATGTTCAAGCCTGGCTATTCAAACCAGGATCCATCAGAATAGTAGAAGTATAAATGTATCACATCAAAGATATCAATTTAGTTCTGTTATTCTGTTCCATTCCAGATTGCCTGTACACTTATGTCCCTCCTAGACCAACAGCAATCAGTAAGATTCTTGTCATAAAATGTCATAAGCATAAATTACAGCACCTCACCCAGTGTTTTGATGTATATTGAATTGTCTGTGTCTAAATCCATCACTATGCGAGGCTCTGTATGGGTGCAACAACTCACATTACGGCTGCAGCTGTTTATACAATATTGTCAATTTATCAATGCTGTTTACTGGGGGATGCAACTTGCACCCGTTTAGTCAAATGGAGATACATGAGCAATATAGAAAACTGAAAAATACCACAGCAGGACAGAGGTCAGATGTGAAGTTCCAGTTCAAGGGCTTTCTCCACTCTCACTTTCTCCTGTGAGCCAAATTGGAGAAAAGGCACGTGACGTTTTTGTAGAAGATTAAACATTTCTGACACACTGGTTTCCTGGGGAATCTAGTGGCATCTAGGGACCCAGAGACTAGTTGTTTACTCCGTGTCTTACTGCTACTGCAATAAAACTGTCTGGTTTATCGTGACACACTTTACAGAATCCAAACGTCAGAGTTCCCTGTGCCGTGCAATTATTCCGGCCACAATATGCATCTTTAATAACATACGATGAAAAGCAATCAAGCCGTGTGGTGTTCCTATAAAAAGCTAATATTACCATATGAGAGAGGGCTTTTCATTGGTATTCTTTAAAACACATTTTAAAGAGTCTCTAGCATGTGTTGCCAAAATGTACAATGCAAGATGTAGATATTCTGCGTTCAACATTCTTCTCAAAGGTGTAAAAAAAAACATCTTTCAACAGTGATACATATATAAATGACACTATACCATTGTACTCACGCACGCACGCATTCAAGCAGTCCAACAGTCAAAGATTATACATTCACATATGGGCTGAGAGAGATGACACAGACAGAAAATGATGATGTTGGGTGAGACTTCTGAGGGCACCGGGGGCTTTTTGAAGTGAGAACCACAGTGAAGGTTCCAAAGTCCATCTGGGCCCAATCAGGGTTGCGGGTTCAGGCTGTCGCCAGGGAGATCAGAAGCACAATCCCACAAGACATCTCACGATCACCCAACTCAAGTTGTATTCTGAGAGAGAGACTGTGGGAGAGAGGAAGGAGGGGTGCAGAACGACAAGCAGCCTTGCTAGTGTCTCATATTTTACAGCAGTTGTTTCAGTACTTGTTATTCATGTTCTGGGGATCCAAGGCCAAAAATATCACAGGCAAAAGCGCTGAATGAACAGCTTGACCATTGTGCCCCGCAGAAAAGGTGGCAATTAATCAAAATCTGTAGTTTTTTTACCTTTATTCCCCTTCGTCTGCTTTTTCTTATTTTAACATAAAGTTGAGTGCCATGTGAAAGTCTAAACACTGTAGTTGTAGAATAATAATGCGGATCATTGTTAAATGACTAATAACTGTCAAACTTTGCTCTGAATCACTTTCTTCTCTCGACAGCTGTTAGCAAAGATAAAGTGGTGGTCTTCTAAAGAAACATATGGAAACTTGAATTGAAAAATGTCCCTCATTAAGCCTTTAGCCAACTGCTGTCAGAGTCAGACTGGCCCCGTGCTGGTGACCTAGGAGTTTGACAGCAGTCCGCTTTACTCAGACACTCTATATATCACTCACTTTGAGGCAATAGGCTGTGTGCTGGCAGGAATCGGCAGAGATTCAGCACTCGTGTGGATTAATTAATTACTCCGGAAATGTTAACAAGGTCATCCCCGTCCTCTGTCGGGAACTGTGGAAGAGGTCAGAACTTGTCATTAAAATACCGATGCTGTCTTTTAGATTCAAACATTGAGTAACATTTTGCAGTGCTGCATTATATCACCAACATACAACAACAATATACAACAACAAACCAACATACATTGCCTTGCAAAGGTATTCACCCCCTTGGTGTTTTTCCTATTTTGTTGCATTACAACCTGTAATTTATATGGATTTTTATTTGTATTTCATGTAATGGACATACACAAAATAGTCCAAATTGGTGATGTGAAAAATAAATAAAAAATAAGAAATGGAAAAGTGGTGCGTGCATATGTATTCACCCCCTTTGCTATGAAGCCTCTAAATAAGATCTAGTGCAACCAATTACCTTCAGAAGTCACATAATTTGTTAAATAATGTCCACCTGGGTGCAATCTAAGTGTCACATGATCTGTCACATGATCTCAGTATATATACACACCTCTTCTGAAAGACCCCAGAGTCTGCCACACCACTAAGCAAGGGGCACCACCAAGCAAGTGGCACCATGAAGACCAAGGAGCTCTCCAAACAGGCCAGAGACAAAGTTTTAGAGGTTGGGTTATTAAAAAAATATCAGAAACTTTGAACATCCCACAGAGCACCATTAAATCCATTATCAAAAAATTGAAAGAATATGGCACCACAACAAACCTGCCAAGAGAGGGCCGCCCGCTAAAACTCACAGACCAGACAAGGAGGGCATTAATTAGAGAGGCAACAAAGAGACCAAAGATAACCCTGAAGGAGCTGCAAAGCTCCACAGCGGAGATTGAGGTATCTGTCCATAGCACCACTTTATGCCATACACTCCACAGAGCTGGGCTTTATGGAAGAGTGGCCAGAAAAAAAGCCATTGATTAAAGAAAAAAATAAACAAACACATTGGTTTATGCCAAAAGGCATGTGGGAGACTCCCCAAACATATGGAAGAAGGTACTATGGTCAGATGAGACTAAAATGTAGCTTTTTGGCCATCAAGGAAAATGCTATGTCTGGCGTAAACCCAACACCATCACCCCGAGAACACCATCCCCACAGAGAAGCATGGTGGTGGCAGCATCATGCTGTGGGGATGTTTTTCATCGGTAGGGACAGGGAAACTGGTCAGAATTTAAGGAGTGATGGATGGCGCTAAATACAGGGAAATTCTTGAGGGAAACCTGTTTCAGTCTTCAAAGAAATTTGAGACTGGTTTGGAAGTTCACCTTCCAGCAGGACAATGACACTAATTATGCTGCTAAAGCACACTTGAGTGGTTTAAGGGGAAACATTTCAATATCTTGGAATGGCCTAGTCAAAGCCCAGACCTAAATCCAATTGAGAATCAGTGGTATGACTTAAAGATTGCTGTACACCCGCGGAACCCATCCCACTTGAAGGAGCTTTAGCAGTTTTGCCTTGAAGAATGGGCAAAAATCCCAGTGGCTAGATGTGCCAAGCTTATAGAGACATACCCCAAGAGACTTTTAGCTGTAATTGCTGCAAAAGGTGGCTCTACAAAGTATTGACTTTGGGGGGAGTGAATAGTTATGCACGCTCAAGTTCTGTTTTTTGTTCTATTTCCTGTTTGTTTCACACCCCAACAAAATATTTTGCATCTTCAAAGTGGTAGGCATGTTGTGTAAATCAAATGATACAAACCCCCCAAAAATCTATTTTAAGTCCAGGTTGTAAGGCAACAAAATAGGGAAAATGCCAAGGGGGTGAATACTTTCGCAAGCCACTGTAAACGGCAAACAGGCATCAAGGGTGTTGTTGTCTAGTAGTCTAAATTCAAAAGTGACGAAGCTCTGGAAATGACAAGGCTCTCAGTCTGGCCTCCAACCACTAAACCCATAACACATTACACAAATTCCTTTCAATCATTGCATGTCGCCTCTCGGTTTCAGAAAAGTTATTCTGTTTACAAAAAGCAATTCATGTCATTGCTTTGCCCTCACTTTCATGTTGTGCCAATGCAAAGGATATCATAGAAAGTACAATGAGCAATGAAGCTACACATTCACAATAACATAAATCAATTTCAAATCCAACAAACAATGTGTTAATTTTAACCGAAATGCAAAACATCTACAGGAAATGTCTTTGTTCAATGTGTGCTGATTGCATTTGTAACTGATGCCGGATGTTTTGTTTAAGTGTGAAATAGGCAAAGGCCTTTCAAAAAAGGTGAAAGTTAGATGTGTTTGCACAAGGTCATCTATACGTAACTGTCGCTGGAGGGTGTGCATGCGTTCTTATTATTGAGCATGTGTGGGACCTTCACACCCATTAAGCAAGCTACAGAGGAGAGAGGGCTGCACGCTCTGCAGAACCTTGGAGTGAAGCAGGACAGGCTCATTGGCAGAAGGTGGCGAAACCAGCCAGACCTCGGAGGAAACATCTGTCCTGTGAGTGTGTGTCAGATTGAGCTGGAGACCCCCACGGTCCAATGGATCACTGTAAAAGCTAACAGCTCCAGAGAAACTGTGTTAATTCTCCCCACATTGATGTGGTTGGGAGGAGGAGAAGGATGACTTAGGAACATGTGGGATAGTGGGGATTGGGGAAGGGAATTATGTAGGCAAGAGCAGCAGTGAATATGGAGATTTTCTCAAGGACAAAGACTTCTAGTTCTTCTATGCTGTACTGCTGAATACAGCGTGTTATATTCACATTGTTATGGCCTTTAATTTTGTTCATTTCACATTTCAAAGCAGCTATTATTTTTTCAACTCTGGCATCTTGCTGGGCAGAGGTAGTTTATGCGTGCAGCATCTCTGATGTGGTGTGTGTATGTACATGTACCTATGTTTCCATTTTGGCAGCGTTCTGGGAGTGTCCAGCTCAGGGACTGGCAACCACCAGTCTGTGTTGAGCGGGAACTTTTAAACGGCACCTGATGTCTGATGGGAACCCAGCAGAGCAAAAGACAAACAGTGATGATCTCTGTGTTTTTATGTAAGTGGGGTGTGAGGTCAGCTGACAGGAGACTGGCCCTCTTGTCATGACAAGGTCAAACATATGAATGCTGTCTGGGAATTGAAAGGGAATGAACCTGGACTGAGAGTTAAAAAAAAGCTGCACTAGAGGTGAGGTGGAAGAAAGATTGGCTAGGCTATATGCAATGTTTTTCTCCAGGGTGAATGTATCACCTGTACACAGAACAGCAACGTAGACAGGGTTATTTTTTATTTACGTCAGTAAAAGGTGAAAAGGTCCAGTGTGATATTTTTAGTCAACTGTGCTGCTGTGTGCACCCTTTTTAAATTTAAACCAGACTTTAATTGTGATTGATCCTCTGTAGCTCAGTTGGCAGTGCATGGCACTTGCAATGTCAGGATAGTGGGTTCAATTCCTGGAACCAACTGCATGTAGAATGTATGCATACATTACCGTAAGTAGCTTTGAATAAAAGTGTCTGCTAAATATATATTATTATAATGAATAGCACTCAATGATAAATCCTTTACACGATTTCTACGACAACAATAAATAGCTATAAGCTAAAGCTTGAAAAAATACAATCAGAACTGGTTTCCAAACTCATTCTATCTTGTTTTGACCTGGTCAACATCGACTACTGGCAGGTGTAAACCTGGCCGACACTTACAGCGCAGGAAGGACTTTGAAAAAGCCATTATTTCCGTTGCCCGGTTCATGTTCCATGACACCCATGGCTGTTGAATCTTCCCCCCAGGAAGGAGTAGTTTGAGATTCCATAACAATGTGAAAAATGGTGATTTCCAGAGCCAGTCCAGCAGCCCTCTTAAAGGCGCTAAACGGGGCCATCACTCTGATGTACTTAGCCCGTCCTCCATCAACACAAGTTGACAGTGGAGCCTTGAATCTTGAAATATGCCCTTTCACACAGCTCCGGCTGAGGAGGGGTCCAAGGATTTGCACATTTCCCTGTTTACTTGGTCGCAACAAACCTTGCCGCTCTCTCTAGGGAAAAAGCAGAAACACGATTGAGCTGTTTGTCATTTCCATTCCCCACATCAATCCCAGCCGATCTAGGCCTCAGTAAGGAGAGGGACAGGGGTCTGGGCTGCCAGATCGCTGCAGTGAAGGTGGCACAGCTCTCTGAGTCATTATATAGAGAGGCATCCTGAGGGCTACAGCGAGGAGACAGATGGCTGCTGAAGCCATGCCCAAGCCAGGCTGAAATCTGCTTAAATGAGTTCTGGAAATGAAATGGAATAGGACCTAAAACCCCATGCACTTGGATGGCTTGTGCATCAACAGTAATGACTTAAGAAGGCCTTAGAAATACAGCATACGAGAATACGTTAATTTAATCTAAAGTAATGTCTTAGCAACACTGTGCTTATAAGAAGTACATGCAATTCAAGGCACAAATTAAATGATAACGTATGAAGTTATTATTGATGACTTTTAATAAATACCAACTCTTATTGATCAGCCACCAGTAAGCAAACTATAAACACAGTTTTCTGGCAATTGTCACAATGTTTTGACTTTTACAAAAATGCAGCCAACAATGGAGGTAATAACCCAATGTTAACTGAGCAAAGTCATGAGACGTATTGGGAAGAAAGTTCCAAATGAATTCAAATGGATTTTAAACAAGGCAAGGCTGACAGTTCCCTTCCTTGTCCCTTTTCCCTATCCAGTTGGAGAGACATTGGGATGTCTTGGAGCATGAAATTAAATATTATAAACTGCCATCATTGAATTGTATCCCATTCTCTGGGAAAACCATGATGACTAAAACAGGAAAAGGGCAGGGAGGATTAACAGTTTAAGTCTTATTTACAGGAAGACAAACTGAGCCATAAAATGGCCTGTGTCTCTGATGGGTTTATCAATGTAAAGTTTGCATTTTACTGACAGCATTTTAGCAACATGAAGTCTAATTTATTTTTATTTTTTTAAAGCATATACACCCCCAGGAAGAATATGACACCTTAACTTTCATTTTCAGGGAAGTTAGCACTTAGATATGGTCATTAAATTAATTGTTACGTTTGGGAATTATGTAGATCAAGGCATTTGTGAAAGTTCTAAAGCAACATAGAGTGGGAAAGTGCCCGTGCGTTTGGACAATTAATAGACACTGCAGTAAATAAAACCTGTCTCATCCACGACCAGAGTCTACATAGACCGGTTCTCCATAGCCAATCAGAGCTACAATAGGTTGTTACACAAATATGCCATGTGTCACACGGGCCTGCCATCATTCAATTTGAACTGGACTGTTCACAGCCTGTAGCAACAGCGTGACTTTGGATCATTCGAACGCATTTGCCAAAAGCAACAAAATAGACCCGAATTGATTTCTGCAAATACGTAAATACAATGGGAGTCCTCTTACATTTGGGGAACTTTGCAGTCCTATTGATCAAACAACCGTTAAAAGGTACGCGCTCCCTCGGTTATGCACACCAACAACAACAAGATCAACAACTAATGCTAACTGGAGCTAGATGAGCTAAATCTAACGAAGGAACATTAGATAAACCCTCTCAAACTTATTCAGCTAGTTGGTTGTTGATAAATGCACTTATAAACGATGGGGAATAGTAGCCTGCTCGTCCTCCTGCTGCTTGCCTGCCAATGCATGCTTGCACTCTGCGTTCGTCAATACAGAGCATTGTCTGTTTGTAAATTCAGAGTGTTTCTAGCGTTTTAGAACGCACGCTGCACTATTGACACTGGATGCTATGGCCGAGGAGTAGGGTTGATCCGAGCGTTCCTCATAATGGCACCCAAGCTATCTGGCTAAAGTTGGCTAACTTGCTAGCTACTTCCAGACACAAATGAGAGAACACCTCACTGTGATTATTTTTTTCGCCCTAGCAGAGCCGTTTACATGTTATCTGGAGCGTTAGTGACTAACTGTGCTGTAGGCAACAATTGAATTACTTTTTTCCTCAAACTTTTCATGACACTGGTCATATTCAGCGGGTGTTGCGCCTTTTGTAAATTCATCAGTTATTCTGTGCACTGGCACACTCAGACAAGAGTTCTCTGAAATCAGAGTAGATAGCCAGAGTGAATTTACAAACGCAAGAGATATGCTAACTGGATAAGTCATTCAAGTTCAGCATAGCTAGCCAGCAAAGCGATTCACATTTCTTGCTAGCTAACCAAATGACACCTGCATATCTAGCTGTTGCCAGTGAAAAATGATGAGGGAAAAAAAGTTGGTCACTCACCCAGTCCTCCAAGGACATGACAACCTCCCAGCAGCTAGCTAACTTTAGGCTCAGTGTTTTTTCATTTTTTTTTTTTTTTTTTTTTACCTTGCTACATAAATAGATTTGCTACCCTATTAGCCACATTATGACTGACTTGTGATAATTTCCCTCGCTATGTTTGATCGTCTTGACATACCCAGCCTTAGTTACATTCGTTCCGTTTTTATCCAAAATATTGCGTCACTGAAACGGTGCATCCTGAATGGGTGGAGGCAGCAAACAATGTACCAGGCCAGCTGTGATTTATGACATGAGAGGACATTTTTTGGGGACTACCAAGAAAGGTATCAGTGAATTGTCCTAATGCATTGAAATACATCCATTTATTCTGCCAACGATTCCTTACTGTACGTCATGGAAGTTTGAGTCAAATAGAATAAAACTCTTAAAGTTGGTTTTGTAGTATAAACGAGGAATTTGGTATTTTTGACTGATATTATGATTGTTGTGTTTTATATCTGCAAGTCAATTAAAACGCTGTCAGTTCTACTTTAAAATGCCTTTATTAGGCCAATTTTTTTGGGGGGGGCTTTCTTCCCAATAACTTTATTTCCTTATCTGAGTCTCGTGATTTTGCTCAGTTAACATTGGGTTACTACCTCCGTTGTCTGCATTTTGTAAAAGTCAAAACATTGTGGCAATTGCCAGAAAAACACGGGGTTAATAATTTTCTTACTGGTAGTTGATCAGAGTTGGTATTTATAAGTCATCAATAACAACTTCATAACTTAACGTTTAAGGAGTCAAAGTAGTGCCTTGAATTGTATGTACTTTTTTATAAGCAACACTGTGCTAAGACATTACAATGGATTCACTGAATGTATTCTTACATCAGGGAAAGTATGTTGTATTTCTAAGTCATTACTGTTGATTCTCAGTCTTGAGCAGGGCACAAGCCCTTCAGTGCATGGGGTTTAATGGCATGATATAATTTGCACTCTGCCTAAGAGGGAAAGAAACCATTTTGTATGTGACTTTGGTTAGATATTTTTTTCCACAGGAATTCCCACTCATACATCATCCACTTCCTGATTGGAAGGTGACCAGAGCGACCCCTTCTGTGAGGGAGGTTTGGGTGAGGGAGAGCGTTCACAGCAAAGGCTAAAAGTGCACAGGCTAAGCTATATAGCCCC
Source organism: Oncorhynchus kisutch (assembly GCF_002021735.2). Lineage (NCBI taxonomy): Eukaryota > Metazoa > Chordata > Actinopteri > Salmoniformes > Salmonidae > Oncorhynchus > Oncorhynchus kisutch. Next base: position 57,722,956 of record NC_034181.2, on the reverse strand, counting down.
TTGAGTGTGCCTTCACCATCCCCATGTGGCTCTTACTCAATGTGTTTACCTGCCACACCGTGGCTGTCACATATACTCCCACTCCGGCCTCTAGGTCATCAGGCTGCTGATTATCCCTCACACCTGTCACCATCGGCAAGCGCACCAGCGACCTCATGACACTCACCTGGACTCCATCACCTCCTTGATTATCTTCCCTATATCTGTCACTCCCCTTGGTTCTTTCGTCAGGTGTTATTGACTCTGTTCCATGTCGGTGCCTTGTCTGTGTTTCATGTTTGTTTTATTTACATTCACTCCCTGTACTTGCTTCCCGACTCTCAGCGCACTTGTTACAGTGGCCCATTGGCCTACTTTCCATCCCAACCTTTACAAGAGCTCAGACTGGGAAAAACCTCCATCAGAATGCATTAAAATATGAGCTACTGCGTATAGCTTCTCTCATTTGTCTATTCAGTTTAATCTCTCCACTCAAGACTTTTGACAGTTCTCATTTGTGTTTATAAAAGAATTGTCCAATATTTGACTAATTGTCACTCATTTTTGCCCATCATTGATCACACAGCTTTCTGTCCAGTTAAGCATGATATATATACTGTAGGTCACTTCCACTTTTTGAAAAACACCTTGATGTCATTGAGCACCCAATTAGAATGCCAGTGTGGCGCCGGTCCTTTGGAGACTAAGGTCATGCCAGTGTGCACCATGGGAGCTCTCATCAGAATGCATATCGCTCCAATAATCTTATTTAACCTTAATTTAAAATTCCAAAATGCCATCTTTGTTTCCCAAGTGGATGTGATTGTCTACACACTGGGCAAAAACTGGTTGCATCAATGTTGTTTCTACATGACTTCAAACAAAACATGTAATGTGATGACGTTGAATCAACATGGAAAACTGATTGGATTTGAAAAAAGTCATCAACATAAGGGCATTTTTTTCCAACCAACTAACCTAAATCCAACAACACCGTGACTTTTTTAATTTCATGAAGAATCCATGTTAGCTGGCAACTCAACCAAATGTAAATCAAAACTAGACGTGGAACTGAGGTCTCTGTCCAGTGGGTATTCTCCACGGACTCCAGAGGATGTAACAAAGCCCCTGCATCTGCCCTTTAGGAACTTTGTATTTCTGGGGTCGTGTTTCCTTCCTAACATGATTTGAAACATTTTCCCAGCACAAAGTGACATTAGTGCAGTTTTTGTGTTGCTCTGTCTGTCAAAATGAGTTAGCCGGAAAAAATGTGAACGGCAAGCTCATCGAAAGGGAAAATTATGTTACTGAGCATTTTGTTTAAAAAAATAAAAATAATAATCCTTAATTTGCATAATAATCAAATTAACGCAATGGATTTCATGTAAATTACTGGAGACTAATATTAATCATTGAAATATATTCTGTACATGTATATCAGTGCAAAGTGTATATTTGCTAGACCCATGGTGTTCTCTGCAGAGGATTGTTAATGACTAGACTGCCTCTCCATGCTATTCTATCATAGAATACTTTATGACAAAGTAACCCATCCACAACATTTTAAAATACATTACTCATTACTTTTTTTGGAATCCATTTGCTATCTATGCCCTTTCCGAGAATAAACTTAAATATGTGGTTTAATATAGTTAAACAGGTTGGGAGAGTCAAACATGATTGTAGGCACTGGGTGTGCAGAGCTTGGACGTGGTGTGGGAAAATCACCTTTGTTTGCCTGAGCTAGGCAGGCTGTGAGAGCATAGCTTGTTCTCCCAATAAACCCCTAGACTCCTGGGTCTGATCACTGGAGCTCACAAATACAGTTACGATGACAGAATGCAGGAAAGACAGACAAGGCTTTCCCTATCCCTGGCCCCACTGCAGAATGTCTGGGAAAGCCATCAGTGTCTCCACGTGAGTTCCCAACACTGGAGTCTGTTAAGGAGCGAACCAGAAAAGGCCAGCATTTTACCGGATGTCAAGATAGCACCGATCAAATTATCATACAGGGCGGAGACTAGATACCGTTTAATCAACGAAGCAGATTATTGATGTGCATCTAATTCTAAACCAATGTTCCTCTCGGGTGCTTAGGGAATAAACCTGATTATGGATACAGAGAAAATTACCCTTTAAGCTAAAAAGATGTGTTCTTTTAAAATGGTAATTGCGAAAACACAATGCACGCAGGCACTGTGTTTCCTCTGACTCATTGGTGGGGCTGGCTTCCGGGTTAAGTGGGCATTGTGTCAAGAAGCAGTACGGCTTGGCTGGGTTGTGTGGGTTGTGTTTCGGAGGACACACGGGTCTCGACCTTCGCCTCTCCCAAGTCCGTACGGGAGTTGCAGCGATGAGACAAGACTGTAACTACCAATTGGAAACCATGAAATTGGGTAGAAAAAAGGATAAATATTTTTTTAAATGACAGACAGGAGAAAAACACGAACTTGAGTGTACTGTAGGTCCTCATCACAGGAACGTTTTAAAAAGTTGACCCATAATTGTCTTCTAACTTAAATTATTGTTGTTCATTTTATATGTCACTCGAGTATAACTACATCAATATTCAACTGTATAAACAATGGTCATTAATTGTGACGTTTTATTCTGGAGATTCTGCCCCGAGGCTTACAACATTGTGATTTGTTAATTCAGGCTAGGGTCCTTTTATCTCAATTTCCGCCTGATGGACGTGCCCAAAGTAAACTGCCTGTTCCTCAGGCCCTGAAGCCAGGATATGCATATAGTTGGTACCATTGGAAAGAAGACTCTTTGGCATTTTTGGAAATGTTAAAATAATGTAGGAGCCTATAACACAATAGATATGGTAGGTGTCACGTTCTGACCATCGTTCGTGTGTGTTTTCCTTGTTTTAGTGTTGGTCAGGACGTGAGCTGGGTGGGCATTCTATGTTATGTGTCTGGTTTGTCTATTTCTATGTTTGGCCTGATATGGTTCTCAATCAGAGGTAGGTGTTAGTCATTGTCTCTGATTGGGAACCATATTTAGGTAGCCTGTTTTGTGTTGGGTTTTGTGGGTGATTGTTCCTGTTCCTGTCCAGATAGGACTGTTTCGTTTTTTTCACGTTTCCTGTTTTTGTAGATTGTTGTATTTTCATCTTTATTAAAGATGGACAAAACTAACCACGCTGCATTTTGGTCCGCCTCTTTTTCCCCAGAAGAAAACCGTTACAGTAGGAGAAAATCCAAAGAAAAACCAACCAGATTTTTTTGTTTTTTTGTGAGCCACTGCTCTTATAATGGAATGTATAGGGAAATAATTAAATCTAGCTCCCAGTATGCAATTCCTATGGCTTCCACTGGGTGTCAGTAGTCTTTGTTCAATGTTTCAGGCTTGTTTCTTCCAAAACGACTAAGAATAATGAGTTTTACTACAGGCACACAGACTTGGAAATTCATGAATAAGTTGACACCCACCTGCTAATATTGTACTCCTTTCTGTATGACACATTATAGTTTAATGACATTTTAGGGTATCTGAGGATTAAATAGAAACGTATTTTGACTTGTTGAACCAAAGTTTAGTGGAAGATTTTGGGATTCCTTTCTTGGCATGTTGAACGAGTGGATTACCCAAATCAATGGCGTCAACTAAACAGACTTTTTTGGGATATAAAATCGTTCTTTATCTAACAAAACAACACTACATGTTATAGCCAGGACCCTTCGGATGACAAATCAGAGGAAGATTTTGCAAAACACAGCTTAGCCTTTTGTTATTCCACCTGTAGTCTCAGATTTTGAAATTATGCTTTAAAGCGAAAGCAATCCAAGCATTTGTGTAAGTTTATCGATAGTCTAGCATAGCATTATGTACACTTAGCATCAGGAATCGTGGTCACGAAAATCAGAAAAGCAATCAAATGAACCGTTTACCTTTGATGATCTTCGGATGTTTTCACTCACGAGACTCCCAGTTACACAACAAATGCTTCCATAAAGATTATTTTTATACCCAAAATACCTCAGTTTGTTTGTCGCGTTATGTTCAGAAATCCACAGGAAAGAGCGGTCACGACAACGCAGATGGAAATTCCAAATAGTCTCCATAATATCCACAGAAATATGTCAAATGTTTTTTTATAATCATTCCTCTTGCTACATAAATAGATTTGCTACCCTATTAGCCACATTATGACTGACTTGTGATAATTTCCCTCGCTATGTTTGATCGTCTTGACATACCCAGCCTTAGTTACATTCGTTCCGTTTTTATCCAAAATATTGCGTCACTGAAACGGTGCATCCTGAATGGGTGGAGGCAGCAAACAATGTACCAGGCCAGCTGTGATTTATGACATGAGAGGACATTTTTTGGGGACTACCAAGAAAGGTATCAGTGAATTGTCCTAATGCATTGAAATACATCCATTTATTCTGCCAACGATTCCTTACTGTACGTCATGGAAGTTTGAGTCAAATAGAATAAAACTCTTAAAGTTGGTTTTGTAGTATAAACGAGGAATTTGGTATTTTTGACTGATATTATGATTGTTGTGTTTTATATCTGCAAGTCAATTAAAACGCTGTCAGTTCTACTTTAAAATGCCTTTATTAGGCCAATTTTTTTGGGGGGGGCTTTCTTCCCAATAACTTTATTTCCTTATCTGAGTCTCGTGATTTTGCTCAGTTAACATTGGGTTACTACCTCCGTTGTCTGCATTTTGTAAAAGTCAAAACATTGTGGCAATTGCCAGAAAAACACGGGGTTAATAATTTTCTTACTGGTAGTTGATCAGAGTTGGTATTTATAAGTCATCAATAACAACTTCATAACTTAACGTTTAAGGAGTCAAAGTAGTGCCTTGAATTGTATGTACTTTTTTATAAGCAACACTGTGCTAAGACATTACAATGGATTCACTGAATGTATTCTTACATCAGGGAAAGTATGTTGTATTTCTAAGTCATTACTGTTGATTCTCAGTCTTGAGCAGGGCACAAGCCCTTCAGTGCATGGGGTTTAATGGCATGATATAATTTGCACTCTGCCTAAGAGGGAAAGAAACCATTTTGTATGTGACTTTGGTTAGATATTTTTTTCCACAGGAATTCCCACTCATACATCATCCACTTCCTGATTGGAAGGTGACCAGAGCGACCCCTTCTGTGAGGGAGGTTTGGGTGAGGGAGAGCGTTCACAGCAAAGGCTAAAAGTGCACAGGCTAAGCTATATAGCCCCTTGAGTGTGCCTTCACCATCCCCATGTGGCTCTTACTCAATGTGTTTACCTGCCACACCGTGGCTGTCACATATACTCCCACTCCGGCCTCTAGGTCATCAGGCTGCTGATTATCCCTCACACCTGTCACCATCGGCAAGCGCACCAGCGACCTCATGACACTCACCTGGACTCCATCACCTCCTTGATTATCTTCCCTATATCTGTCACTCCCCTTGGTTCTTTCGTCAGGTGTTATTGACTCTGTTCCATGTCGGTGCCTTGTCTGTGTTTCATGTTTGTTTTATTTACATTCACTCCCTGTACTTGCTTCCCGACTCTCAGCGCACTTGTTACAGTGGCCCATTGGCCTACTTTCCATCCCAACCTTTACAAGAGCTCAGACTGGGAAAAACCTCCATCAGAATGCATTAAAATATGAGCTACTGCGTATAGCTTCTCTCATTTGTCTATTCAGTTTAATCTCTCCACTCAAGACTTTTGACAGTTCTCATTTGTGTTTATAAAAGAATTGTCCAATATTTGACTAATTGTCACTCATTTTTGCCCATCATTGATCACACAGCTTTCTGTCCAGTTAAGCATGATATATATACTGTAGGTCACTTCCACTTTTTGAAAAACACCTTGATGTCATTGAGCACCCAATTAGAATGCCAGTGTGGCGCCGGTCCTTTGGAGACTAAGGTCATGCCAGTGTGCACCATGGGAGCTCTCATCAGAATGCATATCGCTCCAATAATCTTATTTAACCTTAATTTAAAATTCCAAAATGCCATCTTTGTTTCCCAAGTGGATGTGATTGTCTACACACTGGGCAAAAACTGGTTGCATCAATGTTGTTTCTACATGACTTCAAACAAAACATGTAATGTGATGACGTTGAATCAACATGGAAAACTGATTGGATTTGAAAAAAGTCATCAACATAAGGGCATTTTTTTCCAACCAACTAACCTAAATCCAACAACACCGTGACTTTTTTAATTTCATGAAGAATCCATGTTAGCTGGCAACTCAACCAAATGTAAATCAAAACTAGACGTGGAACTGAGGTCTCTGTCCAGTGGGTATTCTCCACGGACTCCAGAGGATGTAACAAAGCCCCTGCATCTGCCCTTTAGGAACTTTGTATTTCTGGGGTCGTGTTTCCTTCCTAACATGATTTGAAACATTTTCCCAGCACAAAGTGACATTAGTGCAGTTTTTGTGTTGCTCTGTCTGTCAAAATGAGTTAGCCGGAAAAAATGTGAACGGCAAGCTCATCGAAAGGGAAAATTATGTTACTGAGCATTTTGTTTAAAAAAATAAAAATAATAATCCTTAATTTGCATAATAATCAAATTAACGCAATGGATTTCATGTAAATTACTGGAGACTAATATTAATCATTGAAATATATTCTGTACATGTATATCAGTGCAAAGTGTATATTTGCTAGACCCATGGTGTTCTCTGCAGAGGATTGTTAATGACTAGACTGCCTCTCCATGCTATTCTATCATAGAATACTTTATGACAAAGTAACCCATCCACAACATTTTAAAATACATTACTCATTACTTTTTTTGGAATCCATTTGCTATCTATGCCCTTTCCGAGAATAAACTTAAATATGTGGTTTAATATAGTTAAACAGGTTGGGAGAGTCAAACATGATTGTAGGCACTGGGTGTGCAGAGCTTGGACGTGGTGTGGGAAAATCACCTTTGTTTGCCTGAGCTAGGCAGGCTGTGAGAGCATAGCTTGTTCTCCCAATAAACCCCTAGACTCCTGGGTCTGATCACTGGAGCTCACAAATACAGTTACGATGACAGAATGCAGGAAAGACAGACAAGGCTTTCCCTATCCCTGGCCCCACTGCAGAATGTCTGGGAAAGCCATCAGTGTCTCCACGTGAGTTCCCAACACTGGAGTCTGTTAAGGAGCGAACCAGAAAAGGCCAGCATTTTACCGGATGTCAAGATAGCACCGATCAAATTATCATACAGGGCGGAGACTAGATACCGTTTAATCAACGAAGCAGATTATTGATGTGCATCTAATTCTAAACCAATGTTCCTCTCGGGTGCTTAGGGAATAAACCTGATTATGGATACAGAGAAAATTACCCTTTAAGCTAAAAAGATGTGTTCTTTTAAAATGGTAATTGCGAAAACACAATGCACGCAGGCACTGTGTTTCCTCTGACTCATTGGTGGGGCTGGCTTCCGGGTTAAGTGGGCATTGTGTCAAGAAGCAGTACGGCTTGGCTGGGTTGTGTGGGTTGTGTTTCGGAGGACACACGGGTCTCGACCTTCGCCTCTCCCAAGTCCGTACGGGAGTTGCAGCGATGAGACAAGACTGTAACTACCAATTGGAAACCATGAAATTGGGTAGAAAAAAGGATAAATATTTTTTTAAATGACAGACAGGAGAAAAACACGAACTTGAGTGTACTGTAGGTCCTCATCACAGGAACGTTTTAAAAAGTTGACCCATAATTGTCTTCTAACTTAAATTATTGTTGTTCATTTTATATGTCACTCGAGTATAACTACATCAATATTCAACTGTATAAACAATGGTCATTAATTGTGACGTTTTATTCTGGAGATTCTGCCCCGAGGCTTACAACATTGTGATTTGTTAATTCAGGCTAGGGTCCTTTTATCTCAATTTCCGCCTGATGGACGTGCCCAAAGTAAACTGCCTGTTCCTCAGGCCCTGAAGCCAGGATATGCATATAGTTGGTACCATTGGAAAGAAGACTCTTTGGCATTTTTGGAAATGTTAAAATAATGTAGGAGCCTATAACACAATAGATATGGTAGGTGTCACGTTCTGACCATCGTTCGTGTGTGTTTTCCTTGTTTTAGTGTTGGTCAGGACGTGAGCTGGGTGGGCATTCTATGTTATGTGTCTGGTTTGTCTATTTCTATGTTTGGCCTGATATGGTTCTCAATCAGAGGTAGGTGTTAGTCATTGTCTCTGATTGGGAACCATATTTAGGTAGCCTGTTTTGTGTTGGGTTTTGTGGGTGATTGTTCCTGTTCCTGTCCAGATAGGACTGTTTCGTTTTTTTCACGTTTCCTGTTTTTGTAGATTGTTGTATTTTCATCTTTATTAAAGATGGACAAAACTAACCACGCTGCATTTTGGTCCGCCTCTTTTTCCCCAGAAGAAAACCGTTACAGTAGGAGAAAATCCAAAGAAAAACCAACCAGATTTTTTTGTTTTTTTGTGAGCCACTGCTCTTATAATGGAATGTATAGGGAAATAATTAAATCTAGCTCCCAGTATGCAATTCCTATGGCTTCCACTGGGTGTCAGTAGTCTTTGTTCAATGTTTCAGGCTTGTTTCTTCCAAAACGACTAAGAATAATGAGTTTTACTACAGGCACACAGACTTGGAAATTCATGAATAAGTTGACACCCACCTGCTAATATTGTACTCCTTTCTGTATGACACATTATAGTTTAATGACATTTTAGGGTATCTGAGGATTAAATAGAAACGTATTTTGACTTGTTGAACCAAAGTTTAGTGGAAGATTTTGGGATTCCTTTCTTGGCATGTTGAACGAGTGGATTACCCAAATCAATGGCGTCAACTAAACAGACTTTTTTGGGATATAAAATCGTTCTTTATCTAACAAAACAACACTACATGTTATAGCCAGGACCCTTCGGATGACAAATCAGAGGAAGATTTTGCAAAACACAGCTTAGCCTTTTGTTATTCCACCTGTAGTCTCAGATTTTGAAATTATGCTTTAAAGCGAAAGCAATCCAAGCATTTGTGTAAGTTTATCGATAGTCTAGCATAGCATTATGTACACTTAGCATCAGGAATCGTGGTCACGAAAATCAGAAAAGCAATCAAATGAACCGTTTACCTTTGATGATCTTCGGATGTTTTCACTCACGAGACTCCCAGTTACACAACAAATGCTTCCATAAAGATTATTTTTATACCCAAAATACCTCAGTTTGTTTGTCGCGTTATGTTCAGAAATCCACAGGAAAGAGCGGTCACGACAACGCAGATGGAAATTCCAAATAGTCTCCATAATATCCACAGAAATATGTCAAATGTTTTTTTATAATCATTCCTCAGGGAGGTTTTAAAATATATATTCGATAATATACCAACCGAGTGTGTAGGTTTTTCAATAACAGCAGGAGAAACAATGGCGGCTTTACGCAGTTGCGGAAAAACTCACTCTTAGATCCCCCACCTATCCACTTACGCAATGTGATCTTTCACGCTCATTTTTCAAAATAAAAGCCTGAAACTATGTCTAAAGACTGTTGACACCTTAGGGAAGCCATAGAAAAAGGAATCTGGTTGATATCCCTTTAAATGCACTTCCTGATTGGATTTTCCTCAGGGTTTCACCTGCAATATCAGTTCTGTTATACTCACAGACAATATTATGACAGTTTTGGAAACTTTAGAGTGTTTTCTATCCTAATCTGTCAATTATATGCATATTCTAGCATCTGGTCCTGAGAAATAGGCCGTTTACTTTGGGAACGTTATTTTTATTATTATTTTTCCAAACATAAAAGTGTCCCCTAGCTTCAAGAGGTCAAAAGCGAGACAAATGGAAAAAAAGGTTGAAAAGACAACTGCAGTGTTTGCCTGTCAACCAAAGAGAGCACCATGATGGGTCATATAAAAACCTTCCTTTTTGTTTGTTGATATGTTTACTGCCTGTAATAAGATCAGAATCATGTTATAAACTGTGACACACTCGCTCCATGAATCTGTAATGGGTATAAATAATCTGAGACAGACACACATCAAAACATTCTGTCTCAAGTTCCAATACACAGTACGTGAATCACCTTCAACACTGAAACCCATCATGTTCTGTCTATTCCATCGGGATTAAATCAGGCGTTTGTTTGACCTACATGGACCAGAGCAGACAAGAGACATGATGGAAGACAGGAGAGTTCAGAACCCCAAGGCAAGGGCCAGAGTCAGAGTGTGGACATCTCTACAGCACTACAAGGCTCTAGGGGGCTAACATCCACAACAAACAACTTTAGTGCATCAGTTGACCTACAAGAAAATGAAAAACATGCATAAACCAACATGGAATTCAGGGGTCAGAGGAAGGCTCTTTACACTTCTTCAATGTGGGAAAAGCCGTCAGAGATCGAATGGCTTGTAACTGGCGGTCATCAGAATGGTAAAATACAGTAATCCACTAGGATGGAGACTAACCATTATTGCCATACTATAAGAATTGACCTGAAGCTAAACAATATACGAACAATACCGATTCTTACTCGGTTCAAGGTTATTGTTACCGTACAATATATACAGTATACACTGAAAATAAATATATAAACAACATGTAAAGTGTTGGTCCCATGTTTCAAGAGCTGAAAATTGGTTTAACATCCTTGTTAGTGATCATTTCTCCTTTGCCAAGATAATCCATCCACCTAAAAGTTGTGGCATATCAAGAAGCTGATTAAACAGCATGATCATTACACAGGTGCACCTTGTGCTGGGGACAATAAAAGGACACTTTAAAATGTGCAGTTTTGTCAATGAACCAATTCCACAGATTGGCATGCTGGCTGCAGGAATGTCCACCAGAGCTGTTGCCAGATCATTTTATGTTAATTTCTTTACCATAAACTGCCTATAACGTAATTTTTGAGAATTAGGCAGTACCGGCCTCACAACCACAGACCACGTGTAACCACGGCAGCCAGGGACCTCCACATCCAGCTTCTTCACCTGCTGAGGAGTATTTCTGTCTGTAATAAAGCCCTTTTGTGTGGAAAAATGTATTCTGAGTGGGTGGGCCTATGCCCTCCCAGGCCCACTCATGGCTGCACACCTGCCCAGTCATCTGAAATCCATAGATGTAGGGCATATTTATTTATTTCTATCACATTTCAGGTAATATGCATATGCAGACAGTGTCAAAGTAACACAAGTTTATTACTAGAACAGGGGGCAGACAACACGACAGGTCAAGGGGTACAGTCCAAAAGGTACAGTACGGCAGGCAGTCTACGGGGCAGGGCAGGCAGAATTGTCAAAACCGGAAAAACAGGAACTAGAAACAGCCAGGAGCAAGTGGAAAAACGCTGGTGGGCTCGACGAACAAAACAATCTGGCAACAGACTAACAGAGAACACCGGTATAAATACACTGGGGATAATAGAGAAGATGGGTGACACCTGGAGGGGGTTGGAGACAAGCACAAAGACAGGTGAAGCAGATCAGGATGTGACAATTTCAATTGACTGATTTCCTTATAGGAACTGTAACTCAGTCAAATAAATGAAATTGTTACATTTTATATTTTTGTTCAGTATCATTTTAACTCAACTGTGTGGAGACGTGCTCCCGGTTACATAATGGGTTTAAATTATGCATGTCTCCACTGGCATTTTACAATGGGATTTGTCTACCACTAAGTTCTCATCTTTATAATCTTTGTCTTCAGAATATATGCATTATGGAAATTTAGCTGAGAACATCTTGGTGGGGGGAGTATAGCATCTGCAAAGTGTCTCAATTCAGTGTTCCCGTAAGTACTAAACACAATAGAACAGATACTTTATACAGTACCTGTGGCTCCATCGTCATCTCACTAATCAAAAGCTTTCTATCATTTGTTCCCATTTCCTTCCCACTACTTAAAAATGTAAATAAACAAATAAAACTACCTCTGTCATGTGTGGGATTCTACTAGCCCGTGGAAGCGTTTTTTGATGAGTAGCAATCTCTAGTTACGATGCTGTGCTTTTTTGTTTACTGGTAGCCTACCACATCATAAAATGTGTCTCTGAATATAATTATTCCAGAGTCCACAAAAATGCTATGAGGATTAGAATTTCACACAGAGGATTTGATTTTCAAACAGTCTGTTTTTTCAAACTGTGAAAGAGGTTGAATAGGAGAGCAGAAAACCCCACGTAGGTTCCACGTACACTGTACATCTGCAGCCAGTCTTTCTTTTTTTTGGTGGGGGGGGGGGGGGGGGCGCCAGGGACAAATGATGCCTCCCAAGCCTGCTTGAATTGCTCAGCTGCTACAACAAAAATAAGGAAAGCACTAGTTTCCACCCAGGGCTGTTTCCAAAAGTAACAAATAAGCCAGGGGCCTTGCATTGGGCAGGCAGGGGACTGCTTGACTCTGAAGATTTGGTTTTCACAGAGTCTGGCAGGACGGGCCCCAATGCGTTTGTTTCATATTAGTCTGCATTGTGGCTTGCGGGCACTGTGCTCTTCCAGGAAAAAGGCTGCTTTTTAATCTTGCTTCTGACCATAACCTTTGTGCCTCTTCCAGCTTTTACATTTTGTGCCTGGTTAGTTTGAATTTCAGAAAACAGCTTTGGGGGATTTGGTCTTTGTGGAACAGTTTACTCTTCAACGTCTCGATGTGAGTCGGTATCTCATCTACTGACAATACAACATGACTGACGTGATATATCGAGACATAAAGCAACACAGTAACTTTGAATCATCTAATCCCCAGCTTTCACACTGTGCTGTTCCCAGTCCTCTGCCTTTGATGCTGCAGTTGGAAGCAGGGAGTGATAGCCCAGCTGGCTTGTGGGTAATAGAGATGGTTGTTTTATAAATGTGTCAGGGGGAGTGCGTTAACATTTAGAGTCTTCATCTGAACACAAACTGACAGGCGTTGCTGCTCCATCTCCCCCACCTCCTCTCTGTAACATGCTCCCCTAACAACGCAGCAGGTTCTCTGTGCTTCCCTTCCAGACCACAATAAAGTATGTCGAATCTAATGCGATATGCCACATGGCTGCAATATCAAATCTGAGACGACTGGAACTTGTCACTGAACACCTACAGCATATTGCCATGTCGTGCTATTGTTCCCAGTCGACTAAAACGAATACTATCATCCCTGCCATACGTAATTACCCACAATCCCCCATCGCCTTTCAAAAAATATATCCTGTGTCATGAAAGGGTCAGACACTCTTTTAAATGTTGTCGCTGGCACTTTTTGTACGGAATCTTCAAGACCAGTACACTATCACGGGCCAACCATGAGAGATGTTTTGAAAGACGTGGGTAGCTAAAAAGTAGTGCTTTATTGCACTCACTCATGCACAACGAGACAGACACACACACCTCCCCTTATACTCTCATCCGCAACAAATAGCAAAGCAAAACAGACTCAATACTAAATGTGAGCCACTGCAGATACAGCCCACCTGATTCTCAGATAAACAGATAAGACCCTCTACAATGTAATCCAACAATTCAGTATCTTTCTGCTTCAAGGTCGTAACATATTTCCTGCCTTCCCCTTGAAGATAGAGACTGAGGACCCCTCATTCAGTTAGTGTTTCTGAGATAGATTGGGGGCTGAACACGGGTACTGCTCAATACTGCATTACCTGGGTTTTTTCTCCCCTGCCTCCCTCTGCCAGACAGGTCTCATCGGATCAGTGACAAAGTGACTCCGGACATGATCTTTCTCTAAAGACTCTGTGGGTGAAAGATGAGCTCTAGGAGTCAAATGGACATGCCGCATGCAGACTGACTGCGGTTGTCTCCCTCTCCCTCTCTCTCTCTCTCTCTCTCTCATTCTCTGTGGGGTGCTGCAACTTCTAAAAAGGGAATCGATGACATGAATGTCTATGAATCATTTTTCTTAGTCAGCGTGTACATGTTTTTAAACAGGTTTACTTACGAAAGAGGTCCCTCTTGTCCATATGAACACAGCCAAAGAAAAACAAAGGCAAGTTCATTTGGAACTTAAAAAAACACACACACAAAACGAATAGAGGACGCACAGGAATTGAGTACAGGCACGCACAGTCCTCTGCTGTGCAGGAACCAAAGACCACATCTCTGAATTTAAAAAAGACAAGAGGCGCAGTGTTTCTGGGCAGCCTACAGGGGCCTTATCAGTGCCTCTGAACTAAATAATCAGGGTTTGTAATTGCACGCTCCAGCTGTAACCTGGTGACTCCTCCACTGTCTGATCAGCACTCTGGACCCCACGGGAAGTGAGGCTTAGTCCAAGGAGAGGCCCCAGACTTACTGCCCAAGCAGTGGAAGCAGATGTGTCCCACCCCTCCTCCTCCCTTCCCCTCCTCCCATTCTCCCCCTTCTCCCCTTGCAGTAGAGCAGTCCTCCCCATAACCTCTAAAGCGAGTAACCCTCACATTCCAAGATTCCTCCCTGAAATCACACACTGCTATATATGGACATGGATAAGACTGTCACTTGAAAAATCCCCTCACAACTAGGCAGGGGTTGTCTTTCATTAGGAATGTTCCTAGGAGCACATGTCGCCATGGACCACATTTCGCCAAATATATCTGTAACGCTGAATATTTATAGACAATGAACTGAATGGAAATAAGAGAGCATCATATTTCTCAGTATAGCAGGAGAAGCAATATTTCTTTTTAAAGCAAGAAAAAACGTCTCAGTATCTGCCACTTATTTTACATGAAAGCCACAGAGGACAAGGGCAGTGCCTTTTTATCAAAATGTGAGTTTCCAATCTATTGAGGGGCCAAGCCAGAGGCACAGGAGGAGGGTACTGTGTGAGTATTTCAATGTAAATTCCCATCCATCCCTGATCCTAATGGTAGCTCATCTATATCAATGAGTCTGCTATTCGCTCAGCCTGAGAGATTTCTCAATTTTCCAGGGAAGGGGATGCTGTGGGAATCTTGATTGGAGAGTGACCTTCCATTGATTCATTGTCCTGGGAAATATATATTTGGAAGGCAAAGGACAACATTGTTTTTTCCCACCAAAACCCAACATTGAGGTTATATGTTGAAATGAGGTTGTGGGTTTTGTTGATCTTGGCTATACCACTCCCAGACATTTTTAGAGAGGGGAAGTCATTCCGTATTTCCCGTCAGCTAATAAATTCAATCATCTTTAGCAAAACCAGTGCCAAATACCAAAAAGATTGTACCAACAAAATTACAGGAAAAGCCTCATTAAGTTTGGATGTTGTTTTTTTCTTCTTCCCATAGCCAGGTTGAACCCTGACCCCTTGGCATACCAACATCATTCCCACTGATCTCTAATGATGGTAAACTCCTATTGCACTACACAGTTATCTGTATCAGTCTCCAGAATCATTCTTCTTCCTCAGTCTACAGGGTGATTCATAAAGGGGGCTATACTCCCACATTAAGAACAAAGCTTGTTGTATGGGGAGTAATGACTCATGCTACAAGTCATAATTCAATCATCATTAGTGTAACTTTTATTACACTGACAATGAACCCAGTGCCAATGATGTACTGTGGTGTGAGCTGATGAAATCTCTAAACCACATTGAAAAGGGCAGGAGTTTGTTCATAGAGAGGTAGCCTCCAGGTATATCTCCCCACACAGTAAAATACAGGACTATGCTAGCCAGAATAGCTTAATGACCTCGTCTGGGTCTGGATTGTGATGGTAATGTATGCCCGTGCTAGATGTGTGGGGTCATTTTTGCCACGATACTGCATTGTGTAGAGGCTGTTACTTGCCCAAACATGAACAAGTGAAATATGGAAACATAAAGGTAAGTGCAGTGGCACGACCTGAAATCTCCCTTCGACTGCATACCATCTGTCTCTGTCTCTATCTCTCACGCCCTATTCCCCCTTTCAAAGCTCAACCAACTGTTTTGTTTTGCTGTTTGTTTTGTTTGTTCTTATATTTAGCCATCCTCATTTGAATGTAGTGTCATATCAGATCTTATTCTGTATAGTCATGATAACTGTACACCTACTGATGTACTCTAATGTGCTGCTATATCCTGTGGAATGTACATTGTGCGATGTTTGTCAAGGTTATCGTTTGCAGTGTCCTCTGTTTTAGAGGGGTGTGTGTGATGTCAGTGTGTATTATGGGATGTGTTAGAGGACACTGTGCTACTGCTGGTTACTGGTTAGTACTGATGAAAGGGGACGGCAGGGATCAGGCTGCAGGCAGACCCAGCGTTAATGGGGCTGTGTGCTCCAGCCCCGCATTCCCCTCTCTCTCTCCCTCATTAGCCGCCAACACACGGGGACACACATCAAATCAATACCCCCCCACTGGAGCCCCTGAGTATCTCTGCCCTCTCGCAGTCCCTCTCTGCCCCGTCACAGACCCTCTCTGACCACTCACATCCCTGGCTAAAAATACAGCAGCTGGGTGTAAGGCGGGGGTACGGTGAAAGTCCTAGCTCAGCGTCACAGCGGGGGTCACCAGCACAGAGACAAAACAACAGCCCAAACAAAGCAGCCTCTCACACACTCAGAACACCAGGCCGGTTGTTAATTGTTCATGGGGATGTACAGGTAGCACTGGAGGGGAGAACAGAGCAGTGCAAACTCCAGAGGCTGATGAGATCTTAGCATGGGTACTACTGTAGTTTTGTGTAATTGCAGTAATCTTATTATGCCTGGATTGATCATTCTGTGCGTATGGCAACATATACATTAGGCTATTCAATATCCAATTAAAATGTCCACGAGATACAATGTAACACCAAAAAAAGTAGAGGTAGGTGACACTAAAGTACTTTGTTTACTGATTTCATTTGTATTTCCATCACCCTGAGCCAGCCACAGGTTATAGCAACTGTCTGTGCCGATGCAGTTCCACAAATCAAGAAAACGTGGTTTTATTGTGTGTTCCTCTGTGCATCATGATGAGGGCTTAGTATTAACAAAAGGTCTGCATGTCCTCTTTGTTGTGCAGGAATGGCAGAGGACTGCTTCCTCTGCTGGTAATCAAATAGTTCCTACTGGATGACAGCGGGTGTGTGGACGTCTACAGGAGGAAATGGCTTCTGTTTACCACCAACAGCCTTCTAAGGCTGTGTGTAAACATCTGCATTAAAATTGCCTCATTGTACATGGATTAGTGTTGACAGAATTGAATTCTGATTCAATTCTTTCACCCTCTGGGAATACCATGACAATCTCTAGATTTAAGGAGACAGTGTACTATAACGACGACAGAGCTTAAAAGAACACATTATGAACAAAGCATAATATCAAATCAGAAAAGAAAACACAATGTTTGTATGTTTAACCATTTATTAGAAGAGATTCATGTAAAAAGTATTTTCGTTAGGCTCTGCTCCTTCAGGGTAGCTCATCGCCAGATACGAAGTGTCATACAAAGATGATCAAAGACCTACAGGCAGTGAGCACGGTATGCTCTACCAATCCCCTGCAGGAAGAAACACAGAACCCAGAAAGCAGCAAGCGTACCGAGTAACCGCTAGTTTCAGCAGCGGCGGCCATGCCAGCAAGAGACACCAGCAAATGCGCTCGCGTGACATCGGCGAGCATTTACAGAACTGGTCAACTTAAATAGACTGCAGTGTAAAGTAAAGAGTGTGAATCCAATATGGTGCTATAACAGCTAATGGGATCACCTGATGCCAACACCCAAGGTTCCCTTCTGAACTGGCTTCTCTTTATTTGTCAGCACATAGGGTACTTGTTAGTCCCATCCCAGCTCTACCACGCACCTGCTTTACTATACACAACATTGAGGGTGTTTGTGGCGCATGATGACATGAAGTGAAACAAGCCCAAGTACCTTAGCTCTTCAAAGATTAGTCCTGTTGAGAAGACTGTAGCACTCGTCGTATGTATTTTCTCTTTCAGAGCAGAGCAACGCCTTTGAGAGGTCTGTCAAAGTTCCTGCACAATATTTCTGTCATGTCAACCCTCCAAGGATAGCTATATGAAGACCTAAAAAAAAATTGGCTGGCTGTGACTGCCATCCCCAAAAAACGATATACTCTGAAGATTTAGGATACCGGTAGATAAGCTCTGGTACAGTATGCCCACTAACGCTGTCTTCCTCTAAGTTAGAATACAATAATGACAGGACTGAGACAGGATGCAACATTTTTTCCATATCCAATGAAAGGGGTGATACATTTAGATGGGCCCTGTGAAAAGGATTCCTAATCCGTCTCTAAACTCTCAGCCTCAACTATGGGTGCAAGGATGCTATCTTTTGAGTTAGCACTAGAAATGACAAATGAAAGCATAAAGGAACCGAAAAAGACTGAAATCTGTGTGGACTGCTGCCAAATACTGTGGGTCTCTGCTCTGCTGCAGTGGTGGAATCAGGAGAGCACAGCTTTGACTCCCACTGACAGAATTGTCAGAATTACTAAATCTTCATTACGTTCATTCAGATTCACACAAGCTCACAACAAAACAAATGTTTCTACTTAAACAGACTCTGGTTGGATAATTGATTTAAAAAATTATATTTGCGTAGTTGGTGACCATAGATGAAATATGTAAATGTGCATGCTCGGAGTATGATTTGTACTCCAAATTCGTGATATCCAATTTGCATTCACAGTCTTGTCCCGGGACACTCGGGAGAGGAGAAGGTCGAGTCCAAGCGTCCTCCGAAACGCGACCCTGCCAAGCCGCACTACCTCTTGACACAATGCTCGCTTAACCCAGAGGAAACACCATACAACTGGCGACCGAAGTCAGCCCACCACAAGGAGTCGCTAGAGCGCAATGGGACAACGACATCCCGCCCGGCCAAACCCTCCCCTAACCCGAACGACGCTGGGCCAATTGCGCGCCGCCTCATGGGTCTCCCGGTCACGGCCGGCTGTGACACAGCCTGGGATCGAACCTGGGGCTGTAGCGATGCAGTGCCTTAGACTGCTACACCACACGGGAGGCCAGAGTATGTACTTTAACCATCAATAGTATATAATTGTATTAAAGGCATTGGACGCAGTTTATCATAGCACACTATGGCTGATATGTTCAGTACACATCACTGCATTCTGTATCAGAAAGTAGGGCTCGCCCTCTATGAAGTCTTGTAGATCAATGCATTGCACTCTTTTTGTTTATAAAGCCCTCCTTCATTGTTAACTTATAGACGTACGAGATACCAGACCCGGTATCGGGGAGGACTAACTCTGGAGATCTCTTCGATTTCCACTGAGTTAGGAGGATCTGCTTTTAGTTTTTAGTGTACCTTAGGTGTGGAATGACCTCCAATGTACTTTAACATCGGAGGAATTGGTGCCTCTATGGCATTTCAGATGGCTGTTAGGGGACCTTTTTACTGAAGTATATGTCTGGGGGGTTTTTATGAGTGTGTTTTGCTTTTCGTGTATTGTTGTGTATAATAGCATGTATTTTAATGTATATATGGATGTGTAGTTTAATGTGCATGTTGTATTTTGATGTGTATTGCTGTGCTAAACAGGGCTCATCTGGAACAGAGTCCTTGTTCTCAACATTGACTCCCTTTCAATATAACGGTTAAATGAAATAATATAACAACTATTTTGTGGATGTGATACTGGCTTGGTTCCTATGCTGTCTCATGGGGGACAAACATCAGTAACTCCCACATTGAACCACACCCCTAAGACTGAAATCTCGTTTTTCCTAATGAGCAACAGAGCGGTGCGTTCAGTCGCTCTTTCAAATACCAGTACACAAATACAAATACATATAATGTTGCATAAGTACAACATTGTAACAGCTTTTTTATAACAAGAGGCTGCTGGTCTGCCTGGGTGTCAGGAGAGTAGTAGGGAGATGGTACAGTAGTAATGAGGGATTCATTCTTTTAGCCCTCTTAACGAGGTTGATCATGACAACAACTTCTTACCCCAGAAGGAGTTTATTCCCAGCCTGTTATGGTAAGTGATAGGCTGGCGTTCTTACTGTTGTGGCTAACATGCTCTGGTTTCAAAGAGGAAATTTAAGTGTGATTTAAGGTTGTTTTCTTTTCATTGCCCCACTCCTAGAGGAATAGGTTAGAGCCGCCAGCCACATGGATGACTAGATAAGCAAAGATCCTAACCCCCTGAAGTTTTGGAATCAGATTCCAATTTGACCCTAGACCCGTTGAAATAGGCTTTGGGCTGTGTTGAACCTCTTCTAACGCAGAGTGAAATACACTCTGACCTAAACAAAGCACTAGTTGATCTCGTCTGTCTTCTGATTGCTCCCTCATTAGAGGAACAAGCAGAAGAGGGAGGAAGGAGACAGGGTTGGAGAGAAGGGAAGTGGAAGCCCTGGCACGAGCATATAACAATTTATGAATTGATCTATCAAGTTGAACTTAGAATTTTTCTGTGATTTTGTGTCAGTGAAACGCAGTCCTGGTGTTTCCTTTTGTTACATTTAAATTATGGTTGATACAAAACATGGCACCGGGAAAAGAAATCAGCAGCTGTTTTTCAGGTGAATTGTTAATTGATTTGAAAGGAAAGGGTAAAAGTGTCCCTAGTTATGCCAAATGTTTCTTTCCTCACAGCCCATGTGACGCATCATTAGCAAGAGACTGTGCTTTCAAGCAGATGCCAGCAGACCAAGATGTATGTGCAGACGACGTCCCCTTTGAGGAAATGGCCTAGCATACAGTACGCGTGTGTTTCTTGCAATCACTGCTCACCACATTTCATCCCCTACCTTGAGAGCAGCATGACATCACTTGTTTATTACTGTAGGACATCATTCCCTACTTCCTTCCGTTTATTCTTTTGTTACTATACACAACAGACCCTGTTCATGAATCTAAATATAGTCAGACACCTCCCAGGCCATATTTGGTTTTTAATTGGGTCTTCTCTGCTCACTGCGGAGATGAAGGCACAAAGCAATTAACGGCCTGTGCTGGAATGCAGGTAGTACAGCAAGCTGCTCACACAGCTACTTGTCTGCTGCTCACTGCTGGCACTCTGCCTGCTTCTAAGGCTCACACAAACATCTGCAGCACTTGCTACAGATACACGGTCTCTCCTTCCTCCCCACCAAAACAGTGAAGAAAAGTTCTCAGATGTCTTTCACACGTCCATTTCCATCTATTCTATCTTTTCATTTTTTCTTCATTTTACATCCACGCTCGGTGTCATGTGACATCACAGCCCGGGCTGTCATTGTCTGTACACAGCCCAGTTTTTATTTTGTCGTTATTTATCTCCTCGTTTATTGATCTATCTCCTCGTTTATTGATGCGTCAAGAAAGGGTCCTTAGAGAGGAGAACTATAAATGAATCTCCGACTGACTCCTCATGCTTTCCATCTTTCTCATTCTTTCCTTCCTTCCGTCCTTCCCTGCTGAGGGATGTTTTGTTCACAGGCAGAGCTGTGAGCTCTAGCCGTGACTCCATAAAGCAATCATGCCGCGCAACCCTTCCAAATGCAAATTGCTTGGCGCTGACAAACACACTCAGGTAAAGAGTGAGTTCCTCAGCAGCCAATGAAATTATACAGGGCTCCTTGATTTGCAGAGATCAAAGACATCTCGTCTTTATTTGAGTTGAGATGAGAGAGAGGATTTCAGGAAATTATTCTTACCAAACTGCACATTCCATAGCTTGACATTTAGTAGGGACATTTACCATTAAAACTCCAATCAATGGATGCCGGTAGAATTTACATTCAGTCATTCGTTAAAAAAAATACTTGGAAAAGTTTGTGTTTATCGTTTCTCATGTAGAAAATATAGAACTTAAATCCCTGGTGGGTTATGAGAACAAATGTGAATAAAAAACCTTGAGAACACAATTTACACTACATCCATCTGCTCTGTAGGCTACAGGTATTTTCTCTAACCTTTTTTCTCCTCACATTACTAGACTGCAGCAGCCGGCTGCTCAGTGCTCAGTGCTCCCACTTCCTGTATCCTGACCTTTCTTCAAGTTAATCTTAGGTCATTACTCAGCCATTTGTCATGATGGTCATGTAAGGGACTTCAATTCATCTGCCCACCCCCCTGTTTTGTGTCTGTGTCTCTCCTCAGTCTATGGGCCACAAGGCCCCAAAAACATGGTTTATCTTCTGCACTTTCTCCCAGAAGTGCTGATGGGCAGCAAATCTATAGGGCTGCTGAGAACAGAGGAAGAGAAGAGGAACGTCTCCAGAGAATGTTGCCAGAGGCAGGCAGGTGAATGTGGAATGTCACCTTGCCCTCAGGGGTGCCACGCTCTCCCTCCTCTCCTGTCCCTCATCTCCCTCCCTCCCTCCTCACCTCTCTCCCCTATTTCTCCCACTAGAGGATGGATGGGCTAAGCAATAGAGTCAGCCGGAAATTCAAATTTGACGACTGTTTGGCCACAAAGACAGAATGCTCGATGTCCAGCATATGCTCAGAGATTTGGTTAATAAATTATTCAATTAAATGAGTCCCATCTGCTCTTGATGCTGCAGCAGAGAGGGAGAGGAGGGGAAGGAACCAGTATACCCGTACAGCTGTGTTTCCTAAACCCCAAATAAACCAACCACTCACCCCGCTATCTCATCATGACCATGTGACCCGTGCCATACAGGGGACGGATGACTGACAACCCGGAAATAAAGTACTGCATGAATTATTCATCCATAACCTTTGGCTGACAAAATTAGATCGCATACTTAACAACCCTGTCCACAGCTCCGCTCCATTTTGAGCTTAGCCAGGGTTAATTTGCACGCTAATGAATCCGATATAATGAACTTGGCTCAACAGAGGTTCATTGAAATTGTCCTTAAATGTTAACTTTTTCCCTCACTCTTACTGTTCTGCCTCTCAAGGCCCCACAGTAATTCAGCTTCCACAATGTGTGTTATGCTCTCATTGCTTTATAAGGGACCCCCAAAAGGTTACCAAGCTGCAACAGGTAATTGTGAAGCCCCAGAGAGAGAAGCAATTGAAATTCAGATACAAAATGTCCTTCCCTCACTCATTATTTACCAGAATTGTTCATGTCTATGATAAATATTTTGCAGTCCTTTGAAGATAAAACTGTCATATGTTACTACATCAAACATAGTGATGATACATGTTGACACTGTCTGTGACATGGGTTTTATGATATGGAAATGTGAAGTGCACAGTTGGACTCACGGGTGTTTGGCTTGCTTGTATGTCATCAATGCATTATTTAATATAATCCCCAACGTCTCATATTTGAAAATACATTCAGTCCTCTTAATTTACAGCATTTCCCTCACTCACATAACAAAACACTTAAAAAAATTATAAGAATAACAAAAAACTTGCTAAAATTTCCCCATTAGTGGAGGGATAGGGGCAACTTCTTGACCCATGCAGTACTCAAGTTCAGAACGTCTGTCAGTCAAAACCCATTCAGCTCTATGAAGCGCAGATCTGGAACTCTGATGTAATTTATAGCATGTTACTGTACAGTCACTGCATTCCAATTTAGATTCTTATCAGTGCCAAAGTCTGCCATTTTCAAATCGTATACGGGTACGAGGGTAAAGGATTAATACAAAAAGCATCTCACAAGGCTCACTGTTTTAAGCATTGTTGAGTGACTCATCCATCGAAACAGTGTTATTTTATTTAACCAGGCAAGTCAGTTAAGAACAAATTCTTATTTACAATGATGGCCTACCCCTGCCAAACCCGGACGATGCTGGGCCAATTGTGCACCGTCCAATCACAGCCGGTTGTGATTCAGCCTGGAATCAAACCAGGGTCTGTAGTGATACCTCTAGCACTGAGATACAGTGCCTTAGACCACTGTGCCATTCGGGAGCCCCATGCCTGCAGAGCCAGTTCAAACTGGTGCTCTGAGATTGAATATGTTACTCTTATTGTTGTGTCAGTTACAGGAGAGGCTGAGTTTTGACAGGTTCCATCTGAAATATGGTTTGATGTATTGGGTTGGTTATTGAAGACTGGGTTGACTTGACGCTTGGGCTCAATTTTCACCCTCTAGCTCCATTGTCAGCCACTGGCACCCAATTCAGCTCTGTGCCAACGATAATGCACCAAGATGTCATCATGTTAACAGATTAGGCTTTTCTGGAAGTGAAGGCTATATATTAGAGACCATCGAAGCCGGCGTAGGATGCCCATGACCACTTGAGCATGATGCTTCTGGGGTCCTGTCTGACAGTTCTCCTAGACAAAATATATCTGTTTGACAGGGTGAAATGAGTAAAGCCCATAGATCCCTGGTACGTGCCTTGTGTTTTGGGTATTACATTTCACCCCACACCAGATCACTACTCTTCACTATGACCCAGACATTTGGTCTAAAGAATACTAAACAGCAGATAAAAGCCAATTGACAAAAACGTGTACATCTGTGAAGATAAAATGCATATGTGTTGTACTGTACTGTAACTACCTGGGTAACAAATGGGAATCAAATCCATAAATAAGGCATTCTATTCGGTATTCATTGCAAGATGTTGCCATGTGTCACCCTGTTTGTTAATTGTTAATGGTGCTGTAGTGCGGTAGACCAGTGACATGTGATGGGGTCAATATGCCAAGGAAAAAAACTTTTTCATTTAACGTTAAGCAGTGTTAGACATTTTCTTCATACATGATTTTACTGTTTACTGAAGAATGGAAGCCTAAACTGTCCCAAATTCTGATTGGCTACTCTTTAACCCCAATGCCCTCTATGAGTCATGATGTGGAGAGAGTAAGCTTTTCCAATGACCTTGATGAGTAAGAGCAAGAGGTATGGATGAAAACCTATAGTTACCCCACCCAGAGCTAACAGACGGAAGACAGACATTGCTTATCGCAGCACGTCGTAATCATGCACACATCATATACAACTGGATACCACATATCTAGTTACTGTGTCTTACCATGGAAACCTGTGGGCTTCAGTATGATTTACTTTATATCGAGGCTTGAGAATTGTCCTGGAGAATTTAAGTTGGATACATTGTTTGACTAAGGAGGTATAGGCGTACCTACCTGTATTAAAGCTGAAATGAAAAGATCTGACATAACTGATGGGTGAGTTGAGCACAGGGACAGCACTCTGCCTCTCTCACCCAATATTGATGCAATGATATAAATATCCTACATGGTTTCAAAATGTTCTCAGTATATGCCATACACCACCCCCCCTTTCACGTCCTCTGTCCTCTGACTGTGCCGTCTATGCTGTCTGTCCCTAATTGAGCACTTACTGTACGTGACCGCCCGCCATACCTGCCTATCTCGCTCTCTCTCTCTCCCTCTCACACACACGCACGCACGCACACACACAGACACACGCGCATTTTGATTTAAACAAAGGTGACTCGTCATCCCTGCTGCAATGCCACCTGAGCTAATGAGAAAAAAAGCTGTTTCTATTTCCAACAGGAATCTGTGGTAAGATGAAGACCACCATTCCATTTCCCTCTGTTTTCACAGAGAAAATGCCCCCCCCCCCACACACACACTGTTTCTTCCCTCTCCTTTCATTTCTGAGGTTGGGTTTTCCAGTTTTACTGCCCCCTTCCTCTCTCCTCTGAAAGACCTGCAGTGTCTTTGTCGGCAGGTCATTTCTCTCATGATAAAATATTAATATTGTTCTGTAGTGAGCAGCATGCTTTGGACAAATGGGCTTAACTATGACTTCCATGGAAACGACACTGGAGGCCCGTAAATAAACATTTAGTATGAATAACAAGGCTAGGGTCAATTTAAATTAAAGGCCGCCAGTTGAAGAAGTGATTTGAAATAAATAGCTTTTATTGAGAAGTATTTGAAAATGTTTTCAATCATTTAATTGTAATTTCAGTTGACTTCCTGAATTGACTGCCTTCAATGCGAATTTACCTCAGCACTGATATCTAAATGCATTTGGAAAGAGGTGCAGTAGAGGAAATAGTCTATAAAAGACATGGCATCTTTTTTTGGTATGCAAATCTTTCATTTCACATTTGTCACGTTCTGACCTTAGTTCTTTTGTTATGTCTTTGTTTTAGTATGGTCAGGGCGTGAGTTGGGTGGGTAGTCCATGTTCCTTTTTCTATGTAGTGTTTTGCGTTTGGCCTGGTATGGTATGGTATGGTTCTCAATCAGAATCAGGTGTCGTTAGTTGTCTCTGATTGAGAATCATACTTAGGTAGCCTTTTCCCACTTGTGTATCATTGGTGATTATTTTCTGTTTTGTGTCTGCACCAGACAGAATTGTTCCGGTTTCATTTCGTTCTCTTTGTTGTTTTATTCTTTAGTGTTCTGAGTTATAATAAATATCATGAACACTTACCACTCTGCGCATTGGTCCTCCGATCCTTTCTACTACTCCTCCTCATCAGAGGAGGAGGAAGACAACCGTTAGAGAATCACCCACCACCAAAGGACCAAGCAGCGTGGTAACGGGCAGCAGCAGCGATCTCCAGACTCCTGGACATGGGAGGAGATCTTGGATGGCAAGGAACCCTGGGTACAGC
This sequence comes from Oncorhynchus kisutch, assembly GCF_002021735.2. Lineage (NCBI taxonomy): Eukaryota > Metazoa > Chordata > Actinopteri > Salmoniformes > Salmonidae > Oncorhynchus > Oncorhynchus kisutch. The sequence continues at coordinate 57,696,617 of NC_034181.2, read as the reverse complement.
CGGGAGAATATCACCGCCCCAAGGCAGACCTGGAGGCAGCGAAAGCAGAGAGGCGGTGGTATGAGGAGGCAGCACGGCAGCGCGGCTGGGACGAGAGGCAGCCCCAAACATTTATTGGGAGGAGGCACACGGGGAGTGTGGCTAAGTCAGGTAGGAGACCTGCGCCAACTCCCCGTGCTTACCGTGGAGAGAGGTGGACCGGGAAGGCACCATGTTATGCAGTGAGGCGCACGGTGTCCCCGGTGCCATGAAGCCAGCTCAGCGCATCTGGTCTCCAGTGCATCTCCTCGGGCTGGGGTACATGGCACCAGCCCTGCGCATGGTGTCTCCGGTTCGCCAGCACAGCCCAGTGCAGTCGATTCCACCTCGCCGCACTGGCCTGGCAATGGGGAGCATCCAGCCAGGTAGGGTTGGGCAGGCTCGGTGCTCGAGACCTCCAGTGCGCCTCCACGGGCTGGTCTATCCGGTGCCTCCTCCACACACCAGGCCTCCGGTGGCAGCCCCCCGCATCAGGCTGTCTCTCCGTCTCCTCCCTACAGGTGCTCCCGTCTGTCCTGAGCTGCCAGAGTCTCCCGTCTGTCCTGAGCTGCCAGGGTCAGTCAGGAAATGCCGGAGCCTGTCCGGTGCTGCCGGAATCTCCCGTCCATTCGGGACCCGTTACTAGGGTCCCATGTCCGAGGTCGGCTGCGAGGGTCGTCACTCTAAAGATGCCACGGAGGTGGGTAAAGACGTGGATAAAGACTATGGTGGAGTGGGGTCCACGTCCCGCGCCAGAGCAGCCACCGCGGACAGACACCCACCCAGAACCTCCCCTATAGGTTCAAGTTTTGCAGCCGGAGTCCGCACCTTTGGGGGGGGGGGGGGTACTGTCACGTTCTGACCTTAGTTCTTTTGTTATGTCTTTGTTTTAGTATGGTCAGGGCGTGAGTTGGGTGGGTTGTCTATGTTCCTTTTTCTATGTTGTGTTTTGCGTTTGGCCTGGTATTGTTCTCAATCAGAGGCAGGTGTCGTTAGTTGTCTCAGATTGAGAATCAAACTTAGGTAGCCTTTTCCCACTTGTGTTTCGTGGGTGATTGTTTTCGGTCTCTGTGGCTCTACCAGACAGGACTGTTTCGGTTGTTCTTTTGTTTCCTTTGTGTTTCAGTGTTCCCCTTAACGAATAAATCTAACATGGACACTTACCACGCTGCATCTTGGTCCTCTCCTCCCAACAGCCGTTACAACATAGAGATACAATTAGGACTAAACGTGTGCTATCAATTAATTAAAAGGTGCCAGACGTTCTTCACAATGTCTCATTTTCACCCTAGTAACCCTACTAATTTGAATGCATAATGTATTCAGTAATATCAAAATCAGTCAGTCAGACTTCTTTTAAATCAAACTTCTTCCTTATTCCGGATCCATAACCCCTCACTTCCATCCAGTGAAAGCTAACAGTTGGCATTCTCAAGATGTCTGTCAGGTGCTGGGGGTGAAAAGTTAAAGACGTCACGCCTGTTGGCATCAATATAAACTGTGTCCTCTGATTCCTCTCATCATTAGAGGCATCCTGGCAGATCTTATGCAAAGCAATCAAGTCATGGTGACGCCTTGAATTTTAAACACTGTACTCTGGGATTCTTCTCTGGTCACCGCTCAGTCCCTGCATGACATCTGCTCTAACAAACAATAGAAAGGTGAAAGGAAAATCACAGAGTTGTCATCCTTTTGAAATCTAAATTCTGATTTCTGTAAAAATGGAGGAAGTGCAAGCTACACTCCTACTGCAAAGGAGAGTAGTGAAGTGTGTATTTCGGCTTATACTGACTTAGAGGTGCGAAGCACAGGAAATTGTCGAGTTGATTGGTTCAAACACTCTGTCTTTTTGTTGTTGTCAGAAAACACCAACATACATACATTTGTGAAATGAGGTACCGAGCATGAAGCGCCATAACCAAAAGAGGCATCAGAAGTCAACTTGGTAACCGTGTCTACTAGGCAAATTACAGTGCCTTGCAAAAGTATTCGGCCCCCTTGAACTTTGCGACCTTTTGCCACATTTCCGGCTTCAAACATAAAGATATAAAACTATTTTTTTTGTGAAGAATCAACAACAAGTGGGACACAATCATGAAGTGGAACGACATTTATTGGATATTTCAAACTTTTTTAACAAATCAAAAACTGAAAAATTGGGCGTGCAAAATTATTCAGCCCCCTTAAGTTAATACTTTGTAGCGTCACCTTTTGCTGCGATTACAGCTGTAAGTCGCTTGGGGTATGTCTCTATCAGTTTTGCACATCGAGAGACTGACATTTTTTCCCATTCCTCCTTGCAAAACAGCTCGAGCTCAGTGAGGTTGGATGGAGAGCATTTGTGAACAGCAGTTTTCAGTTCTTTCCACAGATTCTCGATTGGATTCAGGTCTGGACTTTGACTTGGCCATTCTAACACCTGGATATGTTTATTTTTGAACCATTCCATTGTAGATTTTGCTTTATGTTTTGGATCATTGTCTTGTTGGAAGATAAATCTCTGTCCCAGTCTCAGGTCTTTTGCAGACTCCATCAGGTTTTCTTCCAGAATGGTCCTGTATTTGGCTCCATCCATCTTCCCATCAATTTTAACCATCTTCCCTGTCCCTGCTGAAGAAAAGCAGGCCCAAACCATGATGCTGCCACCACCATGTTTGACAGTGGGGATGGTGTGTTCAGGGTTGATGAGCTGTGTTGCTTTTACGCCAAACATAACATTTTGCATTGTTGCCAAAAAGTTCAATTTTGGTTTCATCTGACCAGAGCACCTTCTTCCACATGTTTGGTGTGTCTCCCAGGTGGCTTGTGGCAAACTTTAAACAACACTTTTTATGGATATCTTTAAGAAATGGCTTTCTTCTTGCCACTCTTCCATAAAGGCCAGATTTGTGCAATATACGACTGATTGTTGTCCTATGGACAGAGTCTCCCACCTCAGCTGTAGATCTCTGCAGTTCATCCAGAGTGATCATGGGCCTCTTGGCTGCATCTCTGATCAGTCTTCTCCTTGTATGAGCTGAAAGTTTAGAGGGACGGCCAGGTCTTGGTAGATTTGCAGTGGTCTGATACTCCTTCCATTTCAATATTATCGCTTGCACAGTGCTCCTTGGGATGTTTAAAGCTTGGGAAATCTTTTTGTATCCAAATCCGGCTTTAAACTTCTTCACAACAGTATCTCGGACCTGCCTGGTGTGTTCCTTGTTCTTCATGATGCTTTTAACGGACCTCTGAGACTATCAAAGTGCAGGTGCATTTATACAGAGACTTGATTACACACAGGTGGATTGTATTTATCATCATTAGTCATTTAGGTCAACATTGGATCATTCAGAGATCCTGACTGAACTTCTGGAGAGAGTTTGCTGCACTGAAAGTAAAGGGGCTGAATAATTTTGCACGCCCAGTTTTTCAGTTTTTGATTTGTTAAAAAAGTTTGAACTATCCAATAAATGTCGTTCCACTTCATGATTGTGTCCCACTTGTTGTTGATTCTTCACAAAAAAATACAGTTTTATATCTTTATGTTTGAAGCCTGAAATGTGGCAAAAGGTCGCAAAGTTCAAGGGGGCCGAATACTTTCGCAAGGCACTGTAATTCATCTTAAATGTGACTGCTATACCAGGGTGGTCTTTCCCATCCATTTCCTCTCACAGCAGATGGATAGATAGATGGTGAAGGGATGATAAGGTGAGATTGTGTGTGACCACTGCATTTACAGAAGATAGTGGTGGAATTCCCACCTGACAGAACAAGAAAAATAGAGTGACGTGCGAAGGAGAGACGTGGTGTTAGAACACTCAGTACGCATCTAATGACATCCCACACAGCAGGAGGAACGATGGGGGATCATTTACCAAGAGCATGTGCAGTCAAGATGAACAAATGACAGGTACAGAATAGAAACAACACCTGATAGTGAAGGTTGACACATATATGAATCGCAGACAAGAAAAGCCACATCAAAAACAAAGAAGACGATCTCATCTATGGCTGTACGCCCGTATGGAGAGTTGGTCCACACAGAACAGAAATAAAGAACCTCACCTACAGTATACAGTACAAAGGGGTAAGTACTCTCTCTCACACACAGATACATTTACTCTGTCAACACACCGATCCAGGGGGACTCTTCTCTACCTCAGGTTATTTCCACACGTTTACCATGGGCCATCTCTTAGGGGCAGTGTGGGAGGGAATCGACCACCGCCTGCCCCTTCCCTCTCACTGTGAGATGAGAGAAGCTCAGCTCTCCACCTCTGTAAAGAGCATTCACCCAGCCTCCCTGCCCATTTCTATCTGAGAAATAGCAGGTATTAGCCTTCCTGTACTCCTCTTGAACCCTCCTTCCATGCCGCCCCACATCATTCCTCTGTTTTTGTTTCCACTCAGCACAATGTTTGTGCACTGTCCGGTTCTGTCTCATCCGCTCTGCCTCAAACTCAAGATCGGGATTGTGAGCAAGGTGAGCAGGAAGGCCATTGACGTCTGTCTCCCCCACGGACCTGCGTTCCGACTGTGTCACAAAGGATTACCCAGCAGCCCTGGAAGCCCAGGGACTGTGTGACCTTTCCCCTCTGACTCCCACTGTCAGAGCAGATGTCCCTGCCCACTGCTTACAGCACAGTGATGGGCCAAACCACTGAAGCTCTGTGTCTCTAAAGGCTGTCCCTGCTCAGCCGGAGAGCTGCAGAGCTGAGTATAAGATCATCTGTACATGTAGGCTATCGCGGTTGCAGCTCCACCAGCCACGAGCTAGCAATTAGCTCGTATTGAACTCAAGTTGTAATGTCACATGCACAGGTACAGTGAAATGCAAACTCAACCACTGTGTGGTTAGATACCATACCAATTCCAATTCTAATGTTGTTCTGAGGAAGCATATTCCAGATAGATGGAACATCTGTGAAGTCTCATACAGTGGTTGCTCAATTAAAAGTTATTTAGATTATGCTGCGGGACTTAATTTGTGCTTCAGTACGGTACCCTGCATCACTGCTTCATTGCGCCAAACCAGAGCAAGGGGGAGTTAGAGCATTGATTATGCTTTTGGGTCCCAAAGCGCTAATGTGTCTCTAACTAGCAATGAATGGGCGACATAAGCCACATGGACACTGATAATTGTGCACGACTTCAAAATTGAAGGATGAGGATGAATAAAGTGATTGAATTTAGAACAATAGTGTAAGAATTGCTCTTCCTCTGTCCTGCACACACACCTGGAAAAATACACTTATTTTTTAGTTTCTACTTGTCAGTATTACTTACGAAAACGTTTTATTTTTATTCTAAGAGAAACGAAAATGTTCAATTATATTCCATGATATTCTTATTAAGATACATGTGTTGACTGAATATAAGCAAGTTATGTCTGCTAAATAATCAAGTTGATGGCACAGTCACATAGCCTCGGCACCGACATAAGGCTGAGAGACTCACTCATTCATGGCATGGATCAAAATAAATAATTGTACAGTGCCATTATGGACTATTGGCAGGACAATAGACTCTTGCCAAGAAGGAGGGTAGGGGGGAAATTGTATAGTCAAATGTACTTCTTAGTTAAGTTGGCTGTATCACAATTGGCCATGATTGGGCCAGCGTTATCCAGGTTTGGCTGGTGTAGGCCATCATTGTAAATAAGAATTTGTTCTTAACTGACTTGCCTAGTTAAATAAAGGTCATGTTGTACAGCACCATATTTTCCAACGGAAAAACCTGCAGGTTTAGTTTTTTGTTTTTCGTGGAATAGAAACACCATAATATGAATCAAATTAATTAAGCTTCATTTCTTCAAATCAATCCCACATACTACGTTCTTACAAAAAAAATAAAAAATCTCTAGTATAGCCAATAACTTTCGGTTATTTTAAAACTAAATAATCTCAAAAATATCGTTAATATTTCAAACACTTTTTTTTCACAAGGGCTATTAGCAGGACAATAGACACGATGTGGTCTCAAAAACTGCCCAACTGAAACATTTGGATTTGAAAGGACAGCAGGTGCAGACACTTAACTGAAAAATGTGAAGATTAATAAGGTAAGGTTTGTTCATTGTATGATCATGATACTATTTATCGTTTCATATTTGTGCAAATCTTTCTAAAACAGAAAATGGACAGAATTCAATGGATATCAATCAACACAGAGGTAAGAATATGTTGGCTATCAGAATATGTTGAAGGCTAGCTGTGTTGGGTGCAGATGACTGAACTGCTCACTGTTGTGCCTGTGTCTGCAGGTATACAGTCAAGGAGGCATACAAAGGTATGTCAGTTGGTATTGGTGTATTATACAGATCACGTGGTTTACTATCCTCCTCCTTGACCTCTTCAATGAATATCCCATAGGCCTCTACATTATGGAGAAGGCATGTGTATGAAAACCATATTCAAAACCATTTTTTTTCATTCACATTCACCACAAAAACCAAGGTATGAATACTGTCGTGTGCATGTTTTGTTAATCATCTGTATAATTACTATTTTTGTATTCATAGACTTCACCCTCCCTACACTTCTGATGAATATAACGGGTAACCTGTTCGATCACAACGCACTGCCAAACCATCCTGGCTATGGATTCAGAGAACATCAACACATTACGTCAGAGGATATACCCAATGGACTGCTGGGAGTTAACCTCATATTTGGATATTTTTTATTCTGCTTTTCCACAAAAATCATTATAAACACTGACAACTAAAATATGGCTGTTATTGTTATGCGTATTATTATTAATAATAATGAATAATAATAATAATAATAGGGGAGGGGGGTAGTTCACAAATGAACCCTCAATGTTAATTCAAAAACTTATTTGAGGATTAAAAACTTCTTTGAGGATTAAAACCCTTCTAAACGGTTCTTTGAAGAACTTATAGGGGTTCCCCAACAGTTCAATTTGAAGAACTCCAAATGGATACTCCAGGAATCTGTCTTTTTAGAGTGTAGGCAGAAATTGTAAATAAGAAATTGTTTTTAACTGACTTGCCTAGTTAAATAAAGGTTCAATTTAAATTTAAAAACAACTGGCGGCAATGTTATTTGTCCCCTTAAATTAATAAGGAAAATTGTTATCATAATCTTTTTTTTTAAATACTCCCAAATGCAAGGTCCCAAGAAGGAAGTCACCGTACCTAAATAAAAAATATAGCTAACTTGTTATGTAAGTCTTGCACACCAACAGATGGAGAAAACCTACATCAGTCGAGCAATTCATTTAAACAATAACCTTAATTTTAATTTGACTACAAACAACAAGAGGGCTTAATTGGAGTCTATTTCTTCGGAGACCTACAGTTGAAGTCGGAAGTTTACATACACCTTAGCCAAATACATTTAAACTCAGTTTTTCAAAATTCCTAATAAATATTCCATGTCTTAGGTCAGTTAGGATCACCACTTTATTATAAGAATGTGAAATGTCAGAATAATAGTAGAGAGAATGATTTATTTCAGCTTTTATGTCTTTCATCACATTCCCAGTGGGTCAGAAGTCTACATACATGCACCTAGTATTTGGTAGCATTGCCTTTAAATTGTTGGGTCTTGGGTCAAACATTTCAGGTAACCTTCCACAAGCTTCCCACAATAAATTGGGTGAATTTTTGCCAATTACTCCTGACAGAGCTGGTGTAACTGAGTCAGGTTTATAGGCCTCCTTGCTCGCACACGCTTTTTCAGTTCTGCCCACAAGTTTTCGATAGAATTGAGGTCAGGGCTTTGTGATGACCACTTCAATACCTTAACTTTGTTGTTCTTAAGCCATTTTGCCACAACTTTGGAAGTATGCTTGGAGTTACTGTCAATTTGGAAAACTCATTTGTGACCAAACTTTAACTTCCTGACTGATGTCTTGAGATGTTTCTTCAATATATCCACATAATTTTCCTTCTCATGATGCCATCTATTTTGTGAAGTGCATCAGTCCCTCCTGCAACAAAGCACCCCCACAACATGTTACTACCACACCCGTGCTTCACGGTTGGGATGGTGTTCTTTGGCTTGCAAGCCTCCCCTTTTTTCCTCCAAACATAACAATGGTCATTATGGCCAAACAGTTCTATTTTTGTTTAATTAGACCAGAGGACATTTCTCCAAAAAGTATGATATTTGTGCAGTTGCAAACCGTAGTCTGGCTTCTTTTATGGCAGTTTTGGAGCAGTGGCCTCTTCCTTGCTGAGCGACCTTTCAGGTTATGTCGATATAGGACTCGTTTTACTGTGGATAAAGATACCTTTGTGCCTGTTTCCTCCAGAATCTTCACAAGGTCCTTTGCTGTTGTTCTGGGATTGATTTGCACTTTTCAAAACCAAAGTACGTTCATCTCTAGGCGACAGAGCGCGTCTCCTTCCTGAGAGCTATGACGGCTGCGTGGTCCCATGGTGTTTATACTTGCATACTATTGTTTGGAAATTGCTCCCAAGGATGAACCAGACTTGTGGACGTCTACAAAACATTTTCGGAGGTCTTGGCTGATTTCGTTTGATTTTCCCATGATGTCAAGCAAAGAGGCACTGAGTTTGAAGGTAGGCCTTGAAATACATCCACATGTACACCTCCAATTGACTCAAATTATGTCAATTAGCCTATCAGAAGCTTCTAAAGCCATGACATAATTTTCTGGAATTTTCCAAGCTGTTTAAAGGCACAGCGTATGTAAACTTCTCACCCACTGGAATTGTGATACAGTGACTTCTAAGTGAAATAATCTGTCTGTAAACAATTGTTGGAAAAACTACTTGTGTCATGTACAAAGTAGATGTCTTAACCGACTTGCCAAAACTATAGTTTGTTAACAAGAAATTTGTGGAGTGGTTGAAAAACGAGTTTTAATCACTCCAACCTAAGTGTATGTAGACTTCCGACTTCAACTGTATATTAAATTACTTAACTGGCTAAGGTAGGCTATGACGCCTAACAGCCTTAATAACACCCTAACAGAAGTAGGATTTTTTTTATTAGGCCTACTTACAATTGCAACTGGTCAAAAATGTAGCATCCTACATAAAACAATAATTTAAAGAAAAAAAGTCTGTCGGGATAGCCTTCTCTAATAACGACATAACAAACAGAACATACTGTCAGCTTGAGACGTAAATATCCCTGGATATGCTCTCACAATAATATTAGTATTTACTAAATACATTCATATAGGCCACTAACTTACTTATTCAATGAGAAAAGTTGCGTTTCCCCTGGGACACAATCTTGTGGATGTCGGGTTTGATCGAATTAATGTGTTTTTGATGTGCAGGCAGTCCTCTATTGACTTATGTGAAAGCCGGTTCCTGTCGTGAGTCTATATTGCGTTCATAGAGGAAAATGAGGACTCTCATTAAGTTGATCCAAACATTGCTTGCACATAAAATGCAAGTTTCTTTATTGTGCTGGATTCCTCTGAGCATTCCACCCACAACGCACACAGGAACTCGACACTCCTGAGAGCATCCCTGATTTGGCTTGATGTCTGGAATTCAATCAGTTCAGTTTGAATTGCAGCTTCATCCAGCGAGGGTATCGTTTTCTTAGCAAGGGAGGAGAATTCTCCACCTGGGTGGACTGTGAGAGGATCACATACAAACGCAATGATATCCTTGGGCATGCTGTAGTCATGAAATTTGGTGGATAATTTGTCCCTCGGCTGCTTGATGAAATCTTCCATCACCTCTGTGACAATGCTGCGGCCTGGTGCCTCTGCCTGTTGTTTCTTCAGTGTGCTGAAGTGTAGTAGCCTTCCAGATGACATGTCCATATCGAACAACTCAAGCTTCATAGTACAGGCCTCATATTTCTCCAGCTTGTCCACGACTTTTTCTCTCTTCCTTGTAACTTCAGATTTAATCAGTTTAAGTTACAGAATATGTGCAGCTTGCAATTAACGATTCAATGTTTCTGCGTCGAGCCTCTATATGAGGCGGGAAGGCCACTGAAAGTTCTATGCTTAGATTCATAATTACGTCTGAGATTGAATTATTTGCAAACAGCGATATTTTCATTGCAAATAAGACACACTGGCTTGGCATTGGGGAAAGATCTAGAGATTAACGCATATCTCTCTGTACATTTTTCTCTGAAACTTCAATTTTCATTATCCACCTTTCTTCTTGATACTTTTTGAGAGCGACATTATATCTTGCTATGAAGCAAATTGTTCTGAACAAATTTTGACGTAAAAAAGTAGTGAAGCCTACAGTAGGCTACGTATACTTGTTTTTCCCCACCAATCAACGCACAGAGAAATAGACAAAAATAATAATTGAATAGAGAGACAGTGCTTTTATGAGCGTAATCAGATCAAAATGATTATCTTATTGTCGCTGAATGTATTATGTACTAATCATATGTGTTAAACATGTAAAATTTGTAGTGTAGGCCAAATAATTGTGCTAATATTATATACTTATTACGTTCTGGCCTGGCGTCATACAATTGCTATAATTGGATTTGAAGCAATAGCCTACTCGGGTATGGTCAACTATTTCAGCACCGCCTCGCACTGCTCTCAGACTGGCATGGAGACTTGTCTTGATGAATCAATGAGATTTTTATTTTCACTGAATCTCTGTTTGGGTATTGGTTAGCCTATAATTAGGGTGTGGAAACAGTCACGTTGTACAGCGCCAAATTTTTCTCACGGAAACCCTGAGGGGTTTGTTTTTTTGTTTTTCTTGGAATAGAAACATCTTAATATTAATCAAATTAATTAATCAACATTTCAAATCAATCCCATATACCATGTTCTTAAAAAAAAAAGCTTTTCAGTTCTCGTCCGACTCTCTTCTGGTGTGCCATGATGTCTGTTGCCACTAGTTATTGGGGTTGTGGAGGTTGAGCATGGATTTTCTCCTCCACTTGTGTAGCTCCATCCATTAAGGTGAATATGTTAGGGCTATTGTCAAGCTGCTCAAAGGTACTGTGCTGTGTGGAGTGAAACGTGTAGCATTCAATTGCTATACCTTCTGATTAGTGGAACACAGAGCACACAGCTGCCTTGACTCAGAGCTCTCTTTCCCTTTCTCTCTCTCGGACGTGGCTAAAAGTCACCCAGGGGACAGTGGCTCTGTGGGAGGGGAAGGGAGAGGAAGGACAGGGAGGAGGGGAGAAGGGAAGGCGACTGCTGCCTTGCATGCTCCAGAGCAATGCGACCTTTCGAGTGGCAGTCAGTCAGGTGCGTCGCAACTGACAACGAGGTCAATCCAAAGACAGAGACAGGAAACCGGATCCCAGGTTCACCTGAGTTCAAATCTGACTTTCACATCCTTTCTCTGTGTGGATGACCACAGGATGCATTATGTCTAACCTTGAGCTCCGCACAGCTGTGGGTGCAGGTGCACAGAAACTCTGCCCATACACATTCAGGAGGGAGGGCACTATCAAATGACTGACCACAGACAATGGCACACACTTGCACATCCTAATTCCTTCAGCTATAAATAAGACTTTGAAATACTTATTGGTTTTAAAGTATATGTACACTCGACATTTCACTATGCAGTATACAGTACATGAAATGACATTCAATCTGTCAATTTTGCTGTCTATGAAATGCATCATTCACTTTCTACAATATAGTGAAATCAAGTTTTTATGTTAGCTCAACGGTAACCAAGTGTGAGTGATAAATGTGAGCCTCTACATCATCTGAAACATGGTCAAAGGAGCACCTATCATGTGATGAACAAAATAGAAGAAAAGCAGTGGGAAAAGTGAGAAAAAAGGGCTGCATTTGCTCGCTTTCAGCGGGTAGATTGTCCTTCACAGTTTGATGAGCTATGAAAGAACTTGTTATAAATTGGGAGAGTACCACAAGGAGCGAGATTCACAGCAGAGCGGGCCTCATAAATAACACACACCTGAGACGGGAGGGAGGGAGGGACACCCGACTGCTGCATATACATGGACTTTACAGGCTGTGCATGACTTCCAATAAACAGAGCCCAGGTTGGGGAGCGATCGATAAAGCACCACACCAGAACCGACTCCTGTCACATTGTCTCAGCCCATCTTCAGGGTATGACAGCCATTATCATAAACTCTGTTTCCGCGGCAGCAGAACTGTGGACCCCCTGCTTCCCTAGCCACAGACATTAGGCTGACTGGCAGTTCACATCATATACTATATGTTGAACCAATAGAGACATGGGTCTAGTGAGCAGCATGGTGTTATGTTGTTGCCAAAACAGGTCTATCACAGTGGTGTTTCTAACTCTTCGCACAGGGCAAGGCGGCTGGGCGGGGGGTGGGGGGGGGGACAATTCTCATGTCTGGGTAGTAAATGTAGCTGACAGCCATATTGTCTCCACTCCACTTCTCCATTTCTACCCCATCAAAATGTTTAGACTTGCAGCCAAATAAGGAGAATGGAATAGTTGAAATATGGGGCACCGGATCGTCCCCTGCCTCCATTCCGGAGGTGGGAGGTCCATCTGGCACAGATGTGACACAGATTCGTCTGTGTGGGAGACACTGCTTTGCTCTGGGGCTCAGTACATGTTTCACTAGTCGGTCTGACTGTCTGACCTGTGCCATCAACCTCGTACCAACACAGTATGTGAACCACCAAGGGGCAATGAGTCATACTGGGTGATTATGAGTCTCCATTCTCTTTTCTTTTCTTTGTTTGTCTGTATAAAGACCGGAACAAAAATGAAAAACTCCACACTCTCGCCACAGTATGAAAGGGAGCAATTAAAAGCCCTCTCTGGTGCTATTCACCTGCCTGAACTCTGTCATTCTTACTTCTCTCTCTCTCTCTCTCTCTCTCTCGCTCTCTCTCTCTCAATAAAGGCCACTAAGGAAGCATACAAAGAAAGAATCAGGAAGGCTCTTCAAACCAGCACACATCACAATGAGTTCCACTAGACAGACAGATAGGAGCCTTCCTGATGACACTGGCTTTATTATTTTGGCATCACGTATTGTAAAACACCTAATGCTAGGTGGCTCTATTCAGTTTACCTCTTATCCAAGAGACCAACAGGGACATGGACAAGGACAACAGGGAGTCAGATGGAGCTTGAATGACAGAGGCAGGCAGATTCCACAGCCAGCCAGGGTGGCGGTGCCTTCCGAGAGATCCACTGCTCATTTTGTCCTTGGGATAGATGACATCTGCCTGCCGGCTGCCACTGGCTGTCACTACTAACAGAGTGCTGATGGGGAAGGGGTTGGGTGGAGGGGATCTAGGGGGTGAGGAAGGGAGAGGAGGGAGGCCGCGGGAAGAGAGGCTGTTCTGCAGCTGTGTTTCCACACCCAGTGATCTCTCAACCCCCACCAGTCTACCCCACAGGCTTGTGTGTGTGTTTTAATAAGCGGACCAACGCTTCACAGCCCTCAGATAAACAACTAATGAAATCGCTCTTTGCCTCTTAATCTAAATACCAGCGTGCACCTTGGGCTCTGGAGCAGACTCCTGGCAGGAGCCTAACCTGCTACTAGGAGCCCTGCTATTACCTCTCTCAGCACGGCTCTGCTCAGCACAGCCCAGCACTCCACACAGAAGATAGGCATGTAAAATAACTAACACAACAACAGTCATCTCAGCCTTTACCCTGAGCCACAATAACAAGGCTGACCAAGTACAATTGATAGAATAAGAAAGTCTCCCATAAACCTATAGGGAACACTGTGGCGATAAAACAATTTTATGGCTAGCTGCGAGAGCTTGCTTTGTTACTAATGGAGAAAGAGATGAAATAAGTATGTCAAGTCTAACAGCCTGGTCTTGTACCAAAGGCATAAAGGGGCTGTATATGTTTGCATGAATGACAGGTAGCGTGGCCTTAAATAATTCAGATGCAGCCTCTCTCTAACATGCTGAAATACACCCACCTGAAGTCCCTGCTCACTTCTCCAGCTCACTCTCAGTTCCCTACTCTGTGCTGGAATCACTATTGGCAAATCGAGCGAGGCAGGATTAATTGTAATTCAAGGTCTATTACCATTGGCACTGCCTGGTTTGGGTGCTGCACACTGTAGGTGGGTGTGGGGAGAGGGAGAGGGGCTGCACTGCAGGCTGCTCTAGCACTCTGATTGTTAAATAGCTTTTTGATCGAATTGATAAATCACTGGAACCTGTCTCACTGTATCTCACCAAATATATATTTTTTAAACTGATAGAAATGAGTGAAAGGAAAGAAAAAGGGCTGGGAAAACAAAAGGATTTAGAAATGGGTGAGGTGACAGTAAATTATGGAGATATGCTGCCCCCATGAGGAGTGATGAGGAACAGAGTATTTAACATGTTACTAAGAGAACGTTATTCAATTGTGCATGCTCGTGTTGATTCCAGCTGTCTCCCTGCCAAAATTCCTGGAATGGCTCTGACAACTCTCCCCTCTCTTAAATGTCACACTTCACACGGGCTGTGTGACCCACTATGATTTGTATTTACAAACAAAAAAAAATAATTCTTAGGATTAGCATAGCAAAGGCGGCTGGCTATTTGACCTCTGTTAAAGAGAAAGGGCAAGGCTGGCTAGAGTGTGACAGTATGTCTGGCCACTAGGAGAGAAACTGTGTGAGTAGATTAGTACATTCAGCTCTTTGAGTCCCACAGCCCACAGAGACAGTGTTGGGGATGTGCCATGGCTATACAATGGCATCATACTGTATCTCTGCCTCATCTGGGCCCCTTAGTTCACTCTGATTGAGCCAAGGGGTTTCACAGGAGAGTTACAGACAGTCTGACTATGTATTGCAGTCATATAGGCATGGTGATAGACCTGTGGATCTGAGCTTGCTAATAGGGAAGGTTTAACAGACAATGACAGCTTTCAAGGCACAATGACATCATCATTCTGAGCCACATTTCATATCCTTGATACAGGATCAAGGCTGAACTTTCAAACTCTCTCGTCCATGGTGTTTCACAAGGTGAAGCAAAATACACTGTGGTTTCACTTGGAGCTGTAAAATACCTCTAATACTTCAGCTGCTCTATTTGCTTTGAAGTACTAAGGAAAAGCTTAAATATTTGTTGTGTGTCTGCACAAGGATTGCACTGTTGGGTTCTCTGAAGTATTTCAAAGACCAAAATAGATTTTGAAAAGCAACGCCAATATGAAATTCCTTTCTGAAGTGAGTCTGTTTTTGGATCTCAAACAGTCTCGAATCAAACGCTTGCCTTGTGGTGAACAAAGCTTGCGGTGTGTGCTGTGCCATTGCAATTTGTAAGATTCCGTTGCCTTTTGGGGCTCCATATTCTGTCCACAAAACAGCCTTAGCAATGCCTAATCCCAGAAGCAGAAACTATTTTTGTATTGCTGGGCTGATTACCTGCATTGCACAGATAAGACCAAAGAGTATTGTGGTGTATAGGGAATATACCTGGTGGAGTTTTTGTCTTTGGGTTGTGATAAACACTGTGATGAACACTCCATAACTCATTTTCATTAACATAGTGGCACAATAAAGACGGCAGAGACGACCAGATCTAAAAATATGAACAATAAGCAACATGGACGGTGACTAAAATCCACATCTCAAAACCAGGCTACTGTACATCCAGGACAAAATGGCTGGCATTGCTATATTCATACAGTTTCTCAAGCATTTGCAGAGGCATTATTATTATGGCCATTTCAGAATGTTGTTCCCTCCACTCTATTATTGTGGAAGGCAATCCATTGGTCATTGGTTGTCTAGACGCCTTTCTCCTGACTCGAGTAACACATTAAACGAATGAAACCTTGGAGTAAGTGGGGAAAGTAGCACAATTCCAAAGCCTTGCCAGCAGATAACACACCTGTAAGAGCTGCTGTATGTGTTGGTTTAAATGCATGTTGTACATGGAAATATTCGTTCATGGATGAATAAATGAGACTCCATCTCCTTCTAACTCAGTTTAACAGTGTTCTTACCTAGGGGATTGGTGTCTTCACCATAGATTTACAGATAACACGCTTAGAATTCACTTACGAAAATATCTACTTCCTCCTGTGTGAGGAATTGAGTTTATTACTGCTCCTCTGTGCAACACGTGTGTTGCCACATGCAACATCAAAGGCACACCCACTGGGGTTATATTGAAATCCTGATTGTCACGTTCTGACCTTAGTTCTGTTATTATATCTTTGTTTTAGTATGGTCAGGGCATGAGTTGGGTGGGCAGTCTATGTTTGTTTTTCTATGTTGGTTTTTGAGTTCGGCCTAGTATGGTTCTCAATCAGAGGCAGCTGTCAATTGTTGTCCCTGGTTGAGAATCATACTTGGGCAGCCTGTTTTCTCACTATGGGTTGTGGGTAGTTATTTTCTGTTCTGTGTTTTATTGCATCGTTCAGGACTGTTCATTTGTCATGTATTGTTTTTGTTTAAGTATTCATTCTTTATTAAATTACAATGATTACTTACCACGCTGCACCATGGTCCTCTCTTTCTCCCGATGACAGCCGTTACACTGATTGGCTAGGAGAAAGAAACACCTTCACCATTGTCGTGTCTGAACTATCATTATATGTGAAGACTGTATATTATCAAATCAATTCTCTAGGTTTAATTATTACATGATTAAACTAATCATGTAAACATTAATTAACTAGGAAGTCGGGGCACAACGGGAAAATGTTTAGAGTTACAGAGTTATAATTGACCAAATATAACTCTTCAGATATTTTAATATCTTATCAATTAATCTTCCATTAATGATTATTAATTGTTACCTTCGTTAGTCTCATTCCAAACGTCGTCAAATTCTTGGTTATCTACATGAACCCTAGCCAAGATCATGAATCAGCGATATACAAATTGGCTTAATTATTTATTTACTAACTAACTAAATAATCACACAGAATTACAAAAACAAGCACTAGATATTGGTTACTAACATGATACAAAGAAAAAGTCCATAGCGGACGAAGCCAATATGACGGCTTGGTAGACAAAGGAAAGGGGTGGGGACCTAGAAAGAGCGGGAAAGACCAAATGGATTCACTACACACAGTGGATAATTGTACTCATGGACATGCTAATACCTTGCACATGAACGGCCTCTCATTCTGAAAGAAATTGCAATACATATTTACGCTTGGATGCCGTTGTTGTCTCTCCATTGAAAACACTCGCTCGTCCTGTGGAGTTCATCAGAGTCTCTGGTTAACTTTCCCAGAAGTCACAATGTCAGAAGTCACAATGGTTATAGGCGGTTAGAATGGGTACTTCAGAGTACCATTCGGAAATAGAATAGATTCTTCGGTGGTTGTCGGTATTCTCGTTCTAGACTTACGTAATTTCTAGCTGCAGACTAGTAATTATACGCCTAAGATTTGTTCTCATTCTATAGTGATCGATAGTCTCAGAGTTGAACCATTTCCAGCCGTGTAGCCAAACTACAGCTGTATGGTCTCCGATGGCCTATAGAATTGTAGTCATTCCAACATGGGAACTCCGTCCCGGCGTTCTCTGACTTGTCCTTTGGTAGAGTTGTAGTTTATACCAATTCACATGAAGCGTCCGCTGCATGTTTTGTAGTCTAATGTGAATTTCGTCAGGAGTGGGTTTTATACACTTCAGAGAAAAGGGCGGTCCATGATACCGACGTAATGTCTATGCTCACGTGGGCGTGGTTACTGACTTGGTTAACTTTATATGAAAACCCATATTTTGTCATTTAGAAGGTTAACATCACATTACATCTTTTCACAAATAGTGTAATGTTTAATCAAAAACATTCCACAATATTTAGATGTAAACCTGACAGCTGGGAAATGTACACTTGAAGAGATACAATTATGTGTGTTTCCTGTACAGTACTTCATGAGATCACCAAATGAAACACATGTGTCATGACTGCCCCTTAAGTGTCCACAGACCATTCCCACATTCTGAAAAGTAGAAATAATGTTTAGTTTTCCCATTTGGGGGATTAGGAGTTTTGAACTAAGAGAAGCTTTTTGTTCTGGTAGACTCTTTCCCTCAATACTGCATGGCAGTTTCTACCAGGTATTTATGACCTGTCATAAAGTCATACATCTGTGGAGAGAGAGGGGGGGCTATGATCCTCTCCCCAGGGCACGTCTTGACAGTCCCCCTCTGGTGGGTTGAATCTTGTGATTATCCTGCAAGTTGCAAGCAAACATAAAAATAATGACCATGTGATGTTTTTTATTTGTGTTTATTTTTTATTTACCTTTATTTAACCAGGTAGGCAAGTTGAGAACAAGTTCTCATTTCCAATTGCAACCTCTCCAAGTTACACATGGAGTAAAACAAACATACAGTCAATAATACAGTAGAAAACTATGTCTATATACAATGTGAGCAAATGAGGTGAGATACGGTAGGTAAAGGCAAAAAAAAAGGCCATGGTGGCGAAGTAAATACAATATAGCAAGTAAAACTGGTTGTGGATCATCGTTGCGGTTCCCCTCTGTTGGTTGACCTTGGTAGGCTCTCTGAAAGCAGAGCAGTCCACCACAAGGATGGGCAGTGGATGTCCGGTTGGTGATCACCGTTCTGTCCAGACTGCAAGATCTGGGCAGTAACTTAGGCAGATGGTAACAACGCACACACACTCACTAAATATATAATTACATTTCTTCCCAAATGAGCAGCGTTGTGGCACTAACTGATGGTTGTATGGGGACTTTGTTTATGGCTCTATCACTTCCTAAGTGTCAAAGGAAATGAAACGAAAAAGGAATGAAAGCTTAAACAAAAGATATACAAAACATAGTTATCACACCTTCATCTAATTGGACTGTATTCTATATACGTCCAAGGTCTTGGCAAAATGACCCTATCAAGGCATTGTCTAATGTCATGTCTAGGGCGTTACTAATTTGTGGTGTGTTGCTGAGGGCACTATCCTAAGTTGATAACTACATGATAAGTCTACAGCTGTAAGGCACCAGCTTCAGGCAGTCTACAGGGATGACCTATGGACCTCTGTGGAGAACTGGTGGGTACTGTAGCTGTAGAGTCAAAGGCTTCAGAGTACATTTTCAACTTTACTAAGGCTGGTATTTTGTTCGAACCCTTATGTGATCCGAACATAAAACTTCATTAAATGTTCCGTTGTACATATATTTTTGTTGCTGAGACGGCCGCAGTGCTTGTGGAAGTGTCCGAAGGGCAAGAGAAGTTAATCTCAACTACAGTATCGCACGACTTCAAGGAGGAAACAACCATCTTTCTGGTAAGAAGAGTGGCGGGGGGGGGGTATGCCTTATGATTAACGAGACGTGGTGTGATCATAACAACATACAGGAACTCAAGTCCTTCTGTTCACCTGACTTCACAATCAAATGTCAACCGCATTATCTACCAAGGGAATTCTCTTCGATTATAATCACAGCCATATATATTCCCCCCCCAAGCAAACACATCGATGGCCCTGGTCTAACTTTATTTGACTCTATGCAAACTGGAAACCACATATCCTGAGGCCGCATTTATTGTAGCTGGGGATTTTAACAAGGCTAATTTGAAAACAAGACTCCCTAAATTGTATCAGCATATCGATTGCGCAACCAGGGCTGGTAAAACCCTAGATTATTGTTATTCTAACTTCCGCAACGCATATAAGGCCCTCCCCCGCCCTAGTTTCGGAAAAGCTGACCACGACTCCATTTTGTTGCTCCCAGCCTACAGACAGAAACTAAAACAAGAAGCTCCCGTGCTCAGGTCTGTTCAACGCTGGTCCGACCAATCTCATTCCACGCTTCAAGACTGCTTCGATCACGTAGATTGGGAAATGTTCCGCATTACGTCCAACAACAACATTGACGAATACGCTGATTCGGTGAGCGAGTTCATTAGAAAGTGCATTGACGATGTCGTACCCATAGCAACGATTAAAACATTCCCAAACCAGAAACCGTGGATTGATGGCAGCATTCGCGTGAAACTGAAAGCGCAAACCACTGCTTTTAACCAGGGCAAGGTGACCGGAAACATGACCGAATACAAACAGTGTAGCTATTCCCTCCGCAAAGAAATCAAACAAGCTAAGCGTCAGTACAGAGACAAAGTAGAGTCGCAATTCAACGGCTCAGACACAAGAGGTATGTGGCAGGGTCTACAGTCAATCACGGATTACAAAAAGAAAACCAGCTCCGTTGCGGACCAGGATGTCTTGCTCCCAGACTCGCCCGCTACCAAAACCTGCGGACTGTCCTTCACTGCAGCCGACGTGAGTAACACATTTAAACGTGTTAACCCTCGCAAGGCTGCAGCCCAGACGGCATCCCCAGCCTCATCCTCAGAGCATACGCAGACCAGCTGGCTGAGGTGTTTACAGACATATTCAATCAATCCTTATCCCAGTCTGCTGTTCCCACATGCTTCAAGAAGGCCACCATTGTCCCTGTTCCCAAGAAAGCTAAGGTAACTGAGCTAAACGACTACCGCCCCGTAGCACTCACTTCCGTCATCATGAAGTGCTTTGAGAGACTAGTCAAGGACCATATCACCTCCACCCTACCTGACACCCTAGACCCACTCCAATTTGCTTACCGCCCAAATAGGTCCACAGACGACGCAATCACAACCACACTGCACACTGCCCTAACCCATCTGGACAAGAGGAATACCTATGTGAGAATGCTGTTCATCGACTACAGCGCAGCATTTAACACCATAGTACCCTCCAAACTCGTCACCAAGCTCGAGACCCTGGGTCTCGACACCGCCCTGTGCAACTGGGTACTGGACTTCCTGACGGGCCGAACTCAGGTGGTGAGGGTAGGTAAACAACATCTCCACCCTGCTGATCCTCAACACTGGGGCCCTACAAGGGTGCGTTCTGAGCCCTCTCCTGTACTCCCTGTTCACCCACGACTGCATGGCCATGCACGCCTCCAACTCAAACATCAAGTTTGGGGCGGCAGGGTAGCCTAGTGTTTAGAGAGTTGGACTAATAACCGGAAGGTTGTGAGTTCAAACCCCCGAGCTGACAAGGTACAAATCTGTCGTTCTGCCCCTGAACAGGCAGTTAACCCACTGTTCCCAGGCCGTCATTGAAAATAAGAATGTGTTCTTAACTGACTTGCCTGGTTAAATAAAGGTTAAAAAAAATTATTATAATAATAATAATAATTTGCCGACGACACTACAGTGGTAGGCTTGATTACCAACAATGACGAGACGGCCTACAGGGAGGAGGTGAGGGCCCTCGGAGTGAGGTGTCAGGAAAATAACCTCACACTCAACGTCAACAAAACAAAGGAGATGATTGTGGACATCAGGAAACAGCCAGAGGGAGCACCCCCCTATCCACATTGACGGGACAGTAGTGGAGAGGGTAGTAAGTTTTAAGGTCCTCGGCGTACACATCACAGACAAACTAAATTGGTCCACCCACACAGACAGCGTCGTGAAGAAGGCGCAGAAGTGCCTCTTCAACCTCAGGAGGCTGAAGAAATTCATCTAGTCACCAAAAGCACTCACAAACTTCTAAAGATGCACAATCGAGAGCATCCTGTCGGGCTGTATCACCGCCTGGTACGGCAACTGCTCCGCCCACAACCGTAAGGCTCTCCAGAGGGTAGTGAGGGTAGAGGGTAGTCTGCACAACGCATCACCGGGGGCAAACTACCTGCCCTCCAGGACACCTACACCACCCGATGTCACAGGAAGGCCATAAAGATCATCAAGGACAACAACCACCCGAGCCATTGCCTGTTCACTCCGCTATCATCCAGAAGGCGAGGTCAGTACAGGTGCATCAAAGCAGGGACCGAGAGACTGAAAAACAGCTTCTATCTCAAGGCCATCAGACTGTTAAACAGCCACCACTAACATTGAGTGGCTGCTGCCAACACACTGACTCAACTCCAGCCACTTTAATAATGGAAATTGATGGAAATTGATGTAAAAATATATCACTAGCCACTTTAAACAATGCTACTTAATATAATGTTACATACCCTACATTACTCATCTCATATGTATATGTACAGTGCCTTGCGAAAGTATTCGGCCCCCTTGAATTTTGCGACCTTTTGCCACATTTCAGGCTTCAAACATAAAGATATAAAATTGTATTTTTTTGTGAAGAATCAACAACAAGTGGGACACAATCATGAAGTGGAACGACATTTATTGGATATTTCAAACTTTTTTAACAAATCAAAAACTGAAAACTTGGGCGTGCAAAATTATTCAGCCCCCTTAAGTTAATACTTTGTAGTGCCACCTTTTGCTGCGATTACAGCCGTAAGTCGCTTGGGGTATGTCTCTATCAGTTTTGCACATCGAAAGACAAAAAAAATTTGAAATAATTTTTTCCCATTCCTCCTTGCAAAACAGCTCGAGCTCAGTGAGGTTGGATGGAGAGCATTTGTGAACAGCAGTTTTCAGTTCTTTCCAGAGATTCTCGATTGGATTCAGGTCTGGACATTGACTTGGCCATTCTGACACCTGGATATTTTTGAACCATTCCATTGTAGATTTTGCTTTATGTTTTGGATCATTGTCTTGTTGGAAGACAAATCTCCGTCCCAGTCTCAGGTCTTTTGCAGACTCCATCAGGTTTTATTCCAGAATGGTCCTGTATTTGGCTCCATCCATCTTCCCATCAGTTTTAACCATCTTCCCTGTCCCTGCTGAAGAAAAGCAGGCCCAAACCATGATGCTGCCACCACCATGTTTGACAGTGGGGATGGTGTGTTCAGGGTGATGAGCTGTGTTGCTTTTACGCCAAACATAACGTTTTGCATTGTTGCCAAAAAGTTCAATTTTGGTTTCATCTGACCAGAGCACCTTCTTCCACATGTTTGGTGTGTCTCCCAGGTGGCTTGTGGCAAACTTTAAATGACACTTTTTATGGATATCTTTAAGAAATGGCTTTCTTCTTGCCACTCTTCCATAAAGGCCAGATTTGTGCAATATACGACTGATTGTTGTCCTATGGACAGAGTCTCCCACCTCAGCTGTAGATCTCTGCAGTTCATCCAGAGTGATCATGGGCCTCTTGGCTGCATCTCTGATCAGTCTTCTCCTTGTATGAGCTGAAAGTTTAGAGGGATGGCCAGGTCTTGGTAGATTTGCAGTGGTCTGATACTCCTTCCATTTCAATATTATCGCTTGCACAGTGCTCCTTGGGATGTTTAAAGCTTGGGAAATCTTTTTGTATCCAAATCCGGCTTTAAACTTCTTCACAACAGTATCTCGGACCTGCCTGGTGTGTTCCTTGTTCTTCATGATGCTCTCTGCGCATTTAACGGACCTCTGAGACTATCACAGTGCAGGTGCATTTATACGGAGACTTGATTACACACAGGTGGATTGTATTTATCATCATTAGTCATTTAGGTCAACATTGGATCATTCAGAGATCCTCACTGAACTTCTGGAGAGAGTTTGCTGCACTGAAAGTAAAGGGGCTGAATAATTTTGCACGCCCAATTTTTCAGTTTTTGATTTGTTACATTTTTTTGAAATATCCAATAAATGTCGTTCCACTTCATGATTGTGTCCCACTTGTTGTTGATTCTTCACAAAAAAATACAGTTTTATATCTTTATGTTTGAAGCCTGAAATGTGGCAAAAGGTTGCAAAGTTCAAGGGGGCCGAATACTTTCGCAAGGCACTGTATATACTGTACTCTATATCATCTACTGCATCTTTATGTAATATATGTATCACTAGCCACTTTAAACTATGCCACTTTGTTTACATACCCTACATTACTCATCTCATATGTATATACTGTACTCTATACCATCTACTCCATCTTGCCTATGCCGTTCTGTACCATCACTCATTCATATATCGTTATGTACTTATTCTTTATCCCTTTACACTTTTGTGTATAAGGTAGTAGTTTTGAAATTGTTAGGTTAGATTACTCGTTGGTTATTACTGCATTGTCGGAACTAGAAGCACAAGCATTTCGCTACACTCGCATTAACATCTGCTAACCATGTGTATGTGACAAATACATTTTATTTTATTTGGTTTAGTGGACATATTCCCCACAAGTGGAGTGGTCGTTCGCAATGACGTGATGTGCCATTTCTGTTCAAAGTGAACCAGATCGACTTTTCAGATTTTGAGTGAGCTTGGCTTTAGTGAAGCTTTTGACCTTTTTCTTTGCAAACTTCAAAACCGAGAGGTCAGGGCTCTTAGCATTGTGAGCTTTCAATCCCTCAAAACTGTGTTTGCAAGCTCTCTGAGATGTAAGATAGGCAAGCCAATGTGGGCTGTATGGCCCAAGTAGGTAATGAAGGTGGTATACATGTTTGACAGAAACATTTGTTTGAATGGTAACAGCTCTTCCATTCCTGTTTCAGTGAGTAGGCCAAAGTAAGCTGAACAAAGCCTATGATAGTAACCTTGTAGGAGTTCATTCCGAGCTTGTTTGACAGTGTTAGCCAGTGAGCTATCGTGTTTGCAAGTCGCAGAAACACTGAATTCTAATTTCAAAGCTGTGGCAAGTTTACCGTAGTCGTTAAGCATGTCTGCTGTATGTAGACGAATGAACCTCGTCACGTGTCTTTTCGACATTCGCTTCAAAAGGTAAACCCTGTTAGAACCCGTAGCGTTCAGGTAGCCATCCAATGCGTCCTCTATGTCAGCTAGGAACCTCTCAGTATCATTTGGCTGACCTGGAATGGGGTCAAAGGTAGGGAAATTCTGGACAAGTTTATCAAGGAGTTCCACTCCAAGCGGAGAGCCAAAAGTCCAAGAGGAGAAGACTGAGGGACACATAAGGGAGGCAAAGTCTGAAACCTTCTATCATCTTCACTCCTTTGAGTACTGGACTCCTGTTGCTTGGCTGGGTAGTCACGCTGTAGTGTGTGATCGTTCTGGAATTCCACCAGATTGTACCTGAGGGTGGTATTCTGCTGCACTGCAGAGTCCACTTGAGTGCTTAGAGTACTGATTTTGGACAAGTGAGTGTCGCACTTGCTCCTTTCGGTCTCAAACATGGTTTGCAAATAGAGGTCTTGAGTACGGAGTGAGAGATTCAGTGATGAGATTTCCTCCACTTGCTTAGAAATCAATATTTCCATCTTCATCACCTGAGTTGTCTCATCATTCATTTGGTCAACGACTTCAATGAGTTCTGCTGACCTGTCATCAAACTTAGTCATTGTGTTCATTAACTGATCGTTTTTGGTCTGCAACATTTGGAGTAGAACATTGTTAATTTGAGTAACATTCAACAACATTGCATGCATGTTATCAAATTGCACGCTCCTGTTTGTAGGTAATTCGTCATATTTAACTAGTTTGGTGTGGACATCGTTGTATTTAGTTTTGGCTAAATCGTGTTGTTCCTGTAGAATGTGCCTGTAGAAGATGATTTTGTTGAAGAGTTTGTGCTCGTTCATCGTCATACATTTTTGCAATTACAGTGGGGCAAAAAAGTATTTAGTCAGCCACCAATTGTGCAAGTTCTCCCACTTAAAAAGATGAGAGAGGCCTGTAATTTTCATCATAGGTACACTTCAACTATGACAGACAAAATGAGGGGAAAAAATCCAGAAAATCACATTGTAGGATTTTTTATGAATTTATTTGCAAATTATGGTGGAAAAGTATTTGGTCACCTACAAACAAGCAAGATTTCTGTAACTCACAGACCTGTAACTTCTTCTTTAAGAGGCTCCTCTGTCCTCCACTCGTTACCTGTATTAATGGCACCTGTTTGAACTTGTTGTCAGTATAAAAGACACCTGTCCACAACCTCAAACAGTCACACTCCAAACTCCACTATGGCCCAGACCAAAGAGCTGTCAAAGGACACCAGAAACAAAATTGTAGACCTGCACCAGGCTGGGAAGACTGAATCTGCAATAGGTAAGCAGCTTGGTTTGAAGAAATCAACTGTGGGAGCAATTATTAGGAAATGGAAGACATACAAGACCACTGATAATCTCCCTGGATCTGGGGCTCCACGCAAGTTCTCACCCCGTGGGGTCAAAATGATCACAAGAACGGTGATTAAAAATCCCAGAACCACACGGGGGGACCTAGTGAATGACCTGCAGAGAGCTGGGACCAAAGTAACAAAGCCTACCATCAGTAACACACTACGCTGCCAGGGACTAAAATCCTGCAGTGCGAGACGTGTCCCCCTGCTTAAGCCAGTACATGTCCAGGCCAGTCTGAAGTTTGCTAGAGAGCATTTGGATGATCCAGAAGAAGATTGGGAGAATGTCATATGGTCAGATGAAACCAAAATATAACTTTTTGGTAAAAACTCAACTCGTTGTGTTTGGAGGACAAAGAATGCTGAGTTGCATCCAAAGAACACCATACCCACTGTGAAGCATGGGGGTGGAAACATCATGCTTTGGGGCTGTTTTTCTGCAAAGGGACCAGGACGACTGATCCGTGTAAAGGAAAGAATGAATGGGGCCATGTATCGTGAGATTTTGAGTGAAAACCTCCTTCCATCAGCAAGGGCATTGAAGATGAAACGTGGCTGGGTCTTTCAGCATGACAATGATCCCAAACACACCGCCCGGGCAACAAAGGAGTGACTTCGTAAGAAGCATTTCAAGGTCCTGGAGTGGCCTAGCCAGTCTCCAGATCTCAACCCCATAGAAAATCTTTGGAGGGAGTTGAAAGTCTGTGTTGCCCAGCAACAGCCCCAAAACATCACTGCTCTAGAGGAGATCTGCATGGAGGAATGGGCCAAAATACCAGCAACAGTGTGTGAAAAACTTGTGAAGACTTACAGAAAACGTTTGACCTCTGTCATTGCCAACAAAGGGTATATAACAAAGTATTGAGATAAACTTTTGTTATTGACAAAATACATATTTTCCACCATAATCTGCAAATAAATTCATAAAAAATCCTACAAGGTGATTTTCTGGATTTTTTCCCCTCATTTTGTCTGTCATAGTTGAAGTGTACCTATGATGAAAATTACAGGCCTCTCTCATCTTTTTAAGTGGGAGAACTTGCACAATTGGTGGCTGACTAAATACTTTTTTGCCCCACTGTACATTTAATTATTCAGTTTTTCAAATGCAGTTCCATAGCTAGCATAATTTTTCCCTTTTCTGCTTTTGTCATTAGTTTCCCGGTTCTCTCCACCTGTCCCTTTATGTCTACATTAGTTTCCCGGTTTCCTGCTAGTGCTTCAGCTGTGCATTGCGTTATTGGACCAATTCCAATCTTGGATGGCAAGACATCAGGGCTAAACTGGAGAGAACCTTAACAGGGCCTGCGCCCGAAAGTTGATTTTGAAGAGCATCTGTCACGATTTCTACTGTTTTTCCGCAAACGGCATAGTTAGGGTTGGTATTGCTGCTTAGTTCAGAGATCAATCCTTTTATGTGTGAGGGGTTCACTAATTAGTGGGGATTGGGGACCACTCCCTCTGATAGCTTGCACATTTTTAGAACATTTGAGAAGTGAAAATAAAATAAAACCTTCCTAAGTTTGGTTTTGGAATACATTGTATGCTGCAAAGATGATTTTAATCTATTTATAGACGTTAATGAACCATCAGTACTGTATCAGTAACGTGGGAATTGGACGTGAATGAATTTGCAAGAGGAAATTGACTTGATTAATCAATGCTAATTATTAATCATACCTGTATAGGCAACTGGGAATTCAACTTTAATTAACCTGAGAAGTTGGTTCATCTAGGTTAATATAGAAAAGTTTAAAATGTCTCATTTAATTGGAAGAACCTGAAAAGGTATGTTCGACAATTTAACTTATTAAATTGAATGAGACAATGATATCCAATGAATTGAAATTGTCTGGATTATCATAAGTGTAACCAGTAGAGCAAATGTCATGGTACATTCACCACAAGGTTCATTTATCCCTAAGGCCGAAGCCTTAATGATAAATCAAACCTGCATAGGCTATTTGGGAATTCAACTTGAATTAACCTGACAACATTGTTGATCTAAGTTAATGTGGAAAAGTTTAAATTGTCTCATTTGTAGAAACCAATCACTTTGGATATTATCTCAGAGATCCACCTGAAAAGATTTGTTAAGCAATTTTAACTTCTTAGTTAAATTGAATGAGACATCAATATCCAATCAGTTGAGATTGGCTGGATATCATAAGTAACCACTTGTTAAACGTGATACATGTTTGGGTGTCACCTAAATAAAATGAATAGTGTTTAAATGTACTAGCGATTCTTCACCCCCAGGGGCCACTTATAGCAGTAAGCTGAAATCAAATGGAAGTACAAAAGGCGGCGCCCAAGACGGAGGAATTTCAACGTGAAACAGGAAAACCCAAATGGCACCTCAACTTGTTAGCTCTAGCATCTCGTGCAAGCTAATCCTACTTTGTACACTTTCAAGCATAACATAGATAAGGGAGAGGTTTTGCTAGTAACGTTTTACATTCAAACCCTTATTGGCGATCTTTTTGGCTAGCCAGGAACTCGCGGTAATTTTAGGAAAAAGTTACGCCTCTCCCCTACCAACGCTACTGAAAATACGGGGGACTGAGATTTATCGCTTGGCCAAGCTAATATATCCTCAAATTTCAATCGGCTGGCCCTATGTCCTCGCTCAAGAAATTAATAATGACTGAGTCTACCTGCTTCTGAAACACGAGAGACAGAAATAGCACATTTGGCCCAACGCGTTTATTTGTCAAATTTCTATAAGTAGCTGGATCGTGTTCTAGCACGATGTAATCACTAACTTCACCAACTCATAAGACACTCTGACGTCGTCAGATATGCGACAGCAGGACAACTTCTATGAGCAACCACACACACAACCAATAAATTCCTGTCTATTCCTGTCTATTCATATGTTCGTACAGTAATCTGTTTGCACAACTAATATATACTTAATTCAAACATGAAGACCTCATTCTATTTTAGATTCCTCACACTAAATAATCACACAGAATTACATAAACAAACAAACAATAGATATTGGTTATTAACATGATACAAAGAAAAAGTCCATAGCGGACGAAGCCGATATAACGGCTTGGTAGACAAAGGAAAGGGGTGGGGACCTAGAAAGAGCAGGAAAGACCAAATGGATTTCACTACACACAGTGGATAATTGTACTCATGGACATGCTAATACCTTGCACATGAACGGCCTCTAATTCTGAAAGAAATGGCAATGTACATATTTACGCTTGGATGTCGTTGTTGTCTCTCCATTGAAAACACTCAACTGTCATGTGGAGTTCATCAGACTTAACTTAACTTTCCCAGAAGTCTTAATGTCTTTCGTGGTTGTAGATGGTTAGAATGCATCCTTCAGAGTACCATTCAGAAATGTTCTCATAGATAGATGCTTCGGCGGTGGTCAGTATTCTCGTTCTAGACTTACGTAATTTCTTGCTGCAGACTAGAAATGATACGTCTAAGATTTGCTCTTATTCTGTAGTGATCGATAGTCTCAGAGTTGAACCATTTCCAGCCGTGTAGCCAAATTACAGCTGTATTGTCTCCGATGGCCTATAGAGTTGTAGCCATTCCAACGTGGGAACTCCGTCCCGGCGATCTCTGACTTGACCTTTGGTAGAGTTGTAGTTTAAACCATTTCACATGAAGCTTCAGCTGCATGTTTTGTAGTCTAATATGAATTTTGGCAGGG
Organism: Oncorhynchus kisutch; assembly: GCF_002021735.2. Taxonomy (NCBI): domain Eukaryota; kingdom Metazoa; phylum Chordata; class Actinopteri; order Salmoniformes; family Salmonidae; genus Oncorhynchus; species Oncorhynchus kisutch. The sequence continues at coordinate 57,667,096 of NC_034181.2, read as the reverse complement.
GTGGGTTTTATACACTTCAGAGAAAAGGGCGGTCCATGACACCGGCGTAATGTCTATGCTCACGTGGGCGTGGTTACTGACTTGGTTAACTTTATACGGAAACCCATATTTTCTCATTTACAAGTTTAATGTCACATTACATCTTTTCACAATGATCCCCCAGGGCACGTCATGACACCATATCATTGTATTATCCCCCAAACCATTTACTGCCACAGTCAGGCACTCTCTGTTATACCTCTGTTACATTACATTGACATGATGCCATTTCACTACGTAAATTATATATATTTATTTTTTACACCCCACAGATTAGTTAGTTTTCCCATTTCCATTAGTCCCTAGTAAAGGTCACAGGAAATGTTGAATCACTGTGCCCCATTAGTTGGCTGTACATTATTTAAGCACTGGACTTCAGTCTGTCTCCATCAGAGCAAAGTTCTCTTTTTCTTTCTGAAACAGCATCAGGGGGCCATCCATCCACTGTGATCCCGAATAGATATTCAAATAAATAAATAAATAAAAGTGTTGCTTGGCAATGGCTCTATAAATTAGTCAGTGTGTGTCTGCCGAGGCTGGTTCTTAGTCAGAGAGTTGTGATAAGGAGGATCTGCTGGCTGTCTGGATGGTTGATGAATGGAGAGGAGGCCCCCAAGGGAGGAGGCCCTTAATCACAGAGTCAGTATAATTTGTGTCTAAGCCAGCCAATGACAGGCTTCATCTTCCCAATTTGTGTCTGAGCAGCCAATTACAGCCCTCGTCTGCCTCTCTCTACACCTGAGGAGCTGATGAGGCGTTGGCGGATACGAGAATTCCGAGCAGGAAGCCACAATGGTCGTGTTTGAATTGTCTGTCATTATTATTTATCTGTCTATTCATTTATTCACTGTCCAGCATCACCTATACCTGTATCTCATTGTTGATGCTTGTTCCATTTATGCCTTTGATTTTGTAGAGGGGCAGGGATGCAACAAGAGATGTTGTTGTTGTTTCTTTTCTCTCTGTGCCGCTGACAGGCGATGGTGTGGATCAGGCACGGTTTGGACACTCTCCTGTGGTGGCTACCACTGAGGCCCAGCAGGCGGCGCTCTCTAAGCAGGCCCCACTGGATGACAGCTGATTAGGTGTTCCCCAGCAAGGAGCCGCACCACTGAGAAACCCCCTGGATCCCCTCCCTCCGCTCTCTCCCATCCCCCTCAAGAGGAGAGCTGCTGCCTCTCATTTGTGGTCCGATGTCAACACACCCACTGTTTCTGTACTGAGAGGGCCGGTGGGGATACTTCTTAGTTCCTCTGCTCTCCTGTCTGTATGAACAGCCCTGTCATCAGTGGACATGCTAGTCCAGTGTAAAACTGCATGGTCTACTTGCATCACAGAGACTACATGTCAGATTCTGGAACTCACAACAACAACACACTTTAAAGTGCTAATGACGGCGCAGTAGTTGCCTACTTTTGGGGTGAGTGCTCAACTTGATCTCAGCCAGACGGCTCAAGTGTTGGCACTTAAGACTGACCTTTTCTTTGAAGGAAAATCACAAACAATGTTTGCGAAGGAAGATAGAAAAAAACACACTCAAGTGAATAAAAAGACATGACACATTTACTGACATAGAACAGGCTCTCTTAGCACAGGAGTCAGGTGTTCAAATCCATTTGGGAAATAGAACACGTCTGATTATCACCAAGATCAAAAATGGATTTATGATCCCTAGTGTAAGTATGCATGTAGTTGATGAGAGAGTTGAAAGCAAGCCATGGCAGATTTAAAAATATATATATTCTCATTGATCTCTCACACACACAAGATAATGCATTTCAGCCCTTTGCATCATCTAATAGTAGCTCACATTTGTTCCTGTTTGGTAGGTCATTTAAATTATTCCCACGTTGAATTGAAATTTATCTGAGAGCAAGTAGCAATTAAAAACCACATAGACCTTTTTGAGCATTGTACATAATGTATTATTGATGATTGGGCATTTTAAAACAAATTACCACCATGACTCAAAAAATGCTTTGGAGGGGAAAGAAGAAATGAACAGTTTGCTGCTCTTCGCATCACTCAGAGTAGTAGATGTCATCTCTGTCACTGTCACCAAGGTACTGGTGACCATCTTTGGAATGGAACTCCTGTGTAATCTAAAAAAAATAACCCGATTTTGTTCCTATAAAGACTAGATTCAAGGCAAACTGTTTTTGTGTGTCTCTTTAATTTGGTGACTGAAACATTCTCAATGATAGATTAGAATAAAAGAACAGCACCACTTGAACAAACGCAGGGGCGTCCAAGAACAATGAGTTGTTTTCCAAGGCTTGTTCCTCGTCTCTAAATGCATCATGCCACACACAGCAAGTTGAGGGCCCATTTGCAGGAACACGGGGCTTAATTGTATTTTAATGTGGGTTCCCTACAACAGGTCAAAGTCTCCCTCATTTCATCTCATCCAGCATAGTTAAACCATTAACCCTCATTAAGATCAATGGATACTGCTCAGGCAGGAAGGCAGCTAAGTGCTCTGCTTTAGCCTCTTAAAAAACTGCCTTGGGATCTTTTGAGAGACACAGTGGGGAAGAATCACTCCTGCAATCACGTTGAACTAGTCAATCAGAGCAATATGCTCGACACACAGTCCGTGATGAACGAAAGCCATCCCCCTTAAAGGCCCCCCCCCCTTCCCACAAACCACCATCACAGTGCAATCTAGCTAGGCCAATCAATCTGGCCTAGCTAGATTGAAATGGCTTCTGTCTCAGTGACTGTCAGTCTGGTGAACCTGCCTGGCACCAGAGCACTCACACTCAGGCAGAGAAGTGATATACTCTGCTACAGGTGAGTGAATCTAAAGCGAAGGATGTGACACCAGGCCATAAAATACCACTTAATTGACTCAGGCGGTGACTTCTGAATAGGTTAAGTTGAATTTCATCTCCACCTCCCCCGGCTTCCCTTCTCTCTAAAGAGTTGCTGAGTTATCAAAGACGCCAGCGTGTGCATGAAAGGGTCGCTAAATATTTCGTCTTGTGGCATAGTGTCTGCCTGGACTTGGTGTTAGAGGAAGGCCAGCTCCATTAAGAAGCCATTGTCCACAGCCCAATGCCATTTCATTTGTCAGATACACTGGATAAGTGCAATGATATATCATCTCCATTGCCTCCCTGATAACAGGAATGAAAACTAAGCACTTTAAATGCCCCTTTCCCAGAAGCCTCAGCTAAGGCCAATAACAAGCAGAGAATATTGAGCATACACAAACACAGAAGTGCTCACAGCAGGGTTAGAAAACAAGTTAACCCTTTCACCGAATTGATAGCTTTCAAGTGAGAGAGCATTGTATATCTAGAGGATAACTGTCATTTACCTATATTTAAACACTAGTTTATGGCATTTTGTCTGTCATAGACAAAGAGTAGAGTCATAGGCTTGGGAAGTAGGGGTGATAAAGGTGTTACAGCAATCTCTGATAAATCACAACAAAACAAATATATTTAAAGAAAAATACATTATTTCACCAAATTAGTGACAAAAACGTTCACCACCCCCACCCCAAAACATCTTCCCACAGCCATGGAAAGAGTGCAACAAATAAATAAAATGTTTTTTAAAGAGAAATAAAACATTTCACCAAATTGGTGACAAAAACATTCAGCACCTCTCTCTACCCCCAAAATATCCTCCCGCGGCCATGGAAAGAGTGCAACAAATTATGTTTGAGAGCCCACTTATTTTCTGCAACACTGTGCAAATGTTGTGTTTCAGTCATGCACAGATGACAGGCTACATTCATAAACCTGTCGAGGCAGCCTACTTTCTGATATCCTGCTGAGCACAAAAAGCAACAGAATGGACAGATAGTGGCCAACCACTCTTTCTGTTTGTAGTGATGGAGGGCGGTTTGTTTGGGACCACTTATGGCGTCTAAACCACAGAGCTTCAGGTTTGTTTTGATCTTTTTGTTTCTCCCATCTGGCCTTTCCTGCTGTGCTTCACAAATTCCAATTATTATTAAAGGATCAAATCAATGGCCCAAGTGTCTAAATCGCTGGTGGACTGGACAGTTTCTGGATTCCATTTTTCTCTATGATGGTGGGAGGGAACTCGAGGGACAATTAGTTTACCCTCAGTGGGACTGAGCCTGCTTTTCCCTCCAATGAGACAACTGCTAGGAGCAAGTCTACACAGTTTTTTTGGACTGGAGCTAATGATTTTTTCATATTTTTTTCTTTAAGCCGAGGACTGTCTTGAGGTGCCGAGTGCCACTCGATCCAAAATGACTCTCTGGGCTCTGCAGTGGACTTGTCACCTCTTGCCTTCTGCCACACTCGTATTGTCTTATACTTTTGAGTGAAATTAAAGGCTGGTGGCAAAGACCAGCCAAGCAAGCAAAGTACAATTCAGCTTTCAGAGACGGAAGAGCAGAAGGTCACACAGTTCTTGCATATAGAATGGAGAGGGTGGGAAGTGCTCCTAAACTGCACCAATGCCACTCTAAACCCCTCGCTGCACAGATGAAACAGTTGTGCAAAGAAGGCAGTATGACAGGAGCCTGTCTTATAATCATTTAAGTCTACTGATATCTGTTATTAACAAACAGATGCTCGATGTATCAAATCAAATCAAATTCTATTTATTAGTCACATACACATGGTTAGCAGATGTTAATGTGTAGTGTAGCGAAATGTTTGTGCTTTTAGTTCCGACCGTGCAGTAATATCTAACAAGTCATCTAACAATTTCACAACAGCTACCTTATACACACAAGTGTAAAGGAATGAATGAAAATGTGTACATATAAATATATGGATGAGTGATGGCCGTGCGGCATAGGCTAGATGCAGTAGATGGTATAGAGTATATACATATGAGATGAGTAATGTAGGGTATGTAAACATTATATACAGTGGCATTGTGTAAAGTGACTAGTGATACATGTATTACATGCACACATCATTTTTAATTATTAAAGTGACTAGAGATTTGGGTATGTTGGCAGTATGTTGGCAGCAGCCACTCAATGTTAGTGATGGCTGTAATAACAGTCTGATAGCCTTTAGATAGAAGCTGTTTTCAGTCTCTCGGTCCCAGCTTCCGGCGCCGACAGAGATGGCCGCCTCGCTTCGCGTTCTTAGGAAACTATCCAGTTTTTAGTTTTTTTACGTGTTATTTCTTACACTAGTACCCCAGGTCATCTTAGGTTTCATTACATACAGCCGAGAAGAACTACTGAATATAAGATCAGCGTCAACTCACCATCAGTACGACCAAGAATATGTTTTCCGCGATGCGGATCCTGTGTTCTGCCTTACAACCAGTGTAACGGAGTGGATTACATGCAGCGACCCAAAAAAACGACTCAGAAAAAGAGGGAAACGAAGCGGTCTTCTGGTCAGACTCCGGAGACGGGCACATCGTGCACCACTCCCTAGCATTCTTCTTGTCAATGTCCAGTCTCTTGACAACAAGGTTGATGAAATCCGAGCAAGGGTAGCATTCCAGAGGGACATCAGAGACTGTAACGTTCTCTGCTTCACGGAAACATGGCTAACTGGAGAGACGCAATCCGAAGCGGTGCAGCCAGCGGGTTTCTCCACGCATCGCGCCGACAGAAACGAACATCTTTCTGGTAAGAAGAGGGGCGGGGGCGTATGCCTTATGGCCAACGTGACATGGTGTGATGAAAGAAACATATAGGAACTCAAATCCTTCTGTTCACCTGATTTAGAATTCCTCACAATCAAATGTAGACCGCATTATCTACCAAGAGAATTCTCTTCGATTATAATCACAGCCGTATATATCCCCCCCCAAGGAGACACATCGATGGCTCTGAACAAACTTTATTTAACTCTCTGCAAACTGGAAACGATTTATCCGGAGGCTGCATTCATTGTAGCTGGGGATTTTAACAAGGATAATCTGAAAACAAGACTCCCTAAATTTTATCAGCATATCGATTGCGCAACCAGGGGTGGAAAGACCCTGGATCATTGTTACTCTAACTTCCGCGACGCATATAAGGCCCTGCCCCGCCACCCTTTCGGAAAAGCTGACCACGACTCCATTTTGTTGATCCCTGCCTACAGACAGAAACTAAAACAAGAAGCTCCCACGCTGAGGTCTGTCCAACGCTGGTCCGACCAAGCTGACTCCACACTCCAAGACTGCTTCCATCACGTGGACTGGTAGATGTTTCGTATTGCGTCAGATAACAACATTGACGAATACGCTGATTCGGTGTGCGAGTTCATTAGAACGTGCATTGAAGATGTCGTTCCCATAGCAACGATTAAAACATTCCCTAACCAGAAACCGTGGATTGATGGCAGCATTCGTGTGGAACTGAAGGCGCGAACCACTGCTTTTAATCAGGGCAAAGTGTCTGGTGACATGACTGAATACAAACAGTGCAGCTATTCCCTCCGCAAGGCTATCAAACAAGCTAAGCGCCAGTACAGAGACAAAGTAGAATCTCAATTCAACGGCTCAGACACAAGAGGCATGTGGCAGGGTCTACAGTCAATCACGGACTACAGGAAGAAACCCAGCCCAGTCACGGACCAGGATGTCTTGCTCCCAGGCAGACTAAATAACTTTTTTGCCCGCTTTGAGGACAATACAGTGCCACTGACACGGCCTGCAACGAAAACATGCGGTCTCTCCTTCACTGCAGCCGAAGTGAGTAAGACATTTAGACGTGTTAACCCTCGCAAGGCTGCAGGCCCAGACGGCATCCCCAGCCGCGCCCTCAGAGCATGCGCAGACCAGCTGGCCGGTGTGTTTACGGACATATTCAATCAATCCCTATACCAGTCTGCTGTTCCCACATGCTTCAAGAGGGCCACCATTGTTCCTGTTCCCAAGAAAGCTAAGGTAACTGAGCTAAACGACTACCGCCCCGTAGCACTCACATCCGTCATCATGAAGTGCTTTGAGAGACTAGTCAAGGACCATATCACCTCCACCCTACCTGACACCCTTGACCCACTCCAATTTGCTTACCGCCCAAATAGGTCCACAGATGATGCAATCTCAACCACACTGCACACTGCCCTAACCCATCTGGACAAGAGGAATATCTATGTGAGAATGCTGTTCATCGACTACAGCTCGGCATTCAACACCATAGTACCCTCCAAGCTCGTCATCAAGCTCGAGACCCTGGGTCTCGACCCCGCCCTGTGCAACTGGGTACTGGACTTCCTGACGGGCCGCCCCCAGGTGGTGAGGGTAGGCAACAACATCTCCTCCCCGCTAATCCTCAACACTGGGGCCCCACAAGGGTGCGTTCTGAGCCCTCTCCTGTACTCCCTGTTCACCCACGACTGCGTGGCCATGCACGCCTCCAACTCAATCATCAAGTTTGCGGACGACACAACAGTGGTAGGCTTGATTACCAATAACGACGAGACGGCCTACAGGGAGGAGGTGAGGGCCCTCGGAGTGTGGTGTCAGGAAAATAACCTCACACTCAACGTCAACAAAACTAAGGAGATGATTGTGGACTTCAGGAAACAGCAGAGGGAACACCCCCCCCATCCACATCGATGGAACAGTAGTGGAGAGGGTAGCAAGTTTTAAGTTCCTCGGCATACACATCACAGACAAATTGAATTGGTCCACTCACACAGACAGCATCGTGAGGAAGGCGCAGCAGCGCCTCTTCAACCTCAGGAGGCTGAAGAAATTCGGCTTGTCACCAAAAGCACTCACAAACTTCTACAGATGCACAATCGAGAGCATCCTGGCGGGCTGTATCACCGCCTGGTATGGCAACTGCACCGCCCTCAACCGTAAGGCTCTCCAGATGGTAGTGAGGTCTGCACAACGCATCACCGGGGGCAAACTACCTGCCCTCCAGGACACCTACACCACCCGATGCTATAGGAAGGCCATAAAGATCATCAAGGACATCAACCACCCGAGCCACTGCCTGTTCACCCCGCTGTCATCCAGAAGGCGAGGTCAGTACAGGTGCATCAAAGCTGGGACCGAGAGACTGAAAAACAGCTTCTATCTCAAGGCCATCAGACTGTTAAACAGCCACCACTAACATTGAGTGGCTACTGCCAACACACTGTCAATGACACTGACTCTACTCCAGCCACTTTAATCATGGGAATTGATGGGAAATGATGTAAATATATCACTAGCCACTTTAAACAATGCTACCTTATATAATGTTACTTACCCTACATTATTCATCTCATATGCGTACGTAGATACTGTACTCTATATCATCGACTGCATCCTTATGTAATACATGTATCACTAGCCACTTTAACTACGCCACTTGGTTTACATACTCATCTCATATGTATACTGTACTCGATATCATCTACTGTATCTTGCCTATGCTGCTCTGTACCATCACTCATTCATATATCCTTATGTACATATTCTTTATCCCCTTACACTGTGTATAAGACAGTAGTTTTTTTGGAATTGTTAGTTAGATTATTTGTTCGTTATTACTGCATTGTCGGAACTAGAAGCACAAGCATTTCGCTACACTCGCATTAACATCTGCTAACCATGTGTATGTGACAAATAAAATTTGATTTGATTTGATTTGAGCTTTGATGCACCTGTACTGACCTCGCCTTCTGGATGATAGCGGGGTGAACAAGCAGTGGCTCGGGTGGTTGTTGTCCGTGATGACCTTTTTGGCCTTCCTGTGACATCGGGTGGTGTAGCTGTCCTGGAGGGCAGGTAGTTTGCCCCCGGTGATGCATTGTACAGACCTCACTACCCTCTGGAGAGCCTTATGGTTGTGGGCGGAGCAGTAGCTTTATCACCAAATGTCAAAGTGATCTTCCTGGCTTCTGAATAGTTTTGCAGGGAATCAGTGACAGTAGGTGAAGAGTTAAACCCAGTACACCAGCTCCCACTGAGAACACTGCATTGTCTAGTTCCCCAGATTAAAGAGCCATCAGCACATCATTTGCACATCTAATAAGCCAGCAGTAAAATCACACACACAATGGCTGCTTCATTAATAGTCTCTTCAAGTGCTTTGAAACATAAGATGCTGCATTCTGCTTATTATTCGCTTGAAATGTATCCCACTGAGAAACATTGCTGTTCTCTAAACTCAGACACAGTTGCGTTTTCCTCCTCTGAAAATACAAAACTCTCACTAATTAGGACCTTGGTGACATATGGCAAACTGTCGGGAGATTTTTTCTGTGCATTTCTTGTGTGTTTAATGCACCTTGAGCCCTTACCAAAGGCACTGGGGGCGTTCTTGTTGCTGAGGAAAGTTCTTTCATTAGTGTTATTAGAAAGTGGCAGAAATGTAAATTAGTAGCGATGAATTAACAACCCCTCTGGGAGGTGGAAGCCTAAGCTTGCTAATATGCAATTATATTAGCCAGCTTTGCATCTCCTTCACAGCATATCTGAAGGTGTGAACCAAGGAATTGGGGGGCCAGAGCCGGGGGCCCTCCCAGCAGCTCTGCGCCACACAGCCGGGGTGTGCAGTGTGTGTGAAGGGAGGTGGGGAGAGGCAGCCTCTCTGTTAAGGCCGACTGGATTAAATGTTCCGCCTGTTAATCGAGAACAGTTTGCTTCCGTGCCAAACAACAACTACACTACAGAGCAGTGAAAGCTCTCTCCCTCCTGCAATGGAACTGAGTTCTCACTCAAAGTACCCAGCAGCAGTACCTTACATCCCATAGCTCTCATACCAATACACAAATGATATACTGTACCTCATTCTCTCTAGACACTGTTAATGCAATATACAGTATACAAAAAAAGTGGGTGTTAAATAAGTTAGCAGTTGTAAAATATGTTGATTTGACATCATCTGTAGCAAAACCCTATGCATACTGTGGCTACTCATAATCTACACTTAGCTATCGAAGAAGATATCTGAAAGTGACAACGTGTCTTTCTAATCATCTTCAACATTTCAACGGGCATCATTTAGGAAACCTTGAATCCACTTCGACGTGGATGTTGTATTCCACTTCTGCTTTGATTACGCAATTAACACAATTCAAATACGTTGGTTGTGTTTTGTTCTGCCAACTGCAATTGTTTGCCCATTGTGCTCTCCATACTGCAGAACAGACTGCTGTTAGATGCCTTTGTACGAATATGTTTTACTACACATACAATTGAACTGAAATTGATGCATCATGTTGTATTGTCTCCAAGAATAGAGTTAATTTGTTTTACAGTTGCCAAAATAGACCTGATAAATTCTGGGCATTGCTTGACAGAAACTCAGCTGACGTTTCGAAGCTGTGTATAACTACACTTCTTCGGGTTGTTGTTTATCTATTTCTCTCTGTCCAAATGACAAGCTTTTCAGGCAGGACTCCAACTGTTCTGAGCAATAGGCTAGTCCAAAATCCTTGTGGTTGTTGATGGACATATAATACTGTCACATCCTGATCTGTTTCACCTGTCTTTGTGCTTGTCTCCACCCCCCCCCCCCCCCCCCCCCCATTATCCCCAGTGTATTTATACCTGTGTTCTCTGTTTGTCTGTTGCCAGTTTATTTTGTCTTGTAAAGCCTGCAAGTGGTTGTCCCGTGTGCATGTCTTGCTCTATTCCCTGTTTTCCTGGTTTTGACCATTCTGCCTGCCTGCCATTCTGTACCTTGTCACACCACCCTGGAGTACTGATCTCTGCCTGCCTTGACGCAACCTGCTGTTCTGTACCTTTCAGACTGTGCTCTGGATTACTGACCTCTGCCTGCCCTTGACCTGTCGTTTGCCTGCCCCCCTGTTTTTGTTTATTCAAAACTGTCTGCATCTGGGACTTCTCCTGAGCCTTGATAAATACAGCACTACCTATGAGAGCCCAGAACTTGTCTAACAAACAGGAATTATGATGGGAAATTGCTGCCACGTTGCCTAGGAGTTCTTTTTTAGTGCTGAATTAAATAGTCAATCACTTTTAAATAGGCCGCATGATAGGCTTTGTATTGCCAGCTATTAGATCATTGTAGTAACATAGCTACTGTCAGTGTTGGTCAACTTGTTTCTAGGCCTGTGTGCAGATTTATATCCCTGTAGTTTGAAAGATGAGCAAAAACCCTGCTGCAAGATCAAAATGACTTAGGTCAGTCAATCCTGTAGTTATTTTAAAAACAAGTTACCTTTATTTAACTAGGCAAGTCAGTTCAGAACAAATTCTTATTTACAATGACGGCCTGATGACTGACATGTCATCAAATCCAATTACCTGGATTTATATGGATTAAAATATACATTTTATTGCATTAGAGTGGTGGGATCAGTTGCCTTCATAAAATGCAATTCGCCCTAAATAGCATCTGGGTAACTATTTTTCGGACTTGGCCCTCTATTTAACTCTGTCATGTTCAAACAGGTTGTATTCTTTGACTGGGAACAGTAGATCCTGCTTGAAGACTGTCCACCTTATCTCCCCTCTTCCCTGCTGCCATCTTTAGTGGTAAGCCCAGCTCATGTTGGTAAGTGAGTTTGTGTTTTAGTCGGCCTTCTCCCTCCTGACTGGATCAGAAGTCCTCCTCTCTCTCTCTGGAAGCTGTGTGAAGTTAAAAAGGATTATGGTGGAGCCCCCAGCTGTATGAGCCAACTTTAGCCCACGACACCAGCAGACCATGGAATGATGCCTTTGCCAGCAGTTTCCAGGAGAGGGAGCATGAACTGCTTTGTGCCAATTTTAAAGTTATTTGTGAATAAACCTCACATACAGTAGATGGGAGTTGAGGACTATGCTGTTTTATAAAACGGGTCGTTTGGATCCTGGATGCTGATTGGTTGATTTTCAGGAGTTGCCTATTTACTCTGTTCCATCTCACTGCAATCTACTGTCTCATCAGCCCAGCCAGGCAATTTATAAACTAGATCTCTACTATGAAATCCATCTGGACACTATCTCCCATTTCTTTTAGACTAGGATTTGATTTTCAACAGCGGAGATTTGTATAAACCTTGCTGTCTGTCTCTCCGACATTTGCAACATTGTTTCAATATTGAAATTCGATCTCCACCTGTCCCATAGTAATGAACGTGTCGGGATGAGACAAACAGGCAGGGAGCTTTTCTCAGCCAGTTGAAATCATGAATTACAGTGCCTTGCGAAAGTATTCGGCCCCCTTGAACTTTGCGACCTGTTGCCACATTTCAGGCTTCAAACTTAAAGATATAAAACAGTATTTTTTTGTGAAGAATCAACCAGAAGTGGGACACAATCATGAAGTGGAACGACATTTATTGGATATTTCAAACTTTTTTAACAAATCAAAAACTGAAAAATTGGGAGTGCAAAATTATTCAGCCCCTTTACTTTCAGTGCAGCAAACTCTCTCCAGAAGTTCAGTGAGGATCTCTGAATGATCCAATGTTGACCTAAATGACTAATGATGATAAATACAATCCACCTGTGTGTAATCAAGTCTCCGTATAAATGCACCTGCACTGTGATAGTCTCAGAGGTCCGTTAAAAGCGCAGAGAGCATCATGAAGAACAAGGAACACACCAGGCAGGTCCGAGATACTGTTGTGAAGAAGTTTAAAGCCGGATTTGGATACAAAAAGATTTACCAAGCTTTAAACCTCCCAAGGAGCACTGTGCAAGCGATAATATTGAAATGGAAGGAGTATCAGACCACTGCAAATCTACCAAGACCTGGCCGTCCCTCTAAACTTTCAGCTCATACAAGGAGAAGACTGATCAGAGATGCAGCCAAGAGGCCCATGATCACTCTGGATGAACTGCAGAGATCTACAGCTGAGGTGGGAGACTCTGTCCATAGGACAACAATCAGTCGTATATTGCACAAATATGGCCTTTATGGAAGAGTGGCAAGAAGAAAGCCATTTCTTAAAGATATCCATAAAAAGTGTTGTTTAAGGTTTGCCACAAGCCACCTGGGAGACACGCCAAACATGTGGAAGAAGGTGCTCTGGTCAGATGAAATCAAAATTGAACTTTTTGGCAACAATGCAAAATGTTATGTTTGGCGTAAAAGCAACACAGCTCATCACCCTGAACACACCATCCCCACTGTCAAACATGGTGGTGGCAGCATCAGGGAAGATGGTTAAAATTGATGGGAAGATGGATGGAGCCAAATACAGGACCATTCTGGAAGAAAACCTGATGGAGTCTGCAAAAGACCTGAGACTGGGACGGAGATTTGTCTTCCAACAATTTTTCAGTTTTTGATTTGTTAAAAAAGTTTTAAATATCCAATAAATGTCGTTCCACCTCATGATTGTGTCTCACTTGTTGTTGATTCTTCACAAAAAAATACAGTTTTATATCTTTATGTTTGAAGCCTGAAATGTGGCAAAAGGTCGCAAAGTTCAAGGGGGCCGAATACTTTCGCAAGGCACTGTAGCTGGCATCATTTTTATGGATATATACAAAGTAATGTCAGTAGAAAACAGGTAGAACTAAATGAAATGCAGCTTGTTTGCAGTCTTTCCAGCTTCACTTTGAAGTGATTGTGTTAGGTTTGATGTTGGCTACCTCTTCTGAACAACAGTGTCCTGACGGAAGAGCACATCATCTATTCCAGGATATATACAAAGTAATGTCAATAGAAAACAGCTTAAACAAACAGAAATGCAGCTACTTTGCTGTTTTTCTGGTTGCACTGTTTGACGTGACTGTAAGTTAACCATAGTTGGCTAGCAGCAAACAAGGGATAAGAACGCTGCCAGCCAGTATGACAATGGAACATTTAGAACACACTACTGGGTCGCATCCATAGTTACAGAACAAAAAGACTGAACGACTGGGTCACATGTCTGGCAACCGATCCGATAGAGCGAACGACCAGCCGGCTTGGATAGCAACCTTAGATTTGTGTCGGCACTATATCTTGTGGAAGGATGAAATAGTATGAATACATTCATAATAAAAAAATTGTATGAACATTTGTCAATCATTATTTGAATATTTGGTAACCTGTTGTATAAAAGTGATAATTCTATCGAAGCCAGAGTTTGGAGAATATATTGGCATCGACTTTGTCTCGGGCCTAACAACACCGATGCAATATGTCCTCCAAACACCGGCTTCTAGGACATTATCGCTTAAATATATAACAATAAACACTCTGAATTTCATTCATTCATCAGAAAGGGCCAGATGGAATGTTCTGTTTCTGAATACACTATATCTTCTTGGACAATGAGAGCAGCACAGGGAGAGCATTTCATGCAGACCATTCATAACCATTCATTCTCATTTATGTGTAGTGCAGTCGTAACTCCTAACCATTGCAGATCACACGTTCATTTGTGGTGCAACAACCGGCTAAACCCATCCTGGACTCAGCCATATTGTCTATCTCGGGAACAGTCTGGCTAACTGTCCCTGAAATCCGTCCAATTTTCCAGCGTGCCACTCCACGACAAGCAAACACATCCGTGATAATTATACAACCCGGCACTCAGCCTCTTCAAATAAAACAGCCAGGGCCATTTTGGAGACGCTCCAACAGGGGCTGGGAATGTGCAGACAGGGACCTATAGCCAGAAGAAAACTGCAGATGAAGGCACTTAAATGGTAATCAATGTCTTCATCCAAGGATCCTCTGATTATTTACAGGGAAAACCACAATGGTTAAAAGTCTCAACACTGTCCCTGCTGTCAGCAAGATGCCATAGATTGTTTTAGACAACTGCAATGCATAAAATATGCTGTAATGGTAAATAAATCCACAAGATGGCGACTATGGGCTTTGTAGAAATTCCAGTGCAGTATCTCATATTAATACTGCATGCCTGAAGTATTCATTTGTTTATCACCCTCTCTACAGTACTAAAAACTGAGTCTTGGGCTCTGGTATTTCTGCATCTTGTAAAAAAAAACACAGCTAATGGTGTGGGACTGTAAACTGTATTGATTCATGTTGAGAATCATGCCAAGCAGAGACAACAACCACAGAGTAACAACCACAGAGGGGTCCAACAATTAGACTCCTTTAGATATGTCCACACACTTAAAAGAGGCCTATTGCATGAATACATGATGGACAGCTCGCAAAGTAACCCTTGGTTATTTTAAAAGGTAGTAACTAACTTCCCCACTCCCTCCCATGTCTTTCTTTCCTTTTTCCAGCATGCTATTGAACTTCTTTTCATGAGCGCAAGAACAAAGGACATAGTTTCCTTCTTGTAATGTCCGAAGGGTGGGATGATGGAACAAAGAAAATCACTTAGATGAGACAGACACTCTGTGCAGCGGTTTAAATCAGATCCCCCTCAATGGGATTAGGGCCCAATTTAATCCAGAATAAAAGCGATAAACAGGTCAGAAGGTGTGGAGACTGGAAAGTGTGGGGAGAAGTGGCTTTAGCCAAGCAATCAGGAGATGAGAAAAGATAAAGGGATTAAATATTCTCACGCTAATCTTCCACTTTGCATGGCCTGCGTGGGTTTGTAGTCGTTTGTGTTTTTTCATTTCTTTTGTCGATACTGTTGTTGATATGAGGGAAGGAATGAAAGAGGTAGTGCTAACGCAAGATGCCATCTGATTAGAGGAAAACATCACGCCATAACATCATAATATCTACAGTGCCTTCAGAAAGTATTCACACCCCTTGACTTTTTTCACATTTGGTTGTGTTTCAGACAGAATTTAAAATGGATTCAATTGAGATTTGTATGCCACAATACCCCATAATGTCAAAGTGGAATTTTGTTTTTTGAAATTTGTACAAATGAATTAAAAGTATTGAGTCAATAAGTATTCAACCCCTTTGTTATGGCAAGCCTAAATAAGTTCAGGACTATGAATGTGCTTAACAAGTCACATAATAAGTTGCATGGACTCACTCTATGTGCAGTAGTTATTTTGAATGACTCTGTACCCCACACATATGTAAGTTCCCTCAGTCGAGCAGTGAATTTCAAGCACAGATTCAACCACAAAGACCAGGGCGATTTTCATTGGTAAATGGGTAAAAAACTCAAAAAGAAGCAGACACTGAATATCCCTTTGAGCATGGTGAAGTTATTAATTACACTTTGGATGGGGTATCAATACACCCAGTCACTACAAAGATGCAGGCATCCTTCCTAACTAAGTTGTCGGAGAGGAAGGAAACCGCTCAGGGATTTCATGAGGCCAATGTTGACTTTAAAACAGTTACCAAGTTTAATGGCTGTGATAGGAGAAAACTGAGGATGGATCAACAACATTGTAGTTATTCCACAATACTTAACCTAACTGACAGAGTGAAAAGAAGGAAGCCTGTACAGAATAAAAAAATATTCCAAAACATGTATCCTGTTTGCAACAAGACACTAAAGTAATAATGCAAAAAAATGTGGCAAAGCAATTAACTTTTTTTCCTAAATACAAAGTGTCATGTTTAGGGCAAATCTAATACAACACATTACTTAGTACCTCTCCATATTTTCAAGCATAGTGGTGGCTGCATCATATTATGGGTATGCTTGTAAACGTTAAGGACTGGGGAGTATTTCAGGATAAAAAAATAAACCGAATGGAGGCAAAATCATAGAGGAAAACCTGGTTCAGTCTGCTTTCCACCAGACACTGGTAGATTAATTCACCTTTCAGCAGGAAAATAACCTAAAACACAAGGCCAAATCTACACTGGAGTTGCTTACCAAGAAGATAGTGTGGTTACAGTTTTGACTTAAATCTACTTTAAAATCTATGGCAATACCTGAAAATGCTTGTCTAGCAATGATCAACAATCACTTTAACAGAGCTTGAAGAATAATAATAGGCAAATGTTGGAAAGTTCTTAGAGACTTACCCAGAAAGACTTACAGCTGTAATCACTGCCAAAGGTGCGTCTACAAAGTATTGACTCCGGGTGTGAATACTTCTGTAAATGTGACATTTCTGTATTTAATTTTCAATACATTTGCAAAAATGTCTAAAAACATGTTTTCACTTTTGGTTTTCATTATGGGGTATTGTGTGTAGATGAGTGAGCATTTCTTTTTTATTGAATCCATTTTGAATTCAGGCTGTAACACAGCAAAATGTGGAATAAGTCTAGGGGCATGAATACTTTCTAAAGGCCCTGTATATCACCCTATTCCTCAAAGCCTTTACTGACTCCCATTTAGTCTTGGGGTACTGCCCTGTACACCTATTCACATAACAAAGGTTCCCTTTCATAAACGAGCAATGGGTCAATGAACTAGCATCATATTTCGAGGTGTGCAACGAGGCTACTTTCATTTCCTGTTTTTGTTTCACTCCTAATGACCTCAGCGCATTGGGAAGGCTAGAAGATGTGACCTCAGGTCTGCTGTGGCCTCCGAAGTCCGACCACGTATTCACCAGGGAGCCAGGGGCCCTTCACGCTTGATGAATATGTGGAGCATATATACATGTACTATGTGTGTCAGACTAAACAGTTCCCCCATTGCTATTTTTACTGATTAGTGGTCATTAATAAGACTATTAATTCTAGCCCCTAAAAATAACAGCACTTTCTTTAACCAAGCCACACAACTCCACTCCACAGGAGGAGAAGGAGGTCATTTCTACCCCAGTCACATCGATTTATACCAGGTAATTCCTAATAATATTTTACTGGCTTCCATGGTGTTTTTGTTCCATATTTTAATTGACAAGTGTGTTAAGTTATTGATGTGCTTCCGACGCTCTTCCTCAAGCTCAGTTTCTCAGACACAATTTTATGCCTGAAATCAGGGACACGATGAGGGAGAGCGAGCAGGGTTTAATTTTATTCTCATGTATGGCATTCATTATGCATGAGTTTGTGTTTTTCATGGCTGTAACTTCATGGTGAGTGGGTAAATTGGAATGAAGTGCCACTCGCTCTTTCTTTCTTTCTATCGCTCTGTATTTATCTCACTCCCCCCCCCCTCCCCCCTCTCTCTCGGAGGGTAACCTGAGAGAGACAAACAAAAATGATTCATTATCCTCTCAAATCGCTTTTATCTCCTAGACAGAACCATTTGATTGTTTTCTGTCAATGAGCTTTGCTATCGGCACGGCATCTTTCTGGATGCAAAAGAAGTCTTATTGTGCCATTTAAAAATCCACTGTGTTCGAAAGCAATCACTTCAGTTAAAACAACTCCCTCTCTCAGGCAGAAACCAATAGGAGGCAAGAGCTTTCCATGTCTAGAAACAGGAAAATAATGACATTTATATGCAGGATTAATTAGCTATATTTATAGAGATAATCCACAATCAGTAGGAGTTTGGTTTATTTATTAATCACGCTTCAATTAAGACTGCGGCCTGCGGCTACTGGCAAAGGGCTTGGGATTCCTGCCTCTGTGCATGACTGTGTCTGATAAATCACTCACAGCCAGCTCAACCTTTTTTTCCCCAACGCTTTTGGGGACATTCGCAGAAATATCAGCTCTCATGACGTTTCTGTTTGCGTTTTCTCTCTATTGTGGCATCTCATGTGGCATATAATAAACAAAAACATTAGCCCTTTGCCTTGAGTCAAATGCAGAAAGGGTTAAAGTGTGTCTTTGGCTTAGGGCTAGGCAAAGCATTACAGCTTCTAAATCCATACATCCAAAAATCCGCTGAATTAAGAGGCACACATTTCCTCTTCAATTGCCAGGGTCCAAAAAAGTAACATTTTCCTGGAAATATCGTTTAGACAATGTAGGCTACAATGCTAAATTGGATCAAAATCCGACGCAAATCATTTCCCCGTTATCAGTCTTTGGATGTCCCCTCTAATAACAGGCTTACAAGTATTTTCTACAGACACCGTGGATGATCCCAACCTTCTAGAACAACAAGGGAATCCATCCTGGTCAAATTACTCCCCGAACACGCCAGATATGCCAGCTGCTGTTGTGTCACTATAGGATCAAAGAGCTCTCCAAACCTAACTTTTCCATCTAATTTATAAAAAAGCTTATGGCAAAGTGAATCGGGACTTGACTGAAGAGTTTCATTTGAAATCAAACAAAATACTTAAAATGCTGCCATTTTCAGCCTCCGTTTAGCCTATATATTGTTGAGGTTCAGAGGCTGCCCTGTGTGGGCTACAGTAGGGTACAGGGTAATAATATGTAGAGGTCGAGGAGCAGTGCTATGAAGCTTGTAGAAATATGAGATGAGGTGACGTAAAAGAATGTGTATCACTGCTGTGAGCGGGGGCCAGGGATTTGTGTGTCAGTATGTGAGAGGGGGAGAGAGGAGGGACATTGAGGGTAACCCCCCTCTCACTCTTCCCTTCTAGATGGAGTCCTCTTTACTCTGTGTTTTGGATGACTAGGCCACTAAATTGGGTTTTAAAGCTGAAGAAAACAAACTGTAGCGACCCTTTCAATATTGATTCACTCGTCTTTAATAGTCTGATAATCCCATTGCTTGTTATATCATCCTTGCATGAGTGGCCATCATTTCAATTTTTACAAGCCATTTCAAAGCAGATGGAATCAAACAAAAATAACTTTGTCAATAAAATGTTAAGGAACTCTATGGAAATAATTTGCACTATTGAACATTTACATTGAATATGAACGAGATTGGACAGGTGATCTGATTTTGAAATGCCTGATTGATTAACTGCCAGGCCACTTCATTTTGCCAGGTAATAATAAGACACGTACTTGTGGGAGACTTTGGCATCGGACATTTGGATTCAAACAGATTGTAAATGTAGAGGTAACTTTTGACCAGCAGTAGAGGAATTTTGTTGCTGTGCTAGGTCAATCCCGCTTCCTCCTATTGAAACAGTAGCTACATCCCCTCCTTAAAACCTTTAACCTTGATCTTCCTGTTGAGAAAATGGAAATCCCTTGGATGGCGCACAGCTGGCCAGCTGAGAACTTTTAGTTCTCTCAGATACAGAGGCGATTATGCCAGTGACAGAGAGATTGTGACACAGTATGTGTCCGTCTGTGTTTGTCTATGATGGATACATTTCGGCTTACGTGTTCTTGTCTGCATTTGTCTGTGACTGACTCTGTGTGAGGGTGCATGTGTGTGCGTGCCTGAGTGTACGCATCAGTGTGCAATTAGATGGCAAACGAGCTAAAAGCATATACCTTAAAGCAAACCACTTCCCACAACAGACAAACATAGCCTACGCTGATAAACAAAGAGTTGCATCTTTGTTTCTTCTCCCAATCAGAAAGAAAAGGCCGGCTTTGTGGGCTTCCCAGCCATTGGCCATAGAGGTTATGTTGTAGTAATCAACTGCTAGAGCGCAAATCTGCTCCATGATTAAACATAGAGAGCAGATAAACCGTTCCCCGTTGTGGCCGCTTCCAGAAGGTTGAAACACAGGACATGAGCTCCCGATTAGTTTGGGTTTGGGAGGAAGCCGAGGCTTGACACTACGGAAATGACTGTGAGGGCTGGAGCTCCTTGATTAGGACTGAGCAGATGAGATTACAAGAACTACTGATTTTCAAAATGTGTAATAAGACAACGAGAGGCCTTTATAGTGAAGCTAGCTATAACCTCTGATGTGAGGACAGGAAGTGAGTCAGGGCATACATTTTAACAGTACGGCCCTTTGCATCATGGAAGTTTGGACGTCATTATTTAAAGGCAGATGTGTGACTAACTACTCTATACTGACAATTCCCTTCTTTACAAAGTCTTCATCAACAGTAGATACAAAGTCCTAAAGGCACACTCCGTATAATGTATGATTTCTGAATCTGATTTCTGTTTTAAATGAGCTATGTTGGGAGTAACATGTTAATTGAAATATGACAATTATAATATCTGTTGGTTTTATTGGTCCTGTAAATGAAAAATTACAGCATTTTTTTTTTTTTTTTTACAAATGAAGAGCTTTCTTTTGTAGTTACCCATAATGCAGTGCCTGTGCAGTTTGTTTTTGAGAGAAGGTATGAAGGGCAAAGTGCAACACCATGATGAAATCCTATGGCAATTGTAACTCAAGTCTAAAAACCTGAAGGGAATATATTCTGGGAATTAATGGTTTCAACATGTGAGTCTAAGGAAAGCAACATGAAAGCGTTGCCTAAGTCTATTTTCTCAAACAACTAAGTGGCTTTCTCTTTCATTTTTCCCGAGCATCGCTTCAGGTTTCTTCAACTCCACACATCTCACTATCATAAAAAAACAAGCCAGTGTCTTATTCGTTTGGATTATTGTTGGTGTTAACAGTGCAGTACCAGCTTGTTTTTCGTTTCAGAGAAACTGTTCCAAAATATAGTGAATTTGTGAATTTATGTCCTGGTCAAAACATTGAGATAAAATGTTTTATTACAGTACTGGATTGTTAAAGTTGAACTGTCAAGGTAACATGACCTAGATGTCCTTTCTATTTTACCGAATTAGACATTTGAATGAATCACTTTCAGTGTTTAAAAACATGGCAGTGTACATTGTATTCCTTACTGAATGTATCCAATTCCCTATTTCCACTTGACTGTGTCTTGTACTTCACTTTATTTAGAGTGAGCATCCAGCCACCACAGTCTAGCTGAGCTGAATTAACACCGATTGTGAACTGGAATGCTTCCACCATGTTGCATAATTTACCATGATCCCCCCCCCCCCCCCCCCCCTAGAGTGCATTGTAGACGCCATCTGTAAGCACTGGAAAGTGAGAAGGGCAAAACCCTCTGCATCAGGTTGGTGTCATTTAAGTAACCCCTTGCTGGCTGAATTGACTGAGAAGCTTGAAAAGAGATAAAAGCCGGGGGCAATCACAGAGTCAGGTAAAGTCAGGAGGAGAGAAAAGAAATCACCCTCTACAAATATCAGCGTAAAAATAATTCAGAGGGTGTCGGTTCATTGCTTAAAACGTTGAAGTATGTACAGTGTTAGAGATGGGACGGGGAGATGTTTTGATTTGGGATGGGAGGGGGTTATAAAGTCGGTTCCCTCCCAATCCTCGCCCCAAGGCACATTCACATTGAGATCAGTCAGACGAGTTCTTGTAAACTCGACATCTCCACTCTCTAAGGGGCTATACAGCGTACTGCTGGCCCAAAGCAAATGAACCATGACAAGAACCCTGCTATTTTTAAAGAGCACACTTCACAAGGCATCGACTCTCCTTCACTAGCTGTGATGAACATCAAGGATCACATACAAAGTACTGGACAGGGTTAAACAACTGCCTCAATGGTCAAGACAGTCAGTGCGACACAACCAATAGCTGACCACTTGAAACAAAAATAACTGCCAAAATGGAAAATGAGAAGAGCTTCCAGCAATATCATTAGGTCAAGGCACGGCCACATTCCACTGAGTGTCCTCTGAGTCCTACAGAGTGACTTTTAGCACATTTCCCAGACACCACTTTTAAGGACAGTTATGAAGAGTATGTGAGTCTCTGCATAGGAAAATCAAACTTCCTTTCCAAGAATCAACCCTGGTCTGCAAAATGAAGCATCTCAGTCACACAGCACACCTCTCACTCTGTCACATGCAAGGGCCAGTTCAGATCGATGTAACACATACTGGAGCATAGTTATAATATATGCATGATTAAGTATCTACTGCTCCGAGAAGTATGAATATCTGTAATTTTGCCTATGGTCTGCATGGCATTTAGGGGGATTTCATTTATTAATTTTGAATTCTTTATTCTTGAGGCTGTGCCTTAAGCATAGTTCCTCTCAAGGGAACCCTGTAGACTCCCATGACTATAGCTAATATCTAAACAGCTAAATAGCTATGTGCACAATATCATATCTCTCTCTTTAAGTGCACAGCTCTATACAGTACATATCTACAGAAGAAGCAGATCCCCTCCCTCCCTACCAATTACAGCTAGAACCACGACCCCTGCTGTGACAGAGGATGGTGACAAATCTCTCTCTCTCTCTGCCCTACGGTATTATCTTAGTTCTTCTGTCAAATAGGCTTGCCCTCTCTTTAAGACTAATCTCACTAAACTGACTGCCTCCCTTCAGATCTACAGGGTCTGTTGCTGAGGGGCTTTGATAAAAAAAAACTGCCATACAGCCCCAGTCCAATTCCCCAAATTACTGATGATGCTCGAGGGACAAGCGAGAGAGTACTGGAGAAAGCCCACTCATCTCACTTACCAGCTTAGACAAGATCTCAGAGGCAGATACGCCGCCGTAGCCCTGCAAAAATGTAATACCACTGTGTGGGAAATCTCATGGGATTAACGTCTATAACGCGTTTATCATCATCTTTGTCCCCATAGGTACGACTAATGAATCTCGTTGCTTTCTCTCCTTCTTTTTGTGTTTTTATCATGGAGGCGAGAGCAGACATGTAATGCTTCTCACGTCGCTCTGCCCCTCCACGCGCCACAGTCTGCCTGCCTCTTAACATGTGGCTGGTGTTCTCACCGCCTCCTCCAGTCACTTCAGCAGCAACGTGAGGCTCTGTGATACGCGCATCGCATGCCTCCCTCTCCCCCCTCAGCCCAGGCTCTGCTCTTCAGGCTGCAATTAGGAGCTGCTGTTTGTTCTATCTGATTCTCTGTGTCACTCTCCACATCAGGGGCCACAGAGCAGACTCCAACAAGAGGAGAGGAGAGGGACTATAACAGGAAACGTGACCAGGGGAACTGGGCTGATCTCTGTGGCCACTGGGCTGGCCTGGAAGTCCTGAGTGCTACCCTCTGAGAAGAGAATCAGACAGGTCCACAGCAAACAGCTAACAATACTACTGCTCTTACACCTAGGATCTACCTGTGACTTATACGCATTGGACGAGCTAAAAAGGAAGAGATCTGAAAATAATTCATCTCTGGTAAGTCATTCCAGTCATTTATACTGTATGAATAGGTTTGTTTCTATTGTAAAGTTTGGTTACGAATAACTCATAATATTTTATAATTTGTGTGGCTCCGTACAAAATGTATGATTTAAATACCACATCGATACAGTATGGTGTATCTCATTGCGTCTCAAACTGATATAATCTATTACCACAATGGACAACAGCGACTGATTTGATAACATTAGCCCTGAGTGTAAGGCTGAACCCTCGAGACAATTTGATACCAGATTGACTATGTTGATGTGTGCTATGCTAATACTCTGTAGCCACAAGGGAGAAATGCATCTGAAGAAAGCTTGAAACCATCTGTGCAACATATTGAGTCTTGTACTCTATGATGTAAGTTTAAGGAAACTCATCCTCAGATATCACTTTCCTTTCAAAAGTAGACAAAAAAAATAGCATCGTATTCGTTTACCTATACCAGATTTGTGACCGTGTTAATAACGTTGAATTGTTTCGATACTGTACACAGATAGAGACACAGCTGCTCTAGGACTAATTGTTGACGCTTGAAATGATGACAATGAAGCCGAACATACAGCCAAACACTAGGATAGCAGTTAAACTCGTTAAATAACATCTAATGACACCGAACTAATCCTTTTTAGAGAATCTCATGTAAAAGAACGGTGGTAAAAGAGCTCAGGGAAGAAGGTGTGATAGATAGACACTGTCTGTCAGACTCCGAGAACAAGTGCTGCCAGAGAGAGAGAGAGAGAGAGACAGTGAGTCCAGTGTGATGTTGTGTGGGTGAACCAGGGCTGAGGAGACAGCTCATCCGTGACAGTTTCCTAGAGGAGTGAGTAGGCAGACAGATTGTTGAAAGCTGCTCTGTGATTAAAGCTGTTTTAATCTACAGTGGGCAAACACACACACCCACACGCACATATTGTACGTCACTTAATTCTACAGTATCATCACAGTATTGAGGCTGGCTTGTTCGTTGATCTTGGATAGTCAGAATTCAACATATTGTGTATGCTGAGTGCTTGCCTTGATAGTACCAAATATTGCTTATTTTTCGACTAATGTTACAGTCCAGTATATGATTAGAGATTGCAGGTGCATCAGGTCAGGTTGTATGACTATATCCATAAACTGATGAATTGATTTGGATATTCTATATAACTTTGTGTGCTACTTGGGATTGGAACACATGACCAATTGTCTCAGGCATACCAACCAGCCTGTGAACTGTGTGAGTCATAGCCTACTAAGATGAATTCAAGCAGGAATAACGTACAGCATAATTCAAAATACAGGACCGTAATTCCTCTTTTTTTCTTCCAACACGATAAGCTGCCTTATTGAGAACTTCTGAAAAATGTCTATATGGTCATCAAATCTGACATTTGCATAGACAGCATTTATAATGACACAGACTGAGAAATGGACTTTCAGTTATCATTGAATGGCATTCAAATGAGGTCAATGGACTCGCTTTGAGGAGAACACGAAGCTGACATTCTGGATATAAGTTGGCCCATCATTTGGAACTTTAAATGGGTTCGATGCATCTGAACTAGGTATAGCTGAGGCCCTGAATGAAATACTTCACCATTGTCCGATAGCATCCTTCCTACACCAATTCATTTAACACATTGTTTAAAAATCCCATTGTTGTCTCCTTAACTCTCGCTACTGCTCAAGAAAATTGTCAGAGAAAGAGAGAGCCAGAGAGACCGAG
Source organism: Oncorhynchus kisutch (assembly GCF_002021735.2). Taxonomy (NCBI): domain Eukaryota; kingdom Metazoa; phylum Chordata; class Actinopteri; order Salmoniformes; family Salmonidae; genus Oncorhynchus; species Oncorhynchus kisutch. The sequence continues at coordinate 57,641,719 of NC_034181.2, read as the reverse complement.
AGAGAGGGAGAGAAAGAGAGAGGTGGGAGAAGACGGGGGGGGGCAGAAATTGAATTGCAGGAAGGGTGTGAGGCCACAGTAGCATTAGCGTAATGATGACCCTTCATTAGAAATTGGAATGTTATTTTCCCAAGGGCATTGTGTTTACACTTCCTCTCCTTGATAAAAGGCCAGACTTCACATCATGACCTCATGTAACAGAACAAGGAGACATTTAAAAATATATATTTTTGACAGAGTGGGACATCCGTGATTATGAAGACAGCTACAAACAGTGACAATTGAGGATGTCTATCTCTAAAGAACCTGGAGTTTTAAAAAGGTCTCTCTCCTTTATGGGACAAACTTCAGGGCGTGGCAGGAAGGACATCAAATTACGCATAGTTAACACATACGATTAGGAGTAACAAGACAACCATACATTGGAAAGTTTCTTTGACTCTTTACGTTATAGCACAGAGTAAATGTTTTCCAACAAACAATATTTAGCTGTTCCGATAAATAGCTGAACACAAGATTCAATAAGATATGGAACAACAAAACGTGATGAGATATTTACCTGGTGCCAAGTGCATTACCTCAAAGGCCCAGATAAGCCCATTGTCAGTGTGGAGAAGATAAGAGACTTTCTGTGCTGTATGGGGTTGTAACGAAAGGCATTCGATTATAGTAATTTTTTGGACTTTAGAATGTGATAATAAGGTATTTGGGAACATTTACGAACCATAATCCACTTCATCTTAATATCCAATGCTTAAGGGCTGGCAACAATAAGAGTGGAATAATCCAGACAAAGTACATTATCTGGGATGGACAGAAAGCGTCCATTTAAAGAAAGTGTCCATACAACTTTTCTAGTGGAAAACTCCCAAAAGTGCCAAACCTACCCACCGGGCATGCCAGCCAAGCTTAATTAAACGTACCTAAAGTAATAGCTAAGCAATTGAAAGAAGGCAAATCATTTTTGAGCCAGGTGTGTTGTCTGAGATGTGAGTGGTCTCAATGGCCCAAATTTAATTCTCTGCTATTCCTCTGCTTCTCCCTTGCTTCCTTCAGATGATGAGAAAGTCTGCATGGAGGCAGATGACTGGGCCAGAGATGTGGATGGGTCTCTTTGCCTTGGCCGTGACCCTCAGTCTAACCATGGCTGAACATGTGGACCAGAGGCCAGCACTCCAAACCAGCCCAGTTCTCCACAGGCACAAGAGAGAGTGGTTGTGGAACAACCTTTACGTAGAGGAGGAAAGGCCAACCAACAAACAATACTATATCGGAAAGGTATGTCGTTGTTTTACCATGTAGGTGTACCTTGGAGGCTCTGGTAGAATGCCAGAGAGTTGAATGAGAATATACAGCAACAATATATCTGATAGATAGGATGTCTTATCTTAACATTGTCTTCTGTTTTTCTATTTGTAGTTAAAGTCAACTAAATCTGGTGACGGGACACACTATGTCATTAAAGGAGAAGGTGCCAACACTATCTTCAAAGTGGATGAAAAAGGACACATCTATGTCACTGAACGATTGGATCGAGAGGAGAAAAGCAAATACCTTCTAAGTGCCAAGCTGTTTGATACGAGCAACATATTGGTGGAGAAAGTGGAGGAGTTTGTGATCCTGGTTACTGACATCAATGACAACGATCCGGTGTTTACCAAATCGTTCAACGCTTCTATCAAAGAGAGATCCAAAAGCGGTACATGAGGTCAAATAATAAACACAAGGGTGATTGTGCTGGATATTAAAAAGTGCTTTTGCTAAATCACTTCCCTTTATTTCTTCCCTGTGTAGGAACTAAAGTGATAGAAGTCACAGCCACTGATGCAGATGATCCAACGACTGCAAATGGAGAACTTGCTTACACATTATTAGAGGGGGGAGATTTCTTCAATATAGACAACACAACGGGTAGGAGATGTTCATTCATTTGAACTCATACTGCATAAAGTCCATTGTACAGTATCTACATCTCTTTTCAATAATATTTCCTAATAACCCAATATTCATTTATTGTTGTGCTGAATCAAAGTCATGTATCAAAGACTAAATGAATGTGCTTCATTTCAGGGATTATCACCACCAAGTATGATAACCTGGACCGTGAGACCCAGAGTAGCTATGTGGTTGTGGTTCAAGCCCAGGATCTGAGAGGACTTAAACAAGGGGGCACCGCCACCACCTCTGTCACAATCGCAGTCAGCGACATCAATGATAACATAGCCACATTTACCAAACGTAAGGGCAAAATAGAACATTCCTGACTGCTATATAGAGTACATTGACAATTATTGGTCTTATAGGAGCTAAACCTAAATATGAATGATTGTTATGGAATTCCTAGCAGCAAATGAGGGATTTTTCCCATAATGCCGTGCCTCAGACGTTTCTCTTACTAACATGCAGAGTGTCTTTTTCCCTAGGTTCCTATGTATTTAGTGTGAAAGAGGACATGAAGCGGGGACAGAGAATAGACACCATAGTCCTGGAGGACAGAGATGAGATCCAGAATAAAGACCCAATCGTCACCATAGAACCTCCATCTGACACATTTGAAATGGAGCGCAGTCAGAACAAAGACGGCAACCTCATGCTGAAACAGGTATTTCACTCATCCTAAACTGCTACTTTATTTTTATCACCAAAAAAAAACAATCCACATTTGTCTCTATCGTGCTTTCCCAATGTGTCCTAAACTCTACAGTAGATATGAGCATCACAGAGGGATGCATAACACTAAACTATACAATAGCAGAGATTTAAAAAATAAGACCATGCACTCTTTGAAGCACATATGAAAATGAATGTCCTTGAAAGACTCCTTGAAGGGCATTATTAAGGTATGAAAATTAAACTGCTTAAAATATTCTGGGGAGAGAAAAAAAAGATCAGTACAGTCTGTACATTATAGGTAACGATGTACGGAACATACAGTATATGGGTGGGACACATTTGCTGAAGATTATACGTATAGTCCATGTACTGAGTTTTTTCCTTAACATTCCTTAACTTCTTTTCAGGAACTGGATTATGAAACCAAGAGCAGCTACACGTTCTTTGTGCACGTGAGGGAGAACCACTTGCAGTCCCCTGTGGATAATAAGGACAATCCCGTGATCAAGGCCCAGGTGACCATCCAGGTGCTAGACGTTGATGAGCAGCCAGAATTCAGCAAGAGCATCTACAACTTTAATGTGATAGAGGAAATTATGGTCAATAATATTGGAGTCGTTTCAGCCAGAGATCCTGATAAAGCCAACAAGGCCATAAGGTATTCAACACCTTCACTAATTGACACATGCTGCTGAAGCTAGAATTAACATGGAACTCTTTTCTGAGAGGCGATTTCGATAATGTTTCAATGCCCCCTCTACAGGTATTCCATCGAGGACAAGGACAGTCCCATTGGTATCAACCCCATAACTGGACAACTTTTCACAGTGAGGAAGCTGGATCGGGAGCTTGTAGCGAATCACATGTTCCAGGTTAAAGCTAAGGAGGAACCCAATGGTATGGCATTAGCCATCATCTTTAATCTTATTCATACCCGTTTATTGCGTGAAATGTAATTCATGTCCAATTTTTTACAAATCTTAATAACTAGTAGGGTTTAGGTGTTTCGCAATAATAAAATGATGTTTCCCGTCTCCTCTTCAGGACTGGAATCTTTTGTGAACGTCAACATACTGGTCATTGATATCAATGACAACAAACCAGAGCTGTCCATTGAAGAGATATTCGTTTGTGAAAATGATATGGCTGGCACGGTAGGATTTTTTTCCAGAGTTAGATGTCTTCTAAGCCATCAAACTTTTCTGAAACTTGCATGAAGTCTTTCTTAAAATGTTTTCCCCTCACACAGGTGATCGGGACCATAAGTGCGACAGACAAAGATTATAATTTGCCCGCATTCAGCTTCACATTGGTGAAGCCGAACGGCAACTTTTCGGTCGTCGATAACAACGGTGAGTGAGCTGATCATTTCAATGCATGAACATGGGACAAGTGCCACCTTTATTATGTCAGCTTGAGCTGTGCAGGCAGACACATTCTACTAATGCTAAGCTGTTGGTTGGTGTGAGGGGCGGTGAGGTGGGTATAACAGGGACAATGTGGGGGTGAATGGCTGGTTCACATATTGGCTCAGGATAGCACTGTGCTCCCCAGTGGTCGAGGAATCAGCCAGGGCAGCGCTCTGTTCTAAAACTATCTGACGTCTGAACGTTCTCCATCTAGTCGGGCGGAAACAAGAACAGCAACAAACCTGCCGAGAGCCTCTGAAATATTCATGACGTACAAGCTCTTTAAAACCAGCAGCCCTTCATTACATATTTGGAGAGCAACAGTGACGACCTCAGAGGCTCTCTGGCTGAGGAACATTTTCAGCGTAGCACTGGGGTGGCCTGGTCCAGTCTGTGCTGCCTCGTTGGCTGCACTGCATAATGAACTGATGTGACATTTCACCATATAATGATCAGCCAGGAACACAGAACACTGGGAGTAGGCTGCACATTAGCCCAGTGCAACTAGAGAGAAGGTCATATCGCCGGAAAACCAGAAGAATAGTGAGAAGTTGTTCTTACTTTAGTGATAATGTGCATGTTAAGGCCATATCTCTAGCTTTGATGCACTGTACGCACTGCAGTACGTCCTTCATAGCTTCCATTTCTGAATGGTTGTAATTCTACTTATTAGGCCAACCAAATTGAACATATAAAATGAGTATACCACGTTTCTAGCCACATGTACTGGCACCTAAAGTTCATGGAGATAATCATATCCAATCCACATGGGACTAACCATGTGGAAAAGCCTAATTCTTAGATCTAGTTTTGGCGCACATTCAATTATCCTGCTATGAGGATTTGTACCTACTGCGATTTTAGGGATTTTGTTAGTGCGGAAAAGTTTCCCTTACACATAAACTCTCAGATTCAACAGTCTGCTTATTATGTAGATGCAAAAGTCTACACATAAGTATATTGTAGCTAAGAGCATTCCACCATTGGAACCAATGCACTATCTATGAAGACCCATTTAATGTATAAAAATGTCCTCCAAATCTAACCATGGCAAACCTCTGATAACTAACATTGTTTCTTGTCCCCCTCTCCTAGACAACACATCTAACATAGTCCTGAAACATGGAGGCTTCAGCCTGGAGGACTCCAGGGATTATGTAATAGAGATTGGGATCAGCGATGGAGGCAGGCCTCCCATGAGCAGCATCACCACTCTGCCTATCAAAGTGTGCAGGTGTGACAACAAGAGGATTCACACCCAGTGCAAAGCAGCCCAACTAAAAATGGGTGTGGGTGTCTACACCCTGATTCCTATACTGTGCATCCTGACTATTCTGAGTGAGTCAATCTCTCCTCTACTATATCCAGTCCTCTCCATTTGAGAACTTCTTAGGGATTGCCCCCTTTTTTTTCAATTTCCACCGTTAATGACATACCCTAATCTATTTGCCTGTAACTCAGGCCCTGGAGCAAGGATAAGCATATTGTTGGTACAATTTGAAAGGAACCACTTTGAAGTGTGTGGAAATGTGAATTGAATGTAGGAGAATAGAACACAATAGATCTGGTAGAAGAAAATACAAAGAAAAAAGCAACTGTTTTCTTTTTCTTCCACCATCTTTGAAATGCAACAGAAAGGGCCTACATCTAGCCATTACACATTGGGCAAATCGTGAAGGAGACATTCACATTCACATTAAATTTTTCTGCAAGAATATTGTCAAATCTGTATACTTGGACTTTGATTTAGCTTTTCCAGCATTAGTAGCCATATTATAAGTTCAACATTTGCAAAACACCCAGTTTTTATAACTTCATAACTTCATAAAGGAAAAGGCTTGCTGTCGCACAAGGTTAGCAGCTACATTTTGCGACAGATACGGGGTTTCCCGACACTGCCGTAAAGCCCATGGCTATCTAGCTAGCTTTGTTTGACCCCGATTGGTGCGTAGTTAACAAAGTTAGTCGATTAAGTGAAAACCTGCCTGCGTCATCGGCGTGCCATGAAGGCGTCGCTCTCTGACCAAATATGGTGTCCTATAGGATATACCACACCCCTAATGATATAATGGAGTCCGGTTACGTTCTAGGATCTCTGAGGAATAAATACAAATGCGATTTGAGTGGTTGAATCAACGTTTAGGGTTCGATTTTTACAGATTCCTATCTTTGCAAATTGAACTGGTGGTAATACAAAATCGATCGTGCATGCTATATGGACCTTTTTAGGATATGAAAAATGATTTTATCTAACTAAACGACACTTCATGCTATCTCTGGGACCCTTTGGATGATAAATCAGAGCAGGATTTCAGAATGTAAGTACATATTTCACCTTCAGAGGTGAATTTATCAAACCTATTGCGTTGAAAAAAGTGTTTTGTTGTTAAGAGCTCTCCTCAAACAATAGCATGGCACTTTTTCGCAGGAATAGCTACTGTGAATTGGACAGTGCAGTTATATTAACAAGAATTTAAGTTTTCAGCCGATATAAGACACTTATATGTACCGACATTTGTTGATTTTCTAAAATCTGCGATAGTGACACAAGGCGCTGCACGATTTACAACTGTCCCGTTAACGGGGTGCCTATCTTAACTGGCATTATACCACAACACTGTCCCTTATTAAGACATATTATAAAATAGAGCAATCGTCTAAGAAATATACAACAGAGATCATTAAACAAGGTACTTCAGCTCAAGGTGTTCTTGGGTAAGATCATGAAGTATTTACGGCACAAGTAGAAGGATAGGTTTTTATTAACGATAAATGTGAATAATTCCGATGATGGGGGATGGGCAAATCATTTCAATCTTTTGTTTGTTTATTTTTTTGGGACCTAGTTGAAGAGTTTTACCTCAGTAACTGATTGGATAAATAACACTCAAGATTGCAGGACAAGCAAAGTAAATAGTGGAAGGAATGTGAAGCATTGAGCTGAATGTTCTCTTTGATACTTTCTCTGCTCTGCTGTCTTGGGAGAAAACCATTTGTCATATTAGATGAGCCATGTGCCAGAGATGTTTTGTCAAAAGCTCATATCTGAAGCAGAGAGCAATTGCACTGCTGCAGTAGGCTCCTACAAAAGCAGATAATGTGGGAAAAACATGAGAAGAATGGGAAGGCTAATGAGAAGATAATGAGAAGATGATCAGTTATTCAGCTGTCTTGTTAAGACACAGAATGAAGTGGTGATTAACTATTAAACATTGAAGTCATTATCGTATGAATCCCAAAGAAATATACTGGGGACTCATTCGACAAAGTATTTTCTCACACCTGTTTTCATTTGCCTCATGAAATATATATATATATATATATATATATATATATATATATATATATATATATATATATATATATATATATATAACTGTATATATATTTTCCCGCTTCTATCTTCTTCTGTGTGACATGGATATTAAACATGTTTTCTTCCTCGTTCCAGTCATAGTGATCCTGATCGCTATGAGAAAGCGTCACCAAAAGGACTCCCTGGTCACTCTGGGTAAGAGTGAGATCCACGAGCAGCTAGTGACATACGACGAGGAGGGCGGTGGGGAGATGGACACCAACGGCTACGACGTGTCCATCCTGACCTCAGCTCGGAATGACGGCAGCATGAGCATGAGGCAGGGCCCCAGCCTTTACGCCATGGTGAAGAAACCGCCAACCGCGTGCAAGGGAGACATGGCCGTGATGATCGAGGTGAAGAAAGACGAAGCTGACCATGACAGGGATGGGATCCCCTACGATACCCTGCACATCTACGGCTACGAGGGGCCAGAGTCCCTGGCTGGTAGCCTCAGTTCGCTGGATAGTTCATCCACTGGCTCTAGCCTTGACTATGACTTCTTAAATGACTGGGGCCCTCGCTTCAAAACCCTGGCTGAGCTCTACGGGGTAGATGGGTCTGAGGGAAGTGACTCCCTGTATTGAGCACACTGAGCCTAAAGACCAGCAGGCAGGACGTCTCTCAGCTCTCTCAACTCTTCCTTTGACTAAAAGCACATCAGGATTAACTTCTTCCACTAATCCGTCCAATCGTAGCACACTATGATAGGGTCCACTCAAGCGTGTGGACCCTCAGTAATTCTCTCTTCTTCTACCCCCTGTTCCTCCTCCTCTTACTTCTCCTTTTTCCTCTCTTTTCTTTTGTTATTATTATTATTATATTATTATTTTAAAGAAATTGTGTTTTTATTTCCTCTTTTTTTCATTTGATTTAGTTATTCGTTTTTTTTTTATTAGATTACACACACAGAAATCTGTATGCCTTCATTTTGATCGATTGTGTTTTTTTTTTATGGTTGACTAAACCAACTGTAGCTATGTAGTGAGAGGTTGGTCCTTCAGTGAGTCACAGTGGCGTACTGAGTTGTCTTTCAGACAGAATGACCCTTCTCATCAGCAGCTACTGATGGGAGCCCGACAGGGAGCCCGGCAGGAAACAATGATAACAGAAGCTCTGAAAGAATTAAAGTCTACTCCCAGTTTATTTGACAGGACTCATCAACACATCAATTGTTGTGGATAAAGCCCAAGTCTCCGAGGTCCTCTGTAACAAAAGTACTACAACCAACTCAGGAAATGTGAAGTAGCTCAATAGTCCTTTGGATGACAACAAAGTTATCTGAATTACTTTAACCTTTCGTCCTAGAGCTACTGCTTCAACATACTCCATCAACATACTGCTTCAACATACTGCTTCAATATTCTTCTTCAACATACTGCTTCAACATAATGCTTCAGCATACAGCATGTGCTTCTGCTCCATTTGCTGAAACAGCTTAATATAATGAGGGCAATCTACACAAGTTCAAGTTTATCATTATCGCTATTGTCCTTCTTGACTGAAGACATAGCAAAAAGAGAGCAAAGGTTTTCTTCTGTTTTAATTATATTTAGAATGTGGACTGTTTGTTGTATACTGAAGCTTTGCCTACTTGGGACCACTTCTCATAAACCATGGATACAATGTGTGGAAGCCATCTTACCACTTCCCTGTCTGGATCATATACATGGGGAGCAGGACCCCCATCCTTTTTCAAACACCATAGTCTGCCCCATACACATTACCCAAACAAAACACTGGAATCAGCTTCCTGCACATATGTGTGTGAGGAAACCCTCTTCCTGCCCTGTTATCTTATAAAGTAAAGCAACACATTGTGGCTCGCTTCCTGTTTTCCTGCCTGGGAAAAACCTTTGGAGAGGGACAAATAGATGGAGAACAATGTAAGAGCTACGATGACTTTAAAAACAGGCAACATTTCATTTCTGTGTCGGCCATCTACCAAAGATCAGTATGGTGAAACCTCGGTTTACAATAGTAGCCACTGGTAAACTGTGCTGTAATGTTATGTCTCAAGGTCTTTCTATATAACATACCTGATCTACTTCGTTCCATGCTATTAATGATCTATTCTATTTCACAAGCTCTTACTTTTAGTGGTGCTCTGTATAATTATCTGTAAACCTTATGGCCTATTTTTCAATGGCAATAAGTAACTTGGCAATACGGTATTCATGTTATCGAGATTGTGAGTACTGGAAATTTTGTTGTCTAAACTGTATATAGAAAATGTGCCTCAATATTGATATTGGCCTCACTTCTTTTTGCGTTATTTCAAAATGATTTTACTTGACACTGGTCTTTGTCTGCTGAAAGTGTACAATATGTTGTTTTGTTTTTTACACTTGTAGTGTAATTGATGTGTAATTGTGCATTGATTGATACTGTATGTATGTGTGAGTCCACCTGTGTAAATTCACTCCATTGGTTGTCAGTATTGGGCACCGAAATGAGAAGAGAAAACATTCAAAGGCATTCCTTTCGTATGCAGCTAGATCATTCTGTAGGGGAGCACTGTGTGCCTTGGTTTATGATCATTCTCTCGACGGTGAACACAATCTTTTCTATGGTTTGTATCGTGTAAAAGTACCAATTTTGTATGTGTAAAATAAACGTGGCACTCAAATGAGAAGTACAAAAAGTGAGCTCTATTGTTTCAAAGAAATGCAAGAAGGAACAGAGTAATATCATACTAAATTGAATTGAACAGACTATGTTAGGATAATACAGCTTTGATGCTTGCTTTAAGCCATGGTCCGTTCTAAGTTTTGGTTTCTGTGTTTTGCTGTAAAATAAAGATTGTAATCATCAAATCAAATCAAATCAAATTTATTTATATAGCCCTTCGTACATCAGCTGATATCTCAAAGTGCTGTACAGAAACCCAGCCTAAAACCACAAACAGCAAGCAATGCAGGTGTAGAAGCACGGTGGCTAGGAAAATCTCCCTAGAAAGGCCAAAACCTAGGAAGAAACCTAGAGAGGAACAAGGCTATGTGGGGTGGCCAGTCCTCTTCTGGCTGTGCCAGGTGGAGATTATAACAGAACATGGCCAAGATGTTCAAATGTTCATAAATGACCAGCATGGTCGTATAATAATAAGGCAGAACAGTTGAAACTGGAGCAGCAGCACGGTCAGGTGGACTGGGGACAGCAAGGAGTCATCATGTCAGGTCGTCCTGGGGCATGGTCCTAGGGCTCAGGTCCTCCGAGAGAGAGAAAGAAAGAGAGAATTAGAGAGAGCATATGTGGGGTGGCCAGTCCTCTTCTGGCTGTGCCGGGTGGAGATTATAACAGAACATGGCCAAGATGTTCAAATGTTCATAAATGACCAGCATGGTTGAATAATAATAAGGCAGAACAGTTCAAACTGGAGCAGCAGCACGGCCAGGTGGACTGGGGACAGGTAGTCAGGTATGTCAGGTATGATGATGTCAGGTATAGTCCTGGGGCATGGTCCTAGGGCTCAGGTCCTGAGAAAGAGAGAATTAGAGAACGCACACTTAAATTCACACAGGACACCGAATAGGACAGGAGAGGTACTCCAGATATAACAAACTGACCCTAGCCCCCCGACACATAAACTACTGCAGCATAAATACTGGAGGCTGAGACAGGAGGGGTCAGGAGACACTGTGGCCCCATCCGAGGACACCCCGGACAGGGCCAAACAGGAAGGATATAACCCCACCCACTTTGCCAAAGCACAGCCCCCACACCACTAGAGGGATATCTTCAACCACCAACTTACCATCCTGAGACAAGGCTGAGTATAGCCCACAAAGATCTCCCCCATGGCACAACCCAAGGGGGGGCGCCAACCCAGACAGGATGACCACATCAGTGAATCAACCCACTCAGGTGACGCACCCCTTCCAGGGACGGCATGAGAGAGCCCCAGTAAGCCAGTGACCCAGCCTCTGTAATAGGGTTAGAGGCAGAGAATCCCAGTGGAAAGAGGGGAACCGGCCAGGCAGAGACAGCAAGGGCGGTTCGTTGCTCCAGAGCCTTTCCGTTCACCTTCCCACTCCTGGGCCAGACTACACTCAATCATATGACCCACTGAAGAGATGAGTCTTCAGTAAAGACTTAAAGGTTGAGACCGAGTTTGCGTCTCTGACATGGGTAGGCAGACCGTTCCATAAAAATGGAGCTCTATAGGAGAAAGCCCTGCCTCCAGCTGTTTGCTTAGAAATTCTAGGGACAATTAGGAGGCCTGCGTCTTGTGACCGTAGCGTACGTGTAGGTATGTACGGCAGGACCAAATCAGAGAGATAGGTAGGAGCAAGCCCATGTAATGCTTTGTAGGTTAGCAGTAAAACCTTGAAATCAGCCCTTGCTTTGACAGGAAGCCAGTGTAGAGAGGCTAGCACTGGAGTAATATGATCAAATTTTTTGGTTCTAGTCAAGATTCTAGCAGCCGTATTTAGCACCAACTGAAGTTTATTTAGTGCTTTATCCGGGTAGCCGGAAAGTAGAGCATTGCAGTAGTCTAACCTAGAAGTGACAAAAGCATGGATTAATTTTTCTGCATCATTTTTGGACAGAAAGTTTCAGATTTTTGCAATGTTACGTAGATGGAAAAAAGCTGTCCTTGAAATGGTCTTGATATGTTCTTCAAAAGAGAGATCAGGGTCCAGAGTAACGCCGAGGTCCTTCACAGTTTTATTTGAGACGACTGTACAACCATTAAGATTAATTGTCAGATTCAACAGAAGATCTCTTTGTTTCTTGGGACCTAGAACAAGCATCTCTGTTTTGTCCGAGTTTAAAAGTAGAACGTTTGCAGCCATCCACTTCCTTATGTCTGAAACACATGCTTCTAGCAAGGGCAATTTTGGGGTTTCACCATGTTTCATTGAAATGTACAGCTGTGTAGCATAGCAGTGAAAGTTAACATTATGTTTTCGAATAACATCCCCAAGAGGTAAAATGTATAGTGAAAACAATAGTGGTCCCAAAATGGAACATTGAGGAACATCGAAATTTACAGTTGATTTGTCAGAGGACAAACCATTCACAGAGACAAACTGATATCTTTCCGACAGATAAGATCTAAACCAGGCCAGAACTTGTCCGTGTAGACCAATTTGGGTTTCCAATCTCTCCAAAAGAATGTGGTGATCGATGGTATCAAAAGCAGCACTAAGGTCTAGGAGCACGAGGACAGATGCAGAGCCTCGGTCCGATGCCATTAAAATGTCATTTACCACCTTCACAAGTGCCGTCTCAGTGCTATGATGGGGTCTCAAACCCGACTGAAGCATTTCGTATACATTGTTTGTCTTCAGGAAGGCAGTAAGTTGCTGCGCAACAGCCTTTTCTAAAAATTTTGAGAGGAATGGAAGATTCGATATAGGCCGATAGTTTTTTATATTTTCTGGGTCAAGGTTTGGCTTTTTCAAGAGAGGCTTTATTACTGCCACTTTTAGTGAGTTTGGTACACATCCGGTGGATAGAGAGCCGTTTATTATGTTCAACATAGGAGGGCCAAGCACAGGAAGCAGCTCTTTCAGTAGTTTAGTTGGAATAGGGTCCAGTATGCAGCTTGAAGGTTTAGAGGCCATGATTATTTTCATCATTGTGTCAAGAGATATAGTACTAAAACACTTGAGCGTCTCTCTTGATCCTAGGTCCTGGGAGAGTTGTGCAGACTCAGGACAACTGAGCTTTGAAGGAATACGCAGATTTAAAGAGGAGTCCGTAATTTGCTTTCTAATAATCATAATCTTTTCCTCAAAGAAGTTCATGAATTTATCACTGCTAAAGTGAAAGTCATCCTCTCTTGGGGAATGCTGCTTTTTAGTTAGCTTTGCGACAGTATCAAAAAGGAATTTCAGATTGTTCTTATTTTCCTCAATTAAGTTAGAAAAATAGGATGATTGAGCAGCAGTAAGGGCTCTACGGTACTGCACGGTACTGTCTTTCCAAGCTAGTTGGAAGACTTCCAGTTTGGTGTGGCGCCATTTCCGTGCCAATTTTCTGGAAGCTTGCTTCAGAGCTCGGGTATTTTCTGTGTACCAGGGAGCTAGTTTCTTATGAGAAATGTTTTTAGTTTTTAGGGGTGCAACTGCATCTAGGGTATTGCGCAAGGTTAAATTGAGTTCCTCAGTTAGGTGGTTAACTGATTTTTGTCCTCTGGCGTCCTTGGGTAGAAAGAGGGAATCTGGAAGGACATCAAGGTGTTGTGTTGTCTGTGAATTTATAGCACGACTTTTGATGTTCCTTGGTTGGGGTCTGAGCAGATTATTTGTTGCAATTGCAAACGTAATAAAATAGTGGTCCGATAGTCCAGGATTATGAGGAAAAACATTAAGATCCACAACATTTATTCCATGGGACAAAACTAGGTCCCGCGTATGACTGTGACAGTGAGTGGGTCCAGAGACATGTTGGACAAAACCCACTGAGTCGATGATGGCTCCGAAAGCCTTTTGGAGTGGGTCTGTGGACTTTTCCATGTGAATATTAAAGTCACCAAAGATTAGAATATTATCTGCTATGACTACAAGGTCCGATAGGAATTCAGGGAACTCAGTGAGGAACGCTGTATATGGCCTGTAAACAGTAGCTATAAAAAGTGATTGAGTAGGCTGCATAGATTTCATGACTAGAAGCTCAAAAGACGAAAACGTCATTTTTTTTGTGTAAATTGAAATTTGCTATCGTAAATGTTAGCAACACCTCCGCCTTTGCGGGATGCGGGGGATATGTTCACTAGTGTAGCCAGGAGGTGAGGCCTCATTTAACACAGTAAATTCATCAGGCTTAAGCCATGTTTCAGTCAGGCCAATCACATCAAGATTATGGTCAGTGATTAGTTCATTGACTATAATTGCCTTTGAAGTAAGGGATCTAACATTAAGTAGCCCTATTTTGAGATGTGAGGTATCATGATCTCTTTCAATAATGACAGGAATGGAGGTGGTCTTTATCCTAGTGAGATTGCTAAGGCGAAAACCGCCATGTTTAGTTTTGCTTAACCTAGGTCGAGGCACAGACACGGTCTCAATGGTGATAGCTGAGCTGACTACACTGACTGTGCTAGTGGCAGACTCCACTATGCTGGCAGGCTGGCTAACAGCCTGCTGCCTGGCCTGCACCCTAATTCATTGTGATGCCTTTTTAGCCATCTAAATTGGCCTCTTGTAATTGTAAAGTCATTATTGTATGAGAGGGTCATCTTCAGGTGATGCTCAGTCTTCAGGTCCAACAGCAGCTACAGTCCCTGAGGTCTAGAAAGTACACGGGAGGACTGGGTGTGTGTGTGTGTGAGATTGCAAAGATAACAGAGAGACGAGGGGAAATGCCTCAGTGATGTCACGCCCTCAAACTCCCGGGACTGAAAGAAAACAGCCAGTAGGGAACTTCCTGAAGCTTCATATGTCCTCACATTTTTTGTTTGAAATTACCAGGAAATTGTTGGGCCTCTCAGGACCTCTGATATATGGTGAGTGCCGCTGTGAATTTGGGCCTTATGAGTCATTGTTTTAATACTGGGGGAAGCTATGTGCTGAAAATACTTTGATTCATTAGAGTATAGAAGAACAGTTGGGACCGGAAGAAATATTGCATCACATTTCCCAACGTTCAGCAGCCAAGTGTCCCCTTTCACCATCCTCATTTACACTGTGAACTGAGGCCTGAGGACTGTGAACCTTGACCAAAAATCTCTTCATCACAGCACAGGAAGTGCAAAGGGCAAATTAGAGGGAAAGTGTGTCATTTTGACTATTTAAAAAAAAAAAACTATTACAATTCAGTTGTAACTCAGCTATGGGTCAGTTACACTCTGTGATATGTTTCAACAGAGTGCTGATCTCATAACTGTCAGACAGGTGTAGTTTGCTCAAGTGAACACTGGGAGACAGTAAAATGTTACGAATGCAAGAGGTTCACTCTCTCTATTGTCAGTGGAGAAACAATGTGGCTTTTTTTGTTAGCCTGACCACTTGTTGGTTTGCCATCATGTCAGTGTTTGTCATCCAGCATCAAAACATACACAACTCAAATTCAAAACAAACTAATTCCCGAGACATACTGCGATGGCGTCATGGCTAAATCATTAGAACAATGATGAGCCAGCCGCCTTCAAACAGTCAATAACAACAAAATCCAGGAGAATGTGATAAACAATCTCAGGGGATATCCCTTTTTCCCTGTCCAGTCCATACTGCTACGGAATGCAACAATAGAGTTAGTTAGAGTACGTCTCCTATTCCTATTCCGGGTCACCCTGCCCATTCCTACCCACGGACTATTTGACCACTCCACCTGTCGCTCCACCACCTCAGACAACCTTTCTGTGGTCGCTGCCTGGGAGACACAAAGATAAATATAACAGCTGCGAAGAAATAGCCTGTTACTGGGGGAAGCAGCCAGGGCACCGATATATATACACACACACACGCAAGCATGCACACACACACACACACACACACACACACACACACACACACACACACACACACACACACACACACACACACACACACACACACACACACACACAGTGAAACTGAGATAAAAACATTGTCTATCCCTATATTCATGGTTTTAATAGTTATAATGTGTTTATTTATTTATTTATTTTTGTGCTACGGAGGAATGAGGATAAAGGGACCCAGGTCCTCCTCTCGTTGTCACCACAACTACATAGATAAACATGGCTGAGGAAAATATCCAATATGGCAGTCCCATTTGTACATGTCTGCATTGTTTTAAAGAGACAGCTGGATTGCTTAAATTATCGCTCTTCTAATTACCCCTGCAGGACAAATTCCTCACTTAGAAGCGCATGCAACATAAACACAGTGACACTGCTGTGGTTCCCGTCGGATTAAAGAGACAGGGGTATCAATTATTAAATATCAGGCCCTAACAACATCAGAGTATCTCTGAATTTGTTGTCACGTCAGCAACACCCCGTGGGCAACGCCCATACGCCCGACCTGCGCCCCAGCGCTTTGGATTGACAGATCAAACAGATTCAGTGTGAACTGAGATGACACCAGCATCTGATCTGAAGATGTGGAGATAAATACCTGAGAGAAGAAGCCCTAGTGCTGCCATACTTGGTTGTTTCAGCCTCAGTGGACTAAAGGAGTTCTAATGTCTGAGATGAGGAACTAGGAGTATTGGAGACGTCCCATTACCCATTAAACACCAGCAGGGGGCAATGTACTAGCTAGACCTCACGACCATAACCCATTCCCTCATACTGTACTGTCGAGACCAGTGGTTCCCAAACTTTTTATAGTCCCGTACCACTTAAAACATTCAACCTCCAGCTGCGTACCCCCTCTAGCACCAGGGTCAGCGCACTCTCAAATGTTTTTTGTTTGTTTTTGTGCCATCATTGTAAGCCAGCCACACACACTATACAATACATTTATTAAACATAAGAATGAGTGTGAGTTTTTGTCACCACCTGGATCGTGGGAAGTGACAAATAGCTCTTATAGGATCAGGGCACAAATAATAACATAATAATAATAAATCATTTTGCTCTTTATTTAGTCATCTTACATATAAAACCTAATTTGTTCATCAAAAATTGTGAATAACTCACCACAGGTTAATGAGAAGGGTGTGCTTGAAATGATGCATATACAGTGCCTTGCGAAAGTATTCAGCCCCCTTGAACTTTGCGACCTTTTGCCACATTTCAGGCTTCAAACATAAAGATATAAAACTGTATTTTTTTGTGAAGAATCAACAACAAGTGGGACACAATCATGAAGTGGAACGACATTTATTTGATATTTCAAACTATTTTAACAAATCAAAAACTGAAAAATTGGGCGTGCAAAATTATTCAGCCCCCTTAAGTTAATACTTTGTAGCGCCACCTTTTGCTGCGATTACAGCTGTAAGTCGCTTGGGGTATGTCTCTATCAGTTTTGCACATCGAGAGACTGACATTTTTTCCCATTCCTCCTTGCAAAACAGCTCGAGCTCAATGAGGTTGGATGGAGAGCATTTGTGAACAGCAGTTTTCAGTTCTTTCCACAGATTCTCGATTGGATGTCTTGGTAGATTTGCAGTGGTCTGATACTCCTTCCATTTCAATATTATCGCTTGCACAGTGCTCCTTGGGATGTTTAAAGCTTGGGAAATCTTTTTGTATCCAAATCCGGCTTTAAACTTCTTCACAACAGTATCTCGGACCTGCCTGGTGTGTTCCTTGTTCTTCATGATGCTCTCTGCGCTTTTAACGGACCTCTGAGACTATCACAGTGCAGGTGCATGTATACGGAGACTTGATTACACACAGGTGGATTGTATTTATCATCATTAGTCATTTAGGTCAACATTGGATCATTCAGAGATCCTCACTGAACTTCTGGAGAGAGTTTGCTGCACTGAAAGTAAAGGGCCTGAATAATTTTGCACACCCAATTTTTCAGTTTTTGATTTGTTAAAAAGTTTGAAATATCCAATAAATGTCGTTCCACTTCATGATTGTGTCCCACTTGTTGTTGATTCTTCACAAAAAAATACAGTTTTATATCTTTATGTTTGAAGCCTGAAATCTGGCAAAAGGTTGCAAAGTTCAAGGGGGCCGAATACTTTCGCAAGGCACTGTAACTCTGCAATGTTAGGTTGTATTAGAGAGTCTCAGTCTGTATTTAGTTTTCATGCTAGTGAGGGCCGGGAATGCACTCTCACATAGGTACATGGTCGCAAAGGGCATCGGTGTCTTAACAGCGCAATTTGCCAAGGCAGGATACTCTGAGCGCAGCCCTATCCAGAAATCTGGAAGTGGCTTCTGATTAAATTCAATTTTCACAGAACCGCTTGTTGCAATTTCGATGAGTCTCTCTTGTTCAGATATTGGTAAGTGGAATAGAGGCATGAAAGGGATAACAAATCCAGTTGTTTGTGTCGTCCATTTCAGGAAAGTACCTGCATAATTGCGCACCCAACTCACTCAGGTGCTTCATTATATCACATTTGACATTGTCCGTAAGCTTGAGTTCATTTGCACACAAAAAATCATACAGTGATGGAAAGACCTGTGTGTTGTCTTTGTTAATGCAGACAGAGAAGAGCTCCAACGTCTTAATCATAGCCTCAATTTTGTCCCACACATTGAATATAGTTGCAGAAAGTCCCTGTAATCCAAGATTAAGATCATTCAGGTGAGAAAAAACATCACCCAGAAAGGCCAGTCGTGTGAGAAACGCAAGCAGTCAGACAAGTGAAAATTATGGTCAGTAAAGAAAATTTTAAGCTCGTCTCTCAATTAAAAACAACAACTTGTCAATACTTTGCCCCTTGATAACCAGCGCACTTCTGTATGTTGTAAAAGCGTTACATGGTCGCTGCCCATATCATTGTATAATGCAGAAAATACACATGAGTTCAGGGGCCTTGATTTAGCAAAGTTAACCATTTTCACTATAGTGTCCAAAACATCTTTCAAGCTGTCAGGCATTCCCTTGGCAGCAAGAGCGTCTTGATGGATGCTGCAGTGTACCCAAGTGGCGTCGGGAGCAACTGCTTTCATGCGTGTTACCACTCCACTATTTCCCTGTCATGGCTTTTGTGCAATCAGTACAGATACCAACACATCTTGACCACCAAAGTCCATTTGATGTCACAAATATCCTCTCCTGTTCTGGTTTCCAGTGGTTTGCAGAAGAGGATGTCTTCCTTAATTGACCCCCCATAAATGTAATGGACATATACCAGGAGCTGTGCCAGGCCTGCCACGTCTGTTGACTCATCCAGCTGTAACACATAGAATTCACTGGCTTGTATGCGAAGCAGTAATTGTTTCATAACATCTCCTTCCATGTCACTGATGCGTTGTGAAACAGTGTTGTTTGATGAAGACATTGTCTGTATAGTTTTTGGGGCCTTTCCCCCAGCATTGTCCCAGCCATTTCCACAGCAGCAGGAAGAATTAAGTCCTAAACACTCGGTAGCACACCATTTAAGACGCTTCTAGCCCCTTTTTATTGATGTTCCTTTTATACATGTCGTACTACTCAAAAGTAATCTTAATTCTTGCTCAATAAACTCCTGTGCCTTATTTTTCAAATTGGCATGTTTAGTTTCTAAATGTCTGCGCAAGAGTGAAGGTTTCCCGCGAGAGATTAACGGTTAATGTGATTGGATGTTAATTATTTGACTAGGCTACCTGTATTTGACATTGTGTCGTTATTTCGCTGAACACTAGATGTTTTAATTTTATTTTTGACAGTGAAACGAGGCTACTCAGGCGAGAGAAAAAAACACCAAAATGTATAGCCCCGTTGGAAAATCGGACTGTTAGAAAATGAGAATCACATTTTTATTTGGCGTACCCCGATGGCATTACATATACCCCAGTTTGGGAATAGCCGGTCTAGACCACAGTCTGCGCATCACAGCATATATCACTATGCATCAGTAAACTTGTCCTTTATTTATCTAGATAGTTGCAACTAGTTCCACAATACTAATGTGCTCCAATGGTGCTCCAATGTAATAATAATAATACATTTGTAGAGTGCATTGACCCACGGTCAATGTCCAAATTTCATCAGCTATTGGGATTGAGGTTGGTGGAGATACCTTGACAAAGATACAATTCTTCTACCTCTGTTTTTAGGCAAGTAAAAGACAGTACCGTGCAGTATCGAAGAGCCCTTACTGCTGCTCGATCATCCTATTTTTCCAACTTAATTGAGGAAAATAAGAACAATCCGAAATGTATTTTTGATACTGTCGCAAAGCTAACTAAAAAGCAGCATTCCCCAAGTGAGGATGGCTTTCACTTCAGCAGTAATAGATTCATGAACTTCTTTGAGGAAAAGATCATGATTATTAGAAAGCAAATTACGGACTCCTCTTTAAATCTGCGTATTCCTTCAAAGCTCAGTTGTCCTGAGTCTGCACAACTCTGCCAGGACCTAGGATCATCAGAGATGCTTGTTCTAGGTCCCAAGAAACAAAGAGATCTTCTGTTGAATCTGACAATTAATCTTAATGGTTGTACAGTCGTCTCAAATAAAACTGTGAAGGACCTCGGCGTTACTCTGGACCCTGATCTCTCTTTTGAAGAACATATCAAGACCATTTCGAGGACAGCTTTTTTCCATCTACGTAACATTGCAAAAATCAGAAACTTTCTGTCCAAAAATGATGCAGAAAAATTAATCCATGCTTTTGTCACTTCTAGGTTAGACTACTGCAATGCTCTATTTTCCGGCTACCCGGATAAAGCACTAAATAAACTTCAGTTAGTGCTAAATACGGCTGCTAGAATCCTGACTAGAACCAAAAAATTTGATCATATTACTCCAGTGCTAGCCTCTCTACACTGGCTTCCTGTCAAAGCAAGGGCTGATTTCAAGGTTTTACTGCTAACCTACAAAGCATTACATGGGCTTGCTCCTACCTATCTCTCTGATTTGGTCCTGCCGTACATACCTACACGTACGCTACGGTCACAAGACGCAGGCCTCCTAATTGTCCCTAGAATTTCTAAGTAAACAGCTGGAGGCAGGGCTTTCTCCTATAGAGCTCCATTTTTATGGAATGGTCTGCCTACCCATGTCAGAGACGCAAACTCGGTCTCAACCTTTAAGTCTTTACTGAAGACTCATCTCTTCAGTGGGTCATATGATTGAGTGTAGTCTGGCCCAGGAGTGGGAAGGTGAACGGAAAGGCTCTGGAGCAACGAACCGCCCTTGCTGTCTCTGCCTGGCCGGTTCCCCTCTTTCCACTGGGATTCTCTGCCTCTAACCTTATTACAGGGGCTGAGTCACTGGCTTGCTGGGGCTCTCTCATGCCATCCCTGGAGGGGGTGCGTCACCTGAGTGGGTTGATTCACTGTTGTGGTCATCCTGTCTGGGTTGGCGCCCCCCCCCCCCTTGGGTTGTGCCGTGGCGGAGATCTTTGTGGGCTATACTCAGCCTTGTCTCAGGATGGTAAGTTGGTGGTTGAAGATATCCCTCTAGTGGTGTGGGGGCTGTGCTTTGGCAAAGTGGGTGGGGTTATATCCTTCCTGTTTGGCCCTGTCCGGGGGTGTCCTCGGATGGGGCCACAGTGTCTCCTGACCCCTCCTGTCTCAGCCTCCAGTATTTATGCTGCAGTAGTTTGTGTCGGGGGGCTGGGGTCAGTTTGTTATATCTGGAGTACTTCTCCTGTCCTATTCGGTGTCCTGTGTGAATCTAAGTGTGCGTTCTCTAATTCTCTCCTTCTCTCTTTCTTTCTCTCTCTCGGAGGACCTGAGCCCTAGGACCATGCCCCAGGACTACCTGACATGATGACTCCTTGCTGTCCCCAGTCCACCTGGCCATGCTGCTGTTCCAGTTTCAACTGACCTGAGCCCTAGGACCATGCCCCAGGACTACCTGACATGATGACTCCTTGCTGTCCCCAGTCCACCTGGCCATGCTGCTGCTCCAGTTTCAACTTCCACCTGACTGTGCTGCTGCTCCAGTTTCAACTGTTCTGCCTTATTATTATTCGACCATGCTGGTCATTTATGAACATTTGAACATCTTGGCCATGTTCTGTTATAATCTCCACCCGGCACAGCCAGAAGAGGACTGGCCACCCCACATAGCCTGGTTCCTCTCTAGGTTTCTTCCTAGGTATTGGCCTTTCTAGGGAGTTTTTCCTAGCCACCGTGCTTCTACACCTGCATTGCTTGCTGTTTGGGGTTTTAGGCTGGGTTTCTGTACAGCACTTTGAGATATCAGCTGATGTACGAAGGGCTATATAAATAAATTTGATTTGATTTGATTTGATTTGATCAAGAGAGACACTCAAGTGTTTTAGTACTATATCTCTTGACACAATGATGAAAATAATCATGGCCTCTAAACCTTCAAGCTGCATACTGGACCCTATTCCAACTAAACTACTGAAAGAGCTGCTTCCTGTGCTTGGCCCTCCTATGTTGAACATAATAAATGGCTCTCTATCCACCGGATGTGTACCAAACTCACTAAAAGTGACAGTAATAAAGCCTCTCTTGAAAAAGCCAAACCTTGACCCAGAAAATATAAAAGGCAGCAGCAACTCACTGTCTTCCTGAAGACAAACAATGTATGCGAAATGCTTCAGTTTGGTTTTAGACCCCATCATAGCACTGATACTGAACTTGTGAAGGTGGTAAATGACCTTTTAATGGCATCAGACCGAGGCTCTGCATCTGTCCTCGTGCTCCTAGACCTTAGTGCTGCTTTTGATACCATCGATCACCACATTCTTTTGGAGAGATTGGAAGCCCAAATTGGTCTACACGGACAAGTTCTGGCCTGGTTTAGATCTTATCTGTCGGAAAGATATCAGTTTGTCTCTGTGAATGGCTTGTCCTCTGACAAATCAACTGTAAATGTCGGTGTTCCTCAAGGTTCCGTTTTAGGACCACCATTGTTTTCACTATATATTTTACCTCTTGGGGATGTCATTTGAAAACTTAATGTTAACTTTCACTGCTATGCGGATGACACAGCTGTACATTTCAATGAAACATGGTGAAGCCCCAAAATTGCCCGCGCTTGAAGCCTGTGTTTCAGACATAAGGACGTGGATGGCTGCAAACTTTCTACTTTTACACTCGGACAAAATAGAAATGCTTGTTCTAGGTCCCAGAAACAAAGAGATCTTCTGTTGAATCTGACAATTAATCTTAATGGTTGTACAGTCGTCTCAAATACCCTGATCCTGATCTCTCTTTTGACGAACATATCAAGACTGTTTCAAGACTGTTTCAAGGACAACTTTTTTTCCATCTACGTAACATTGCAAAAATCTGACATTTCTGTCCAAAAATGATGCAGAAAAATGTATCCATGCTTTTGTTACTTCTAGGTTAGACTACTGCAATGCTCTACTTTCCAGCTACCCGGATAAAGCACTAAATAAACTTCAGTTAGTGCTAAATACTGAATCCTGAATCCTGACTAGAACCAAAAAATTTGATCATATTACTCCAGTGCTAGCCTCCCTGCACTGGCTTCCTGTCAAGGCAAGGGCTGATTTCAAGGTTTTACTGCTAACCTACTAAGCATTACATGGGCTTGCTCCTACCTATCTCTCTGATTTGGTCCCGCCGTACATACCTACACGTACGCCATGGTCACAAGATGCAGGCCTCCTAATTGTCCCTAGAATTTCTAAGCAAACAGCTGGAGGCAGGGCTTTCTCCTATAGAGCTCCATTTTTATGGAATGGTCTGCCTACCCATGTGAGAGACGCAAACTCGGTCTCAACCTTTAAGTCTTTACTGAAGACTCATCTTTTCAGCGGGTCATATGATTGAGTGTAGTCTGGCCCAGGAGTGTGAAGGTGAACGGAAAGGCTCTGGAGCAACGAACCGCCCTTGCTGTCTCTGCCTGGTCGGTTCCCCTCTTTCCACTGGGATTCTCTGCCTCTAACCCAATTATAGGGGCGGAGTCACTGGCTTACTGGTGCTCTTTCATGCCGTCCCTAGGAGGAGTGCGTCACTTGAGTGGGTTGAGTCACTGATGTGATCTTCCTGTCTGGGTTGGCGCCCCCACCCCCTTGGGTTGTGCCGTGGCGGAGATTTTTGTGGGCTAAACTATATACTATATAGGAGATGTTGACCGTTTAGAGATAATGAATTGTTTATTTTAAATTTTAAAGACATTTTTAAAAAGACAAAAGTTTCACCAGGAGAATGTTCTGACCCACACTCTAAAATCACATACACAACTTGATCTATTTCACTGATTGGAGGTAAAACTAGGATGGTAAGTTGGTGGTTGAAGATATCCCTCTAGTGGTGTGGGTGCTGTGCTTTGGCAAAGAGGGTGGGGTTATATCCTTCCTGTTTGGCCCTGTCCGGGGGTATCATCAGATGGGGCCACAGTGTCACAGTACTTCTCCTGTCTTATCCGGTGTCCTGTGTGAATTTAAGCATGCTCTCTCTAATTCTCACTTTCTCTCTTTCTTTCTCTCTCTCTGAGGACCTGAGCCCTAGGACTATGCCTCATGATGAGTCCACCTGGCCGTGCTGCTGCTCCAGTTTCAACTGTTCTGCCTGCGGCTATGGAATCCTGACCTGTTCACCGGATGTGCTACCTGTCCCAGACCTATTATTTGACCATGCTGGTCATTTATGAACATTTGAACATCTTGACCATGTTCTGTTATAATCTCCACCCGGCACAGCCAGAAGAGGACTGGCCAGCCCTCATAGCCTGGTTCCTCTCTAGGTTTCTTCCTAGGTTTTGGCCTTTCTAGGGAATTTTTCCTAGCCAACGTGCTTCAACACTTGCATTGCTTGCTGTTTGGGGTTTTAGGCTGGGTTTCTGTACAGCACTTTGAGATATCAGCTGATGTACGAAGGGCTATATAAATACATTTGATTTGATTTGATTTGATTTTAAGTGGAATCTGTGGGTTCATTCAAATGTGAGCATAAATGCATCATTAACATATACATGTCATGAGATCAAATATTAATACCTTGCACCATGCTTGCTGAACAAATTAGCTCAATAATATAGATAATCAATGCAGATCTCCAGTTCATGTGCAGCATGTTACATTTCCTGCTGGGTGTAACATAATGAAGCTGGATTGAATGGTATCTGAAATGACTGCACAGTGCATTTGGAAAGTATTAAGTGTTTCCTTGACTTTTTCCACATTTTGTTACATTACAGCCTAACTACTAAAATGTATTAAATCATTTTTCCCCTCATCAATCTATGTACAATGCCCCATAATGACAAAGCAACATTTTTGCAAATTTATAAAAATATCACATTTGCATTTACTTTACTCAGTACTTTGTTGAAGCACCTTTGGCAGCAATTACAGCCTTGAGTCTTCTTGGGTATGAAGCTACAAGCTTGGCACACCTGTATTTGGGGAGATTCTTCTATTCTTCTCTGCAGATCCTCTCAAGCTCTGCCAGGTTGGATGGGGAGAGTCACTGCACAACTATTTTCAGGTCACTCCATAGATGTTTTATCGTGTTCAAGTTTGGGCTCTAGCTGGGCCACTCAAGAACATTCAGAGACTTGTCCTGAAGCCACTCCTGCGTTGTCTTGGCTGTGTGCTTAGGGTTGTTGTCCTGTTGGAAGATGAACCTTTGCCCCAGTCTGAGGTCCTGAGAGCTCTGGAGCAGCTTTTCATCAAGGATACCTCTGTACTTTGCTCTGTTCATCTTTCCCTCAATCCTGACTAGTCTCCCAGTCCCTGCTTCTGAAAAACATCCCCACAGCATGATGCTGCCACCACCATGCTTCATGGTGGTGTCAGGTTTATTCGAGACGTGAAGCTTGGGATTCAGGCCAAAGAGGCGGTGCCAAACTTCTCCCATTTAAGAATGATGGAGGCCACTGTGTTTTTGTGGACCTTCAATGCTGCAGAATTATTTTGGTACCCTAACCAGATCTATGTTTCTACACAATCCTGTCTCAGAGCTCTATGGACAATTCCTTCGACCTCATGGCTTGGTTTCTTCTCTGACATACTGTGGGACTTTAAATAGACAGATGTATGCCTTTCTAAATCATGTCCAATCAATTGAATTTACCACAGGTGGACTCCAATCAAGTTGTAGAAACATCTCAAGGGTGATCAATGTAAACAGGATGCACCTGAGCTCAATTTCGAGTCACACAGAAAAGGGTCTGAATACTTCTGTAAATAAGCTATTTCAGATTTTTGCAAAAAGTTTTTTTTAAAACTGTTTTTGCTTTGTCATTATGGGGTATTGTGTGTAGACTGATGAGGAAAAAACGATTTCATCAATTTTAGAATAAGGTTGTAAACGCAACTAAATGTGGAAAAAATCAAGGTGTCTGAATACTTTCTGAATGCACTCTACATGCTGAAGCCATCCCATGCATGTGTCATCTGTCTCGAGTTATTTCAGGGCTAGCGCTTCCTTACAGAATATGACATGCTTTCAAATGGCTCCTGATGAGAATTGATTTGATTTCATCTCTCCAAGGAGGAGGAGGTGGACTGAAGCAAAACGAAAAGTGAAGGTCATGCAAGCCAAGGAATTTTGTTCCCCTGTTACATCCTCTCTTTGTTTCAGATTTGATCTCCTCAGTACATCTCCCTCCTTATCGCACATCCTCTCACCCGAAACATGACATGCTGTCACGACTTCCGCCGAAGTCGGCCCTTCTCCTTGTTCGGGTGGTGTTCGGCGGTCGACGTCACAGGCTTTCTAGTCACCACCGATCCCATGTTTCAGTTTCGTTTTGTTTGTGTCTGTAAGACACACACACCTGGTTTCCCATATCATGTTCCTTATTTAACCCTCTTGCATACATTTCTGTTCTGTCTGTGATTGTTGGTGTCTTAAGTGGTTGTAGTATGTGCTAGTGTATATGTATATTCCTATTTGGAATTTTTGCTTGAATTTTTGAGTAAACTCCGTTGTGTTGCTCAAAACCTGTGTCCTGCGCCTGACTCCGCTACATCTCTGCACCCAATCGCTGAGACATGCTCACCTTTCATCCACAACACAACGATATTACTCAGAAGATGCTATTCATCTTTCAAATGATGATAGAGCTTTTCCATAGTGGATGGCAGTCCTAAGGAAGGACTGAAACGTAAACTTTCCCCCCCTCACGCCAACCGGTATGTGTCTTCCACCTCAATACCATCCCAGAGTGCAATCAGATCATGTTTTCTAGTCTTTCACCTCCTCCTTACTCACCCAGACTCTCATATAGTGTACACGTACAGTGCTAAGACACACACACGCAGTCACTAACTCATCCAAATGTACCAAATCTGCTATATTACTACTAAGAAATAAATCCTCTGCCTCAAAAATCATATTTTTTTTCTCTCTGTCACACAGTAAAATCCCTTTGTATCATTTTCCAAACATACTTAATCCATACAAAGTCAACAATGTGATGTTGTGTTTGAATAGAGATTACAGATCAGATGGCCTGTGTGTGCCCTGAGCGGTCTGTGACCTACCTGTCTCTCTCACGTGTCACTCCACAAAGCATCTGTCCACAGCAGCAGCAGCAGTCCAGCTCCAGGAGGGGCAGGGCATGTCAACACTGGCCGTACTCCTCCAAATATATGGCCCCAGCTCTGAGTCTCTGGGGAGGAAAGAGAGAGTGTGTCTGAGTCCAAAAGCTAAATCCTAATCTTTCTGTTTTATGTAAACTGTAGTTGTGGAAAGGTCCCATGGTATGGACCCCTGCAGAACATAGCCTTCATAGTGGGATTAATAAATATGAAGACTGTATGCTACAGGTTATTCCGCTGTCCTGGTTTAGGGAATAACAATGTCCTGATATGACTCTGTCATTGAACAGGCATCTGAGTTTATTGCGCTGAAATCTGACTAATCCTCCACGTTGTCTGATTAAAAAGGACCTGGTGAATTCTTGTTAAAGCAATAGCTTTTGTTTACGTACTGTATATATCCCTGCTTGACACTTCAGTGAATAAAGTCTAGCCTACATACATCTGCAGTGTACAACAACACCCCGTCTGGGTATCTGTTTTGTTCTATATCCCCATCGGTGTGAGCGTTCATTGTTGACGTGAAGCAAAGATTCATACACTCATCTTTTTCTGCTGACAAAGAACAAAGGCCAGCAAATATACTTTAAAAACACAGACGGGTTCATGACTGACTATGACCAGTTGACATCAACAACTAACTACACAATAGCACATTTCTATGTCAATATAATAGTTCCCATTCCTTTCTGAAAGTACCCTCACTCCTTCTTCCACTTCCGTATACCTCCGTTCTCCTTACTTTTCAAATCTATGGTGACATTTTCAATGCCAAGTGCACATAGAGCACCTTTTTGTTTGCCTTTACAATGGCATGCTTTGGTGAAAGTATCCTTTCAGTGCTAAGTAGGGAGACTTTGCCGACCGCCAGCAGTAGTTTTACAGGCTGAAATATTTATAGCTGTGTGTGCTTGCTGATGCTGCAGTGCAGATGAAAAAGGACTGGCAATGACTGACCGGCATGGCCATCCAGCCCCCAGTCACCACCTTACAATTCCCTTATCACAGCCCGCTGTTTAGGCTACTGCCTGTCTGTCGCAGACAAAACATTGAACGAGGTGACAGTAGTCCCCAGCTAAATGCGAGATCATTACCTTGACCTCCGCCATTGATCCTATCTCCCTGCTCAGAATGTGTCAGTGTTAATTAAAGCTAGTGCAGGCTGTGACAACTGTGACATCCAACACAAAGACGCCGGGCCGTTACCTGAACACCGCAGGAGGTTGGTGGCACCTGAATCGGGGAGGACAGGCTCGTGGCAATGGCTGGAGCGGAATCAGTGGAATGGTATCAAATACATTAAACACATGGTTTCTATTTGTTTGATGCCATTCCATTAACTCTGTTCCAGACATTACTATGCGCTGTCCTCCCCCCACCAGCCTCCACTGCTGAACACATCTCAGGAGGAGCTGGAAAGAGACATAGGATATCTATCGCTTTAAAGGAAAACTCCACCCAAAAACTATATTTTCGTATTTGTTTCATTCGTCCATTGTTGATGTAGTCCTAAAATATTTTGCATGTCAGCAATCAGGTTTTCAAGATATATAACTTTCAAAATACAGAAATACATTTAGCATCACATGATGTTATGGGTGGAATTTTCCTTTAAGGTGGCAATCAGCAGTAGAAACAATATTATATGTTCCTAAAATGGCGATGCTTGACAATGTTCCGCTGTAGTAGCCTATTGCCACGTGGAAGTCCTAGAATTGACCAGTGGTTCCCAACCTGGGGTACTAGGGTCCCTGGGGGTACTTGGCCTCTCCACATGGGTTACTTGAGGAGACTCATGATACTATAGGCTTAGGCCTACTAGTAAAATGTACATGAGGGGGTAGTTCAGGAATTCAGTTGCAAAATTCAGGAGCAAAATTCAGTTGGTGGTAGGCGACAGTAACCGAAAAAAAAGTTTGGAGCCACTGGCCTAGACCTAGACTCCACCACCCGAACATGACACTCCTCAACAAATTTGTAAAGCTCACAGAGTGCACGCATATTATTGTTTATGCTACTAGTGACATCACAACATCTACACAAAAAAAACAACTTACTGAAAGATTGAAACCATTTATTGTATAATATAAAAGTTACATTTCATTGCCAACCTGTGTTTGATGTTTGCCATCTCCTGTACTGTATTTAGGGGGCGTGCGCATCATTAATTACTACTTCCTCATTAGGCCTATAGGCTATCTCGTCAGTGATGGCGGTAATCATTCCATTATGGTTAAATGTTGTTCCATTGCAATGAATTCCTTTCTGCATAAGTCAGCGACTGCAGTAATGATTATTCATGTCTGATTTGTAAAAGCTTGTTTGTCAGTAGCTAGGTTTCTATCCAATTGGTGACAGATTTGCATGCAAATATCTCAAATCTGTATGTGTGTACTAGCTATAGCTAGCCACTGTTTTTCGCCCCGCCTCTTCTTCTGTGGGGTTTATCGGCGGTTGGCATCCAACGTTATGGTCCATTGCCACCATCTACTGTACTGAAGCGCCCCTGCCCCCGGCCTATGTACCAGGGTCATAGCTTCAAAATGCATAAAAAAAAAGAATAAAGAGGGTTCCTGCAGATGCAGGAATGCCCACACGCAGGAATGCCCCGAAATGCGGGCTGCAGTTGCACCCATCTCTAATAAACTGTATGCTTTCCCGAGTCATAGTGGAAGGACCACACAACATATCATCACGTGACTCCAAGTTTACTTTGATATAGTTATTATATCAATATTTGTGGATAAAGACGTATCCACCACCATTTCTCGCATAATTAATTTTACAGACACAAAAAGATCCCACCTTGTCTAGCATATTTTGTTTTGTCGACATTTGGAAAGTTTACCATCCTGTCATGACATTTTTCATTTGGCATGTACTTTACTTGCATAAAAAAGTTGCATGGAAGCATGGTTTATTTAAGCTTCTTTATTGTACCCATTTTGACCTGTCTTTGAAAAACCGAACTGTTTGTGTGTTTACTGTTCAGCACGTGTTGGGAATGTCTGTTCAGGCTATATACCATCCTCTCGTCATTATTTACATGTTAGTCATTTAGCAGACGCTCTTATCCAGAGTGACTTAAAGGAGCAAACGGGGTTAAGTGCCTTGCTTAAGGGCACATCAACAGATTGTTCACCCTAGTTGGCTTGGGGATTCGAACCAGCGAACTTTTGGTTACTGGTCCAACACTCTTAACTACTATAGCGCTTGTTATACTCATTGCTCAGGTGTTATACTCATTGCCTTTTTGTGTTCAGTTGATTGGTATGTATTGTATTTAGCCTCTTGTAAATATCATTGAACATTTTGGACAATCCCTTTTTGCACTAGGCCTATCATCACCGGGCTGCACTCTAAATGAAACCAGCTGTATTTGCACCATATTTGTGTTCTCTGGCTTCCCTGTGTTCTCGAACCCTCCTAACTGGACTGGCAGATCCCGTAATATGGTAACACAACGGATATGTTCTCCTCTATCAGACTAACTCTGTCCAGTGGTGGAAAAACTACCCAATTGTAACACTTGAGTATTACTCAAGTAGAATTTTATTTGGATGTCATGTAACGGACATACACAAAATAGTCCAAATTGGTAAAGTGAAATGAAAAAAATTACTTAAAATTACAGAAAACGGAAAAGTGGTGCGTGGATATGTATTCACCCCCTGCTATGAAGCCCCTAAATAAGATCTGGTGCAACCAATTACCTTCAGAAGTCACATAATTTGTATAATAAAGTCCACCTGTGTGCAATCTAAGTATCACATGATCTCTCACATTATCTCAGTATATATACACCTGAAAGGCCCCAAAGTCTGCAACACCAGTAAGCAAGGGGCACCACCAAGCAAGTGGCACCATGAAGACCAAGGAGCTCTCCAAACAGGGTCAGGGACAAAGTTGCGGAGAAGTACAGATCAGGGTTGGATAATAAAAAAATATCTGAAACTTTGAACATCCCACATAGCACCATTAATTACATTATCAAAATGTTTTAAGAATATGGCACCACAACAAACCTGCCAAGAGAGGGCCGCCCACCAAAACTCACAGACCAGGCAAGGAGGCATCAATCAGAGAGGCAACAAAGATACCAAAGACAACCCTGAATGAGCTGCAAAGCTCCACAGCGGAGATTGGAGTATCTGTCCGTAGGACCACTTTAAGCCGTACACTCCACAGAGCTGGGATTTACAGAAGAGTGGACAGAAACATGCCATTGCTTAAAGAAAAAAATAAGCAAACACGTTTGGTGTTCACCAACAGGCATGTGGGAGACTCCCTAAACACAAGAGTGGTTTAAGGGGAAAGATTTAAATGTCGTGGAATGGCCTAGTCAAAGCCCAGACCTCAAACCAATTGAACATCTGTGGTATGACTTAAAGAATGCTGTACACCAGCATAACCCATTCAACTTGAAGGAGCTACAGTAGGTTTGCCTTGAAGAATGGGCAGAAATCCCCGTGGCTAGATGTGCCAAGCTTATAGAGACATACTCCAAAGAGACTTGCAGCTGTAATTGCTGCAAAAGGTGGCTCTACAAAGTATTGACTTTGGGGGGGTGAATAGTGATACACGCTCAAGTTTTCCATTTGTTTTGTCTTACTTCTTGTTTGTTTCACCCCCAAAATTATTTTGCATCTTCAAAGTGGTAGGCATGTTATGTAAGTCAAATGATACAACCCCCCCCCCCCCCCCCCCCCCAAAAAAAAATCAAATTTAATTCCTGGTTGTAAGGCAACAAAATAGGAAAAATGCCAAGGGGGGTGAATACTTTCACAAGCCACTGTATATTCAACAGTTGACATTTGTATTCACCCGCAACCTTGTATTCACCCGCAACCTTTAATCTGGAAAAACCATTTCAGTAACGTTTGCAAATTTTTTTTAATTAAATGATTGGATTAATCAATGTACACAGATATTCAAAACAGATATTCAAAACAATTCTAAAGAATCTACCTGCAGTAGAGCATGCTGGGACAAAAATATAATTTGTTATCATATCTAAAAATATATATATTTATATATGTGACTTCTCATTTACTTTTGAGTCAATACCACATTTTCATTGACTGAGTTCTGCTTACCATAAATATTTGGTTAAAAATGCCTTTGGATTTACAGTGCATCCATTTACAAATCCAAATGCTATCAAGTTTATGGTTATGGATACATTGTCCTTATCATGTACACAGAATTACAATTTCCTTCAGCAAACAGACATAATGGGAAGAATGTATCATAATATACGCCACCAGCAAGCCTTTTGGGCAATGCATTATATCACCAGTAGGGGTGGCCAACACACTTAGCATGGAATATTTATAATACCCCACATCAACTTCATGAATTGTAATTCATTCAAAAATGGAACACATTCCTAATATTTTTTGGTCTTGTCCATTCACCCTCTGAATAGCACACATACACAATCCATGTCTCAGTTGTCTCAAAAATCCTTTAATCTGTCTCCTCCCTTTCATCTACACTGATTGAAGTGGATTTAATAAGTGACATCAATAAGGGATCATAGCATTCACTTGGGTTCACTTTGTCAGTCTATGTCATGGAAAGAGCAGGTGCTCTTGATGTTTTGTATACTCAGTGTATGCCTAGTGTCTTTTCGCAAGTTATTACTTAATAACGTAAAAATGTCCATTATAGTCAATGAAAATTCTTGAATTGGAATTTCCCAATTTGATTAAAATGAAATGGTGTTTGACTCCAATCTCCTCTTATTCAGTATCCTCCTATGTAGTAATACATTAATAAACAGTGAATAAAGTGGATAACAGTCGAAATGTGTGGATGTCAGAAGACAGTTTACACCATAATAGCCTTCGTCTGCTTGCGAAAACGGGTAGATTTTTTTTTTTTTTTTTTTTACAAATACTGTAAACTTAACATTAAAACAGACCATTTTGGTGCTCTTACATCCTGGGACGTTCATATTGTATTTCCCCGTTTGTCTGCGATATGGTAACCATCCATCTGCCCTTATGTCATTTGTAAACAAACTACAGTGCTGGCACATGACTGCCGCTGGCCGCTTGTCATCTAAATTAAATATGGCATTATAATACTGTGTGTTGGATAACTGAGCGCTGCAAACGACCTACCACGTTCGCAGCCATGGTGGGACATAGAAGATGCTTCTTGCTGCAGTGTTTGATTTTGACGGATTTTGAAAGCATTTGGTTTACATGCTCGATGGTTACACCAGGGATATTAGAAAAACTCTATTATTATCTAGTATCTACTGTGCTAACGGAAGTTTAATGAGTGATATACTTGCTATTTTGTCTCGGGTCGACAGCGCGCGTGTTTGAGTTGGAATTTGGACCAGGGTAGGTGTTCTGGTGGTTTTCGCACCAGATATAACGTGGCACCGTAAGATATCGTAACCCCTTTTAACCACGATGTTTTCTTCGAATTAAACTAGTAATATTTCTGCTGGCATTTGGGTAGGTAGGCTATCCGAAATCGAAGGACAAGAAAACACCTGCAACACATGGGGATATTTTTATACCGGTTGGTGGGTACGTACTACATCACTCTTTCCTCTGGTCCGATAAACTGTTGAATTTTGGGTTATAGCCCTGTGATCTGCGTAGACTATTCCAGGTTGAGCAGTCGAGCTTTTTTTTTGTTATGTTGTGTTGTGGGTACACCTTTAAAGATGTTTTCACCATTGAGATCATGGCATCCATGCACCATGCTTGGGCTTTCATAGAATGTTCCCCAAAAAATAATTGAAGTCATTAATATTTTCTCATTATTACGTTATGAGTTTCGTTTTTGTCCAAGGAAGGCCATGAATTGATGACTGACCCAAAATAGGCCAAATTGGGCTGTCACATAGGGCTAGCCCAAGATTGATGAGTACAGTGTATACAGGCACCTAGTGCTATGCACCTACCCCTGAGGAGTATGTAGAATGTAGCTAGAAAGCATTGCATTTATCTTCCAAACATCCCCAGAATCTATATGGCATAGTACATAGAGACAGAGCTCTGTGTGGAACTATACTTGTCCCATTTAAAGGGACTAGATGTCCATGTCCATGTTACTGTACAGCAAGACAGCCAGTTTAGAGGCCCATCTGGTTTCATATAAAATCCAAGTATCTATCCTAGTGCTCTATTAGTAGCTGTAGAGGATGATGCCAACCCACTGACTATGTTACATAATGTTCATGAGAAGTTATTACAATTTCATTGATTGTCCTCATTCCCATCCTCCTTTTTGGGCTCTTTTTCTACATATTGATCTGGGTATCCAGAAACTGTCCGATCCCGGGTTGGTAACACCAACTAATCAACTCAATTTCTGCCTTTTGATAAATACAAAAAAAAGACGGAGCTCACAGAGCAAAATGAATGAATAAATAACCATCGATTTTTCTGCGGGGGAGGGGGGGGGGGTATAAAGTCTTATCTTGATCTTCACATTTTAGCTTGTCAATAATACGGTCACATCACCATGCAACTTGTGCTTTGATGTTGTGAGACAACTGGCGTTGACTGTCTGAATATCTGATCTGTAGTCAGCTCAGCTCATGACGGCTCATGACGGTAATGGTCATGGCAGCCTGTTGACCAAAGCCAATATGCAGATGTTATTACTGTCTGGCTCAGTCCCACAGTCTGCCTTGGACCTGAAATACCAAGCCAAGCCAGGTCCAATCTCTGCATTAGCCTCATTGGGCCTGGGCAGAAATGCCAAAGAGGTATGATGTGATGTTAGAGTCAGCCAAGAGGGAATAACACCTCAGTCACCGTAAAACAAAGTTGACACGACTACAAAATTAGATGAATGCTTCCTCTCTCTCTCTCTCTCTGTTTCACTCCTGCCCTGTACCTCTTCAGCTCTAGCACTGCACATCCCCCTTGTCTCTGGCACCTCAAACGCCATTGAAGTTGCCAAGAACTACTCCAAAGCCTGTGAGTTTTCTCTGTGTTTTTACATGATGTTCCAATGCTCAGTACTGTACTTAACCCTGGCTTCTTATACAAGGGGATGCACGGGTTATATCATACATGGATGTGGGTATATGAATGTCCAAGGCAGTCTGTCTAATGTATAATACAGGAGTCGTGGTCCGTGAACTAGAACCTAAGAGATTTTAGCAGCTGCCTGGAAGACGCAACGTTATGTAAGAGCACTATGCACCTTTGGTTAGCATGACATTAGATACTCCTCTTTTAAAACAGGACTTGAAACCTAATTCACAATGACAGGGGCTTTGTGATGGCAGGCAGTGCAGTCGTCCCTCATGCCGTGTGCACCGAGTAAACGTCTTCGTATGTGACTCACCTCATTTGAATATGAAAACACACGTGCACACAGCGCTCAAAGTAGTGACCCGCGTATAATACACTGCTCGATTCATTTACATATGGATATATTTTTTCCGAAACTAGAAAATGAAATCATTTCCACCGAGTTACAAATCCAGTCTCCGGACGCCTCAATGGGATACTTCGGGATTTTGGCAATGAGGCAATTTATCTACTTCCCCAGAGTCAGATGATCTTGTGGAGACCATTTTTTATGCCTCTGTCTCTAGAATGAAGAAAGTTAGAGGTCGTTTCGTGAGGCAGTGCTAACTGGCATTAGCGCAATGACTGGAAGTCAGTGGGTATCTGCTAGATGCCCATAGACTTCCAGTCATTGCACTAATTCTAGTTAGCAATTGCGCTAACTGCACACAGAGCAATAGAAATTGTATCCACGAGTTCATCTGACTCTGGGGAAGTAGATAGATTCATTGCCAAAATCCCAAAGTATCCCTTTAATATTGTATGTAGAGGGGTCCTGGGATTGATCGGAACACTCAGACCCTGTGGTCATGTACCAGAAAGACTAATGAACACAGGGCAGCGTGGGTGGCCCCTTGGCTGCACAC
Source organism: Oncorhynchus kisutch (assembly GCF_002021735.2). Taxonomy (NCBI): domain Eukaryota; kingdom Metazoa; phylum Chordata; class Actinopteri; order Salmoniformes; family Salmonidae; genus Oncorhynchus; species Oncorhynchus kisutch. The sequence continues at coordinate 57,605,436 of NC_034181.2, read as the reverse complement.
CACACACAAATCTTCACAAGTACACACATGCATGTGCCTCAGGCTTTATAAACAACAGGGAGCCTGTCACTCACATCACTCTCCTCCCTCTCTCTCTCTCTCTCTCTCTCTCTCTCTCTCTCTCTCTCTCTCTCTCTCTCTCTCTCTCTCTCTCTCTCTCTCTCTCTCTCTCTCTCTCTCTCTGTCTCCTTCTCCCCCCTCTCAATCTCCCTCCCTTCTGCCTGCCCTTGCAGATGAGGACATCGCCCTTCTGTGCAGAAGAGAGAAGCTCAAGTTCGGCACCTGCCTCATTAACCGGCTGAAATGTTACTATAAGAAGGACTGTGGAAGGGAGTACATGTTGATGAAATTAATATGCTCAGGTAAGGGACACATCCTTGCATGTTTACTGCACATTTTTATGTTAATTGTCTTAATTGTTCTTGTCATGGTGTATACTAGACTGATTATCCACACAATATTTAAGCAATACGGCCTGAGGGGGTGTGGTATATGGCCAGTATACCACGGCTAAGGGCTGGATCCAGGCACTCCGCATCGCGTCATGCCGAAGACCAGCCCTAGTTGTTGTATATTGGCCATGTACCACAAACCCCTGAGGCGCCTTATTGCTATTATAAACTGGTTACCAACATAATTAGAACAGTAAAAATACATGTTTTGTCGTACCCGTGGCCAATCAGCATTCAGGGCTCGAACCACCCAGTTTGTAATATATGTATAATGACTAAGAACATGTAACTCTTCTTTTTAGAGAAACAATAATAACCATGGAAACATATGTCTGGGATGTGATTGAGAACATCTCTTTCTGTCTTTAGTTGATTAAATAGTGTAGTTGTAAGCTTCCTCTGGCACTCTTCAGCTCATCAATTTACCTGACAGGAATGCAGACCCCAGAGCCAATCCGCAGAGAACTGAACCACTTAAATAACGACCTAAGGTGTCTTAAATCTATGGTGACTTTCTAAAGTGGTAGCCGTTAGTGCTAGTAGTGTTGATTGACATAACTTCATTATATCACTGTACGTACAGCGTTATGGGAATAGACATGCCAGGCTGTCAAAATGACACCAAAAAATGTTCCTGCTTAAAAATAAACGGGTGAATAAATTGATATTGCAAACGCGGGTTGTCATCCATCCTCAAAATGTGATGTTCCAGTCGTAATACATGGCTTGGAGGCACAAACTGTCGGTGGAAAAAAAACAGTTACCTCCCTGCCTGGTTGATTTTTAATCAGGGTCTTTTTTTCTTCCTCATTGACACAAACATGGTTTGTACGTCAGTAGTGACCACGTGTTGCCTTATTGTGTTAAAAATGTGCCTCAGGGAAAGACTGTGCCATTTTGCCTTTTACATAACACCTCCATCTCTGATATATGATCTATTGGCTGCTAGGTAGCCTCGGTCCTTTATAAGTACCTTTCCAGTGAACAGCATGTCCCCTCGGCCACTAATGCAGCCTGACCTTTCACTAAACTGTTTGCAGAGAGAGAAAATTGTGCCCACAAACGGCTGCAGTCAGTCAGTGAAACCTCGGTGCGTCATGTGGTCCCTGGCACTCTTTAGAAGAGCTCTATAACAAGCCACAGAGGGCTCCTCTACCAGCCACAATATCTATCTCCTGACTGACTGTTGGGGAGGGCTGGGATCAGGGAGGACATTTGTACCCGTTAAAGCTGGCTCTTGTGGGATTTTATGGCATCCGTATTCTACATACATAACCATTGAAATCTGAATAAAGTCATGTCAAGATGAGAGGAAATGTTTCAACTCTTGCATGTTTAGACCGCACACAGACTGTTGTGTTGGTATCAATAAACTAAGCTGTAATGGGAGTTTTCCCAGTGATGAAGGGTGGCTAAACCTATACACTCTTGCTGGCTGCTCTGCCAATCATAGCTCCTCTCAAAGTAAAACTCACCAATACCAGCTCTCCCTCTAATCTATAATTCACAGCTCATCCCTCTCTCACCTGAAATGTCACCAGCCCCCTAGGCTGTGGAATGACTTTCGGTGGATGGACTCCCCGCTCTCGGCCAAGCTGTAAAAAAAAAATGAATAAGAGTAAAACAAATAGATAAAGAGAATGGAAAGGTAGGATCTTTTTAGGTTCCTCTATGGACATGCCACTATGCCCAACACAGTCCTTTATGTTGACACTGTAGCTGAAGACATTCTTTTATGTTTTGTTGGGGGGGGGGGGGGGGGAATCACCCCTCAACATGTGGCTGGCCAAGTGTGTTGCTACTATTTCACTACCTCAGTGTTAGGTGTAGAACCTCACTTTCCACAAACAGATCACTGAGAATGTCTTTGAGAAATGAATTTGCCATGTTAAAAATGTCTTTGTAATCTGAATGCCATGATAGCAGATATTATCTAAGCGATCTTTATTTCTTAATGCCTTTCCTTTTGAGGACCTGTAATATAATACAGATGTTAATATTACAATTTGATATACTTTTACATTTAAATACATTCAATGGATGAATCCTCTCATCTTGATAAAATATATGTGCATTAATGTAATAATGTATTCGTTCAGATATTACCTGCTTCATACTGTACGCCCAAGTGTACTATTTGCACTGTTTGCAGTGAATAGATAACCGCCAGCGTCCTGAATCTCCTGTTAACCTTCCATTAGTCACAGTGCAGATATCTGCTTCAGCTCTCAAATGGAGGCACTGGCTCTGTGCTCCCATGTCAAATCAAATAGTAGAGTGGTTTTCATGGATACAGCACTATCCTCTTCACTTTGGTCTTGTTTATTCTTTGTCATAGTAATTCACTTCCAAGAAATATCGTCACCCCATACTAGTGTGGCAGCGACACTGTATTACGTTGGTGTTTTGTTTCATCGTTCTGATTGAGAACGGGTCTTCAGTGAAGGACAGCTCGCTGAAGGGTAAAGGCTACAGATGGGACATCGGGGCTCTATCCTTGAGAAGGACACTTAGCCCAAATTGTTTGTCTAAATATCCAGCTGTAGAAGTGGATGATATGTAAATCTATCCACCTCCCGGTGGATCAGGGCATCTGCTGAGTGGGTAAATAAATAATGTAAAGAGCAGCAAGTGGCTGACTAATGCTGCCACTTTGTCATCATGCCCCTCTCCTGATTTGACCTTCTCCTCACCGCTGCCAATGCAGACCTAGGGACTGTGACGGTGGCTCTAGATCCCCTGGAGTGGTCCTGCTGTGGCCCTACTTACGCCCGCCCTGTTGGCTGTCTGTCAGAGTAGGGGCATACAGGAACAGACAGGCTGTACTCCCTCGACAGGATGCACTCCCCAGACCACATCCATCACCACTGTGTAATGTACCGTTCCTCAACATCCACAACAACCGGCGTTTCTCTACACCAGGAAAACACCAGATCTTGTCATCTGTGTTATCTGGTCTGTGTGTGCTGTCTTTTGTTTGTGTGTGAATAGCTGTTTGCAACTTGTACAATTTTGGAGATGTGGCGAACTGGGATGATGATTCTATGGGCGAGGGAAGGTTTTAACACAATCAGTTTGAGTTTGTTTGGAAATCCAATGCATGTAAATGTCAACGTACAACACCCAAACGTCAATGTGCAATCACACCAATCATATCCTACACTGTAATTACAATGGGTTTGCCCACAGTATGTAACGCTGTGTAAATATACATTTTAGCAACACCTATTATGAAGCCTTTTCACAGACAAAAGTTGAGGCATGTCGTCTTTCCAAAACCTATTTCGGTGACTTAATATTTTATAGGGAGATGGCCACTTCAGTTGTTCTCTCCTTAAACACTTAAACATCTGAACGTCAGAATGTATTCAATGATGTACAGTACACTGAGTGTACAAAATATTAAGAACACCTGCTCTTTCCATGACATAGACTGACCAGGTGAATCCAAGTGGAAGCTATGATCCCTTATTGATGTCACTTGTTAAATCCACTTCAAGCAGTGTAGATGAAGGGGAGGAGACGGGTTAAAGAAGGATTTTTAAGTATTAACACAGTTGAGACATGGATTGTGGTGTGCCATTCAGAGGGAGAATTGGAAAAAGAAAAAAATGGAAGTGACCTTGAACAGGTTATGGTAGTAGGAGCCAGGTGCACCGGTTTGTGTCAAGAACTGCAATGCTGCTGGGTTTTTCATGCTCAACAGTTTCACATGTGTATCAAGAATGAGGGGTTCCTAATATTTGGTATACTCAGTGTATTTCCTTTTTGTCTTTTCATCAATGAGCCAATCCTATTGCACCCTTTTGCATCTTAATGTGTATGATTGTTTACTCCCAGCAAATCATGTCATCAGAAAAAAGCACCTGTCAGTAAAAAAATGGGACCGGAATTTAAACGGTCTGTTCCAGTTCAGCGCACATGATCTACGAGTACAATGGTACCCATGATCCTTTGCTTATCCATCAGAAATTGGCGCATTTGCACATTTTTGTTGCATTTTCACTTGGTCCAAGTATGACCATCTAAATGCATATTAGGATATGTGAGATTTTAGAATATGGAGGCTGGGGATAAAATGCCAAGATGGTTCCGCTTCAGTTCCCTTGTCACAGTAGAAAGAAGAAACTATTAAAAGCGTTGCAGGTGGCCAGATAGTGGTGGCAGATGTCAGGTGAATTCTCCCTGTGCCTTTTGGAAGAAAAGCTTTGCAATTAGCGGTCAAGCTTTCTTAATAGCGTCTGATAATTGCAATGGCAAACTGCTACGGGGTGGAGTGATTGAGACAAGAGGAGGATGGAGACAATTGGTCCTTCGCGACTGCCTCCATTCACATGAATTGCTTTAGACATATTCCTTTAGTCTATCACTTTGTCTATGCCTTAGTCTATTGATCCCTCTGTTCGCCATTTACAGCAAATGGATCCATTAACTTCCAATATGTAAGACGTTTCGGTCGAAGCATGATGAGACATGATGAGGATGAATGTGTCTGTGAACACGATGCCTGGAAAATGGCTCCAGAACACTGTCGGCAGAAGGAACCATCAGGAAGGGTTATTGTGTTCTGGTCTTAACACCCCAAGCATCCGTTCCTCCACACGTTGCAAAAGCAATAGGATTTCTCAAAGCGGGAAATGTGCTTACACATGCCATACCCAGTTCACAGCTGTGGATACAATACGCAAAGGTCAGTAGTGCCCTGTGGCAAGCATGCTTCTCCCTATACCCAGCTGTACCCTAGGGCCCAGCTAATAAGTTACCCTTTGTATTGTGTCACCCTGTATGATTTAAGTTCCCCAAGGTCTCAGATGAAGGCCTGTAGTGTACAGTATGTTAGGTATGGACATCCGTCTCCCCCCCAGTTGAGAAGTCAGGACAGATACAGTAGGAGGGAGCAGGGGTTATTACATCAACTAGAAGCAGGGGTTATTGGAGAGGCTTTAACAAGATTAAGAGGCTGCACTGTGGCCTCATCCCGTGGTCTCAGTGTGCCAGCCGTGACAGTGAGAGTGGGATCAAAAGCAGCCAAATCCCGCTGAAATGGGCCCTGCTATTGGCCCTCCTCACCCACTAAACCTCAGAGGTCTAGGATAATGCCGGGCCGGGCCTCGTCACCTGGCTGTCTGTTTGTTTGGGAGGTGCAGCAGCCATGGCCCGCACATGCAGGTTTATCCCCGGTACTCCCCTAATCTGGGTCAAATGACATGGGGAGAGCTCTCCTTTAAATGGCCGCCCCTCCTCCCAAAGTGTCTAATTATCTTAGAGGGATAAAGTGCAGTGAAGTCATGGGCTGCTTGCTGTCCTTGACGGTGTTTTAGGACGGTGGGTAAAAGCTGACTCTACACACATACTTCAATAACAGTGCATTTAAATGATGCTGTAGTCCTAATCAAGAAGCCATGCTGAATCTAATGGACTGATGCAATGTTGAGTGTCGTATGACCTTGAGCACTGGCATTTCACTCTGTGAAAGCCTTTCAATGGGGCTTTGTGTACCTTGAGTAATCAACTGTTCTTCAGAGCTCACTTGAATCACATGGATAATCATGATAAGCAAAAACCTGTCCCCCGCCCCGCCCGCTCTGTCTCTAGCATGGCATCACAGTAAACCTGGTCCCCTGAGGAACTCTGTAGAAGTGTAGCTGGCTGGCCGCCACGGGCGATCCAAACTGGTTTGATCCAGAATGAGTGTAGCTCAATTATTCACTCACTCCCTTTCGGGGTTCGGTTGTCTTAATTTGTCTTTCCACGGATCCCCCTCAGAAGGATCTCCGTATGAAGTTTCCCCACCGGCTAGAGCCTCTGGCAGAGCCTGGATAAGGACAGGATGCCTGTGCTCTCAGACACCTCAAAGTCTAGGCCAATTATGGCGAAGCGGACATCACTTTTGACAGACTTATGCACTTTTCACCATTTCATATCTTCCTGACAGTACCCACAACAGCTTTGAGTGAAGCAGCTTCCTTTGCCTGAATCCACAGAGGCTGAATGATCCACAATATGAATGGAAATAAAGTCAGAGGCTAACCAAACTCAAGAGCACAGTGCATTTTCTTCTTCTTCTTCTTCTTCAATATCTCCTTGTTCTTGTAAAGCCAGGCCACGCTGTAGGGAGGCACAGCCAGTCAATGATTTGATCTCGTAATCTTCTATTGAATTAATAGAATCAAAAGGTATCAACTTTCATTCTGCAAGTTCCTCCCTGGTCACTGTGTTTTGGTGAGCCAGTACCTGCCACTGTTAGATAACCCACTTGTAATGATAACAATTTGTTCTGAATTGAAGTCTTCCATTTTATGATATGACCTAGCTCTTCCGCTACTTTGAGTTAGAATCATTTCCTGTAGCTGTTGTTTCATGCTGCCTGTCCTGTGCTGTTACTGTGGCAAGAGGGACAGACAGTCCCAGTCAGGTTTGGCCCTAGATTAGTATAGGAAATGACACATTCATACCTAACCCCATTAATCCTCTTTAGACTGATGGTGTCTGGACTTCTGGGATAGGAGCACTGTCATACTTCCACCTCAACGGGAGATAAACTAATCATATTTCATTTTCTTGTTTTCACCATGGCAGCCTCAAGGGAATTGGTCAGACCCTTTATTTTCCACACCGTTAGAATCTAGATTGGTGAATCATTGGCAAATCTACAGGGCTCTACTGTTTCCATTGCTCAGTGCTCAAAAAAAGTATTGTCTGTAAAGGGGGATTTTCCCCTTTTCAAACACCACTCTTTTGAAAAGTGTCCGGTCCAGTAGAAATGGGGTAGGGATTTTGAGTCATTTCAAACTGCTGCCAGGCAGATGAGCAAAAATATCTATTTTAGGATTCATCATGTATTTAATGTGAAATATGCAAAACCTAATTCCTCTGACTCTAATTCTGTTGCAGTGATGATGAATGATGGGATTGGGTTAATGGATCTAGAATAGTGAATCTATGGTGATGCCGCGACATCACACACATACGCACGCATGCACGCACAAAATACACAACAACAGCAACAACAAACCTCCTGGTAAATGAGTATGGTTGGATGTGGAAGAACACTGGTATAATAATGATTATCTGTGCCATCCCTTCTGTGGTGTATTAATAGGTGAGCCAAAATGCACAGAGACTTAAGCCTCTGTGATCCAGTTTGACCCAGATATTCATTCCCCCTCCACGGCTCTGTGACCCACATCCAATCATATCCAACTTCCCTTCATGTATAATATTGTGGCGGTGTTATGCTGTGAAGGAGGCTGTGATAGTAACACTGTCTGCTAAAAGGCATTGTGCCCAGATACAGTATTAGGTTGCATCTCTGAGACAGATACAGTTCATTTATTGCAACATACAGATGTTACTGTTTTGTATCACTTGTAATCTCAATGAACTGTCTCAATAGAATAAGCTAAATAGTTTGTGTGTCTTTGCAAAATAGGGGCCACTGCTATCTATCTCATTCATGCATATCAGTTGGGATCACAGGAGGCTGCTGAGGGGAGGACGTTATCAAACACATGGAAACCATGTGTTTAATGTGTTCAATACCATTCCATTGATTCCTTTCCAGCCATCCCTTCCAGCCATTCCTTTCCACCCATCCTACTCAATTAAGGTGCCACCGGGCTCCTGTGGTTGGGATATCGTAGTGATTGAAGGTGTGACAGGGCCGTTGTGGAAGAGACTGATGTCTATTGGGTTTTTTGCTGTTCTGTGGACTGCTTGCCCTCTTTTTACACCAGCCTCTGGGTTTTAGAATCAGATCTCTGATGATTTGTCTTACAGCCAGATGAACAGCCAAGACCATACAGTAGGCAGGAAATGGGTCACACCATGTATTGTGTAAAACATAAAGCACACTGTGGTTGGCTGTCTTTGTCACATTGAATCAAGGAGCTGACGATAAGAGAGCTGGGTACACGTGGGTTTGGTCCTCTTTCTTCATAGCTCTGTTTTTGTCTACTGTTCATTTGTCTGTGGGTCCTATTTGGTTGAATTTGTGTGTGAGCAAGAGAAATATTAGAGAGAGAGAGAGAGAGAGAGAAAATATGGGGGATAAAGAGATAGAGAGATGGGGAGGGAGAGAGATGAGGAAGAGAGTGTGAAGGAGGGGGAGAGGGAGAAAGAGAGAGAGAGAGCGTGGGGAGAGTGTGTGTTCTTAGTATTGGTCCCTGTGGAGCTGTTGCTCTGTGCAGTCACAGTGTGCCCTGGCCTGGTCAGCAGCTGTCGTGTCATCCAGACTCCAGCCTGATTCTGATGGCTGTGCTGCAGGATGACCTTGAGCCGCTGAATCAGTCTCATGCGAAATTGATTTGGGAGGGTTGCTGTGGAGATGGCTGCATGGATGACAGACTGCCCAGAAAACAGCAGTCCCATCCCAAGTCACAGTCAGGGAGCAACAGTGGCATCTCAGCCCTGTAGGCTCCTTTCAACACTGAATGTGAAAGGAGGGAACATCACTGCGACGATCAGATCCATTATAACCCATCCATCAACCAGCCAGCCAACAGAGTCTGTCTACCACAGGGTGTGAGAATGACTTCTTACCACCCACTAGTAACATGCAGGCAACGGGTGAAATTATAAGATATTATCACACACAGAAGCTGTTATATGGACCAGGCATGGCTTGGCTAGTATGTGTGGTATGTTCTTACTATAGTACGTATAAACAGGTGTAGTACAGATATAGTATCATCATTTGATCACTCTGTTGTGGCTGAGTATTTTCCTTCAAATTCAAAAAATATATATTCACAGAAAACCAGCAGTTCTCTTTCTTTCTCACTCACTCAAACGCACCAGACAGAATAAATGCCCTACTGCTGTAGGTCCTACTACTGCGACATTCAAATGTACTCAAAATGTATCTGAAATTCAATTCAATGCATCAACAACCGTAGTTTTATATATTCTGAACAAAAGTATAAACGCAACCATTACAAAGATTTTACTGAGTTACTGCTCATATGTGGAAATCAGTCAATTGAAATACATGTATATTCATTAGGACCTAATCTATGGATTTCACATGGCTGGGAATACAAATATGCATCTGTTGGTCGTGGATCAGAAAACCACTCAGTATCTGGTGTAACCAGAATCTTGTCCCATTCCTCTTCAATAGCTCCGTGAAGGGATCTAGAACATGCTCTCGTACACGTTGATCCAGAGCATCCCAAACATATATATATTTTTTATTTTTTTTACCTTTATTTAACCAGGTAGGCAAGTTGAGAACAAGTTCTCATTTACAATTGCGACCTGGCCAAGATAAAGCAAAGCAGTTCGACAGATACAACGACACAGAGTTACACATGGAGTAAAACAAACATACAGTCAATAATACAGTATAAACAAGTCTATATACAATGTGAGAAAATGAGGTGAGAAGGGAGGTAAAGGCAAAAAAGGCCATGGTGGCAAAGTAAATACAATATAGCAAGTAAAACACTGGAATGGTAGTTTTGCAATGGAAGAATGTGCAAGGTAGAAATAAAAAATAATGGGGTGCAAAGGAGTAAAATAAATTATTTAATTAAATACAGTTGGGAAAGAGGTAGTTGTTTGGGCTAAATTATAGGTGGGTTATGTACAGGTGCAGTAATCTGTGAGCTGCTCTGACAGTTGGTGCTTAAGGAGAGGGAGATAAGTGTTTCCAGTTTCAGAGATTTTTGTAGTTCGTTCCAGTCATTGGCAGCAGAGAACTGGAAGGAGAGGCGGCCAAAGAAAGAATCGGTTTTGGGGGTGACTAGAGAGATATACCTGCTGGAGCGTGTGCTACAGGTGGGAGATGCTATGGTGACCAGCAAGCTGAGATAAGGGGGGACTTTACCTAGCAGGGTCTTGTAGATGACATGGAGCCAGTGGGTTTGGCGACGAGTATGAAGCGAGGGCCAACCAACGAGAGCGTACAGGTCGCAATGGTGGGTAGTATATGGGGTTTGGTGACAAAACGGATTGCACTGTGATAGACTGCATCCAATTTGTTGAGTAGGGTATTGGAGGCTATTTTGTAAATGACATCGCCAAAGTCGAGGATTGGTAGGATGGTCAGTTTTACAAGGGTATGTTTGGCAGCATGAGTGAAGGATGCTTTGTTGCGAAATAGGAAGCCAATTCTAGATTTAACTTTGGATTGGAGATGTTTGATATGGGTCTGGAAGGAGAGTTTACAGTCTAACCAGACACCTAAGTATTTGTAGTTGTCCACGTATTCTAAGTCAGAGCCGTCCAGAGTAGTGATGTTGGACAGGCGGGTAGGTGCAGGTAGCGATCGGTTGAAGAGCATGCATTTAGTTTTACTTGTATTTAAGAGCAATTGGAGGCCACGGAAGGAGAGTTGTATGGCATTGAAGCTTGCCTGGAGGGTTGTTAACACAGTGTCCAAAGAAGGGCCAGAAGTATACAGAATGGTGTCGTCTGCGTAGAGGTGGATCAGAGACTCACCAGCAGCAAGAGCGACCTTATTGATGTATACAGAGAAGAGAGTCGGTCCAAGAATTGAACCCTGTGGCACCCCCATAGAGACTGTCAGAGGTCCGGACAGCAGACCCTCCGACCCTCCAGACATGCTCAATGGGTGACATGTCTGGTGAGTATGCAGGCCATGGAAGAACTGGGACATTTTCAGCTTCCAGGAATTGTGTACAGATCCTTGTGACATGAGGCTGTGCATTATCATGCTGAAACATGAGGGGATGGCGGCGGATGAATGGCACGACAATGGGCCTCAGGATCTCGTCAAGGTGTCTCTGTGCATTCAAATTGCCATCGATAAAATGTAATTATATTCGCTGTCCATAACTTACGCCTTCCCATACCATAACCCCACCGCCACCATAGGGCACTCTGTTTACAACGTTGACATAAGCAAACTGCTCACCCAAATTACACCGTACACGTGGTCTGCGGTTGCGAGGCCGGTTGGACGTACTGTCAAATTCTCTAAAATGACGTCGGAGGCGGCTAATTGTAGAGAAATTAACATTATATTCTCTGACAACATCTCTGGTGGACATTCCTACAGTCAGCATGCCAATTGTATGCTCCCTCAAAACTTCAGACATCTGTGGCATTATGTTGTGTGACAAAACTGCACATTTTAGAGTGGCCTTTTATTGACCCAGCACAAGGTGCACCTGTGTATTGAGCATGCTGTTTTATCAGGTTCTTGATATGCTACACCTGTCAGATGGATGGTAGAGACAACAATACATCACGCAAAGCAGCCACAACTGTCAGTAAGAGTGTTCATGATTGAGCCTTTGAATGAAGAGATAAGAGATAAACTGTCCAGTTTGAGTGTTTTTGCAGCTCGTTCCAGTCGCCAGCTGCAGCGAACTGAAAAGAGTAGCGACACAGGGATGTGTGTGCTTTGGGGACCTTTAACAGAATGTGACTGGCAGAACGGGTGTTGTATGTGGAGGATGAGGGCTGTATTAGGAATCTCAGATAGGGGGGAGTGAGACCTAAGAGTGTTTTTATAAATAAGCATCAACCAGTGGGTCTTGCAACGGGTATACAGAGATGACCAGTTTACAGAGGAGTATAGAGTGCAGTGATGTGTCCTATAAGGAGCATTGGTGGCAAATCTGTTGGCCAAATGGTAAAGAAAATCTAGCCGCTCGAGAGCACCCTTACCTGCCAATCTATAAATTATGTCTCCATAATCTAGCATGGGTAGGATGGTCATCTGAATCAGGGTTAGTTTGGCAGCTGGGGTGAAGGAGGGGCGATTACAATAGAGAGAACCAAGTCTAGATTTAACTTTAGCCTGCAGCTTTGATGTTTGCTGAGAGAAGGACAGTGTACCGTCTTGCCATACTCCCAAGTACTTGTATGAGGTGACTACCTGAAGCTCTAAACCCTCAGAGGTAGTAATCACACCGGTGGGGAGAGGGGCATTCTTCTTACCAAACCACATTATCTTTGTTTTGGAGGTGTTCAGAACAAGGTTAAGGGCAGAGAAAGGTTGTTGGACACTAAGAAAACTTTGTTGTAGAGCATTTAACACAAAATCCAGGGAGGGGCCAGCTGTGTATAAGACTGTATCATCTGCATATAAATGGATGAGAGAGTTTCCTACTGCCTGAGCTATGATGTTGATGCAAATTGAGAAGAGCACAGTGTGGAGGGTGTTATATATCCAGGAGTTTGGGAAGATGTATGGGATTCCACCTAGTAGAAAGAGTGATCCTATCAGACACACCCCAAACTGCTGTGTCAGCTCAGGTATCAGCAAACATCTCCAGTGTGAGCCTCAGCTCTAACAGGCTCCTGAATTCCTGCTTTCATGTGTCAAAGCCTGCAGTGCCTTGCTCATAAATTACCCATGAGCCCCTGTGTGAGTATCATACCCACCTCCTGGCTGCCTGGTCTGGCAGTAGGTGAGTGGTAGAGGAGCGAGAGGCTTCGTGTCAGGCCTGGGATCCGGACATCCTCCCTCACTCCACTGGTGATTTGACATGACTGCTTAATGACTACCTCAGCCAAGGGCCCGGAATCAGACCTGACTGTTTGCTCAATACAACCGGAAGCCGCTCTGCTTAGCGCCTGTCGACTGAACTGATCTGCTGCAGATAACGCGCCAACAGACCAGAGAGACAGAGGCAGTACCACACGTACAGCACTTCCTTTGTCATCAACGGAACCACATCCTGAAGACAAAACACTTTGTGGGGAGAAGCATCCATGATGCCGCTTTCGACTGTAACCCCAGAGTTACACTAGTCACACACCCTTATGTTGTAGCGATGGGGGGGGGGGGGGGGGGATTGAATTGGTACAGTTACATGTTTGGAGATGGTCTTATCGTGTCGTTTTGACAATATTGCAATATTATTTTTGTGCTAGTTGGCTGCACCAAAACTCTAGTATTTGTCCTTCACAGCGCGTTCTTCGTCTTCTTTTTAAATAGGGAGACAATTTGTTGTCAACACTCCATGACTGATCAAAGCGTGTTTTCCCAAGTCTCTCCCTCGTCCATCTGCAGCAGACATATGGTGAGCAATATGTTTGGAACATCGAATCCCAATCGAATCATAGTGTCAAATCACAATATATATCGTATCGTCGCTTAAGTTTTGTGATAATATTGTATTGTCGAGGTCCCTGGCAATACCAGCCCTATTATGTTATACTAGGGATAATGTGTTTCCATAGCTAGAGCTGACGGTAGGACTTTTGAAGAGCAGAATCAACAACCTCTGCATCATCAAAACAGTTGCTTTGTGAGAAGATGTTAAAGTTCACAGTTCCTCCATTGTTAAGTAAATGCCAGCGGAAAAGTACCAGGGGCCTGGCTTTGGCCCCAAGTGAGAGCAGGTCCGCCGGAGCCATGGCCCAGTGAGACACGGCTGCCGGCCCACATAGATGGAAACAGAAAAGTACCAGGGGCCTGGCTTTGGCCCCAAGTGAGAGCAGGTCCGCCGGAGCCATGGCCCAGTGAGACACGGCTGCCGGCCCACATAGATGGAAACAGAAAAGTACCAGGGGCCTGGCTTTGGCCCCAAGTGAGAGCAGGTCTGCCGGAGCCATGGCCCAGTGAGACACGGCTGCCGGCCCACATAGATGGAAACAGAAAAGTCTGAGGCTTTTGGGTAAAACACTGGGGTAAAATCCTTTATGGAAATACACCATGAGTGAACTGCAATGTCTTTGGTCTAGTTTGTACTTTTCAAAAAAGGGCATGGAATGTTACCAGTACACCTGTATTGTGTTTCCAATTATCCCCGGTGCCACTTCCAAGGTGTACCAGTGGCACTCCCTTTACTATTGTTCGTTTTGCAAGTAGACTACATGGTGGCTTGTTGAAGCGCGAGCTACTCACTGCAACGTGTGTGCTGTGTGCTTTGTAGTGTGGCTACTCACTGCAACGTGTGTGCTGTGTGCTTTGTAGTGTGGCTACTCACTGCAACGTGTGTGCTGTGTGCTTTGTAGTGTGGCTACTCACTGCAACGTGTGTGCTGTGTGCTTTGTAGTGTGGCTACTCACTGCAACGTGTGTGCTGTGTGCTTTGTAGTGTGGCTACTCACTGCAACGTGTGTGCTTTGTAGTGTGGCTATGATGGATTTCTGCTCAATGAAGCAGGCTCTACCTTACGTTAGAAGAATGGATTGCGGGGGAAAAGCATTTCTAAAAGTCCACGGTGCTTTTCCACACAGTGCTGTCCATCCCCCAGACTCGTCGTACAGGGCCATTTCCTTCCCAGTGTCTGTCTTCGTTAGACTTCCCCTCACCCCCCTCGTGGTATTGAAGAGACACATTTGTGCTGAGAGGAGAAAAGCTTCTCTCACTCTTCTTAATTGCCTCTCTTTTCTTCTCCTCCTCTTCTTCTCATATGTTGCAGTCTTTTGGTAAGCGCTGTGGACATCTGACATGTTTTCTTGTTAACAGGAAGAGGGAAATTGTGGATGTGTCCCTGCCCGTCGGTTCTGTTATCCCCTTACTGAGGGTTGCAAAGGGAAGGTATATTACTGCAAACTTTCAAAGTTTACCAGTAAACTTCCAGAATTGTGGTATCTTTCAAGGATTTTGTGTAATCTATCGCACGACTTCAGTGACCCTTTTGGGTACTTCCGATTTGTACAAGTGTCTGTAAGGATCTCTGGCCCTCTGTGTGGCCTTATCACATGTCAAATGTATGAAACATTATCCTTAAATATAAACCGTCAAGTTAGTGAATATCATTGGTGTTTAATATGAGGTTTTCAGCATGAAATATCCTTTATATTTTTTTCACACACTTTTTCAAACTTTACTATGTCAGTTTGTTGTCACTATTTTGCATTCAAACTGGTGGCAGTAGTGTCAATAGTTGAAAGAGTTTCAGAGTTAATTGAAATAATGCCATTGTTTTCAGATAATTTTTTCATTTGTTAAGCTATTTACTCTTGAACCATACGGTCTATCTACTAGAAACTCATGGACGATACGGATATTTTCTTTTGCTATATATGAATACATTTTTAAAAGTTATTAAAGTATAAATTACCAAAAGTCACAATAGATTTTCTGTTAATTACCGAAATGATTGACGATCCAGGTAGCTTTGGTAAACTACCACAATCTTTGCAAATCTACCCGTGCACACTCGGGGAAATAAGCATAGAGTTGTGTCACCTATTAATGCAAGTGACAAATCTGTGGGAATGGGAGTCCCATGGTGGATTCTGTGTTGCTTGTAGGAGGTGTGAAGGCTTGCATGACGTAAGACATGGAACTGCCATCTAGTGGTAGTCAGTGTTCTGGCCTGGGATATCAGCCTGTCTTCCAGTCCCAGAGTTGATTATGTCCTGCTCAGGGGAAACTTTCATCTTTGGAGATGAAGTTGAGATGTTGTTGTTATTGAAGTCTATGGATTGCTGATTTATAATAAGGACATCTAATATGGAATCCAAGTAAATCAAGAACACTCATAGTCCTTTTCATTCGTAAAAACCAATACATATCGTTAGAGGATGGATGTAGAGCTAGATCTTTTCTTCTTTTTAATATTGTAATATTTCAGAATTGAAATAAATGAATATAGATATCCTTGAGGTCAGAGCAGAAATCATCCATCTGCAAAATATCTCTGCTCTTCTCTGGCATACAACAGGTTCATCTTCTAGGGGCATGCAAGGTGATTTGTTTTCCTCATCACCTTGAGAGAATGCCCACGATGTCAGGGAGGCCTGTTATCATTGGATGCAGGGAGAGGAGTCCTTATAGGGCTATCCACATAACCGTGTACCTGTCATACTGGGTAATACACAATGTAAACGCAACAGCCTTCGTCTTCTCCTCACCTGCACAATGTACTCAGTAATGGATGTCCCTTATACATATTCATAGCGCAGTCATCCTCAGTACACTTACCATAACACATCCAGACATTCTCTTTGCGTCAGGCTGATGTCTCAATGTTGTGCTCCCTCTAGCTTATATAGAGTCCCATAGACTTTTTAAAGCAGACCCTGTCATCATCTATCAGTATCATAATAATCACCTTAGATCCAGCAAGGTTTCACAAGCGTGCGGCCAATTGACGCACTGGATGGGGCCTTGGTATGTACCGTACATGTTAGGACAACATGGGCATAAGAGTGATTATCTTGTATTGAGGTGATACGGGAGCTGTGTGTACTGAATAACTTCCGCTGTTATTACAGTACTGTATGTTTGTCATGTCCCACTCAATCAGCTCAGTGTCTACGTATTGAACACGAGGAACTGCAGTGGACTTCTCCTCACAAGGTTGTACATTCCAATGTGATATGTGATAAATATGTTTAAAAGGGCTACTCGGTAAAGTGTGAATTGGCTTGTGAAGAATTTACAACAAAAAATTGGCAAAACACTTCCTCACAGCGACGTGCCATGTGTTAAACATTATCAGCACCTGCTTGGGTTGGTGCTGAAGATGTGTTAATTAGCTATCGTTCGTCTTCTGTGTTAAGAATTTTTTTTTTAATCCCACTGAATTTACACGGACGCTGAGGTTATTATATCTTAAATCTGTCATTTGAGAAAAAAATGAACTTCATAAGATTTTCAGAGACTTGTTTGTTTGTGTTATCCGATCTCTCCTCTGAGAGAGATAGAGATGCTGGTTGTGTGTCATTTAATATTGTTCGGTTCGTATCCCACTGTTTTATATTACGCTCCTAGCAGCGATGCTGTTCAACTCCTCTTTTTTCTAGCATCTCCTGAGAGTAAAGCCTCTTGAGTTCCTCCGTCTAACCGGAATAATATGCCAGGAAAGATGCCCTCGCTCGGTTTTCTTCTCCCACTCTCTCTCCAGCTGGGGCCTGCTAACCCCATAGGGCGCACAAACATCACACATACACAATTTATAACAATCACCCCTCCCGCTCTCTCTCGCTCCCTGTGCCCCCCCCCTCTCCTCACACACACACACGCACTCTATCTTTCTCTCTCTCTTTCACTCTGTCTGTTCCTCTCTCTCTCTCTCACACACACACACAATCACACTCACGCACCACCGTTCATATTTCTGGAGTTATATCATATTGAGGTTGATACCACGTTACAGTGGACAGTTCCACTGTTTGAGAACACCAAAGTCCTCTGAGAAATATATAGTGTGTGGGCGTACCACTTGGCTTCGTCTGGATTGCAAAGCACTCGAGGAGGAACGGAATGATATTGTGAATTTAAATCACAGGGAGCTTTATCGATGGTTCTGTTTAATGTTCAACGGGAAAGACAGGCCAGGGGGTGGCAGGATAGGAGTGGAGTCTTACGGGAGCGAACATAAAGACAGTGAGAAATGCTTTCTAATCTTATGAATCTTGACCAGGGAGTACACAACTGTCATATAAACACAAAAGGGCACACAGGGAACAGACTACCACCGTTAGCAGTATTATCTGAGCACAAGGAGAGAACATTTGGACTAAATGTGGGCTATAATTATTGTAATCTGTGGTGCAAAACAGGGATGAGTCCTGTGTGAGAAATGGAGGGTGGATGAGAAAGAGAATGGAAAGGGAGTAGCGTGTTCAACACCAATGCAAAGTCAGATGAAACGGTAGTGATCGAGAAAGTCCTAAAAATGTGTTATCTATGTCTCAATTTGACATAGATATGCCACATTGAGTTTAAGAGAGTGAGGGAGCGAGGGTACATTGATTATATACAGCACGCAGTCCTGGTGTTCTGGACTGGTGTGACCCTCTGCATCGAGCGGGCAGACTGTGCGCTCTCTGTGAGGTCCTGTGTCACGGGCCCAAGGGCAAGTTTGGAGAAGGTCAGCACGATTTACTGCGGCATGGAGGAGCAGCAATCAAACACAATCAAAGTGCTCCATAGACCCAGGCCCTGACGATATGCCATTCACTCAGCTAAACAGCAGACGCGCACGTACATGTACACACTTGCTTCCTTTCTTGCTCTCGCTCACTCACTCACTCTCACACATACATACACACAAACCCAGCTTCACCTAATGCATTCTCTGGAGGAGCCTCCACAGCACATCCTGTATCATGCACATGGGCAATATGACGTCCCAGACACGTGTCTCCCAATGTGAAGCACAGCCAGCTGGATGACCCAAGGCATCCATGGTGCATTGGCTACAGCACTGGGCCCTGGAGACCTGGCCATGTGGCGCTCTGCTGCTGCTGGTGCTCTCAGAGATGTCTTTACAGGCACAGCACTTCAAAATGCATCACTTCCTGGATAGTAGGACTGAGCCCATGCTGCTGAATTCAGCACATACTGTATCAGGACTACTAATCACTAGTACCAATTGGTAGGTGCATAGTGTCGCCTAGGAGTTTAGCAGGTGTATTAATTAAACAACAAAATATAATCCGACACTTAACTATTTTGGCACAGTCATGGCCCTCTCCAGTATGTGAGATTGTGAGTGCAACAGTGGAAATTTGCTCTAATGATGTTTCTAAAAGGCCTCTTAATGACAGAGCAAAGGCTAATTAGCATCTCTGTTTTGGGCAGTGAAGAATCACGCTCAATTAAGAATGATGCTAACCATGCCCAGATGCTTGATACACAACAAGAGTTGTCTTCTTTTCAGAGTGAGGCTTTGACTTGACGCTTTCAGAAATATCAGTCTGTATATACAGTTGAAGTTGGAAGTTTACCTACACTTAGGTTGGAGTCATTAAAACTCGTTTTTCAACCACTCCACAAATTTCTTGTTAACAAACTATTGTTTTGGCAAGTCGTTTAGGACATCTACTTTGTGCATGAGGTATTCATACCCTTGGACTTTTTCCACATTTTATTGTGTTACAGCCGGAATTTAAAACAAATTCAATTTAGATGTTGTGTCACTACACACAATACCCCATAATGTCCTAGTGGAATGTTTTTCAAAATTCTTAAAGATTAATTGAAAATGTAATGCTGAAATGTCTTGTCAATAAGTATTCAACCCGTTTGTTATGGCAAGCCAAAAGAAGTTCAGGAGTAAAAAAATTGCTTAACAAGTCACATAATAAGTTGCATGGTGTTTAACATGATTCTTTAATGACTACCTCATCTCTGTACCCCACACATATACAACTATCTGTAAGATCCTTCAGTCGAGCAGTGAATTTCAAACAGATTCAACCACAAAGACCAGAGGTTTTCTAATGCCTCGCAAAGAACGCCACCTATTGGTAGATGGGTAAAAATGTAAAAAGCAGACATTGAATAGCCCTTTGAGGATGTTGAAGTTTTTAATTCATTCCACTTTGGATGGTATATCGATACATCCTGTCACTTCAAAAGATACTTCCTAACTCAGTTGCCAGAGAGGAAGGAAACCGCTCAGGGATTTCACCATGAGGCTAATGGTGTCTTTAAAACCGTTAGAGGCTAGTGGCTGTGGTAGGGAGATCAACAACATTGTGACATAATCATTGTGAAATTATAAGTGAAATAATCTGTTTGTAAACAATTGTTGGAAAAATTGCTTGTGTCATGAACAAAGTAGATGTCCTAACCGACTTGCCAAAACAATAGTTTGTTAACAAGATATTTATGGAGTGGTTGAAAAATGAGTTTTAGTGACTCCAACCTAAGTGTATGTAAACTTCCATCTTCAACTGTATAGTTTTGGCAAGTCGGTTAGGAGATCTACCTTGTGCATGACACAAGTATTTTTTCCAACAATTATTTACAGACAGATTGTTTCACTGTATCACAATTCCAGTGGGTCAGAAGTTTACATACACTAAGTTGACTGTGCCTTTAAACAGCTTGGAAAATTCCCCAAAATTATGTAATGGCTTTAAAAGCATCTGATGGGCTAATTGACATCATTTGAGTCAATTGGAGGTGTACCTGTGGACCTATTTCAAGGCATACCTTCAAACTCAGTGCCTCTTTGCTTGGCATCATGGGAAAATCAAAAGAAATCAGCCAAGACCCCAGAAAAAAAATTGTAGACCTCCACAAGTCTGGTTCATCCTTGGGAGCAATTTCCAAACGCCTGAAGGTACCACGTTTATCTGTACAAACAATAGTATGCAAATATAAACACCATGCGATCATACAGCCGTCACATCGCCCAGGAAGGAGACACGTTCTGTCTCCTAGAGATGAACGTACTTTGGTGTGAAAAGTGCAAATCAATCCCAGAACAGCAAAGTTCCTTGTGAAGATGCTGGAGGAAACAGGTACAAACGTATCTATATCCACAGTAAAATGAGTCCTATATCGACATAATCTAAAAGCCCGCTTAGCAAGGAAGAAGCCACTGCTCCAAAACTGCCATAAAACAGCCAGACTACGGTTTGCAACTGCACATGGGGACAAAGATCGTACTTTTTGGAGAAATGTCCTCTGGTCTGATGAAACAAAAAAATAACTGTTTGGCCATAATGATCATCGTTATGTTTGGAGGAAAGAGGCTTGCAAGCCGAAAAACACCATCCCAACCGTGAAGCACGGGGGTGGCAGCATCATGTTGTGGGGGTGCTTTGCTACAGGAGGGATTGGTGCACTTTTCTTTTTTTTAACATTTATTTTATTAGGCAAGTCAGTTAAGAACAAATTCTTATTTTCAATGACAGCCTAGGAACAGTGGGTTAACTGCCTGTTCAGGGGCAGAACGACAGATTTGTACCTTGTCAGCTCAGGGATTCGAACTTGCAACCTTTCGGTTACTAGTCCAACGCTCTAACCACTAGGCTACCCTGCCACCCCAGGTGCCACAAAATACATGGCATCATGAGGCAGGAAAATTATGCGGATATATTGAAGCAACACCTCAAGACATCAGTCAGGAAGTTAAAGCTTGTTGCAAATGGGTCTTCAAAATGGACAATGACCCCAAGCATACTTCCAAAGTTCTGGCAAAATGGCTTAAGGACAACAAGGTCAAGGTATTGGTTGGCCATCACAAAGCCCTGACCTCAATCCTATAGGACATTTGTGGGCAGAACTGAAAAAGCGGGTGCGTGCAAGGAGGCCTACAAACCTGACTCAGTTACACCAGCTCTGTCAGGAGGAATGGGCCGAAATTCACCCATCTTATTGTGGAAAGCTTGTGGAAGGCTGCCTGAAACGTTTGACCAAAGTTAAACAATTTAAAGGCAATGCTACCAAATACTAATTGAGTGTATGTAAACTTCTGACCCACTGGGAATGTGATGAAAGAGATAAAAGCTGAAATAAGTCATTCATCCTACTATTATTCTGACATTTCACATTCTTAAAATGAAGTGGTGATCCTAACTGACCTAAGTAAGACAGGGAATTTTTACTAGGATTAAATGTCAGGAATTGTGAACAACTGAGTTTAAATGTATTTGGCTAAGGTATGTAAACCTCCAACTTCAACTGTATCTCTCAGTCGCTCTCTTTTTTCTCTCTCACCCTCAATCAGATATCATATCAAATGATACAGTTATTATTCAAGGGTGTGCTGTTTCAATTCATCACTAGATCTAGTGATTGATTTTGATGTCTCTACTCTCTGCTCATTTATTTTCCCCCGCTGCCTTCTTTTAGATGACATCAATCTTTATAAAGCAACAGCTCGGGGGACAGAGTCCCGCAAAAGCATTGTGTAAGCAGTCCAGTGAATCATATACAACCATAATGAGTTGCCCTGCAGAATAATCCCATTAACCTACACTGTGATATATGGCCCTTTATTGCCTTCAGACCTCTCTCTGCATTAACACTGACCTCGGACTTGTTCCAGATCAGTATTAATGGAAGACTGGACTTTGTTTTGACACACCACATACATTGTATATGTATTACCAGTAAGCATAGCTTGTTCACTCCCAAAGTAACAGGAGAGGTGCAGCAAGTAAGTCCCTTGTTTTGACGCCATCGTGGCAGGGATGTCAACGTGCCCGCTAGCCAATCAGGATGCCCGGCAAACCAAAAATCGGTTCTGGGAGCGTTCCCCTGAACATTCAATAGGTTTCCCCAAAAGTTATAACACAAAAACTGTGCAGATGTGTTGATAATTATACAATGTCTGTATAAAACATTCACCCGATGTTGGTAGAACATTCCCAGAACAAATGTTATTACATTACCTGGAAACCTAATAAGAACCTTAAGGTAATGTTCTGTGGTGGCTGTTACAGGTGTTAGAACATTCCAAGGATATTTCATTTAAAATATAAAAACATTGATATCAAACATTATTTGAATGTTTTTGGGATGTTATCATCCTAATGTTAGATAAAAACCCAAACTAGAAGGTATTGGGAATATGTTGTGGGAATGTTCTGTATTTGCTGGTTGGGCACTGCAGGGATGCAGGCAGCTACAGTAGTGCCTTCAGAAAGTATTCAGACCCCTTAACGTTTTCCACATTTTGTTACGTCACAGCCTTATTTTAAAATGGATTAAATAAATAACACTCAATCTATACATAATAACCCATAATGACAACGGAAAAACAGGTTTAGACATTTTTGAAAATGTATTAATAACAGAAATACCTTATTTATATGAGTATTCAGACCATTTGCTATCAAAGTTGAAATTGAGCTCAGGTGAATCCTGTTTCCATTGATCATCCTTGAGATGTTTCTCCAACTTGATTTATCTGTGGTAAATTAAATTGATTGGACATGATTTGTAAAGGCACACACCACACACAGTTGACAGTGCATGTCAGAGCAAAAACCAGGCCATGAGGTCGAAGGAATTGTCTGTAGAGCCCCGAAACAGGATTGTGTCGAGGCACAGATCTGGAGAAGGGTACCAAAAAAAAAGATGTATGCAGCATTGAAGGTCCCCAAGAACGGTGGCCTCCATCATTCTTAAATTGAAGATTGTGTTAGGTTTTAAAATGAGCCATATAAAATATCACAGACGCTTAAAAAAAAGCTCAAACCAAGTTTATTCCCCCATTGGGTCATACAGCTGCATAAGACATACTCACACAAGCACTGATATTTAACCCTTTCTCCTACACGGAGTCTCCTCATACACATCTGAACAGCCAATGAATCTCTGTTACTAGACAGAACCTTAGTGATATCTGTTCTTCCTCACTTCATCTGACATGACCTCTGCCCCAAAGTGCTCGCTCCTCCCCAACTCACGGCTTTCATGTCTTTTTTCCTCCCATAGGATCCCTGATGGCTAACAATAACATATCTGGACCGGATGTAAACCTTATATATTCCCCTCTCTCCCTCAGTGACATGAATAAGTAGATTTCATATATTTTTTTTAGAACCCAACAATCCCTCCTCTTGAAACATTAGCTTCCTACTGTTCAACTTACATAAACTTGGAAATGACTTAAAAATGAACAAACAATGATAATAAAACACGAACAAAAAAATGAAACATGATTAACATTCACAGAGACTTATGGCCTCTGTTCTATAATCACACCATACACACTCTTATTTCCATCTCTCATAGAACACTGATAATAACATGTCCACTCGAGCCGTTGACTTCTTCCATTCAAACTTTCTCCTTCTGGTTCCTAAGAGAGTGATAGCACAAGACTTGAAAAGCAAAAAGAAACACAATACATAACAGTATTAATAATGTGTTAAAACTATGCACAATATTATATGCAAAGAAAGAAAAAAAAACGTTTGATAGCATGACAAGTTCTACTCTCTCTTCACCTGCCTATGCCTTCAGGGTTCTCTTCTACTGGATTTGGCAAAAATGAAGACCCACCCAGTCTTCGCCGTCAGACCACAGGCTCCGAGAGGTGTTCCCAAGCCATGTCATTCTCACTTTGCGCGCCATCTCCTCCTTCCTCTATAGCCACCCGATATACACATGCAGTGGCCTTAACCTTTACCTCATCTTGAGGTCACTCAGCACTGTGTATACGTTTCAACATCAAGGCCCTCAGAAGATGATATCCCAACAATGCTACTAAAGTAACCCCTGCTACTGCTAGCACTGCCCATGACGCATACTTCACATTTGCACCGTAGTCCAGTTCCATGCTGTTACTATAGCCTCCTTCGCTACTATTACTGATCCTTCAGGTACTGTCCCTTCACCGACTGCTGTGAGAATAGCTACGGCATGGGAATCTGTCTCCTGCTCTTCTACCGTGTGTGGTACACAGATAGATCTAGGTACACAGTTGTGCACAGTTAACTGTCTCCCTCTCCTACGAGCTATCATCCCCAGAGACTATCACCCCAACCTTAATTTATGAGCCCCCACAGATCTCCAACAATGAACAATGATCACTCTTGTGTTCCACGACACCTAAAAACAGATTGACTTTGAACAAGGAAGAGAGGAAATGCATGTTTAATCATTTCTCACCACTCTTGATGCGACTAAGACGGTGGAAAGAACCATCCATCCGTTCTGTTCTATGCCCATGGGATGCTAGTCTCCATGCCCGTCTCCTTCATTTTCATCCTTGGGTGTCAAACGCAAGACACAGACTATGAGCCTTGTATGCAATTTATTGTAGCGTATCATCCAGCAATCCACATGTATTGACATGCTTCAACATTAGGATTATAAAAGACATTGTAAAACAAAATCCCCTTCATGGTTGACTCAAGTTATCATCCTATCATGACACAAGGCAAGACCCAGATGCAGACAATGGAGGCAGATGGTTGGAGTCTTACAATGTTTGAAAATCCAAAGGGGTAGGCTAGAGAATGGTCGTGGACAGACAAACGGTCAAAACCAGATCAGAGTCCAGGAGGTACAGAGTGGCAGACAGGCTCGTGGTCAAGGCAGGCAGAATGGTCAGGCAGGCGGGTACAAAGTCCAAAAAAAGGCAAGGGTCAAAACCGGGAGGACTAGAAAAAGGAGAAATGCAAAAAGCAGGAGAACGGGACAACCGCTGGTTGACTTGGAAAACATACCAGACAAACTGGCACAGAGAGACAGGAAACACAGGGATAAACACACTGGGGAAAATAAGCGACACCTGGAGGGGGTGGAGACAATTACAGGGACAGGTGAAACAGATCAGTGCGTGACAATCCAGTGAGTTCTCTAATAACACTTAAAGTTAAAATTTCTAGAGAGAAAAACCCTCCCTAGACCCAATAAGTTAGAGCCGTGCACCCACCCCTCACAGTTTGAGAGTAGCGCTCTCTCTCGCTTTATCCAAATCATAATTAAAACATTTTATAAATGATCCAAGACAAATTTAGAATGACAGACTAAGTAAAGCACTAAGGACTATCACTCTAATTCAAGCTTCTCAACCTAGCACACGTCATCACAGTTAGAATGTACATTTTCAAACGGGACCTTTGATTGCCGGTAATAACTCTTCTCATTACAACCCCCATTTGTCCCTGTTTACCTGTTACGAGTGGCATGGTAATGAAAGATCGGTATCTCAATGCATTCTTAGTCTAAATTACTAGGAATTTTGCAGTGTATTCCTCCTCAATTAACCTGACACCCCAAACAATTACGGGCACGGTTGAAACCCCCCATTCTCCCAGCACTTATCTTTCTAGCGTGTCTTTATGGGTTCCTCTTCAGATAGTGTTAAAGTTCATCTTCCCAACGGAACGTATGTAACTCATGCCTGTCACAGTTGATGGCCCTTGATAATGTCCCTATATCAATATCCACATAAAGTTTAAAAAAAATCAAATACACAAGTCTCTCACCATTCGGTCTGGTCCATTTTTTCCCACCAGTAGTCCACGAGCATGAGAGACGTTTGAACGGGATTTCTCTCCATGCTCACACCACATGCGCGGTCTCAGGACTCATGACGCACTCCTCCTGTACCCAGGTTGATGGCTCGGACTCAGGTCACAGATATGAGTGTTAAAAGTCACGGTCGTATTGAACGTCTTTGTCGCTTATTGTTCAGCTGGCTAGGGAGGTTTTTGAGGTTCACACACTGTTCGTGGTCAAATTATCCCTTCCATTATCCCTTCCACCCTTGCCATTACTTGAGAGAAGACGGAGCGAAACAACAGTTTAAGACACTTCTGAATCCGGATATCCAGACCATCCGTTCACCGTTTGATTAATTATTACATTCTCACTTTTCTTAATACCATTATCTCTAAGACAAATGTCAAAGAGCTGAACAACATGCTGTTACTGTTGAAACCATTTTAAAACTTGGTTCATACTCCCTTATTTTACTGGCGACCTCTCCGAAGAGTTACCAGATCAGGGAGTTAGAACTCTAACCCATGGGGGAAATACCAACAATCCGGCAGACCCAATCTGGTGAAATTTGTATCGAAACAAAGACAAAAATGAAATCCTTTTGGAGGAACCGTCAACCCTCATTAACATATATTTTCCCTTCTATGTGAAGGCGGAACAAAATTCTTTAGTGTATTTAACCAAAGGACCAGGGCCCCAGGGAACTGGTCATTTAACCTTTAACACATGATTCACATTGTGATTCAAAAACACTGCATGTTAACTCAATAATAAACCAATTAGAATAACCAATCAATTTATAATTACAACTCTTGATAACTCCATAACGAATTAATGGTTTCCCATAAGGTATAAGGTAATGGTAAAATAGACTAGAGACTAATGTCCCTCCTTCATATTATAATTAAATCCCACCCGTCTCGATCATCTCTACTGAGATTGATCAGGCCTCACCAGAGGGTGGGGCCCCTTTGGATACTTTTATACTAAGAAAACTGCCGAATTTCACTAACTGCTCTCCACAAGACCACAGTCTCTGGAAACATTCCAAAGAGAGATAATGAAACCCCCTCCTCTCCTGGAAAAGACAGTGTACATTTAGTTAGCATTCACTATGCTACATCTTAATCAGCAATCCCAAAAGTATTAATTACAAGGGAAACATGATAATGGTAAATCCACTGTCCTCACTCCAATCATTAAACGTTTGTTTTAATCCACCCCCATTGTTTATGTATCCCTTACTTGGCATGTACTACCCTTAGACACTGCGACATTATCTCGCCACCGAGTCTAGCGATTCCCTTGTCTCTTTTCCCCATGAATCTCCATAACCACCGCACCACAACGCTCTTCGTGTTCATGAACCCACATGGCATGAACTAAAAAAGTAAATTTTAGGTTTGGTAACCCCAATGCTAATTTCTCGTGACCCCTCCTCCCTTTTCGTCCATTCTATAAATCTATTTCAGAGTAAGGCGACATAAAATGTAAATCTGTTTCATAAATAAAACAACATAAAATGTCTCACAGGAGACTAAAAAAACCCTAAGGTTTTCTAAGTTTGCAAGGAGTGTTTATGTCCAGATCATTTGATTTGTTACCTCTTCAGAATCCATTCCCATTTCGCATAGATTATTCAACCCGAAATATTTTTTTCCTGTGGCAATTTAGCCAATTTTTCATCATAAGGAATCCTCAATATTTGATCCCTGGCATCTATTAAAAAGTTGTGTAAGACGTGATCTCATCAGTCCTTCCTTCACATAGAAAACGTCATTTCCTTGAACCATTATTGATCTAACCCCACTACTTTCAGGAGTGTTTGCTGCTGTTGTTTTGACAAAGATGCAAATCAAATGCTTGAATTGCAGCATTCCCCCATATTGAGCTTTTGATTCTGGTTTTATGTCAATGTGCCAAGTCACAATTGCCTCCCTGAATTCTCTACTAGATGTGAATTTTCCGTTAGCCGGGAAATGCTGACCAATTGTATCCAGTTTGCTAAATTTTTCCCATATTCGAGCCGAATTGGTAGAATGCTCATGCACTTTTTTCAGTGTCCAAGGTGTTTCGATTTCTTCCCTCCTGTCTCTAATACACACCTTCTATTAACTATTTTCCAAGGTAGAGCTACCCACATCCCCAGTAGAATAGTTAGGGTATGTGTGCCTATTAATTTGTCACTGCACTTAATACCTTGTATTAGAACCAATACTATAGCGTCTGCAAATTTATTACTGGAGAATTACGGATGACCTAATGTCTTATTTCAGTGTTACGCCTCAAATATCACTGTTGTTGATAACACACATTACCAAAATTGTCTTCCTATTTCTACATAATCTGTCACAGTTCCCCACCCAAATAGGGCATAAACCAATCTCTCTCCTTATTGCTACTGCTAATATACTCAAATCATGTTCAAACAACGTTTGAATGTCTTTTTCCTTTTCGAACCATGGATGAGGCTCTCCTCCAGACACTTTATCCATCCCCTGGCACTATACTGCCTCACAGCCACTGTGGCTGAGACCTTCACCCTCTCATTACAGGCTTAGCAGGGAACCAACCCCACCCGGGTCTTACCCCCTAGGACTTCCCCTCTGCAGGTACTAACCTGTTCGGGCATACCTTCCAGGACTCACCCTATTCTTATAGTACCTTCCCACTCGGGATTTACACCCTAGGACTTACCCTCTACAGGTACCGACCTGTTCGGGCATACCTTCCGGGACTTATCCTATACTTTATGGTACTAGCAAGAATCAACCCACTCAGGATTTATCCCCTAGGACTTACCCTCTACAGGTACCGACCTGTTCTGGCATACCTTCCGGGACTTACCATATACCACAAAGCTATGACCGGTCGTAATACAATGGGACAACTGAATAAGCTCAGGCTTTCTAGATCCATATCCTATAATTGGTTCAACCTACGACTCTCATCTCCCCAAGATTTCAGAATGAGTGATAACAGGTGTAGGAACTGTGCATACCTTGTTTCCCGGTGCCGGCTCCTGTTCACTGATTCGGAATCTCTAGTTTAGCTGTAAATCGTGGTGAACCCTGCTCACAGCGCCAACTGTTCGGTTCTAAATTAACCTTGTAAAATTTACCGGGCGCTTAATAACGCTCAAACCAAGTTTATTTCCCCATTGGGTCATACAGCTGCATAAGATAAAATACATATTCACACAATCACTGATATTTAACCCTTTCTCCTTTGCTGATTATCCTACATATCTGAACAGCCAATGCATCTTTGTGGCAAGACAGAACCTTAGTGATATCTGTTCCTCCTCACTTCATCTGACCTCCTCTGCCTCAAAGTGCTCGCTCCTCCCCAACTCACGGCTGTCATGTTGACTCAGTGTCGTTTTTCCTCCCATTGGATCCCCGATGGCTAACAATAGCATATCCGGACAGAATGTAAACGTTATACATTCCCCTCTCTCCCTCAGTGACATGAATAAGTATATTTCATATTTTCCGAACCCAACAGTTGGAAACACCAAGACTCTTCCTAGAGCTGGCCGCCAAACTGTGCAGTCGTGGGGAGAAGGGCCTTGGTCAGGGAGGTGACCAAGAACCCGATGGTCACTCTGACAGAACTCCAGAGTTCCTCTGTGGAGATGGGAGAACCATCCAGAAGGACAACTTGCAGCACTCCACCAATCAGGTCTTTATGGTAGAGTGGCCAGACGGAAGCCGCTCCTCAGTAAAAGGCTGCTTGGAGTTTGCCAAAAGGCACCTAAAGACTCTCAGAACATGAGAAACAAGATTTCTTCGGGCCTGAACGCCAAGTGTCACATCTGGAGGAAACCTGGCACCATTCTTAGAGTGAAGCATGGTGGTGGCAGCATCATCCTGTGGGGATATTTTTCAGTGGCAAGGGACTGGGAGACTAGTCAGGATCGAGGGAAAGATTAACAAAGTAAAGTACAGAGATCCTGGACCTCAGCTCTGGACCTCAGACTGGGGGCGAAGGTTCACCTTCCAATAGGACAACAACACTAAGCACACAGTAAAGACAGCGCAGGAGTGGCTTCGGGACAAGTGTCTAAATGTCCTTGAGTGGCCCAGCCAGAGCTGGGACTTGAACCAGATTGAACAACTCTGAAGAGACCTGAAAATAGCTGTGGAGCAACATTCCCCATCCAACCTGACAGAGCTTGAGAGGATCTACAGAGAAGAATGGGAGAAACTTGTAGCATTATACCCAAGAAGACTCGAGGCTGTAATCGCTACCAAAGGCGCTTCAACAAAGTACTGAGTAAAGGGTTTGAATACTTATGTAAATGTGACATTTCAGTTTTTTTTTTTATAAATAGCAAACATTTCTAAAAACCTGTTTTTTCTCTGTCATTATGGGGCATTGTGTATAGATTGATGAGGGGGGGGGGAACTATTTAATCAATTTTAGAATAAAGCTGGAACTTAACAAAATGTTGAAAAAGTCAAGGGATCTGAATAATTTCATAAACAGCATGAAGATGTAGACTACTGTGCTAGATCTTCAAATCAACACACAATGCTCACTGTGGATTAAAATATTAACATTGATTATGATCTACACAAATATTTTATAACCTCAATTATGGCGGGAATTCCT
Source organism: Oncorhynchus kisutch (assembly GCF_002021735.2). Lineage (NCBI taxonomy): Eukaryota > Metazoa > Chordata > Actinopteri > Salmoniformes > Salmonidae > Oncorhynchus > Oncorhynchus kisutch. The sequence continues at coordinate 57,574,789 of NC_034181.2, read as the reverse complement.
CAGCAGGGAAGAGATGAATAGAGACTAATACGATTAACATTTAGACAACGGCCTCCTCATAAATAAATTGATTTGATTTCGTGTCTCCTGTGATGCCCCCAAAAAGATTTTCAGAGGCCAAATGTGGCAAAGTTAACACAGCACCTCGTATTATCCCAGCCTGCGCATATTGAATCTGTCTGTGTCACTATCTGTGTGGTGTTATTTTGAGTACATTTGATTTGTGTTGTGTGCGCTTATTTTGGTTTCTCTCTCGTTCTGATGAAAAGGGTGAAGGGGATTTGAGAAGAGCCACTAATGGCTGAAGTTGGGTTTCTGCCCCCTGAGCTGACATGAAAGAGTTCCACCCCGTGTATTTAAAAATTCTAACGGGTTGAGGATTAAATATTAAACACGGCAGACTTGAGAATCGATTCCTCCGCTGAGGAATGAAAATCTTGGGAGTGTTCCTGACCTGCGGTCCACAGAGAGGTATGTGTAAGATGAGGAATGTCAGCTTACATGTTTCTCTCCATAGGGTCATGGTGGCAACGTCTGTAACATTGGCATTGCCACAAAGGATTTGAATTTCTGCTTTATAATCAACAAAAATAATTAACCTGTGATTTTTTCTCTCTCCACTTTCTCTAATCCTCTCACCACTCTCCCCTCTCTATCACCTCCCTCTCTCCCTCCCCCCCTCTCTCCACACTGTCCCTCTTGTATTCCATTCTTCCCTGCCTTCTCTTTTCTGTGGCTGTGCCCCACCTTGTGGTCTGTGAACTGTGCAGTGAGCTCGAACCAGAGCAGTGTCCATGAGTACCCAGACTGCCGTGATGGGGGCAGCGAGGCTAGCTTGCTGGTGTCTCCGCTGGTGGTGGCTGGCATCGTCATCGGCCTGGTGCTCTTCCTGTCCTGCGTTACCATCATCGTGGGCAGCCTGCGCAAAGACAGCCGTCTGCGCAACCCCCACCTGCGGGCCAGCTATGGTGAGTTACAGAGAGTTGTTCATCGATGAGGTGTGTTAGTGGCCCGTTCATTCATAAGCTTTAGTTCATGAATTGTCTATGCTCCTTTTCCCAGAGCTGAACCAATAGAAGATATTCAGTTTAGTCTTGCAATGAACACATTTCACCCACATGGCATTAATATGCCACATTTGGCATTCTCCAGAGCTGGCATTTAAACCAACCAGTGCTCTTCTCCTGAAACCTCATGTAAAGGGACCACACTCTGCCTGTGGGTTTGATAACGGAATGGGAAAATAACGAAATATTGCGCCAAACTGAATCTCACACACACAGCCAAAGCCACGTCTGTGGAAGGCCACTTGGCCCCATGGACCGGGTCCCATTGTCAGTTCACACAGAGACAGCACAAAAAGCTCAAAGAGCATCCTTTGTGTGAGGACACAGCCCCATTCTCCCTCTGCCTGGCCAAAGACTGATATACCCAGATTGTGTCGCACTGGCTTCAATCACAGCCCCTCTATCTTCAAGTAGCCACATGCCCTTAGCTTTATGTTTCATAGAAGATTCTGACTGCTCCGGTGTAAAAACAGTGCAGATGAGAGAGATAGACTGCAAAAATAAATATTTACTGTAAATCTGCTAACTCTGTTCAAAGTAGGATCCCTAAACCATGAGATATAAAATTCAGTTGAACTGAACACAGAGCATGTTTACAATCCTGACTGTGTGCTGTAGTTCACTGAGGGGAAAAAAAGCTAGTGTGTTCGTTCGTGTTGTATTAAACTGCCCTGCCTCTCCACAGCTCCGGATGGCTTTTCGTACGGCGGCTCCATCGGGGAGCTGAGGTCGACGTGTGTCGAGGAGTTCCCTCCAGCGTTTGACTTTGACTCCTACGTGGAGACTCTATCACAAGTCAATGTGATGTATCCAGACTCCCCGCCTCAGTAAGTCATTTAACTCGACTGTAATTGCCACCCAAAATGGCATTACGATCATCTTCATTCCTTTGGTCACCATTATGGCTAGATAAAGGGAGGTCTCTGATGGTCCATTTGCTGTTATCTTCATACATTATGATAAATGATGGATGAGTAATGATCATGAGCACCACTATTCTTCTGGTTGGTTACCTCCGGGTGATCCCCAGGTTGTGTGTGTGTGTGTGTGTGTGTGTGTGTGTGTGTGTGTGTGTGTGTGTGTGTGTGTGTGTGTGTGTGTGTGTGTGTGTGTGTGTGTGTGTGCGTGCGTGCGTGCGTGCGTGCGTGTTTGTGTGTGCGTGCGTGCGTGCGTGTGTGTGTGTGTGTGTGTGTGTGTGAGAGAGAGAGATAGGATCTGGCTATGATAATGAAGCAGGACCATTGTGAAGAGTCAAGGTAATGGAATGGAGGGATGTGCAGGGGAATGGAGAGCTGTAGTAATGAGTAGATGTGAGAAGTGGTTAAGAGCTCTCTGATCAATCTGAAGATCACATTATTAACCACCATAGTGGAGAGCCATAGGCTTTCTGTACTTAGTGCACGCTTACGGTTATATGATTGAAATGTAAAGGGTTTTGGAATATGTGAAATATGTATTTCATGTGCATTCCAGTTTCCATGCAAAAACTGTAGTTCTCTAGCTCAGTTAGTTAGTCAGTTAGTAGTAGTACAACGCCAGGATAGTGTGTTCATTTCCCGGGACCACCTGTATGTCAAATGTATGCATGCATTTTTTTATTTAACTAGGCAAGTCAGTTTAAGAACAAATTCTTATTTACAATGACGGCCTACCCCGGACGACGCTGGGCCAATTGTGCACCACCCTACAGCTGGATGGGATTCAGCCTGGATTCGAACCAGGGAGTTTAGTCTCCCCTCTTGCGCTGAGATGCAGTGCCTTTGGGCTTCCAAGTGGCACAGCGGTCTAATGCATGACTCTGTCACTTTGGATAAAAGCGTCTGCTAAATCAGGGATTCTCAACTGGGGGGGGTGGGACTTTTGCAAGAATATAAAAAATGTAATACAAAAATATTTTGAAAGGTAACCGCCACACTGAAACGTTTATTTTGAAAGGATACGGCCTCACCGCTAATTGTTGCTGACTTTACACGTGCAGCGCGTCAGCAGTGTTGAAAAAGCTAGCTACGTTCGAACTTGGAGGGTTTTCGCGCTGCACACACTCACTGACCCCCCCCTTCCACACACACACACACACACACGTACACACACACACACACACACACACACACACACACACACACACACACACACACACACTGATCCAATGAAAATGTCACTCTGTTTTGTTTTAAATGTGACACGAGCAATCAGATAATACAGATCTTCTTATGACAACTAAGTATGCAGATGTGTTCTGCAGGCATTATACACGTGGATAGTTAATGTCATTTAACTCATGTAGGCTAGCTGTCAGAGTAAAATCATGGACATGTTTTTAAAACATGCAGCTCCCTCTTCATCTACTGCTGCTTCCAATGTCAACAGCAAGGCAGACAACCCGGTCCCTGTCAAGAAGAGAAAATACCACCCCGACTTCATCAATTATGGTTTTACATATATTGAAGACAGGCAGGGTGAGTTTAGACGTCCTATGCAACGAGCTCTTAGCTAATGAGAGCATTAAACCCTCCAAACTAAAAAGGCATCTGGACACCAAGCATCCAAGTCACAAAGATAAGACAAGCTGTCAATATCTGGTGTCCTCACAAGATTCATTGAAGAACATATTCACCATTCAAGAAAAGACACTTCGCGCATCATGCCTTGTGGCCCAGCGCATTGCTAAGTGCAAAAAAAAAAGCCCACACCAGCGCAGAGGATCTCGTGCTCCCTGCTGCGATTGATATGTGCACTGAAATATCGGGAGAGTCAACCACCAACAAACTTAAAACTATACCCCTATCCAATGACACCATGAGGAAGAGAATCCAGGACATGAGGACATGAGAACACGCAGCTTGATGAATCAACAGGTGTGGCTCACCATGCAATTCTAATGGTCTATGTCAGACACGTGTGGGATAGTTTCGAGGAGCAGTTCCTTTTTAGTGCTGATTTGCCCACCACCACCACTGCAGAGGCTGTTAACACAATTGATATGCACCTGGGCCCCGTGGGACTGGCCCGGGATGGGTGCGTCAGTGTGACAACTGATGGGGCAGCTGCCATGACGGGAAAGCACTTCGGGGTAGTAAAGCGGATCCTGGAGAGAGCACCGAGTGCGGCGTGGAATCACTGCTTCCTACACAGGGAGGCATTGGCAGCGAAGGACATGGTGCCCGACAATGTAGTACACCCCACTCCTGAACTGGTCTCTGAATTAAAATGGCTTATTCTCTTGAATTTACATACATGTTTCCTCAGTTAATATGGCTGTGTAATGGCTTTCGTTAATACCATAATAGTAGACCCGTGAGAAAGAGTCGATTTTGCAAGTGAAGCCTGCCCAAGAAGGCAGCTGCAACGCAACATTACAAAATGTAATCATCAACAGTCCATCATATTGGGTCGCGACTCAATTGTCATTGTCAAATTTGGGTCCCCGGTCAAAACCAGTCGAGACCCACTGTGCTAAATGATACTGTATATATTATAACTTTGCTGTAAGCCATGCTCACCTTAATAGCAGCAAACAGTTGTGGGGACTGGGGATTCTGCTGGACGATTCCTTTGAAAGTCTTTTTAGCTTCAACTTGCCAAGATGGCTGTCCTCTACCCTGCTGGTGTAGTCTTTGAGGACATACAGTAAGGAAACAGAAAGAGTAGGAGCGCTAAGAGAAAGAGAGGGATAAGAAGACTCCATTTACACACCAGCCTTACAATTCAGTTCTCCTGCACGCTTGCTGAGTTAGGTCAGGCCTCGGCAACCTCTCTGAGGTTGAGTTGAACCATGCCGTTGTGTCAAGTCGTTCATTAGAGCACTGTTGCACAGCTCAACTCTTTCATGGCTGGGTGCTCCGCCTCACACTCTAAACTCTCCGCCCGGCGCCCAGCCTGCTTCGCTCCCTGAACAAGCCTCTGGTGCTGCTGGTAAATGCCACTGCTTTGCAGTGAAAGACGGCCTGGTGTGTTTGATCTAAATGGCAGCCCAGCTAATTGGCGTCTTTAATAATTCAGCCGTATTCCTCTCTCTTGCAGTTTGGTCTGCCATCCTTTCTAAAGACATTTATGAAGTGATGATGCCAGCTGACAAAAGAAAGTTGATAAGCTGACAAAAGAAAGTTGATAAGCTGACAAAAGAAAGTTGATAAGCTGACAAAAGAAAGTTGACAAGCTGACAAAAGAAAGTTGACAAGCTGACAAAAGAAAGTTGATAATCTGATAAAAACTCCACAAATGTCTTGTTAACAACTATAGTTTTGGCAACTATAGCTTTGTGCACGACACAAGTAATTTTTCCAACAATTGTTTACAGACAGATTATTTCACTTATAATTCACTGTATCACAATTCCAGTTGGTCAGAAGCTTCTTTTCACTAAGTTGACTGTGCCTTTAAACAGCTTGCAAAATGCCAGAAAATGATGATGGCATGGCTTTAGAAGCCTCTGATTGGCTAATTGACATCATTTGAGTCAATTGGAGGTGTAGCTGTGGATGTATTTCAAAGCCTACCTTCAAACTCAGTGCCTCTTTGCTTGACATCATGGGAAAATCAAAAGAAATCAGCCAAGACCTCAGAAAACAATTGTAGCCCTCCACAAGTCTGGTTCATCCTTGGGAACATTTTCCAAACGCCTGAAGGTACCACATTCATCGGTACAAACAATAGTACGCTTGTATAAACACCATGGGACCACGCAGCCATCATACCGCTCAGGAAGGAGACGCATTCTGTCTCCTAGAGATGAACGTACTTTGGTTTGAAAAGTGCAAATCAATCCCAGAACAATAGTTAAGGACCGTGTGAAGATGCTGGAGGAAACAGTTACAAAAGTATCTATATCCACAGTAAAACGAGTCCAATATCATCATAACCTGAAAGGACGCTCAGCAAGGAAGAAGCCACTGCTCCAAAACTGCCATGAAAAAGCCAGACTACTGTTTGCAGCTGCACATGGGGACAGAGATTGTCTTTTTGGAGAAATGTCCTCTGGTCTGATGGAACAAAAATGGAACTGTTTGGTCATAACGACCATCGCTATGTTTGGAGGAAAAAGGGGAGGCATGCAAGCCGAAGAACACCATCCCAACCGTGAAGCACGGAGGTGGCAGTTGTGGGGGTGCTTTGCTGCAGGAGGGACTGGTGCACTTCACAAAGTAGATGGCATAATGAAGAAGGAAAATGATGTGGATATATTGAAGCAACATCTCAAGACATCAGCCATGAAGTTGAAGCTTGGTCGCAAATGGGTCTTCCAAATGGACAATGACCCCAAGCATACTTCCAAAGTTGTGGCAAAATGGTTTAAGGACAACAAAGTCAAGGTATTGGAGTGGCCACCACAAAGCCCTGACCTCAATCCTATAGAAAATTTGTGGGCAGAACTGAAAATATGTGTGTGAGCAAGGAGTCCTACAAACCTGACTCAGTTACACCAGCTCTGTCAGGAGTAATAGGCTAAAATTCACCCAACTTATTGTGGGAAGCTTGTGGAAGGTTACCTGAAACTTTTGCCCCAAGTGAAACTATTTTAAGGCAATGCTACCAAATACCAATTGAGTGTATGTAAATGTCTGACCCACTGAGAGTGTGATGAAAGAAATAAAAGCTGAAATAAATCATTCTCTCTACTATTATTTTGACATTTCACATTCTTAAAGTAAAGTGGTGATCCTAACTGACCTAAGACAGGGATTTTTTACTAGGATTAAATGTCAGGAATTGTGAAAAACTGAGTTTAAATGCATTTGGCTAAGGTGTATGTAAACTTCCGACTTCAACTGTACATGAACGCAGCTGCCACTTCATTAAAGCCGTTAGATGCACTTTAATACGGGCGACAGTTTAAGTGCTCATCACTGCATTCTCTCCCAGAAAGTTGGTTGGCTCTTGATGTCATGTGAGGTTGATGCATTGCTATGTTTTCATGTATAAAGCACTTTTACAAGATTGATATACATGATTACTAAACTTTAGACACCCGGTCTCCGGGATGGTTAACTCTGGAAATTCCTTTGGATTCTACTGAGTTAGATATGTCAGTTTTTAGTTTTCTTGCACCTTATTTGTGGAACAATCTTCAAAATAGTCTTAAATGTGATGTCTTGGTGCCTCTTTGGCAATTCAGAAAGCTGATTGAGGGCCTTTTATTACTGATGACTTTTCTTTCTTTCTTTCTGCTTGCATTTTGTATTTACATTTTGATGTGTGTATTTTCTGTCATTTCTGTAATTCAGGGCCCATCTGTAAAAGAGACCTTGGTCTCCCTGATAAAATAAGGATAAAATAAAAATCAAAGAAATAAAAAGTTGTTTCCTCACAGAGAGGGTAGGCTACGAAACAGTTCTTTATTCCCTGTTTAGGTTCAGTGTGCTAGAGTCTAGTTAATGCACTCTTTCCTCACTGTGATTGGATTACATAGGAGGAGGAGGAGGCTTAATCCTGACAGTCCTCTAAACCTCCACAGGCTCAATCTGCAGGTCTAGACATCCTGCCAGCCTCCACCACATCATCTCCACTCTGATCCCTGGCTGACACTACACCTGCTTACTGACTACTAGTCTGTGATTACGTCCTAGACAGCTCCTGATGATTTCACTATCTATTTCACTACCCCATATATTTCAGAATGAAGCTAGAAAACTAACCTGAGAGGAAATGCAACCTTTTTGTGACTAGATGGACTAACAACTGTGGGTTTGGTTTGAAGATGAGATAAGATAATTAGGTGGGTGCTTACATTTGTTCTATTTCACTTTTTTTTTGCAAATCACACTGAGACACCCTCAGAGAGTGGGGTCAGAGCACAGACTAGTCATCATTGATGGCAAGTGCCTTGCTCAAGGACACGTCGACAGATTTTTCACCTAGTCGGCTCAGGGATTTGACCCTGCGACCTTTCGGTTACTGGCCCAATGCTCTTAACTGCTAGACTACCTGCCGCCCAGGATTCCAGGGTTGTGTGTGTGTGTGTGTGTGTTTGTGCGTGCGTGCGCACATGCCTGCCTGAGTGTGTGCTCGAGTGTGCTTGTTTGTTTATCCGGCTCAATTCTGCCTGCTTGCCCTTCAAGGTTTGTTTCACAGAGTCACAATGTTATTTACATTTATATGACAGTTCCATTAGTGCGGCGGGCCCTGTGTAAGGCCCTGTGAGGGGCCTCTAAAGAGGGTGAAATTACCTCTCCCTCCAGAGGAGCCATCTGAAACATCGGGCCCATTCCTGTTCAACAACAAATTATGAAAAATATGGAATATTACTGCCACAGACAGGGCTATTAATGTCACTGAATAGTGTGTAATTCAGTTTGGCGATATATCAATCTGCTCAATTTCTGTATAGATAGTAATGTCCTACCTCATTTATTCACTGGCCTTTTCCATCAGATAAACCTGTAGGTTACATACGGTATGCAAACGTAGGCTAAAGCCCCATTTATAACTGGTTCTAACATGCGCCTTTTGTCCTGATCTTGTCCACATTCTTATTGTGCCCACATTGTTTTGACAGGTGTAGAGGATTACCTACTCCGGAGGTAGTCAGGCACACGTTGTGTCTGGATATCTTAGTGTAGACAGATCCGGACGGTGAAACCATTTAAATCATCACTATCCTGTTTCTGAAATCATCAGTCAGGTGGCAACATTGACTTCTGACATCAATATGTGTCTTAAAATCAATAAGTAAATCAATATATATATATCTATGTATAATTTGCATACAGGGAGAGACCAAGAAATCTGGTCAGAATGTGGACACAGTGGATGGATAAGAGACATTTAAACACCACGTGTAAATGTATATCTGAAGATGTGGGCACAATCAGAATGTGGACAAGATCAGGACGCAGGATGCATGTTAGCGCCAGGTATAAACAAGGCTTACAAGAGAGTGGGCACGAGTGAGAGAAAGAGGAGGTTTAGCCAATCGTGTCTCTTAACATGTCCAGTCGTGTTTCTTAACAGTCTTTGTTCTGCTCTAAATACCAACACCTGATTGTTGATAGTCAGAGCTTGTCCTTTAATGAGACAGACATGCTAATGATCAACAGATTGTCAAAAACGGTGTTGATCTTTGCAGTGTCACAGCTACAGCTAAGAAAGTCCTATGCTAACACAACGTATTTGATGATAAGACCAGACAGGATAACTAGCTTCTAATTGGCAAGTAGTGCTTGTGTTTTCAAGCCTTTAGAGAGCTGGTGTTATTATCGGTTTGGATGTTAGGCTACACTGTTAGATGGGGTTAGTGGTGGTGCTGGTGGTGGGCTTGGTTGTTGGTGCTGAACAAGCCACTCTGTCAATGCCTCAGCCTCTCATAGCCTCCATCAATCTCTGCTACGCTGTGGAGGGAGGGAAATCACTCCTCATATTAACAGAAGCACGATTCGTGTCTGAGACCTAATGTGCTTTTATCACTCCCAAACTACGTCTTCTCAAGCTACGTATTCTTCGCTGCTCTTCCAATTCATGTAGGAAACATCAACCACACCACAGGGATGTTTTCTTATGCCTGAATCTAGGCTAAGATGTGACATAGATTGAGGTAGATTTAGATCAGGAAGAATATCCCGTGCAAAATAGAAATATCTAAATCTGTTGGCTGAGGACCAGTGCATTGGAGAGGATAAAAGAGAGAGTGTGTTTTGTAGTGTACATTGTGTGCATAGTCAGGGATAGGAGGCAGCAGGGTGGAGTGGATGGATGGAGGGAAAGGCATGTGATGCTGGGCAGTGCTGCCATTGCCACAGATGGCTCAGGGAAACTACAGAGCTTACACCACCTAGATCAGCAGCTCACCTGTGGAGCCTGTGAAGGGACTTGCTTCCGCAGAGGGAGAACTGGGCACATCCCAACACAAACACACACGCAGACACACATACACACACACACCACACTGTTATGTTATTTACATAGAGTACCAGTCAAAAGTTTGGACACACCTACTCATTCCAGGCATTTTCATATTTTTCCTATTTCCTACATTGTAGAATAATCGTGAAGACATCAAAACTAGGAAATAACACATATGGAATCATGTAGTAACCAAAAAAATGTAAACAAATATTTAGTAGCCACCCCTTGCCTTGATGACAGCTTTGCACACTTGACATTCTCTCAACCACCTTCATGAGGTAGTCACATGGAATGCATTTCAATGAACAGGTGTGCCTTGTTCAAAGTTCATTTATGGAATTTATGGAATGCGTTTAAGACAATCAGTTGTATTATGACAAGGTAGGGGGGGTATATAGAATATAGCCCTATTTGGTAAAAGACCAAATAGTCCATACTAAGGGAAGAACAGCTCAAATAAGCAAAGAGAAAAGACTAGTCTATCATTAATTTAAGACATGAAGGTCAGTCAATGAGGAACATTTCAAGAACTTCAAGTGCAGTCGCAAAAACCATCAAGCGCTATAATGAAACTGGCTCTCATGAGGACCACCACAGGAAAGGAAGACCCAGAGGATAAGTGCATTAGAGTTACCAGCTTCAGAAATGGTCAATTAGCTGCACCTCAGATTGCAGCCCAAATAAATAATTCACAGAGTTCAAGTAACAGACACATCTCAACATCAACTGTTCAGAGGAGACTGCGTGAATCAGGCCTTCATGGTTGAATTGCTGTAAAGAAACCACTACTAAAGGACACCAATAAGAAGAAGAGACTTGCTTAGGCCAAGAAACACGAGCAATGGACATTAGACCGGTGGAAAACTGTCCTTTGGTCTGATGAGTCCAAATGTGAGATTTTTGGTTCCAACCAGTGTCTTTGTGAGTTGGTGAACAGATGATCTCCGCATGTGTGGTTCCCACCGTGAAGCATGGAGGAGGAGGTGTGATGGTGTAGGGGTGCTTTGCTGGTGACACTGTCAGTGATTTATTTAGAATGAAAGGCACACTTAACCAGCATTGGCTTCCACAGCATTCTGCAGCGATAACCCATCCCATCTGGTTTGCCTTTATCATTTGTTTTTCAACAGGACAATGACCCAAAACAAACCTCTGGGCTGTGTAAGGTCTATTGGACCAAAAACGAGAGTGATGGAGTGCTGCATCCGATGACCTGGCCTCCACAATCACCCGATTATGATGGTTTGGGATGCGTTGGACCGCAGAGTGAAGGAAAAGCAGCCAACAAGTGTTCAGCATATGTGGGAGCTCCTTCAAGACTGTTAGAAAAGCATTCCTGGTGACTACGTCATGAAGCTGGTTGAGAGAATGCCAAGAGTTTGCAAAGCTGTCATCAAGCCCAAGGGTGGCTACTTTGAAGAATCAAACATATTTGTTTAACATTTTTTGGGTTACTACATGATTCCATATGTGTTATTTCATAGTTTTGATGTCTTAACTATTATTATACAATGTAGAAAATAGTAAAGAAATAAAGAAAGGCCCTTGAATGAGTAGGTGTGTCCAAACTTTTGACGGGTACTGTATACACTGAGTATACAACACATTAAGAAAACCTTCCTAATATTGAGTTGCACCTCACACCCCCTTTTGCCCTCAGAACAGCCTCAATTCGTCAGAGCATGGACTCTACAAGGTGTCGAAAGCGTTCCACAGGGTTGCTGGCGCATGTTGACTCTAACACTTCCCAAAGTTGTGTCAAGTTGGCTGGATGTCCTTTGGATGGTGGACCATTCTTGATACACACGGGAAACTGTTTTGCGTGAAAAACCCAGCAGCATTGCAGTTCTCGACACAAACCAGTGTGCCTGGCACATACTACCATACCCGGGTGAAAGGTACTTAAATCTTTTGTCTGGCCCATTCACCCTCTGAGTGGCACACATACACTATCTATGTCTCAATTGTCTCAAGGCTTAAAATTCCTTCTTTAACCTGTCTCCTCCCCTTCATCTATACTAATTGAAGTGTATTTAACAAGTGGCTTCAATAAGGGATCATAGCTTTCACCTGGATTCACCTGGTCGTGGAAAGAGCAGTTGTTCTTAATGTTTTGTAAACTGAGTGTATACTAATCTAAACACACACACACATGCATTCACTCACACGCACAAACTCACACCAACATCTGCAGGTATATGCACAATAATGTATGCACAGCACATTCATAACCACACACTGTTGCTCTTGTACGTAGCTCTACAGGCAATGGGCATCTGACAGTGCCAGGGAGCTGAAAAAATGAGCTCCCTGTGCCAGCCCTGCAGTGCAGTGGACAGACCGGGCCATATGCTCCAGTCAGTGCTGTCATCTCTCCAGAGCTACAGGCCAGAAGCCAGAGGTCCTCCCTCGAGTGACCCACACCTCTCCTTGGGCTTTGGAGTACCTTGTATACCTTTAAAGATTTACAGTATATAGTATTGTGCTTTACTTCCAACTTTTGGACCGCCTAATGCGCCTGAATTCATGTATCATAGTTGTGAATGCCTCTCTAGGCGTTGGAAAGTAACACATTCTGTGTCATATGCACCACAGGTGTTTCTGGAGAAGTCCCATGGTTCTCCATACTGTAGTTTCATCCTATGACTAATTAAGCCAAGATGACAAATTATACAACTGTGCTCAGGGAAATGAATGTGTATGCAAACATACATTTACCTCATTTAGCAGAGAAACTTACAGGAGCAATTAGGGTTAAATGCCTGGCTCAAGGGCACATCGGCAGATTTTCACTTAGTCAGCTCAGGGATTCAAACCAGTGCCCTTTCGATTACTGGGCCAATGCTCTTCACCGCTAGGCTACCTACCACCCCATAAAGCATGTTGATGATTAAAAACAGCAGTAGACTGCAGGCAGGATTGATTAGACAATCTAAACAGGGCTAGGCTGTAGCGGTGTTATATCTGCCTTTGCTAGCTAATAATTCATCCTTTTTAGGATGCAACACCTTGTGTTAGCATCCTAGGGGACTTATAGTTCCCATAAAAGGGGGGGGGGGGTGACTGCAACGTGAAAAATATTCTCACCGGAATCAGAGGGGGGATTCTCAGCTTGGTGAAACGCTCATGAAACCTTGGCATGAAAACAGCTAAGCCCGCAGGTGTCCACAGCGCTACCATACCTGGCAAACTCTCAACAAATGTCTGTATCAGCGTGTTTATTTAGAGAGAAAAGTCCTATTTTCAGTGTTTATGTGGAGCTGGTAGTTTGTTGCACCCTTGAAGGGATTAATAATATTGCTGAGCTGTGTGATGAATATCAAACACACGTACACAAACACACACACAGACACACACACACACACACAGACACTTCTGTAAGCTGAGACTCTCACCCTCTTTCCTGGATCAGCATGGTCATAATTTATTCATGAAAACGAGTAGGGGGAAAAAACTGAGGAAAGTAACCGGGGCAACAGCTGATAACTTGATATTCCTTCTGACTGGAGCTGACTAACAGTATGGGTTAGAAAGGTTGAGAGATATGTGGGTGTTATGTACAGTATTTAGTGCAGCGTTTGCCAAAGTAGGGGTCGCGAACTCATGTGGGGTTGCCTGATTTGAAAATCTGGTAGCCATTATATGCGGTTGTAATAAACGGAGCGGTTTCTGTTTTCTTCCTACAAATGTCGCCCTATCTTTTGGACAAAAATATTATGACCCCATCACTGAACGATAAGATTATCAGGAACACATACAGGCCTTCTGTTTCCCTCTACGATGCCCACAAGCTACGCAGGACTCATTAGAACAGAGTGGACAAGACCAGGCACTAAATCAGACGAGGGTGGGAAAAAACATAATTAACGGTTATGTTCTTTTCCACACAGAAGGTTATACAAAATGATTGCCTGATGATCTTCTGAACTTCTCAATACATTTTTTTGATGCATTTTAGTCACTTCAAACTATACTTTCTTCAGATTGAAATACTGTCATAAATACTGTCGGACTGATTTATAATAGACTGTCTAATTATAAAAGTAAACATTTGCCGTTGATTCCATCACTTTTTTTTTACATGGTGGGGTCGCAAAACATTTTTTATGTCAAAATAGGGTCAAAGACCCCAAAATGTTTGGGAACTCCTGATTCCGTGCTTTTGAAGGGCCCCAGTGCCCTACAGTGATTACTAGCTAAACAAATCCTTCTCTACCCACAACATCCGGATACTTCAAGTAGTCAGGTGACCCCTGGTCAGTTCTGATACTGCCCAGCTGTCTGCACAGCTATAGCCAATGATGCATAAGAGTATGGGATACAATCTACTCAATAACAGCACGTAACCAGAGGGAATTTGAACGAATAAGATAATGCAATGTTTACCAATAAGAAGTGGGGCATCATCCTCCTCTTCAACTCTTAGAAGAAAGTATCTGAGATAAGAAAATAAAGTAATTGAAAGATGCTGTATGCATCACCACTGACTGCCAGTCGTGTCATCACCTCTCAATAGTAAGTTGGCGTTTCTGTGCCCACTGCTTTGACTTTGCTGTGTTATGCAGTCATTACATAACAGAGCAATGCTACAGTATTGAGCGTTGCACGCACAGAGCCAGAGGGCGGAAAGGAGTGCATTTTTTGTTTCGTTTCTTTGGTTACACAGTTACAAAGTATCGCTCACCTTTTTATAAAGTATCTAAGATCATGCTCACCTTTTTAATCAAAAATCGTCAATCCAAGTAAAATAGGGGGGAAAAGGGGGGAAAGTTTTAGAATACAGTCAATGTTGTCCGTCAGGTTTCACTCTGGATTTGTACTGCTATATGGCAAATTAATGGCCCACTGTAGTCTTGCATAGAAAATGCCCTTATGAACCATTTTTGCACTATAGCACCGGCTAATGGCAAGTCCTGTTTTTGTCTGTAACCCCGGATCATGTGAAATGTCTCTGTCCTGCTGTGTTCTGGGGACATTAAGTCTGTCTGAATGAGCCAGAGCGCGGCTGGAGTCTAAAATAGCTCTGCACGCAGGCATACAGGCAGCCCTCTGCAGCACAGTGATGGAGGGTGGAGGGAGCAGAGGCCGGGGAGTTAGTCAGCTGCACGGCTCATTTGAAATCAAGCAGTCATTACTGAGACTCCTGAACAGCATCTTTTACTGTCCCACTGAGCACCACCCGAGGAGAGGACCCGCTACCTGACTCTGTATGAGCCTCTATGAGGAGCAGATACCTGACTGTATGAGCCTCTATCAGGAGCAGATACCTGACTGTATGAGTCTCTATCAGGAGCAGATACCTGACTGTATGAGCCTCTATCAGGAGCAGATACCTGACTGTATGAGTCTCTATCAGGAGCAGATACCTGACTGTATGAGCCTCTATCAGGAGCAGATACCTGACTGTATGAGTCTCTATCAGGAGCAGATACCTGACTGTATGAGTCTCTATCAGGAGCAGATACCTGACTGTATGAGCCTCTATCAGGAGCAGATACCTGACTGTATGAGTCTCTATCAGGAGCAGATATCTGACTGTATGAGTCTCTATCAGGAGCAGATACCTGACTGTATGAGCCTCTATGAGGAGCAGATACCTGACTGTATGAGCCTCTATCAGGAGCAGATACCTGACTGTATGAGTCTCTATCAGGAGCAGATACCTGACTGTATGAGCCTCTATGAGGAGCAGATACCTGACTGTATGAGCCTCTATGAGGAGCAGATACCTGACTGTATGAGTCTCTATCAGGAGCAGATACCTGACTGTATGAGTCTCTATGAGGAGCAGATATCTGACTGTATGAGTCTATGAGGAGCAGATACCTGACTATGAGTCTCTATGAAGAGCAGATATCTGACTGTATGAGTCTCTATGAGGAGAAGATACCTGACTATGAGAGTAGCTCACATACTTTAATTTACCTCAAAACCATTTGAAACCCTCCAGAATAATGTTTAGAACAGAATGGGGTAATGTGATGGCTAAAAATATACACTGAGTGTACAAAACATTAGGAATAGCTCCCTAATATTGAGTTGCACCCCCTTTTGCCCTCAGAACAGACTCAATTCGTCTGGGCATGGACTCTATAAGGTGTCGAAAGTGTTCCACAGGGATGCTGGGCCATGTTGATTCCAATGCTTCTGACAGTTGTGTCAAGTTGGCTGTATGTCCTTTGGGTGGTGGACCATTCTTGATACACACGGGAAACTGTTGAGCATTAAGAACCCAGCAGCATTGCAGTTCTTGACACACTCAAACCGGTGCACCTGGCACCTACTACCATAGCCTGTTCAAAGGCACTTACATATTTTGTCTTGCCCATTCACTCTCTGAATGGCACACACACACAATCCATATCTCAATTGTCTCACAGATTTAAAAAATCATTCTTTAACCAGTCTCCTCCCCTTCATCTACACTGATTGAAGTAGATTTAACAGGTGACATCAATAAGGGATCATAGTTTTCACCTGGATTCACCTGATCAGTCTATGTCATGGAAAGAGCAGGTGTCCTTAATGTTTTGTACACTCCGTGTATACCTAATACACTTTATACCTGGCCTCATCTGATATATGAGAGCCATTGTGAATGTTCCTACTGTTCCGTTTAGCTAAACCTGCTACTGAAAATATTGTTTTCCCAGCCCTATGCAGAGGAAGTGGAACTCTCATCCAGTCTATCATTAATAAAGATCTCATTTACTCCGGCTCGCAATGCCTTCTCTCCTCATTAAATCTCTCAGTGTATCGCCCGGCCCAGCCCGGAGGTGACAGGATTAAGTAATCCACAGCCACAGTGCCATTTGCCTTGCTTCCCCACACCCGCTCTCTGAGTGATGCTGTTTACAATTCCACAGATTCAATTATCCCGCTGTATTTGCCTCTATTCTCAGATATCCCCTGCGGTCGGGGTGGTAGAGAGCGATTTAGCGGGTGGTTCACACATGACGATGGTCCGTGGCAAATGTATCTCAAGCCAGTCGGCCTGACTGACACCGTTTTCGCCCTCTCTTTCTCTCTCCGCGTATTCCCTTTGTGTTACAGGGCCTCTATGGAGCCCGGCAGCTCTAGTAGCGTGGTTGTATGTGCTAGACAGACTTCTAGTGCACTGTGGGATTGTGGGTTATGTGAGAGCTGAAATAACTGTCCATTGGCAGGCTCTCCCATAGAAAGCACCAGACCAAGACTAGCAGCCGCCACACAGGAACAGAGCTCACAGTAGATAACAAGTCTCCTCTAACAGGCCTCTTTCACCGCTCAAATTTCGATTATGTTTAGTCACCAGACAGCCAGGACAGCAGTCATGTCATATTCATTGTCTCTTCTTATGTTAAACATTTAATTTGTGTTGATGTTGCTAACTACAAACATAGAATCCAGGTCCATCGGCATAGGCTAAATTGTTTGACCTACCACTGTTTGAAGGTTGGAGATATCCTTAGGCCTTTTGAAACCTCTTTTAACGTATTTACCTGATATACTCGTCTTTATTTCAGCTATGATGAATGTGTGGGACCAGGTGCGACACAGATATACGTCCCCACAGATGACCCCCCTCCGTACTCCCTCACGGACCCCTGTCAGCGGGGCCACCAGCAGGCCACCTACACCAGCCTGGAGATGGAGGAGCCGTCCACTGGAGCTGGGGCCTCTTGGGTGTCCGCCAGCAGCGCCGCCGCCTCCCACTACCCAATCGGACTGCACGAGCTCCGGCAGCAGCCAATATCCTCCATCTCCCAGTCAGCGTTCCCCCTGGAGGAGGCGCCCCCGTACGAGGTGGTGGTGAGCAGGCAGAACCAGCCCATCCCTCTGATGCCCATGGACCTGCTCAAACATCCCTCGGAGGACAACCATAGTCCCCAGAGAGCCCGGGCTGTCGCACACAGAATCCTGTAGAGCTGACTGGGCTAGTCCACTCCAATGCCCTTCGTGTGGACAGCCACACCCCCCACCCCAGTCTAAGTAGGACAGCCTGAAATCTCTCTTCTGCTTCTTCCAGTGTCCCTTTGTGCATGACAGGCAGTATCAAAAGAGATGGACTTTCTGGACTGAAGCGGAAACTTTGGGTTGAACCTGAATTCAGTCTGCACCTTCCTTTCCTTCCCCCTACCACTTGGACAAGCTGCGTCCCCCAACTCCCACGATGTTACCCGCACCACTCGTCACTCTCTCTCCCTTTACTACTGGGGCACTGCCATGAAATCACAGGGCTACTACTGGTTACCTGGGGCTGGGAGTGTGGTCTTTCTGTCCAAAGGGAATTCACTTCATACTGTACAATGGTCTCAGTTTAGGAGGCATTCACGCATTTAGGAAGCATTATCAAAGTCTGTTTTTAGCACACAAAAAAACACTAGAGGTAACCTGAAGTGGTTTCACATAGATATTCTGTATGTACTGTTGGTTCTTGTTGTGTTGAAATGGAATCGCTCTTGATAAAAAACACTCTAGAAAGAATGCCTAATTTCACATTCCATCACATATCCATATGGTTTTATTAATATTTTCTACCTGCAAATAATATTTGCTTTATATTTAGTTGACTTTAGGACTCCCACAGTCTGTAAAATGTCCAGTAATTTCAACTGATAAATATACCCCAGTGTTATACACTCTTATTAAAAAAGGTTCTATCTAGAACCTAAAAGGGTTCATCGGCTGTCCCCGTAAGAGAACCCTTTGAAGGACCCCGTTTGGTTCCACATAGAAACTTTTCCACAGAAGGTTCTGCATGGAACCTGAAAGTGTTCTACCTAGAACCAAATAGGGTTCTCCTATGGGTACAGCCGATGAATCCTTTTAGATTTTTTTTTTCTAAGAGTAGGTATTTTTTTTTGCACTATTATTTGAAATAAATTATTCTTGTGGTATATGGTTTTATATGGTTTCTGGATATAAACACGTTCATATGAGCTGGAAATACTGTCTATTCTCTATAATTAGGTTTCCCCTCTGGGGGCTGAGGCCTATTTAGATCCAAACTGTTCTGTTTCAGTCTCTAAACGTGTACCGCCACACATTCCTCTTCTCTTTCTCTCGCTACTCCTCTTTTTTTGGAGAGCTTTTTTAGGTGTTCACGAGCGAAATTACTATGCGCTTGACCCATTCGCCAGCTAACATCAAAGTACAATATACCTTGTAGCAGAGATACAATGGTATTTGACAACTGGTGGGAAGGACAAATAATATGAGCACACAGTTTACTGTGATTAGGGGTTTACTATACTTTAGTACTGTCATCTTTGATATTATGATAAAATAAACAATTCATTTTTACAAGTTATTATTCAGTCTAGACACATTGTATTTTTCGATATGATGGAATCTTTTTAATGATTCCAAATTATTATTCAGTGTTTTGTTTTTGGTTGTGAGTATTCATTGTACAGATAAACTGTCTCCAGTTGAACTGTTCTTACATGTCTGTCATCTATGTATAAATGGTATAAAAATGACTGTGCCTGCCAAGCACGAAGTCTAAGACTGTTAGACTGCTTAACATTGTAGCCATAGTAACTTGAAACACTGATTAACAAACCAAGAGCTTTCCTTTTCCAAATGGCTTGTTCTTTTTCAAGGCTTGTGTTACTTTGTTAAGTTATTCAGATAAGGCTATGTTCATCATTGAAACCCCAGAAAAAAGTACTCAGCAGAAAATGTCCATATTTTGTGTATAAAAACGTATTTGTGGAGTCAATGACCCCCTGTCACCGTTGCATTTGGCCCAGAACTTGTTATCTCTGTTCCAGCCCCCCTCTCTTTCTCATTGTCTCCCTCATTTATCTTACCAAATCCTTTATTGTGAAGTGAAATCCTCACTGATGAACCCTTAAAGAATATTTTAGAAATGAATTAGTCGCATGATTGCATTGCTGGCATTGTGGATAAAAGTTATAAAGAGATGAGTATGTATTTAGAATAGCTTTACCAATAATGTGTATAACTGTAGAAGGACTACTATTAAATAGTTGTTGTGAGATTCACCAGAATGTAGATGTACGACAACACAGATTTCTTGGCACTAGACAGAAACGTCTAAAGATTAAAGATCAACAGGTTATTTTTCTTGCGTTACATTCTTGTGCCAATCATCATCGAATGGATTTGACTTTGAAGAGAGTCTGTTAAATGGCTTTTAAAAACCAAAAGGCCGTTCTCATCACTTGTTAATACATACATATTCTATTTGTGGTCAGAATGGTCATGTCAAGCCCTATAAACAAAGCCACGTTTGGGCTGAAAATGATGTGTTAATAATTTGACAATGAGCATTATTGCTTATTGTTATGTAGCTGCGGGAAATCTAGCGATGCTATACAATAATAATGATGTTCTTGTGTTTCATAAACTGAAATCTTAAAAGTGCAATGCAGTGAATATAGTACAACGTATTAGATTGTGTGCATCGTGACACACTCAGAGTCATCCAGAAATGCAACTTTACCTGCCTTTACAAGTCAGTTCGAAATGCACTGTAACTGTGTTGGAAGACCTAGTCCAACACCTGTTGAGGTAAAACTGCAATGCGGTTCAACTCTGGTCTTACATGCTGTTTTGTCTTTGTTGTTTACTTCCTTTTGGTAGCACAATAAGTCCATGTTCAACATAAATGTGAAATAATGTGTAACGCTGTACACGTACACTTCCAATGTATAGTTTCCCCTATAAGTCCCACTGTTGTGCACAACTGTCCTGTGTGACAAAAGATTCTTGTTTCCTATAATCACAGTCATCGACGTATATCCATGTTTTGTATTAGAGCTTTTATTCATTTCTTATATTGGGGAAATTAAATACATTTGACCTCTATGATTCGAGTCGGGTGTGACTGTTCGTCCTGGTTTTGCGACTCTGGGCATTGGAATCGCCTTCCTGTTTTACGTGTAGGCCACACCTAGGAGTAGTATCTGTAATATAGGAGGAGGACCATTACTATTGATACACATAGGGATAGTAGAGGAGGGAGCTGGGAATGAGGAGTGTTTGTATAGCATCCAAAAGTGCAGAAACAGTGTAGCGCAATTATCTACATTGGCTAAGTGTTTCCCCTAAACGTTTAACCAATCGAATCCTGCCATGTATAACGTATGGGAATATGTTGTGACATCCTGTCCGTTGACAGCCATTCATTCCCCTCTGATCTGCTCTGAATGTTGTGTTCGGGTGGTGGGCTAGCTAGCTAATGTAAATCTGACTGAGCAGATGGCCTGTGCCGTTGCTCTGCTCCTAATTACCCTTGTTGCCCAGTGCAAGGCTCCTATTAGGGTGTGCCAGCAGAAAGCTAATTTCATCTAGTGCCACTGCACTCTAGATAATAAGTCCACAGCGTCCATTATGAGGCTTTGTGAATACTGCACTCACCCAGATCTTATTGACTTAGGAGGAGAATCATTTCAAACTGTGTTTTCCTTCCTGATGTGACTGACAAAGCAGAAGAGATCTCTCTGGAGCTGCTCTGGTCTCTGTGGCGAGTTAGAGGTGACCATAGGTCAGGTGGACATCATCTGTGATAGAACCTCATAGATGTGTCTTACAGTGATGTTTCGAAGGTATCCAATCACCTAAATGTCTGAAAAATCACCATACCATTGAAAAACAGTTTTAACATTATCACTATTCAACTGAAACATGCTCTAAATCAGGCTGCTGCAGCTATGCATTCATAATTCAAGGGTTTATCATCATTCTCTATCTCATTGTTTTTGGTGGAACATGTACTGTAACATATATCACCTGTAGCAGCACAGAAAAACAACCTGACGGAGAGAGATACAACTGGAAGTTGATTAATTAACATTACAGAGAAGAGCTGCTCCAGCCGTTTCATCATCATCTCAGGTTTGTGGCATGATTAGAATATGATGTATTTTTCTTTCCTGTAGCGCCATCTGTTGGAAGATGCATGTCTTCAGTCTAGAAAGGATATGTTATATTTTGTCCTCTAGATGTCAGTCGTGCTATGCAACACAAAACCGATACTGAAGGAGAAACTTCATTGATACATGGGCAAATCTAATGTCACCGTAGCCTAACTGTAGCGAAACAGCCATGCTTCCGCATTTTGTAAATGTTTTACCTACTTGACAAACCTGTCAGAACAATATCAATGGTGTACCGTCTTTCACTTCCACTCGTCATACTTTCTCGTTCCCATGTTATTTCTAAATCCGATAAGAAGCGTGTAGCCTAACTGAACAGTATTTTTCAAAAAAAAAAACATGAAGGATGGTATCGGTGACCAAACGCCTGTAGCGCGTAAAGAGGCTTTCGACAATTACCTAAATTACTATGATCAGATATGGAGTAAAGGTAACCTGAAACTATGCCAAGAGAAACAGGTTACCGTGGGAGCTAGACGATTTTTGCTGTTAGAGACAGACCCCGGAGAAAGATTTTCTAATTTGGACTTTTACCTTACTGCATTCGAATGCGTAAAATCCGGCTTTAAAGATTGTCGGGCATTCTTCAGTGCGCTCATCAAAGCCACAGAGGTGTTGGAGATGTTCTGTGTAAATCTGTTTCTTTACCCATGGAAGAAGGAGATCAAGATGCTCAAGGTAAAAAATATAATTGGCATGGTATTCATAGTTCGATTTCGACAATTAGGCCTAGCCTGCTTTTATCTTGCGCAATGCACCCAAGCAAATGGGCTTAGATTTAGGCTAGGATAGCCTAATGCAGATGTACAAATTATTATCATCATAGTAAGAAATAGAGGGATAATATATGACTATGGTTTCACATTGAAACGTCATCTCTAATCACAAGCCACATATTCAAAGGTGCAGCTGTCACATATCAGGAAGTGAAAGTAAACTGTACAGACTAAATTATTTGCCGGGCTTGTGAAATGTCAAAAAGTGAAGCATGATTTGAAACTGGAGAGGATTAAAGCACAGATGTTCTCTATACTGTAGTGATCATTTTCGTACGTTTCATTGAGTTGTTGTTGTGATAATTAAGACTCTTATCTCCCACTCAGACTTTCACTGGCCCCTTTGTCTACTGCATCCAGCCGGTCCTGACAAAGAGTGCCACGAAAAGTATCCTTGAAACAATAGGGTATCATCTGGAGACTGACACAGAGTACCGACTCACAGACAATTCAGACCCTGAAACAGCCATGAAAATGGGTTTTGAGCTTTTCCTGGCCCGAGCAGAGTGTGAGTACCTGTTGGAGCTCATGGGTCAGCGGTCACAGCCTGAGTGTCTGGAGATTCTACAGAGGAGAGCTGCACCACTACATAACACCCAGGCTGCCGAGGAGACCGCAAAGGACTCTGAAACGGAGCCCTCACAAATGCAAAAACAAGAGGAGAATGAAGATACGGGTCTATCTAATGGTTGTTCCCTGGTAGACCCAGGACCGGTGGAGACAGATGAGGGAGACTTAACCGAGGAGAACCGTGTCACTGCTAGCACACCAGGCAGGCAACAGGATGATGTACAGATAACCCTCAACTTGGAGGTCCAGCCCATTGAGACGACACACTCTCCAGGAATCAGACCACCCAGGGCATTCTTGAACGATGACCGGTCTATCCTGGAGATGCAGCAGAATTACCCAGACCTTGCCATAAGGCAGAAGCCAATATTCAGTAAGCCACTGGGTGGACCTCCTGTAGTGCGGAGGCGACTTATCAAAGAGAACACACCTGAGGAAGGTAGCAGTCCAGCCAATTTAGCTGGCAGTGATGTAAGTGGTCTCCAGTCCATCTCCTTTCACGCCACAGCAGCACCAAAACCCCATCTCACAGAAGCAGTCCCAAAACTCCAGCCTCCAGAAGATAAGGCCTGCGAGACTACTGCCACGATCCATGGACCAACTCCTCCACAGGTAGAAGTGACCAGACAGGGTCAGGAGGCAGATGATGCAGACGAGCTGAGCAAGCTGGCTGAGAGGATTGGCCAATTGCATGTCCATGAGCATAAGGTGGAGGAGCACAAGGTGGAGAACCTGAAATACCCTGTAGAAGAGACAGCACTGCCGCATGCCAGTTGCCATGATGGGTCTCCTCACCAGGATTCTGCAGGGTACCAGAGCCAGCCTCTAATGTGCCATTCCTCTCTGGTGCCGGTCTGTAACATCCCAGGCTGTAGCAGCTGTGAAGTAGCAGACAGTCCCCACCAACACGTTCCTGGAGCCACCAACACCATCAAAGAGCCACCTCACTCCATCTATGTCCCAACCA
The DNA here is from genome assembly GCF_002021735.2 of Oncorhynchus kisutch. Taxonomy (NCBI): domain Eukaryota; kingdom Metazoa; phylum Chordata; class Actinopteri; order Salmoniformes; family Salmonidae; genus Oncorhynchus; species Oncorhynchus kisutch. Next base: position 57,550,683 of record NC_034181.2, on the reverse strand, counting down.
GCCACCTGGACCCCCCAGTGCTAGACCCTACTGCTGCTGACCACCAGCCCTCCGCAGGCCCTCAGCACCAGGACATGGAGGGCCCCATCCTTCAGCCCTCAGAGGACGAGCTGCTTCAGACATATGTCATGGTGGACGAGCCTTAGAGGAAGTAAGGTCATGATTGAATGCTGGTGCTCCTGGACCGTTAGAACACACAGAGATAAATTGATTGACATGCCTGTTTAGGTCTATAACATCACTTGCCACTAAGTTGTTTTGGTCTGGGGCGATTCAATCAGTGGAGGCTGCTGATGGGAGAACGGCTCATAATAATGGCTGGAACGGAGCAAATGAAATAGCATCAAACCATGTTTGATGTATTTGATGCCATTCCACCCCTTTCTGCCTCAGCCATTACCACGAGCAGGTCCTTCCCAATTAAGTTGCAACCAACCTCCTGTGGAATCAATGTACGAAGGTGACGAAAATAATTACTTAATTTAATTTATTTCCTCTTCAGTATTTTCTGGTCTTTGCTTTGTACTCTTTCTTAGGAGACTTTTAATACAATGTCAATTATGCTTGACCTAATTTACGAGGTGGAGGTAATGTTTCCACTGTGTCCTCTTACAGTGACAGTGCCTTAGTGAAATTAATTCTATGCCAATCCTGCACTTACTTTCCTTGCTCATTGTCATTGGGACTACTGAATGCTTTGTAATGTTTATGGAAATATAAGTCCAATTCTATTCCGAATGTTTAAAAAAAAACTAAAATAAAAATTTGGAAAACTTTCGTGTTCTTCAGAAGTTCAAATGGATCATACAAAATAGACAGTTACACTAACTTTAAATCGGCAATAGAGCATACATTAACATATGTTATTAAACTAAATCCCTTTTTAGGTATTTATTGAAACGATCTCAGCAAAAGAGTACAATCTTTAGCACAATAACTGCTGGTCCTGTTCACAACTAAGTGCAATTCCAGCCTGACAACATGTTCCTCTATTAATTACCAGTAAATAAAATAAGAGCAAAACACATCTCGGCACATGTTGGAAAGCGACTTGTAGCAGTAAATATACAGTATGTTAGTCAGCAGCCCCCTAAAATATATGCTTTGTATTACAGAGGTGATACCGCTATGTCCCAGCAGTTGTAAAATGGAGGTATTATTTTAGGGCTGACACCACATGACCAACGTTAAGAAACCAGCAGTGTACCATGTTCCCGTATAGAGATAATCCATCATGGTCAGTGAAACAAACAAAAACGAGCAAGTGCTTATGTAACATATGTTGGAATGCGACTTGTAGCAGTAAATATACAGTATGGAATACTTGCGGTCTGAAAATGTACCGGTCAGAGAGTTGTTCTAAGACAGTGTGTAAGATAACAGAAACTCCACAAGCTCATTCTGGTGTTCTCTCTTGGACTATAATTACCTGCTTACAGACAACAAACATATTTACTGCCATTGTTGGTGCAGCATATATACAGTGCCTTCGGGAAAGTATTCAGACCCCTTGACTTTTTCCACATTTTGTTACAGCCTTTTTCTAAAATGTATTAAATAAATTACAATCCTCAGGAATTCCACACACAATACCCCATAATAACAAAGCGAAAAAACTGGTTAAGAAATGTTTGCAAATTTATAAAAAATAAAAAACAGATACCTTATTTACATAAGTATTCAGACACTTTGCTATGACACTCGAAATTGAGCTCAAGTGCATCCGTTTCCATTGATCATACTTGAGATGTTTCTATAACTTGATTGGAGTCCAATTGTGGTCATTTCAATTGATTGGACATGATTTGGAAAGGCCCACACCTGTCTATATACAGTGGCTTGCAAAAGTATTCACCCCCCTTGGCATTTTTCCTATTTTGTTGCCTTACAACCTGGAATTAAAATATATTTTTAGGGGGTTTGTATCATTTGATTTACACAACATGCCTACCACTTTGAAGATGCAAAATATTTTTTCTTGTGAAACAAACAAATAACACAAAAAAAACTGAAAACTTGAGCATGCATAACTATTCAATATGACCAGTGCAATAAATCTGCTGGAGCGTGTGCTATGGGTGGGTGTTGCCATGGTGACCAGTGAGCTGAGATAAGGCCCCCTTTACCTAGCAAAGACTTATAGATGACCTGGAGCCATTGGGTTTGGCGATGGATATATAGTGAGGGCCAGCCAACGAGAGCATAGAGGTTGCAGTGGTGGGTAGTATATGGGCCTTTGGTGACAAAACGGATGGCACTGTGATAGACTACATCCAGTTTGCTGAGTAGAGTGTTGGAGACTATCTTGTAAATGACATCGTGAGTGAAAGAGGCTTTGTTGCGAAATTTTGTAGTTGTCCACATATTCTAGGTCAGAACCGTCCAGAGTAGTGATGCTAGTCAGGTGGGAGGGTGCGGGCAGCAATCGGTTGAAGAGCATGCACTTCATTTTAATAGCATTTAAAAGCAGTTGGAGGCCACGGAAGGAGTGTTGTATGGCGTTGAAGCTCGTTTGGAGGTTTGTTAGCACAATGTCCAAAGGTCCAGATGTATACAGAATGGTGTCGTCTGCATAGAGGTGGATCAGAGAATCACCAACAGCAAGAGCGACATCATTGATATATATATACACAGAGGAAAGAGTCATCCAGAGAACTGAGCCCTGTGGCACCCCGATAGAGCTGCAAGAGGTCCGGACAACAGGCCCTCCGATTTGACGTACTGAGCTCTGTCTGAGAAGTAGTTGGTGAACCAGTTGCTGCATGGGGTGCTGAGGTGTTGGCCGGGGTAGGGGTAGCCAGGTGGAAAGCATGGCCAGTCGTGGAAAAATGCTTATTGAAATGATCGATTATCGTAGATTTATGGGTGGTGACAGTGCTTCCTACCCTCAGTGCAGTGGGCAGCTGGGAAGAGGTGCTCTTATTCTCATTGTGCCACATGCTTGGTGGTGCCCCTTGTTGAGTGGTGTTGCAGACTCTGGGACTCTTTCAGAACAGGTATATATATATATATATATATATATATATATATATATATATATATACACACACGTTACAGCCTTATATATATATTGAGACCATGTGACACTTAAATACAGTCCACCTGTGTGTAATTTTTTTCATTTCACCAATTTGGACTATTTTACATGAAATCCAAATAAAAATTTATTTAAATTACATGTTGTAATGCAACAAAATTGTAAAAACGCCAGGGGGGGTTGAATACTTTTGCAAGGCACTGTAAGGTCCCATAATTGACAGTTGGAATTGCCCGTAGAGCTCCGAGACAGGATTGTGTCGAGACACAGAACTGGGGAAGGGTACCAAAACATTTCTGCAGCATTGAAGGTCCCCAAGAACACAGTGGCCTACATCATTCTTAATTGGAAGAAGTTTGGAACCAAAGACTCTTCCTAGAGCTGGCCGCCCGACCAAACTGAGCAATCGGGGGAGAAGGGTCTTGGTCTGGGTGGTGACCAAGAACCCGATCGTTGCTCTGACAGAGCTCTAGAGTCCTTCTGTGGAGATGGTTGTCCTTCTGGAAGGTTCTGCCATCTCTGCAGCGCTCCACCAATCAGGCCTTTATGGTAGAGTGACAAGACGGAACCCACTCCTCAGTAAAAAGCACATGACAGCCCACTTGGAGTTTGCCAAAAAGCACCTAAAGACTCTCAGACCATGATAAACAAGATTCTCTGGTCTGATGAAACCAATATTGAACTCTTTGGCCTGAATGCCAAGTGTCACGTCTGGAGGAAACCTGGCACCATCCCTACGGTGAAGCATGGTGGTGGCAGTATTATGCTGTGGGGATGTTTCTTTAGCATCAGGGATTGGGAGACTAGTCAGGATCGAGGGAAAGATGAATGGAGCAAAGTACAGAGAGATCCTTGATGAAAACCTGCTTCAGAGCACTCAGGAACTCAGACCGGAGTGAAGTTTCACCTTCCAACAGGACAACGGCCCTAAGCACACAGCCAAGACAACGCAAGAGTGGCTTCGTGGACAAGTCTCTGAATGTCCTTTAGTGGCCCAGCCAGAGCCCGATCAAACATATCTGGAGACCTGACAACAGCTGTGCAGCAACACTCCCCATCCAACATGACAGAGCTTGAGAGGATCTGCAGAGAAGGAACTCCCCAAATACAGGTGTGGCAAGCTTGTAGCGTCATACCCAAGAAGACTCAAGGCTGTAATCGCTGCCAACGGTGCTTCAACTAAGTTGAATTAGCAAACATTACTAAAAACCTGTTTTTGCTTTGTCATTATGGGGTATTGTGAGTCGATTGATGAGGGGGAAAAAAAACAATTTAATCAATTTTAGAATAAGGCTGTAACCTAACAAAATGTCGAAAAAGTCTAGGGGTCTGAATAATTTTCGAAGGCACTGTACTTCAGTCACACATTGGTCCCTGATAAAATCTTCTCTCTGTTCTCCTCATACTGGAGGATCATCTTCTGCAGGTCATCGTCTGCCGAAATGACCTGAAAACATAGAAATACAAATACACTGAGTATACCAAACATTATGAACACTTTCCTAAAATTGAGTTGCACCCCTCCCCCATTGCTCTCAGAACCGACTCAATTCGTCGGAGCATGGAGTCTTCAAAGTGTCGAAGGCATTACACATGGATGCCTGCCCATGTTGACTCCAATGCTTCCCACAATAGTGTCAAGTTGGCTGGATGTCCTTTGGGTGGTGGACCATTCTTGATACACACGGGAAACTGTTGAGCGTGAAAAAAAACGGCATCGTTGCAGTTCTTGACACAAACCGGTGCACCTGGCACCTACTCCCATACCCCGTTCAAAGGCACTTCAATGTTTTGTCCTGCTCATTCACCCTCTGAATGGCACAATCCATCTCTCAATTCTCAAGGCTTAAAACTCCTTCGTTAACCTATCTCCTCCCCTTCATATACACTGATTGAAGTGGATTTACCAAGTGATATCAATAAGAGATCATAACTTTCATCCGGTTTTGTATCCTCAGTGTATATATCATTAAATGCTGTGAAACTGCCTTTACAGATTATAGTAACGTGATACAAAAACAGAGCTGTGTTTAACAATCACTTACCTGCCTTTCTATTGAACAATGGACTATTTCCCAACAATGAAAAACAAGGAATCCTCGACATAGATGACCAATACTCTGGCGCTTATCACAGGAGACACTAGAATGTATAAACAATGTTCCTCATTAATTGACCATTGTCCTCCAAAACGCACGCCTGAAAAAGATTGATCACTCACAAGGACTGGAGCAGGAACATTGAAGGACGTCTTCTTTATCAGCCAGTCTTCATACAGCTGATGGATTGCCTCTAAATATTCCTTTAAAAATAAAAAAAAGCGAGAAAGATAGTAGGTTGAGAGAGTAGGGCAAGAGACGAGTCTTAAAACCCCTCTGAAGTTAGACCAAGAACAGCACTGAGAGTTTGTCATTCTTCTACCCTCACCAAAGGAATGATCTTCTCCTCCTCCCTGCATCTCTCTTTTAGCCTCTCATGGCAGGTCTGTGGAGACGACTGGAGATAAACTGAAACAGAGGAGGAACTAAATGAACAAGATTCTACCAAGGACGCAACATCATCAGAATAAAGTAGAAAGCTTGTGTTTCTGCACAGCTTTACCGATAAGATCCACAGGAATGGCAATGTTCTGAGTGATCCACTCAAACCACTCACTAAGAACAGCAAAGTCCACATCGGGCATCTTCCCACTGCAGAGAGCAAAATATTGTGAAGTACATCAAATTAACTAGATTGGGCACAAATGAGAACCAGCTATAAGCTGGTGTGAAATATACCATGTGCATTACCTTCTGTAAAGATTTTCCACAAAGATGTACTTGGCACTGTAGATGGACCTTTCCATCATTCTCATTGGGGCGGACTGGAATCAACAAACACAAAACAGACCATGTTAATTATGCAATGTAAAATCAAAGTCGAAAGAGAAATCTGTACTATTGATAAAAAACATGCAACAGTAGTGAAACAATAGGATATCAGTGCAACCTGTTCTGTGCAATGTTTTAGAGTGCCTACTATTGTTGAGAGGTGTTGGTCCAGCATGGTTAGCTGAATATAGGTCTGTAGAGTGATGCCCCATCGAGTAGGGTCCTGGTACATTAACCCCTGCAGGATGGGAGTAGATCTAACATCAGCATAAAATATGTCATTTTCAAAATGAACCATCTTCTATAGAATGGTCACGTACCAGGGGGTTGTGCCCTCGAACATTCCTCCATTTGGAAACTGGCTCAGTCAGCACCTGAGAATTCAAAACTAAAATTGTGATTTCATTTGACCTTTTGTTTTACACACAGTGCAGCACAAGGGATGAAAGGAAAATGAAGGAATGCAAAATGTTGAACAAGCGTGTTGCATGTTTTTTTGTATTTTTTTTACCTCAATGTTACTGGTTTTGCTGAAATACTCCAGGCATGTTGTCTTCCCACTAGCAATATTCCCCTCTATACAGATCTAAAGAAAAATAACAATATACATTGTGTCGACTTCTCCCTCAGGTATATAGGCTTCAAATGTCTTAGTATCAATTTCAAAGAATTTCAAGGATTTAAAATGACAGTGTACCAGTACATACCACTAACTTATTCTTCTCCCCATTCCGCACAAGCTTTCCTTGGGAGGAGTAAGACTGCATTGTGAGATAACCTGACTTCTTGGTTTCAGCTTAAGTCAGTACCTATGGTCAAGGCAAACAGAGAAGAGTGTTAATATGGGTGATGTATGCAGGGCGATAGCATTCTGCCCTGGTTTGGTTAGAGCAAATTGATGAGCAAGTAGCCTCACTGAAAGTAGTGCTAGATAATAGCAGTGCTAATGGATGAGTCTGACAGGAATGGCAATGTCTAATTGGCAATTATTTTACATTTGTATCACATTTATTGGTGGTAGCTGAAGTGAGCTCAAAGTACAAGTGTATTGTTTCTAAACATTTTCTGTCACATTGTATTGTATACTTGGCAATTCAAAATGTAACAGTATGAGCAGGCTATGTTGTTAATATGTTCTGTTGTTCTGACGCAACATTGTAACTCACATAATTTGTAACATGACATTGTAACATTAGTCTACAGGGTGTTTCATTGTATCACTCTGTACCGAAACAATGCTTCAGACCAGCGAATAAATAAACCTTGTGCAAGGGCACCTACTTGAGACGAGCTGTGTGTTGTTGCTATGGCCTCTCGTCTGGCAGAGCTCACCGCGCGCATCACCAAATATTTTGCAGGGAATAGCCACTAATCGCGCTGACCTCACAGCAGTGTGGGAATATAGTCGTGTAGCAGATCTCCACAAATTGTTAATACAAATAGATGTAAAGGAAATCTCGCATAATTATCTGAATCACACACAGCGCTCGACCGTGAATTGGCACTCCAGTTCCGTGTGTCAAATAACCTCTTCCTGGTTCATGATATGGAGATGTAGTTTTTTTCTATTGGTTGAAGCGCTTTATTTGTTCTGATACCTGCATTCCCTCCACCAACTGCCATCACCATTGAGGGCAAAGGGACTCGTGTATAGGTAACACTGCTACCGTGATTTATGCCAGACTATCAGTACAGCAATGATGAGAATCATTAAAATATATAGGGCTGCTCATAATGTTTTTACGCCTCTGTCTGTAGGCCTACATGAGAAAGTCAATCAAATATTTTCTGATTGTAATATTCTATACAGATTGATTGACATTTTCAGATCATGGTTAGTTTGTTTAGTGGCATGCAAGCAGTATGATACGGCCTAGTATGTTTAGAAGTGATTGCAACGAACTGTAATTTCCTGCAACTGAAAGGAAATTGCTTCTTCAGGAAACACAGACTCTGAGCTGGTTCTTTTGAAACGTAACATGACAGGCGACTGTTCCAAAACAACCAGTAACATACCTTCATTACCCATGGAGGTTGATACTGCTTTTCTCAGATCCTTGAGGGGTGTCCTTAAATTAGCAGAGATGGTGAGACATTTGTTCATACTTTGTTAAACCACTGGGTTTTGGAAAGACTTATCACCCCAGATAAAGCCATATATCTGGTGTAAATTTGATAAAAACAGCAAGAATGTATTACACAGTATTGTTACAGGATATTACAATCTCTTACAGAGAGATTATGTTGATTTACATTATTTCCTAAATATGTTGTCTATGACAAAGCAGAACTAGAAGTGAATGTCAGAGCTGTAGTTCCTGTGAACTGTACAAACGTTAAACCCTGTAGTTGATGATAAACGATAAACAAGATACTGCATGCCCTCTAGTGGACATTACATTTTAATCAATAAAAACGACCCTAATTTTCACAGCTTTTGGTGTGAAACAACCATTTCAATTTGTAGGATTAGAGACTGTCCTTAAATATCTTTGAATGGAAACAATCAATTAGCATTTCCTATAATTTCCTAATTGCCAATGCTCTCTGTTTCAGGGGACTATGTTTGTAGCATGTGTGTGTTTTGCTGTAGCATCCAGGCCCAAATACATTGCAGCTACATGCATGGAGTTTGTGATCACATTCTCCCTGCTTCTGCTGTACACACTGAAGTTGAATAAGAAGCTGACTCTGTTCTTCTGGCCTCTCGTTGTAAGGAACCTATTCAATTACAGTACAGTGTTTACTGTAGGTCTTTCACATTGATTAACTGCTGTGAAAATGTCAGGCAGTCAAGCTTTCTGAGTAACTTCCATTGTCTTTTCTTCTTCAGGATTTGTTCAACTCACTGTTTGCAGCAGTCTTCATACTTATCCTGAGTCTGATAGCAGTGTCCACTTACACAGTGACAGGGACCCTGGGTGGAGGGGTGAGATAAAAACAAATGTATTCCTTGTTGACCTTCTATTTGGGGGCCTTATAGAACTGGGTTTCTGGGTGAAGCCTCATCTTACACACCATCCTGTCAATAATGAACTGCCCGGAGGAAATACAATCCTTATGAACATTTCCACTAACGTGAATATATACTGTAATCCCACATTTGGCACCCAGTACAACTAATGAATGAACTATTACAAAAAAATGTCAGCTATAATTCTATCTTGTAGCCTATATCTGATATTAACACTGAGTCTTGTATACTTTCCCTATCCAGATAGTGGGTTTCATAGCAACAGGCCTGTGGTGTGTGGATGGTTGCATGCTTTTCAAGAGGGTCACATTCAATCAACCAAGAACATCAGCAACTGGCACTGTGAAGTGAAGACACCACAATTGTCTCTTCAGATGCTCACTCTCAGAGTTACTCTGTCCAGTGTCTGTGTTCTTTCAACCATCTTTTTTTTTGTGCACACTCCTCTTTCTACTCTGGTTAGAGCCAGTTTGCGCTGTTCTGTGAAGGGAGTAGTACGCTTCTTCAGTTTCTTGGCAATTTCTCGCATGGAATAGGCTTCATTTCTCAGAACAAGAATAGACTGACGAGTTTCAGAAGAAAGTTATTTGTTTCTGGCCATTTTGAGCCTGTAATCGAACTCACAAATGCTGATGCTCCAGATACTCAACTAGTCTAAAGAAGGCCAGTTTTATTGCTTCTTTAATCAGGACAACAGTTTTCAGCTGTGCTAACATAATTGCAAAAGTGTTTTCTAATGGTCAATTAGCCTTTTAAAATTATAAACTAACACAACATGCCATTGGAACACAGGAGTGATGGTTGCTGATAATGGGCCCCTGTACGTCTATGTAGATATTCCATTAAAAATCAGCCGTTTCCAGCTACAATAGTCATTTACAACATTAACAATGTCTACACTGTATTTCTGATCAATTTAGTTATTTTAATGAACAAAACATGTGCTTTTCTTTCAAAAATAAGGACATTTCTATGTGACCCCAAACTTCTGAAAGGTAGTGTATGTGTAGGTTTAAAGGGGCAATCAGCAGTTGAAACAATAACCAAGCTTGGCCCTAGCCCATTTTGGTAAAAACCTGAAGGATATGGGGCTGGATAAATGTAACCACTCTCAAATTCATAGCCAGAGCTATGTATGCAAGGACTGACCATCAATGATATCAACATTGTAGTTTTAACCATGTTTCGAGGCTATATAGTGTTTGTTTACACTTAATTTGTTTACAATTATTGGAGTAAAACAAGCTTATATTTTGTGTTCTGATGGGGTATGGCAGTAGAACTAAGCTTATGAGGCATTTATATGAGTACATATATCATTAATGTCTAAATCCAAAAATTGATGTATCAACTGTAGATTGCCCATTTGTTTGTATAGCCTAATCAATGCAATAACACAATTATCATGTATAAAAAATAAATACCTTTGAAACCTAGGCCTGTATCATATTTTAAACAATGTCAGATTACATGTAGGCCCAGTCTATTTCTACTTTATTCTTAAGTAATGTTTCTATTGCATTTTGAGTTGTTTATGAGGTTCCCATAAAGTTGGACCATAGCCCTATGAAGTTAAAACAGATTATTTCTAAAACTCGAGGGATACATCACAACAATTTTAACAAATATATTACAGTATTTTAGTTTTGACGCATGCACTTAGCCCAGTCAACTAACATCTCTTCTGGAATGCAGATGTTGCGCCTTTGTGAACTACGTTTTCGCACTGTCATTATTTCCGTTTCCACTTCAAGAAGCAACACTCTTTTTTCGGGGCTTTGCATTTTCCACTCTCAACTCTTCCAGCCCGCTGGATCTGTAACCTTTACTCAAGTCAAACGTTATCTTTGAAATGGGGGACATCGAAGCTCCCGGTACGACTGGACCGCGCCAAAGTGTCCTTCAAACGATTCTCCCAATCGCAAAAGTATTCGCATCTTCACGGAAAGGACAACTTCTTATTGCAGAAGTGGTAACGTAGCATTTCAAAGAATATATTAGTGTCTTTATTTCCATTGTTTCTTCCGAATACTTTTCTTCAACGTTGCCAAGACAAGCAGATGCGTAGAAGTTTAGTTGGCGGGGGCGGGGTGCACTCGATTTAACGGGTTTGTGCTATTCAGTGTAACGCTTTTGAACGCTCAAAAGTATGTTTTTGTTGGGATTAATATATCCTATCCTAACCAAGTCTTCAAACAGCTGTTTAGGTTAAACTATATGGAAAACACATCCATTGAATTCTGCCCATTTCTATTGAGGTCAATGTGTCCATCACACGGTTCTCATTTAGGCAAGGGAGCGTTTTGTTTTCGTCAAAGGCGCTAAAAAAAAGTATTTATGAATTAGTTGGCCACATATATATATTTTTTTTTACTTTGGAAGGTTTTAAGTTTACGACTGACTACCTTTTCATTCAGGTGAGAATTTAGATTTATACCAGTTAAACGAAAGACATGCATATGGATCATTTTGGAGACATGTAGCCTGTAAACTATCATTCATATTCATGTAGCCTAGTGTAGGCCTATTCATGTTTACACAAGCAAGCAATAGACCTTACATACAACTGTAATGTGTTCTATACTTCATGTGGTCAGTCTACTGTCGGGGGTTCTGCTTTGTATTACTGGATAACTACTAATAGGTTTTGACATGATGTGCAGTAGCCTATTGTGGGGACACGTTCGCACATGCAATTAAACCAAAATGGTAATGGTGAAAAAATACATTTTAAAAGAGGGAGTTTGCTAAAAAAAAAATACAAATCGTTGCAAACAAATGAACTCCATTAATTCTTCAATGAGTATTGATTATTTTAAACCTCATATATCAGGAAGTGAAACGAGAGTGTTTCTGCTTAGACATCTTCACTGTGGAAGGGGTCATCACCAAGGATTTGAACCAATTGAACACATATGTTATTATCATGGACTCTCCCATGTATGTCATGTGAGATTCAGTTCCTGGATGTGTTGTATGAAACAATGATCAACCCTCTCAGTCTCTAACTAACTGACTGCTGGAGGGCATGTAGCCCAAAAGATATACTGTATAGAATAGAGGGCTTTATTAGAGTGCTCTGACTGACTGGCCCTATAAGGTAACGGAATCAGTCTCCAAGAACAATGCAGCCTCTTTACACACACTTAGAATATGATCCTCTCCCTTGTTAGTGCTAGAAACCACATGGGTGCTACTATGACTTTAATAAAAACTCACAATGAAATATCCTGGTTTTTAGTAGTGGCTCAAGACAGCTGGAAAACATATATGCATAGAGTTTTTCGTGATCGTTAATAGCTGGAATGACAATAATGCTGCTTAAGTCATTTAGTTTGTCGCTCGTAGCATCCAATTGACAAGAAATGTGTTGTGCCAGAATTCTCAGAAGCCAGTTTTAGATTCCAAGATTCGTAGAGAATTTACCTTGTTGCTTTACTATGCAGAAACATAGCAGTGGGTGTCTGAGATGAGAAACGTTAGCCATGTCGAGGTCAGACAAAATGTCTGATAAGCAGTTCTGCTGTGCGTTACGAAGATATTCAACGTTATTCAACGATGAAACACATTCTAAGTGTAAGATAGATGAACAGTGTGCTCAGGGTTGTATCTATGAAAGCAGCAGTAGCAGTCTGTTGCATTTCGGGGAGTTCCCACCCCAAGGTGAGCCTTGTCTATGGTTTTGATGGCCCAGTCTAACAAATACAAGATGGCTCTGTGGAGATAACAGTGCCTGGGCTTGTCTCGTCCAATGATGTTGACCCGGAGGAAACTCAGGACAAGGGGATGTAGGAAAACAAGCACTATCACCAGAAATGTGTTTACAAAGAAAACATAAACTTTGTGATTCGTGGAGAGACTGGATGCTGATATTAAAGACTTATGGGCGTCTTTGAAATCACAAAGACAGTTGCATCTTTCAGGATTTGTGATCAACCAGACAAACATGTTTTATGATTAGCTAAAGTGAACAGTCGCGTTAATACATGTGTGTATAAAACAAGCAAAAACCTTTGAACTCACGTACAGTATAGGCTTATAGTGTGTCTGTGTAGGTCTGTGTAGGTCTGTGTAGGTCTGTGTAGGTCTGTGTAGGTCTGTGTAGGTCTGTGTAGGCCTGTGTAGGTCTGTGTAGGCCTGTGTATGTTATTTGTCATTCAACAGCTGCATCTCCTTACAGCTTGAGACAGGAAATGTAAATGCTTCGGGTCACTGCAACATTTCTTGAAAGGGAGATTTTGGACCAAAGTAACTTTAGTACGCCTTGCACTCTATTAGTCACTGTCTCTATCTCTCCCTCCCTCTGTCTTCTCTGTCAGGCTCTGTCCCTCATCGCGTTCATCTGTTTTGTGGCATCCACGGCAGCAGCCTTTGTCACAGCACCCCTCATTGAGTTCCTGGCTGCCCTCTTCCTCCTTTTTGCCTATTCCACCAAATTCAATGAGCGATTTAAGGGATTCCACTTCCCCCTCATGGTGAGTATACACTGAGTGTACAAGACATTAAGAACACCTTACCAATATTGATTTGCACCCACTTTTCCCTCAGAACAGCCTCAATTCGTTGGGGCATGGACTCTACAAGGTGTCGAAACCATTCCACAGGGGTTGCTGGCCCATGTTGACTCTGACGTTCCCACGGTTGTGACCATGTTGGCTGGATGTCCTTTGGGTGGTGGACCATTCTTGACACAAGCAGGAAACTGTTGAGCGTGAAAAAAAAACATTTCTACCACCTACCACAATTCAAAGGCACTTCAATCTTGTCTTACCCATTCACCTTCTGAATGACACATATACGCAATCCATGTCTCAATTGTTTGGATTCAAACTAGGGACTGTAGTGACCCCTCTTACACTGAGATGCAGTGCCTTAGACCGCTGCGCCACTCGGGAGCCAGAGTGGACTGATTGAAGGGATTGAAGTGGATTTAATGAGTGACATCAATAAGGGCTCATAGTTTTCACCTGGTCAGTCTATCTGATGGAAAGAGCAGGTGTTCATAATGTTTTGTACACTCAGTATATTTATAGTCCACTTGGGTACAGTAGGGATGATAGCCAATTTTAAAACAAATGTGAAAACTACATTTTAATTTGTACTATCTCTCTTTTAGGATTTTCTGCGCTGTGTCAGTGCGTCCATTATCTTTTTTATCATCTCCATAATATCAGTTTCCAAGTTCACAGACGGGGCCTCTAAAGCAGCAGGGGTAAGAAAAGCTCTTTGACACTAATCCACACATCTCTCATCAAGCCCATGCCACCATCGGAGTTGTATCTCCTCAGCATTTACAGCACAGGCGTCCAACTCATTCCACCAAGGGCTGAGTGTTTGTGTGTTTTCGCTCCTCCCTTGTCCTTGATTGTTGAATTTAGGTCTTTAATTAGTAAGGAACTCCCCACACCTGGTTGTCGAGCTCTTAATTGAAAGGCAAAAACAAAAACAAACCTGTAGACACTAGGCTTCCCATGGAATGACTTTGACACCCCTGATGTACAGTATACCCATTGAACTCTGAAGTTAAGGTTGAACTCAGAAGTCGTGTCTGGTTACTCCGCTGCATTACTTCATTGTGTCTGGATATCATGTTACAGCTAGCTTCTGTCAGACAATTCACCCCCTTCTGGATTTACTAGCTGTTTCATGTTGATATCAAAGGTTTTCTTTTCTTCCATTCCCTCCAGGTGTTTGGGTTCATTGCCACCATTGTTTTTGCTCTAGATTTTTACTTCATCTTTAATGACTTGGCTAATTTCCTCAAACAAGGAGGGGACTCAGGTGACGAGCCACCAAGAACCTCAGGTAAAGCGTTCTTTCAAATAATGTCTTGTATATAGTCTGATGTAAATCTACATGTTGTCGCCTATGCTGCATACTGTATACTCCTCAGAAACATTCCGTCCTTCCCTGTTCTTCCCACAAAATGGCTACAGGAAATATAGAAATGAGAACTTAGTGCTGACCCTCCATTCAGGGTTTTTGTTTCTGTCAGTTCTAATAAAATTTGTTTGGGCAGTTTAGGAAAACAAATAAACTTGCAGTTTGCTGATAGAAATCATAAGCCACATTGTGGACGACATGGCTCAAGTTCACTCAGCCAAGGGTCCCATAGGTCAGTGGGAGTGAATACTCATGGAGTGTGTTTGGGGAGTCAGCACATCGTCTGTGATAATCTTTGCAGATTGTGCTTCGTTCTGACCATGCTGAGTAGCTAATCTATTCAATAAACAAAACATGGTAACATCTGAATTATGATTTCTCATTTGCCATGAAACTGTATCTGATCACAACCTAGTTGGTACTATGTTAATAACATTTATATTAACTCTTTAATCATCTATGTTGTATGTGTTTTTACCTATCACGATTGGCTTCCACGATTATATAGACTTTATATTAATCTCTAAATTTAATTCCTGATCATTGCATAAGGAGGGCAGAGACCACAGGCCTTCACTTCCCTCTTTGAAAGGGATAGGCACAGACAGACAAAGACATGCATTGCTTATACCCTCAGTGTAAAAGTTTTTTTTTCTCTTCTGTGTTATAGAGTACAATGACTCCGACTCTGACTCGGACTGAAGAGGTTCTAGCCCAGGGACCATGTGTCCACCATGCCTGGCAGGAAGACATCCATTCTGCAGACGTCAACGGCATCCCGAAGGATTCACATTTCATTTTAAACCGACGTGAAAACAGGTCTTTAGCGCTTTGGAATGTTGGCACATACAAATGATCAATTACAGTTACATTATTATTTTCCAAATGCTCTAAAATTGCCCAAACCCTGAAATACATTTCTGAAGCTGTGAATGAACTGTGGTATTTTTAGTGATGGCTATTGGTTTACAGTTGCTCAGCCTCCATAATACCAAGAGGAGCATGGGGAACAGATGACACTACATTTTTACACAATTGAAAAGATTGGCAGCTGGTTGGCTGGTTACACCGTCTGTCCGATCATCATACTTGCTTTGCTTGATTTTTCTTTTTCTGGTGTCCTTTATTGAAAATGTTGCTGTATCTGATGTGATATCCTAGCGTTAAAATCATTTTGTGATAGATCTATTCACTGAGCTGAGAAGACTGACTGTGCACGGCACTTAGCTACTTCCTAAATGGCAACTTCCTGTTTGAATTTGATTTGTCAGCAGAATATTGTCTTCTCTTTTCTTCCAATTCCGAAAGCTTTTAATCACGGAGAAGCACTGGGAGACTTTTGTGATTGTGTTTGAAATGTAAACTGCAAATGGGGTATTACTGCATTCAATTATTGAAAATGGTACCTCAAAATGTTCTCCTATTCAGAAGGGTTTTCTTACCAGGTTGTACATCAAACATTTGTCAATTTGCAGGTCATGTAAAGAAAATAAGAAAGAAATCAGTTGATTTTCAGCTATTTGTAAGCTTTAATTTGTTTAATAAAAAAATGAAGACATGTTCAACAGTATTTCCAAACCCATTTATTTTGAGACAAGTTTGTCACCACAAACTATAGTTTTGTTAAATCTACAGAAAATTCTTTACATACAACAATACAGACTTTAATACTGCTTCCTAGAGTACAATAAATACTTGTATCAGTGACAGAGCATTTAAGAAAATCAAGGTCAAACCTTAAAAAAGATAAAGAGCAGTTAAGTCTTCACTTTATGATAAGCCATTTCAGATGTTGAGTGGTTCAAAACCTTGACACAAGCAATAACCTCTGCACGAAGCACTGTCGGTAAAGTTGTTTTAAGGACGTTACTGTAAGATAAATACACCCATCTCAAAATATTAGGTTATATTTACAGAGTGCTCTGGATTGTTAAGGACATCACGAAGCATTAACTTGTATTGTTCCACTATAGTCACGTCATTTCACTACTAGTTAAAGCAAGGATTACATATGCACTCACATGGCCTATTACTGTATGTTAGAGCATAATGTATTGCTAGATAAAGGAGATGGATCCACTACTGTGAAGTCAAGGCATAATATACGACTTAAAACAATCAACCGAGTCCTGAATAGAGAGACATAAATACACACATTTGATTGTCTATTCTTCACACAGTTTCAATCATAATCAACAGTGATTACGGTCAATTCATTCAAATTAAATCTGCAATTTGAGATGTGCAATGTCCCTGCCCTCACCTACAAAGTCATTAATGGAGTTAGGCCTTAAGTTTGTTCCCACTGTCCTCACAAAGAATATTGGTTCATCAACTCTGAACACAAAATATGATCACTTTGACAAAGATGGCATCTTTTAAAACATTTGTAAGATGTCCCACAACTAGGAGTGGGTGCACTTCAGTACACATAAAGCATCCACCATGAGCAGTTCCTCTGAGGGTATCTTTACCATAATCCACATATACATACAGTATCACCAGCAGGGTCAGTGGGATACAGAACACCCGGAATCACAATGTTGTGTAGATGTAAACACACAATACTATTTAGAACAAAAAATACAAAGACCAGAACGAACACGTCAACATTTCTAAAAGTCCTTCATCCGAGACACATTCAGTACAAACTTGCACATATGAACAGGCTACATCTCCATAAATGTGAATTCAATGTTCCTTGCTCTATTTGTCTGTACCAAACAAAAAAAAATCCAGGAAGTTAAATTGACTGCGAGGGTGTTTTATGAAATAAGATATGTGATTATGTATGCTATATAAGATAAATAAGATCACACATTCAACTGAGATACATTGGTGCGCCATTCTGTGAATGAGTATGCCGTGGACCCAATTATTAAGGCGGCCACATTTAAGTTTCAAACAGACAATAGATCATAAATGATGAGTCAGCCAATACCTGAGATGTGCTATGGACGCTGACCTCGACCAGCACCCGTTTATCAGTATTTCGCTCAATTATCAAACGTACCACCATGTTAGTAATGTACCACTGTGCAATTTGTCTGTCACTCACTAGGCCAGATATACTATAGGTACAACGCTTATACACATCACATTCATACTCTTTAACCGTTTACAAATAGCACCCACACCAACTACATTGCCTTCAAAAAGTATTCACACCTCTTTACCTTTTCCACATTTAGTTGTGTTACAGCCTGAATTTCAATAAATTAGCACCAAAAAAAATGTAAAAACATGTTTTCACTTTGTCATTACGGGTTATTGTGTGTAGATGGGTGAGACAAAATCTATTTCATCCATTTTGAATTCAGACTGTAACACAACAAAATGTGGAATAAGTCAAAGGGTGTGAATATTTTCTGAAGAAACTGTCAATCAAAAGTCCTTCAATAAAACAAAATAGTAAAAAACAAATACCTTCAATCTTCCTTCAAACGTCCATGTGGTTCGGTTGTTGTGTATTAGTGAGATACACTGAGGAGGGTTACTTTACATATTCTACAGAGAGAGAGACAACTGAACTGTAATGGCATTGTGGAACTGAACTGTGTTGGGAATGTGTTTCAGGAGTATCGGAGTTCATAAAAACTTAATAAGCGGTTGATCCGCCGTAACGAATAGGCCTAAGCTTTTGGTCCTTTTTTTTCAAGTTCACGTTTTTAAAAAAATCAATCAATTGAATTGATTAAATTGTTGTTCTCTTTGTGTGTCAGATCTATAGTGTTAAAAAAAAAAGTCCATATCTAAACACAGTGCTACCTGTATGTATTGCAAATAAAACAACCACCAAAACCTGTACAGTACGTGCTGGTGGCCATAGATACCAAGTCACACAGTCAAGAGCATTTACCAAACACTGGTGCAAGATTTCAAACCACGCTGAATTCAAAACCAGAAAAACACTTCATTCATATCAAATCAATGCTCTTGATGACCGTCGACAGAGGTAGATCTCTGAGCCAGTCTGTGTATTGGTACACTCAGAGGGATAGGGCTCTGGGTCCAGGCCTTGGGGGACTCTCGCCAAGCGAGACCCACAAGTAAAGAGGCTGCAGTGCTCATCCATGGAGTGGGTACGGTGATTGGTTATGTCACTAGGGGGTAGTCGGAGAGAGGGTATGGTAAGATAGAAGCCCTAAATGTCAGTCTTGGTCTCAGAATGTCAACTCCATCAGGCCAGGTCAGGCCGTGCCTCCATCTCTCCCCGGGAGGCAGTGCGGGCTCGCATGTACTCACTGGTCTGGACCGCCACTGAGCGCCCATCACCCATACGCCATCTCTTCACCGCCAGGAAGGTGTTCACAGCGTACACACACGTCACCAGGAAGCCAAAGACCTTCACAGGAAGTTACAGAAACATGATTCAACACAACAGAATTTCTGTTACTATGATCTTAAAATAAATGTGGGTTTCCAAGTAGTACAGGAGGAAATGACACCTCCCTCCAGTCCTTCCTAATAGTCCCAGTAGTAAATCTCAAATAGGGACTACTGTATAATTACAGCAAGACATTTGGCTGATTAAACAGTCACACACAACGTGTCTAATCCCTCTCCAAATCGCAGCCCTTTATACAGTCTACGCCCCTAAAGAAATAGACAAGAGTGAGATTCAACAAATACACACCTCCCACGGCTCCCTCCATCCCTCCCCAGCAGGAGAGCCCAGGGCTTTTCACTGGCCCCTTCCAGGCCTGAAAAAAGCCCAGGATGTTTAATAGAAACTTCCTACTGAGAACATCTGTACCATAAACGACTCAGCACAAATCCCCAGGCCACCGGCCGGGCGCCTGTAGTACACAGTTCTGCTGATCCAGCCTCATGCACAACCACAGGAATCAAGGGACCAGCCGTGTGTGCGAGGACTTGCATGCTTTCTTATGTGTAAGGAAACAAGTCAGCCTTGCCAGACAATTCACATCATCTGCAAGAGATCATGGAGGGAGCGGTGCAAGGAACGAAAGGGAGAGACATCAAAATTAGGCTGAGGGTTACAAAGAGGGTTAATAGTCAAAAGAGAAAGAGACCGAGAGAAAGAGAAAAGATAGAGCGAAAAAGAGAATGAAACAGAGCAAAACGAGAGAGAAACCAATGAGGTGTGACCTCTCTCTCTCTCTCTCCAACCAGGGGATTGGGGCTGAACTCCAGAGTAAACGTCCATGTCACAGCTCAGAGCTGACAGGACAGGAATCAGAAATCAGCTCATAACCTCCAGGGAGGGACTGAGTCAGTAAATAGTGTGGATGTGGCAGCAGCAGGGTGGCCAATGGAGCCATGAACATTCACTGTGGCTCTGCTCACACATCATCAAGCTCCCAGCACTTTCCCTGAACATGAACACTTTGCACCTGGGCTGGCCAATTACTGCCTGGCCAACCGATCGTCAAACCTCTCACACTGTCAAGCAACTTAAATCCAAAATTCTATTTTGGATTTATTATACCGTAGGTGGGGAGGAAATGCCATATTGACTTGGTGAAATGCAGTTCAGGCTACCTTCCACAGGGAGGCAGCAGTTAACAGGAAATGCAGTATAACGTGGACAGACAAAGAAAAGAAAATCAACAGAAAAACTTCAGGGAGGCTTGTATAGCTAATCGCTAAATGTCTTGCATTCGATTTGATTATTGAACATACCTCTGAACATCACATTTTGTAGTAAAGCTCCCTGATGTATATTTTAGATACATGTAGGCAACTCTTCAAACAACAGAAATCCAGTGGGTCATGTAACACCAGCCACTGTTCTTTGCGTGGCACAATAACGGATCAAAGAACTCTTTCACAGAGAGCGGGGAGTAAGGGAAGAGAGGACGAGGGGGTGAAAGGAGAAAGACCTCAGCCCATGTTTCAGTGGTGTACACCTGAGACAGACTGATAAACAGGGTGGTCATTCCAGAGAAGGCCCGGGTCAGGGGGTCACGAGGGGAGTGACCAGGATAAGGATGCAGTGGGGCGGGACAGGGGGAACCCACCACTGCTGCGATCTCGGCACCGGACTTGTGGTTGAGAGCAGCCAGGACCACAGAAGCCAGGAAGAAGAAGACGGTGCTGGCTGCAGTGTTGACCAGGTCCTGTGGTGACAGACAGACAGACAGACCACGCATATTAATTAACAGGTCACGTTTAGACTGATAGTTACTGTACATACATACGAGGGGTTAGTACTAGCTTCTCTCGCCATGTCGTGCAGAGATGTTGAGTAATGTTTTAGGGTCATGTGATATAACAACTTTACCCATAAAGAAGACAAAAAACAGCAGTGTTTCTCAAAGGAACCTCAGATAACAAGAATAAACAAAAACTCTGTTGGTCACATGCGCCGAATACAACAAGTGTAGACTTTACTGTGAAATGCTTACTTACAAGCCCTTAACCAAGAGTGTAGACTTTACTGTGAAATGCTTACTTACAAGCCCTTAACCAACAGGGCAGTTGAAGAAGAAGCTACCCATCTTGCGGTTAAAACCACACACAAATTTTTTTCCACCATGTTTTTGATGTGATAGAAAGTGGTAACTCTGTGGTGTCCAGCTCTAATGGGAGAGAGTGTCAGACGGACGGATGGATGGATGGAGATGAGAAGGGTGGCCTGAGGCTTGGTGGAGCGTGGGTCTTTTAGTGGGCAGGATGCAGTTCTTATGAACGGGAGACAGGGGGTGTAAAATGGCTTCTGTATACCACCCCTGCCTTGTCGCAACACAACCGATTGGCTCAAATGCATTAAGAAGGAAAGAAATTCCACAAATTAACTTTTAACAAGGCATACATTAATTTGAATGCATTCCAGGTAACTACCTAATGAAGCTGGTTGAGCGAATACCAATAGTGTGCAAAGCTCTCATCAAGGCAAAGGGTGGCTATTTTGAAGAATCTCAAATATAAAATATATTTTGATTTGTTTAACACTTTCTTGGTTACTACATGATTCCATGTGTGTTATTTCATAGTTGGGATGTCTTCACTATTATTCTACAATGTAGAAAATAGTAAAAATAAAGAAAAACCCTGGAATGAGTAGGTGTGTTCACACTTTTGACTGGTACGGTATGCTCATGCTGTATATCAGAATTGTAATATTTAAGTAACATATCATTTTTTGAGTTTCTGTCATATCAAAGCTGCATATTTAGAGTCTCTGTAACCCACATCTTTGTCATACTTGTCAATCCATCAGCTATCTAAATGTTTGGAATTGTTTGTGCTGTTCTCTGTTGATAGTAATTGGCGCTGAAGCCAATCACCGAAGGTCCTTGTACAAGGACCTGATTATTCACATGAACATAGGACACTGTGTCTCCGTGAGCTTTCAGGATGTGTTGTTCTGGCTGGCTGACCGGTCCTTCAGTGTATGCTTAATAAATGTCCCAGCATGACTGGGGCAAGGCCCCCCATGTGAATTGTTGTGATGGGAGTCATAACCCACATCGTCTCACATGACACCAACTCTCTCCCACAGACTCACTGGCCAAACCAGACTCAAGACTGAACACTAGCCAAGTGAGAACCTCAAAACAAGAATACTGGCCAGACCAGACTCAAGTCTCCCCTTTTTGCACCAACACACATGTACAGCTCAGACCACCAAACCCCACATACACTGGAATCAATCAGAGACAAATCAAGCCTGAGTCTCACACTTGGCTTCAGATGTAGGGCAAATCCTCTCTAATGCCTCACTCCCTGTATATGCAGTCTGTGTGTGTGGCAGGTATAGAGAGTGTGTCTGAGTGTGATCTGTTCGGCAAAATGTGTGAAGAGAAAGCAAACGGTGCTCAGTGGGATGTAAAACTGTGAAAAGTGCTGTTTTTCCTGGGGTTTAATCTGTCTGATGTGTTTCTACAGCGGCGCTAGGATATCTTGTAGAGCTGGATCTCCCACTGGACACACCACCATCACCAACACAATAGTAACAGCACAGCATACACTGGTCCAACTGGAGTTACTGGACTGATTTATCAGCGTCAATACTGCCATGCTCCCTCTACTACACACACCAAATCCAGCTAACCTTAGATCCATCTCACCCTAGATCCATCTCACCCCAGATCCAGCTCACCCTCGATCCAGCTCACCCTAGATCCAGCTCACCCTAGATCCAGCTCACCCCAGATCCAGCTCACACCAGATCCATCTCACCCCAGATCCATCTCACCCCAGATCCAGCTCACCCCAGATCCAGCTCACCCCAGATCCAGCTCACCCCAGATCCAGCTCACCCTAGATCCAGCTCACACTAGATATAGCTCACCCTAGATCCAGCTAACTTCAGGTCCAGCTCACCCTAGATCCAGCTCACCCCAGATCCAGCTCACCCCAGATCCAGCTCACCCCAGATCCAGCTCACTTCAGGTCCAGCTCACCCTAGATCCAGCTCACCCTAGATCCAGCTCACCGCAGATCCATCTCACCCTAGATCCAGCTCACTTCAGGTCCAGCACACCCCAGATCCTACTCATCCCAGATCCTGCTCACCCCAGATCCAGCTCACCCCAGATCCAGCTCACCCTAGATCCAGCTCACCCCAGATCCAGCTCACCCCAGATCCAGCTCACTTCAGGTCCAGCTCACCCTAGATCCAGCTCACCGCAGATCCATCTCACCCTAGATCCAGCTCACTTCAGGTCCAGCTCACCCCAGATCCTACTCATCCCAGATCCTGCTCACCCTAGATCCAGCTCACTTCAGATCCATCTCACCCTAGATCCAGCTCACTTCAGATCCTGCTCAACCTAGATCCAGCTCACTTCAGATCCAGCTCACTTCAGGTCCAACTCACCCCAGCACAATCCTCTCTGGGAGAAACCATTCCCACATTCCACATGCACAGCGGCGGTTTGTAAAGCAGTAGCAAAAGATGGAGCGCCTGCCTTTAAATACCCCAGTCAAACCACTGCCTCTCGCTTTCTCTCTCTCTGCAGAGTGACACACTTCTCCAACCCCTCCTTCAACCTCAGCCTCGAAGCAGAGAGGCAGGAAGGCCGCTTAGACTTACTGGCTTCTTTGGGAGACGGGGAGATGTCAGCAAGCTCAGCATTTGGCAGAGCAGTCAGGGACTCTCTGGAAGCCAGAAAGTGTGAGTGTGTTAGGAGTGGTCTTTCGATGAGGAGGGCTGTCGAGGCTCTAGTAGCTACATCCCCTTCAAATGGCTCTACCAAATGTTTTCAGCTGCGTGTTTATGCTGATTTAGACAAGGATTAAGGCAACAGGAAGCACGCATATCTAGACAAACTCTCTGAAGTGGGAGTAGACTTCATGGAAGAAAAGTCACCAAAAACACATTGCAGAATACATTCAGTTCAACAAACAGCAGAGACTACTAACACACACACACAAACAGGACGGTATTGCACACTATTTCAACAGATGCCAAGAATCAAGGAAAATAAACCATACGGCTACATATTCAAGAGGAATGCACTGTGTCTCATGTTTCATCAGTAGTCAAGCAAAGTAAATCAGTAATATGTTGTTTGTGATTTGCCACAGGTTCATCCATCTAAACAGAAACCGTCGCTCCACTCAAACCAATGCACTGCCTGATTTCCATAAGGAGCTGGCACAGAAGGATCTGTAGTAAAGTGAGAAAGGGAGAACCTGCAAACCAGATCAGCATACAGCATGCTCTCACACTCAGAAGGGAGACTCTACTTGGCACATTGTCAAAGATCCAGTCAAGAGGCCACTTCAGGTTCTCCCACAGGCTGCTATTTCACTCGTGCGTGTACTGAGATTTCTGTTCCCAGCCTCCTCATTTCTGAGCAAAAACTTTCCCTTCCTTCATTAGGCCAGCACTCACCCACATTGAAAACGGGCATTGTGTGTGGTCACCCTTCTCTGTGCTGTCTCTCCCTGGCATGGCAGTTGGGCATTTGAAAGTCTTTGTGTGGAGAGACAACAGAGCAAGCCAGCTGAGACAATGCATGGCCGTTGTAGGCAATGCCACAAAAAGAGGTCCAGTCTCTGCCTAGCACAAGACAGACCAACGCCACAACGCCACCCCATCCAGAGACACGGCGTCACACAGATCACCAGGAGGGCAGGGAGAGAAAAAGAACAGCCAACAATGTATCTGAATAATCAAATGACCTCTAACCAAATGTGTAGTTCCCAGGAGCCTACACTCACCAACTCTTCGTAAAAAGGTTACCTCGGAGAGTTTTATGATGAAGCCCAAGGCTGTGCTCATTTTCTTAGGTGAGGGAACAGCTCCCCTATACTCCCAAGACAGCAATAGAGCATTACCAAACATACCACCGAACACAGGTTTGAGATGACAGGATCAAATAGCACATCATTAGAATGAGATATGGACATATTGAATTATGGAGACACAAAGATGCTGTGTTGACACGGTGCAGTGTTGCCATACTTTTTCGAAGGGTCCAGCATACCCACCACTGACATTTGCTATGACTGCATTTTTTTTTTAAACTCATTTGTCGCCCACATTTTATAGGCAAGTGTACTTTCAGCAAATTCAGTTTACCCTCGGTTCAACTGATCAACTTTTACTTGAACAACCTTCATGTCAAGTTGCTCTCATACCTATATAATAGCACTGTATTTAAACTAGTCAGTATTTAAACCTGTCGTTCTGCCCCTGAACAGGCAGTTAACCCACTGTTCCTAGGCAGTCATTGAAAATAAGAATTTGTTCTTAACTGACTTGCCTAGTTAAATAAAGGTAAAATAAGAAATCATTGACATCTAAACCAGTAAGAGGATGTGATTGGTCAGTGTGTGTTGGTGGGATACACACCGTCAGGCTCCAGTTGACGTGGGGCACTTTGGTGTGCAGACTCAGGCTGAAGATGAGGAGGAGGACGCCTGTGACTACAAAGGCACTGCAGCTGACAAACTCAAAGAAGTAGACCCCTCCACAGGGTAGGCACAGCATGATGGTCTCTATGCAGATGAAGGCTATGAGGGCCAAGGCCTGCGGAGAGGGAGGAGGAAGAGGGACAGGTCAAGGACAGCCTTAAAATAAACTATAAACATACAGTCCTACAGTAGAGTGGGTAGAGAGTGTGTCGTTATGATACTACCCACGTCAACCCATACAAATCCATTCAATCAGAAGGAGAGCCAACGTTCAGGACAGCTTTCTGTTTTTATATTGTTAATTCATCATTTGAGGCATGCCATTTAGTCATGATAACTACACTGCTCAAAAAAATAAAGGGAACACTAAAATAACACATCCTAGATCTGAATGACTGAAATATTCTTATTAAATACTTTTTTTCTTTACATAGATGAATGTGCTGACAACAAAATCACACAAAAATGATCAATGGAAATCAAATGTATCAACCCATGGAGGTCTGGATTTGGAGTCACACTCAAAATTAAAGTGGAAAACCACACTACAGGCTGATCCAACGTTGATGTAATGTCCTTAAAACAAGTCAAAATGAGGCTCAGTAGTGTGTGTGGCCTCCACGTGCCTGTATGACCTCCCTACAACGCCTGGGCATGCTCCTGATGAGGTGGCGGATGGTCTCCTGAGGGTTCTCCTCCCAGACCTGGACTAAAGCATCCGCCAACTCCTGGACAGTCTGTGGTGCAACGTGGCGTTGGTGGAGCGAGACATGATGTCCCCGATGTGCTCAATTGGATTCAGATCTGGGGAACGGGCGGGCCAGTCCATAGCATCAATGCCTTCCTCTTGCAGGAACTGCTGACACACTCCAGCCACATGAGATCTAGCATTGTCTTGTATTAGGAGGAACCCAGGGCCAACCGTACCAGCATATGGTCTCACAAGGGGTCTGAGGATCTCATCTCGGTACCTAATGGCAGTCAGGCTACCTCCCTTTCTAGGGAGTTTTTCCTAGCCACCGTGCTTCTACACCTGCATTGCTTGCTGTTTGGGGTTTTAGGCTGGGTTTCTGTACAGCACTTTGAGATATCAGCTGATGTACGAAGGGCTATATAAATAAATTTGATTTGATTTGGCGAGCACATGGAGGGCTGTGCGGCCCCCCAAAGAAATGCCACCCCACACCATGACTGACCCAACGCCAAACCGGTCATGCTGGAGGATGTTGCAGTCAGCAGAACGTTCTCCACGGCGTCTCCAGACTCTGTCACATGTGCTCAGTGTGAACCTGCTTTCATCATTGAAGAGCACAGGGCGCCAGTGGCGAATTTGCCAGTCTTGGTGTTCTCTGGCAAATGCCAAACGTCCTGCACGGTGCTGTAAGCACAACCCCCCCATCTCATGTCGGGCCCTCATACCACCTTCGTGGAGTCTGTTTCTGACCGTGCACATTTGTGGCCTGCTGGAGGTCATTTTGCAGGGCTCCGGCAGTGCTCCTCCTGCTCCTCCTTGCACAAAGGCAAAGGTAGCGGTCCTGCTGCTGGGTTTTTGCCCTCCTACGGCCTCATCCACGTCGCCTGACGTACTGGCCTGTCTCCTGGTAGCGCCTCCATGCTCTGGACACTACGCTGACAGACACAGCAAACCTTCTTGCCACAGCTCGCATTGATGTGCCATCCTGGATGAGCTGCACTACCTGAGCCACTTGTGTGGGTTGTAGACTCCGTCTCATGCTACCACTAGAGTGAAAGCACCGCCAGCATTCAAAAGTGACCAAAACATCAGCCAGGAAGAATAGGAACTGAGAAGTGGTCTGTGGTCACCACCTGCAGAACCACTCCTTTATTGGGGGTGTCTTGCTAATTGCCTATAATTTCCACCTGTTGTCTATTCCATTTGCACAACAGCATGTGAAATGTATTGTCAATCAGTGTTGCTTCCTAAGTGGACAGTCTGATTTCACAGAAGTGTGATTGACTTGGAGTTACATTGTGTTGTTTAAGTGTTCCCTTTATTTTTTTGAGCAGTGTATATATCAACTAGTGACACTAACCACGTTTCTTTCACCGTACACCAACGTTTCAATAACTTTGATGAGACTGGGGTGACTGGTGCTGATGGAGTGGCATTGCCTTGGGAAGTGAGTGAGAGGAGCCCACAACCTCATTGTGAACAGTTAACTGATATATTTTCCCTCCTCCACCAGTGATGGGGGAGAACTCGGAGGTTAATGTGTTATTTAAGGATTTCCGTTGCAATCAGCCCGCCTCTCCACAAACCTCAGACCAGCAGATTACAGGTTGGTCCGCGTGAGCCTGAGGGAGACAGAACCACCGCCATCACCACGCATACATATTCCAGGCTTTGTCCCATCTGGGCCGGGCTCAGACCGGATCTAGTTGCCTGACAGATCTAAATAAAGAATCTGTTCCTTCTGGAATAATGGGCCCAGTCCAGCTTGTATCATCAAAAATGTATGAGCTCTGTGACAGGAAGTCGGAGAATTACAGGCATGCTAATGCACACACTTAGCACCCTTGCCATGTATACATTCACACCACCTTGAGAAAGCTAAAAGGTGGCTAATGGACCATTCCCTAGTCACATCACTCAGTGCCTGAGGAAGAGAGAAAGAAAGGGAGATACAACTATTTTGGTATCATCATCAAAAGTGACATCACACTCTTATGTATGCGCACGTGCACACACACACACACACACACACACAGAATCTCTTTCCTTTCTTTCTCTCTCTCCTCCCACCACTTTTCAAAAAGCCTGTTCCTAAGGGGAGCCTTCAGGTGTCTTATGCAGATGCTTGGTTTCACAGCTTTGACAGGGAAGTCACATGACTTCATGACAGTCTACGGCTCCCCACATGGACTTGGGACAGCCAAGCGTCTGAGAATCTGCTTACGGCCAGAACTGTCACGGCCGTTAAAAGAAGAGGACCAAGGTGCAGCGTGGTGAGCGTACATTTCTCTTTTTATTTGGAAAAAAAGAAGCCGAACAAAACAATAAACACTACAAAAACAAAATGTGAAGCTAAATGCTATGAGCCATAAACAAAAGTTGTCTTCCCACAAAGAAAGGTGGGAAAAGGGCTACCTAAGTATGGTTCTCAATCAGAGACAACGATAGACAGCTGTCCCTGATTGAGAACCCTACCCGGCCAAAACATAGAAATACAAATAATAGAACATAGAATACCCACCCCAAATCACACCATGACCAAACCAAATAGAGACATAAAAAGGATCTCTAAGGTCAGGGCGTGACAAGAACTCTAAAAGTACCAATACCAAGTCTGAGATTTAACCTAAAGAATCCATCCCTAACAAACCTTATCAAGAAGCCATGAGACACCCAGATTTGCACACACGTACACTTCATGATGTTTCTATAATGTATGACCTGCTCAAATTTCTTGTCTGTTTTCCATGCTCTTTTGAAATGCAGATTGAGCCAGAACTCTCTGTGAAGAGCCGTCTCCTGTTTTGTACTGGTTAAATGGAAAGGGTGATTGACAGACAACGATTTCCATGGCAACAGTGGGACTTGAATATGTAGATTCACCTCCCTTATTTGGAAGTAATATTATCTTTAGACTGAGAAAAACATCTCACCTCTGTACAATTATCTGTAATGGCGTTGGAGACAATATGAATCCTATGATTTATGTGTAAAGAATTACCATAATTATGAAGTTGGACAAAAGACCAATCCATCTGTAATATTAAAAATGTTCATGAAAACAAAACCCATTTTCTATAAAATATGTTGGCGCAGTGTCAAGGCCCAATCCAACCTGTCTTTTTCTGGGTCAAACACACTGCTGATCAGAAGCCACTCTTTCTCTCCATCCAAGTCATATATTATCCTGAAGAACAAGTCTGTGATATCGTGAGGATGAGTTAATCATCCATCTGACAACAACAGATTTCTATAGAACAGAGAAATATTGTCAATGTCAGAATTTGCTGCAAAACTGGCATCTTAGTTGCCTGAGATAGAAGACAACGGACATGATAAGTGCAGGGAGCAAACCAACCAGCATATTGGACCAGATCCTGATGGGAGCAGCAGGGAGGCAGCTGGTCGTGTTCCTTCTGACCTTTCCTCACCTCTTTTCCCAAGCCCCGGGCTGTTTCTTAAACCCGTCAGCCCAGGTTAATGAACAGAACAGGGAACTGCAACAGGGCTTCTCATCACAACACTCCTCTGTTTCTGACACATAGAGTTGTTGAGGCAGGAGAGCGCTTAGGCTACACTCCTGACATGTTCTCTGGCTAACCACCCTTCACACATCTGCTGCAATTACAGCCTTGTACTGGAATTACAGCCTTGCGAAGGGCGAAACACTCAATCTCACGCAGACACACAAGCATGCACACAGTCACGTGCATACAAACATATTATTATTTCAGAGCGGCAAATCTTTTTCAAGGCCACACTTGCAGTAGGTACCTCTGCGAGGAATTCATTCGGGCCCATTTCTTTCTCTGTGGCAGCCAACTGAAACCGCATTAGAGCTGTGTTTGCCTGGGTGCACACAGCGTGACATTTACAACATGGAAGTGTCCATACTGGGGGTGGCGGGTGGATGCAGTGGATGAAGTCATCCCCGAGTCGTGATAAAAGCAGCCCTTCCCTGGCCCAGTGTGGAGCAGGTGTCAGACAGGGAGGGTGGAGGGGGTGGGGTTACTATGCATGCTGGGTAAGTGTGTAACTAATGATTATATGTCAACCCCACCCACCCTTCTCCAAAACCTCCCATTGTTCATCTCTGGGATTAGTTACATTGTGAGTTGCTTGCAATGGCCACTTGGGAGTCAGATCCCAGTCTTGTTCACCATCTGTTGTGGCCAGAAAAGGAACGGGAGGTAGGCATCACAATACAGACTGCACTCCAACGACCTTTGATCAGCGGTGTCCTGTGCATTTCGTTCCTGGCCTAAATGGCTCATGGAAATCTGTGCAACAATAACCGTTTTTCTCCTGCTTCTTGAACCCAGAGATGTCTGTAGAGCCAGAAACTCCGCCTATCATGTGTGTTTGTTAAAGACCAGTCTGAGAGAAACACTAGAACAGAACACACAGTCTCTCCAGAATGGGAATTGCTAGCGGACACGGAGCAGCATCTGGTAAATTAATTTAGCTCCATACACAGCCTACAAAAAGGGCCTTCAATAATATTTAACTTTCCCTTGTTAAATCACCACAATAAAATATCTACATTACAAGGTCCATTGACACAATTGAATAGCTATGTAACAACTTAATCCAAACGGCAACACTCTACAAAAGAGATGAAAAGGGAGTTTTATTTTGGTATTATAAAGGCCACAGTGTAAATTACATTAGAAACAGTACAAAAAAGGAGGGACTGTCAAAATCTGATTGGTAAGAGCTGATTGGGTTAGAGCTGACTGGGTAAGAGCTGACTGGGTAAGAGCTGATTGGGTTACATGACTTGAGCTCTGTGGAAATGCTTAGAGGAGATGAGATCCACAAAAAGCCTGTTGTCACGAGACTTTTCACACCCGTGTAAAGTTTCCTCATAGACTGACACAAAGAAAGGTTCTCTGAAAGTGATAGCGCCAGTATCCCGGTACTAATGCTTCTCCCAATAACACCAAGTCAACCTCAGGCCTTCAGAGTGTTTATGTTACAACAACCTCTACGGGACCAGAGACCAAGATGGTGTGGCTATAGGAACAGTTCCCATAGTAAAGTCCTTAGGAGAGGTAAACATGCTGACGGGAGGAGGGTTTCACCTCAACTTAACTAATGTGAAATATACTATACACACAACCCTCCTGATTGGACCAGCAAGGTTATCGCCGAACATTCCTCTTCACTAGCCCATAAAAGTATGCCTTTTGATTTATAGCTGAAATCGTACGTGATTTTACGTAACTGAATAGCCTATTAGGGAAGGATAACTTTTCGTCATCAAGTCCATTATCACGAGTTGAATTTAGTTCAACAATATCAAATCATCAACTCTGCGGTAACGCGGATTGAACTGGGATGATCCATTAACATCGAGAGAGCTCTTGTTCTGGGGAAAAACTGGGCACATTTGCAGATGAGTTACAACGAGCGGTGTTCTGGGGGATTAAATAGTAAAACACAAGGCCTCAGCAGTTCCCTTGTGAGGCCCTTCAAGTCAGTCAATCATTGTCCAGTGGCAGTGGCATACATACACTCCAAGGTCAACTGACAGTCAAACCCGAGCCCGAAACATGGGAGCTCTGCTATCGTAAAACTATTATGGTCAACCTTGAGCATATTTCCTCATCGAGCTGCCGTGAGTAAATGTAAGGAATGTGTTATCAACTCCTCTGTACTATCGTTCAAATGAAACCCCCTTACATAGGAAGCATAGCATAGCTGGGCAAATCAAATCAAATTGTATTTGTCACATGTGCCGAATACAACAGGTGTAGTAAACCTTACAGTGAAATGCTTACTGACAAGCCCTTAACCAACAATGCAGTTTCAAGAAAATACCTAAAAAAAGTAAGAGATAAGAAAAACAAATAATTAAAGAGCAGCAGTAAATAACAATAGCGGGGCTATATTTTTATTTTTTATTTCACCTTTATTTAACCAGGTAGGCTAGTTGAGAACAAGTTCTCATTTGCAACTGCGACCTGGCCAAGATAAAGCATAGCAGTGTGAGCAGACAACAAAGAGTTACACATGGAGTAAACAATTAACAAGTCAATAACACAGTAGAAAACAAAGGGGGAGTCTATATACAATGTGTGCAAAAGGCATGAGGAGGTAGGCAAATAATTACAATTTTGCAGATTAACACTGGAGTGATGAATGATCAGATGGTCATGTACAGGTAGAGATATTGGTGTGCAAAAGAGCAGAAAAGTAAATAAATAAAAACAGTATGGGGATGAGGTAGGTGAAAAAGGGTGGGCTATTTACCAATAGACTATGTACAGCTGCAGCGATCGGTTAGCTGCTCAGATAGCTGATGTTTGAAGTTGGTGAGGGAGATAAAATTCTCCAACTTCAGCGATTTTTGCAATTCGTTCCAGTCACAGGCAGCAGAGTACTGGAACGAAAGGCGGCCAAATGAGGTGTTGGCTTTAGGGATGATCAGTGAGATACACCTGCTGGAGCGAGTGCTACGGATGGGTGTTGCCATCGTGACCAGTGAGCTGAGATAAGGCGGAGCTTTACCTAGCATGGACTTGTAGATGACCTGGAGCCAGTGGGTCTGGCGACGAATATGTAGCGAGGGCCAGCCGACTAGAGCATACAAGTCGCAGTGGTGGGTGGTATAAGGTGCTTTAGTGACAAAACGGATGGCACTGTGATAAACTGCATCCAGTTTGCTGAGTAGAGTGTTGGAAGCCATTTTGTAGATGACATCGCCGAAGTCGAGGATCGGTAGGATAGTCAGTTTTACTAGGGTAAGCTTGGCGGCGTGAGTGAAGGAGGCTTTGTTGCGGAATAGAAAGCCGACTCTTGATTTGATTTTCGATTGGAGATGTTTGATATGAGTCTGGAAGGAGAGTTTGCAGTCTAGCCAGACACCTAGGTACTTATAGACGTCCACATATTCTAGGTCGGAACCATCCAGGGTGGTGATGCTAGTCGGGCATGCGGGTGCAGGCAGCGACCGGTTGAAAAGCATGCATTTGGTTTTACTAGCGTTTAAGAGCAGTTGGAGGCCACGGAAGGAGTGTTGTATGGCATTGAAGCTTGTTTGGAGGTTAGATAGCACAGTGTCCAAAGACGGGCCGAAAGTATATAGAATGGTGTCGTCTGCGTAGAGGTGGATCAGGGAATCGCCCGCAGCAAGAGCAACATCATTGATATACACAGAGAAAAGAGTCGGCCCGAGAATTGAACCCTGTGGCACCCCCATAGAGACTGCCAGAGGACCAGACAGCATGCCCTCCGATTTGACGCACTGAACTCTGTCTGCAAAGTAATTGGTGAACCAGGCAAGGAAGTCATCCGAAAAACCGAGGCTCCTGAGTCTGCCGATAAGAATATGGTGATTGACAGAGTCGAAAGCCTTGGCAAGGTCGATGAAGACGGCTGCACAGTACTGTCTTTTATCGATGGCGGTTATGATATCGTTGAGTACCTTGAGTGTGGCTGAGGTGCACCCATGACCGGCTCGGAAACCAGATTGCACAGCGGAGAAGGTACGGTGGGATTCGAGATGGTCAGTGACCTGTTTGTTTACTTGGCTTTCGAAGACCTTAGATAGGCAGGGCTGGATGGATATAGGTCTGTAACAGTTTGGGTCCAGGGTGTCTCCCCCTTTGAAGAGGGGGATGACTGCGGCAGCTTTCCAATCCTTGGGGATCTCAGACGATATGAAAGAGAGGTTGAACAGGCTGGTAATAGGGGTTGCGACAATGGTGGCAGATAGTTTCAGAAATAGAGGGTCCAGATTGTCAAGCCCAGCTGATTTGTACGGGTCCAGGTTTTGCAGCTCTTTCAGAACATCTGCTATCTGGATTTGGTTAAAGGAGAACCTGGAGAGGCTTGGGCGAGGAGCTGCGGGGGGGGCGGAGCTGTTGGCCGAGGTTGAAGTAGCCAGGCGGAAGGAATGGCCAGCCGTTGAGAAATGCTTATTGAAGTTTTCGATAATCATGGATTTATCAGTGGTGACCGTGTTACCTAGCCTCAGTGCAGTGGGCAGCTGGGAGGAGGTGCTC
The DNA here is from genome assembly GCF_002021735.2 of Oncorhynchus kisutch. Lineage (NCBI taxonomy): Eukaryota > Metazoa > Chordata > Actinopteri > Salmoniformes > Salmonidae > Oncorhynchus > Oncorhynchus kisutch. Next base: position 57,516,383 of record NC_034181.2, on the reverse strand, counting down.
TTGTTCTCCATGGACTTCACGGTGTCCCAGAACTTTTTGGAGTTGGAGCTACAGGATGCAAACTTCTGCCTGAAGAAGCTGGCCTTAGCTTTCCTGACTGACTGCGTGTATTGGTTCCGGACTTCCCTGAACAGTTGCATATCACGGGGACTATTCGATGCTATTGCAGTCCGCCACAGGATGTTTTTGTGCTGGTCGAGGGCAGTCAGGTCTGGGGTGAACCAAGGGCTGTATCTGTTCTTAGTTCTGCATTTTTTGAACGGAGCATGCTTATCTAAAATGGTGAGGAAGTTACTTTTAAAGAATGACCAGGCATCCTCAACTGACGGGATGAGGTCAATGTCCTTCCAGGATACCCGGGCCAGGTCGATTAGAAAGGCCTGCTCACAGAAGTGTTTTAGGGAGCGTTTGACAGTGACGAGGGGTGGTCGTTTGACTGCGGCTCCGTAGCGGATACAGGCAATGAGGCAGTGATCGCTGAGATCCTGGTTGAAGACAGCGGAGGTGTATTTGGAGGGCCAGTTGGTCAGGATGACGTCTATGAGGGTGCCCTTGTTTACAGAGTTAGGGTTGTACCTGGTGGGTTCCTTGATGATTTGTGTGAGATTGAGGGCATCTAGCTTAGATTGTAGGACTGGCGGGGTGTTAAGCATATCCCAGTTTAGGTCACCTAACAGAACAAACTCTGAAGCTAGATGGGGGGGCGATCAATTCACAAATGGTGTCCAGGGCACAGCTGGGAGCTGAGGGGGGTCGGTAGCAGGCGGCAACCGTGAGAGACTTATTTCTGGAGAGAGTAATTTTCAAAATTAGTAGTTCGAACTGTTTGGGTATGGACCTGGAAAGTATGACATTACTTTGCAGGCTATCTCTGCAGTAAACTGCAACTCCTCCCCCTTTGGCAGTTCTATCTTGACGGAAGATGTTATAGTTGGGTATGGAAATCTCTGAATTTTTGGTGGCCTTCCTGAGCCAGGATTCAGACACAGCAAGGACATCATGCAGATTAATTACTTAAAAGTCATACAATGTGATTTTCGGGATTTTTCTTTTAGATTACGTCTCTCACAGTTGAAGTGTACCTATGATAAAAATGACAGACCTCTACATGCTTTGTAAGTAGGAAAACCTGCAAAATCGGCAGTGTAACAAATACTTGTTCTCCCCACTGTAGGTAGCAGCAGCGTAGGGTAGCCATTTGTGGGTAGCCATTTGATTAGATGTTTAGGAGTCTTATGGCTTGGGGGTAGAAGCTGTTTAGAAGCCACTTGGACCTAGACTTGGCCCTCCGGTACCGCTTGCCGTGCGGAAGCAGAGAGAACAGTCTATGACTAAGGTGGCTGGAGTCTTTGACTATTTTTAGGGTCTTCCTCTGACACCGCCTGGTATAGAGGTCCTGGATGGCAGGAAGCTTGGCCCCAGTGATGTACTAGGCTGTACGCACTACCCTCTGTAGTGCCTTGCGGTCTTAGGCCGAGTAGTTGCCATACCAGGCAGTGATGCAACCTGTCAGGATGCTCTCGATGGTGCAGCTGTAAAACCTTTTGCGAATCTGAGGAACCATGTCAAATCTTTTCAGTCTCCTGAGGGGGAATAGGTTATGTCATGCCCTCTTCACGACTGTCTTGGTGTGCTTAGACCATGTTAGTTTGTTGGTGATGTCGACGCCAAGTAACTTGAAGCTAGGGCTGTGTAATATGGCCTAAAAGTAATATCTCAATTTTTTTCAGCGATTTGGACAATTCATAATATATATCTATTTTTTTTCTTTTTCTAAACAAATTAAAAAAGGCCAAGACATTTTATTCAAATACAAAAATATACAAGGACTCAAGGCCTATTTGTGCAAAACAAATTAAGTCTATTCTATTGTTTAGGCATGTTTGACCAATAGCTGTTTGAACATGTAATTGATATAATCATTTTGATTGAAAATGTATTAATTTGTTATAACTAAAACAGCCTGTGGATGTTTGCTATTGGATTGGCAGAATGACTACTAACACAAACTACTAACACAGCCTACAGCTAGCCTGAACATAACTTTTTGAATGCACTTGAATTATCCAATGTCACACTTACCGATGGCACGGTGAAGCCTGTGCCCAAAGCACTGCAGGCGGGTCCAGTTGTTCAAGAGCAATGCTTTTATCAGGTTACTCCTGTTGTCAGCTGTCATGCACACCTGTCGGTCTTCGCTCATCTTCCACGATGCCAGAGAGTCTTTGAGACCCTGGGCTATTACTTCACCCATATGATCATCAGGGAAGTAAGACGTCTGGAGGCAGACATTTAGCAATTTCCAGTCTTCATTTATGTAGTGGACTGTCAAACTTAGGTATGGCTCTGACGTTCTGCTTGACCATAGATTGGCTGTGGTGGAAAAAATATGAAACACTAGCAAGGTTCTCTGCTACTCTTTCGCGGGTAGCAAGTGTATAATCGTGGCAGGGCTTCTTCCGTGAAATACTTGCAGCTTGGCAGCTGATATTTGTGGTCAACTGTACCTAGCAGCTTTTTTAAGCCTGGCTATGTAATAGGTCACTGCATCCGTTACCTCCTTCCACCTCAAACTTTTCTTGTCATAAGGGATTACGTTTGAAAAAGATGCGACTATGGTAGTTTGTCTATTAGCAGACGTTTTGGGAATCGGGCGACTGGAATTGGCATTGCGTAGTCTCACGCATTCCTCCCATTCCACCGCGTGTTTCAGTTGCAGGTGATGGGAGAGGTTGGTTGTGCTGCTGCTTTTCGTTGCAATTGTCTTTTGACACCTTTTGCACAGGACATTTGTTTGCTTAACATAAGACCTCTTTAACCCGAACAAACCACTTCCATATTACTGAAAAAACATTGCTGTCCTTTTTGGGGATGATTTCATCCTCATGATCCTGAGCTGGCTTCCTCACTTTCCATTTTGGTGGAACTCTTACCGGCGCTACACTTCTCCGGCGTGGTTACAATTTATGACAGGCTGTCTAGGGTTGTGATTGGTGGATAACCTCGATTCTTTGCGATAGACATTTTCCATATCGTGCTAAAACATAAACTCGAATATATATAAAAAAAACACTTGATATATCGCCCTGCCCTACTTGAATCTCTCAACCTGCTCCACAACAGCCCCATCGATAAGAATGGGGGCGTGCTCAGTCCTCCTTTTCCTGTAGTCCACAATCATCTCTTTTGTCTTGATCATGTTGAGGGAGAGGTTGTTGTCCTTGCACCACACGGTCAGGTCTCTGACCCCCTCCCTATAGGCTGTCTCATCGTTGTCAGTGATCAGGCCTACCACTGCTGTGTCATCAGCTAACTTAATGATGGTGTTGGGAGTCATGCCTGACCATGCAGTCATGAGTGAACAGGGACTGAGCACACCCCCCTGAGGGGCCCCCATGTTGAGGATCAGCGGGGCTGTGTTGTTACCTACCCATACCACCTGGGGCAGCCCGTCAGGAAGTCCAGGATCCAGTTGCAGAGGGAGGTGTTTAGTCCCAGGGTCCTTAGATTAGTGATGAGCTTTGAGGGCACTATGGTGTTGAATGCTGAGTTGTAGTCAATGAATAGCATTCTCACATAGGTGTTCCTTTTATCCAGGTGGGAAAGGGCAGTGTGGAGTGCAATAGAGATTGCATCATTTGTGGATCTGTTGGTGCGGTATGCAAATTGGAGTGGGTCTAGGGTTTCTGCGATAATGGTGTTGATGTGAGCCATGACCACCCTTTCAAAGCATTTCATGGCCACAGACTAGAGGTCGACCGATTAATCGGTATGGACGATTAATTGGGGACGATTTCTAGTTTTCATAACAATCGGTACTCTACATTTCTGGACACCGATCACGGCCGATTACATTGCACTCCACGAGGAGACTGCGTGGCAGACTACCTATTATGCAAGTGCAGCAAGGAGCCAAGGTAAGGCGCTAGTTGCATTAAACGTATCTTATAAAAACAATCATTCTTAACATAATCACTAGTTAACTACACATGGTTGATGATATTAATAGTTTATCTAGCTTGTCCTGCGTTGCATATAATCGATGCGGTGCCAGTTAATTTATCATTGAATCATAGCCTACTTCAAACGATTATTTTACAAGAGCATTCGTGAAAAAAGCACTCTCGTTGCACCAATGTGTACCTAACCATAAACATCGACGCCTTTCTTAAAATCAATACACAAGTATATATTTTTAAACCTGCATATTTAATTAATATTGCCTGCTAACATGAATTTCTTTTAACTAGGAAAATTGTGTCACTTCTCTTGCGTTCTGTGCAACAGAGTCAGGCTATATGCAGCAGTTTGGGCTGGCTGGCTCGTTGCGAACTGTGTGAAGACCAACTTCGCCAAAAGGGGGGTGACTTAACAAAAGCACATTTGCGGGAAAAAAGCACAATCGTTGCACGACTGTACCTAACCATAAACATCAATGCCTTTCTTAAAATCAATACACAGATGTATATATTTTTTAAACCTGCATATTTAGTTAAAAGAAATCCAGGTTAGCAGGCAATATTAAACTAGGGAAATTGTGTCACTTCTCTTGGGTATATGCAACAGTTTGGGCCGCCTGGCTCGTTGCGAACTAATTTGCCAGACTTTTTCGTAATTATGACATAACATTGAAGGTTGTGCAAAGTAACAGGAATATTTAGACATATGGATGCCACCCGTTAGATAAAATACCAAACGGTTCCATATTTCACTGACAGAATAAACGTTTTGGTTTCTAAATGATAGTTTCCGGATATCAGAGGTTAGCTTTTTTACATGGCACATATTGCACTTTTACTTTCTTTTCCAACACTTTGTTTTCACATTATTTAAACCAAATTGAACATGTTTCATTATGTACTTGAGGCTAAATTTATTTTATTAATGTATTATATTAAGTTAAAATAAAAGTGTTCATTCAGTATTGTTGTAATGGTAATTATGACAAATAAATAAATCAATTTTAAAAAATCGTCTGATTAATCGGTGTCGGCTTTTTTTGGTCCTCCAATAATCGGTATCGCGATGTGAGTGCTACGGGTCGGTAGCCATTTAGGCAGGTTACCCTAGTGTTCCTGGGCACAGGGACTACGATGTTCTGCTTGAAACATGTTGTTATTACAGGGAGAGGTTGAAAATGTCAGTGAAGACACTTGCCAGTTGGTCAGCGCATGCACAGTGTACACGTCCTGGTAATCCATCTGGCCCAGCGGCCTTGGGAATGTTTACCTGTTTAAAGGTCTTACTCACATCGGCTACGGAAAGCGTGATCACGCAGTCTGTCACGCCTTGGTCTTAGTATTTTGTGTTTTCTTTAATTATTTGGTCAGGCCAGGGTGTGACATGGGTTATTGTGGTGTGTTTTTGTCTTAGGGGTTTTGTGGGGTGTCTACGTAGTCTATGGCTGCCTGAGGCGGTTCTCAATCAGAGTCAGGTGATTATCGTTGTCTCTGATTGGGAACCATATTTAGGCAGCCATATTCTGTGAGTGTTTTCATGGGTGATTGTTCCTGTCTTTGTGTTTGCACCAGATAGGGCTGTTTTGGTTTTCATTATTTCATTTCGTTAGTTTTGTAGTTTCTGTATGTATAGGTTTTCCTTCATTAAAATATATCATGAATCATCATCACGCTGCATTTTGATCCGATCCTTGTTCTACCTCATCGTCAGAGGAGGAGATAGAAGAGAGCCGTTACAGAATCACCCACCACACCCGGACAAAGTGGCGTGGTAACAGGCAACAGCAGCAGCAGGAGCAGCAGCAGCTGCAGTAGGAGAGGTTGCACCACCTGGAGAAATGGACATGGGAGGAGGAACTGGACGGTAAAGGACCCTGGGCTCAGCCTGGAGAATATCGCCGCCCCTAGGAAGAACTGGAGGCGGGGAAAGCGGAGAGGCGCTGGTATGAGGAGGCAGCGTGGCGACGCGGATGGAAGCCTGAGAGTCGGCCCTAAAAATTTCTTGGGGGGGGGGCTCACAGGGAGTATGGCTATGCCAGGTAGGAGACCTGCGCAAACTCCCTGTGCTTACCGGGGGGCTAGAGAGACCGGGCAGGCACCGTGTTATGCTATGGAGTGCACAGTGTTTCCAGTGCGGGTGCATAGCCCGGTGCGGTTCATACCAGCTCTTCGTATTGGCCGGGCTAGAGTGGGCATCGAGCCAGGTAAGGTTGGGCAGGCTTGGTGCTCAAGAGCTCCAGTGCGCCTGCACGGTCCGGTCTATCCAGAGCCACCTCTACACACCAGTCCTCCGGTGGCAGCTCCCCGCACCAGGCTTCCTGTGCGTGTTCTCTATCCAGTTCCACCAGTGCCAGCACCACGCATCAGGCCTACAGTGCGCCTCGCCTCTCCAGCGCTGCCGGAGTCTCCCGCCTGTTCAGTGCTGTCGGAGCCTTTCTCCTCTCCAGCGCTGCCGGAGTCTCCTGCCTGTTCAGCGCAGCCTGAGCTGCCAGTCTGCATGGAGCAGCCAGAGCTGTCAGTCTGCATGGAGCAGCCAGAGGCAACCTTTTGGTTACTGGCCCAACGCTCTAACCACTAGGCTACCTGCCGTAATGTCACTGGGAGTTGTGCTGTCTCCACTGCACATTTACATTTGCCCTGGGTAACGGTGGTGAAAGACATGACTTCCTGTTTGACCTCAGTGTTTTGTTTGTTTTTATGTAACCTCTAGTGGGTCAGCTTTCTCCAACTACGACATTGTAATTACATGCTTATTTTTGTCAGTATCATCTGACCCAAGAAGAAGACATCCACCTCGGCACAGAGAGTTGCTCTCAGCACAGACTTTACACGCAGGCTACAGATGTCTTTCTCAAAGACATCTCCGGTGTGTGTGATTCTCCAGGTACACCTCTCCCCCTGTTCTCCTTGTCAGACTGCTACTGTGCCTTTTCTGGCATTGAATCTGGTGAATCCTCTGAACATCAAAACTCTTCGTACAATGAGTTCACTTAAAGAGTCTGTGTTGACCACTGTACAGCAGAATAGACGCCAAATGATGTTCTATAACCGCTAATGAAGCAATATTCGAACATGGCATCTTCTGAGTAGGTGGCTTAGGTTGTTACCCTTATGCACTTAATTATTCCCTTGGTTCCACTGGTTTCCCCAGTGCTTCATCTGTAGGCTATGTGAGAGCACCATCTCCGACTGAGCAGTTTGGCACCAATAGATGGGACAAAACTCTGGCTGAGACGTTTCCTCTGCAGCTGAATTATCATAGCTTTGGGTGGCATTATCTTCCTTTGTTGTTGTGTTTTCTCCCCACAGAGACATCTGGTTTTAGGTGTACTGGCACAAACCCCACATTGAACTATTCTGTTTCCCCTTCCTGTAAACTGTTTAGAGAAATGTTGCTGATTTCATGAAAATAAACAATAGTCATACAATTGTTATAAGTGGTTGATATGGAATTCTTTCTAGTAGAAGAATTTGTCATTATTTGGGCTACTTCCATTGCAATATTATGTACTGACTTCATGTGCATATCTACCTCAAATACCTCGTACACTGATATGGTAATGTTAGTCCCTCTATATTGCGCCTTTCATGTGTATTTTATTTTTACACTCTGCATTGTTGGGAAGGGCTCGGCCGCAAGCATTTCACCGTAAAGTCTTAAACCAGTTGTATTCGGCACGTGAGACATGCCGAAAAACATTTGAAAGTGTAGCATAGTGGACTGTGTGTGAGCCACATGCAAACTGGGTTACTATTATGTCACTGTGCCTAAAGAACCAGGCCATTTCTCAAAAACAGACAAGCACAGGCTACACGCATACAAATGCAAACACAGTAGATTACAACGCACATCGTTCAATGAAGTTTTTATATGCACATATGTAACACTTCAGTCGCCTAGTCATGCAGTCTGTTGAATGATTTGACTTAATTATTTAACTTACCACTTCAACGGCCTTTAATATGCCAAAGTGTGACTTCAGGTACTCAAAGTCACACCTAATGCCACCCAAAACATTCCTTGAGTGTACGGGCTCGGTGGTGGGCTGGTATGGGCTACTTGCTCCCGAGATCATGGAAGTGTTGGAGGCCTCGCCATGAAACCCCTCCGCCTCCTCACTGTTCCTCATGATTTCACTGTACGCTCCTACACGCACCGGAACTTTTAGTAGAGTAGCCCAGTGGATTTACTCGCCGTTTGGCTTTAAAAAAAAAAAAAAAAACACTTTATGCAATACGCGAAAGGGAAAAAAATAAAAACAGCTCACTTTTGATGCGACGATCGCACAAGCTACTTTGTTGTGGCGATTTTTTTTTAAAAGGGGTAACAATTCTTATTCCGCGAACATTCCTCGATGATCAAATGCTGCTTCCATAAAGAATGTGATACAAATTGCCTTACAGTTGCGCACGAGTGTAAGGGACGATTCTGGTTGGTTCTGCACGCACCGAAAACACCTATTCATGGAGTTGGAGAAACAGGCGAGCTACATTCCGCTCCTTTGTGATACTTATGTAAATAACAAAAATCCATCATGGCCAGAAATAAACGAGACATGCCGTTTTTACACCATGGCGTTTGTAGCCAAAAGTTCTGAGCTGAAATGCTAATTATGTTACGGTTGTTGTAAATGTAAAGTCTTCGCCCCAAAAAACGGCACATTCCTGTATGCACACGCTTTAAAACGTATTTAAATGCTTGAAGACGCCCATCGGATATAGTAACTTCTGGTAGTTTAGGGCCCGGGGGCAGTCTTTACTATCCCCGTGGATCTAATTGTAAATAGTGAAGTGCGTTCCCGATGTGTGTATCATCGTTCGTCGATAGATACTGCGTAGGGTTGCCCATGCCATGCAGGGCGCGGAGTGGTGGTCTATGATCGTGACGTGCAGGTGTACACTGATGACGCTTTGGCAGGTAGGCCCCATCATCTCTATGGCTAGGCCTACTGTATAGTGTTTGCAATAGTAGCCCGATTACTGTAACATATTACAGTATTCTGTTCATCCACTATGCAGTGGTCATTTGGAGTGGGCAATAGATACCACTAGGCTGCAAATCTCCAAAACAGGCCAATCAACATACATGAAACAGAACAGGCAAAACAAATATGCTCCGACTTTTTAAAAAGGAGTACCGGTAGTCATAAAATAACCATTGGCTACATTACTTACGCTGACCATCAAAGTAAGTAATGTCTACTAAAAGTGATGACAGACATTTAAAAATAAAACAAATAAAGACAGATCACTATCATCTGTTCAGCGCCAACGTTTACTTTGGGTGGGTTTGGATGTAGGGCAAGAACAAAAGAATTGCACTTAAGTGTCTACTGTCTGAAAATACACTGCACTGCCATCTCATGGTCAAGGTCCATTTGAAAACCTAAGTACTAGAGTACGAACCCTGAAAATCACTTGTTAACATGGGACAAGTTAGCAGGGTGATACTTTTATTGCACTTCCATTTACAGTCCATTCACTTGCTACTCAGTCACAACCAGTAGGTTGAGGGGTTCGATAAAATGACTAACCAATATGTACCCATTGGTGTCACTTCTAGAATTCACACTGAATACCAGTAAATTAAAACCGCGAAACAGAGCAATATTCGCCATGGATTTTACTTGCCTTCTAGACACACACATTATCATGATTTGTGACAAAGGGATACAAAAAGGTAACAAAAGTCTGGATTCTTTGTTTTATTGAAGCCGGGGCTTGACAGACACTTTTCCTTATCTTTGTCGGCACAAAAAGCGAGATACCACATGGCTGCATCACGTTAAAGCCATACAATCACACGGAATATGTCCAGGGCACAAACACAGTACTCCATGTGGTTAAAAGGTTTTTATATCCTGAATAAAAAGGACTGGAAGCAAAAGCTTTTAAATCTCCTATATGTGTATATTTTCAAGGGCTGAAGGCATAGCACTAAGATGATGTATAGAGAAAAAAAATGATATCCAATCATCAAAAACTTGCAATTTGGAAATCAAGCAGCGTGATGTACTAGCCAAACATACAAATGTCTGCTTGGCTAATACTGCAGATGTATAGTAACTATGTGGAGACAAACATCAGAGGAGTGAACTAGTTCATGAATTTCTAGGCTGTTACCACCCTAAAGATATCTGTCCTATATCATTTACGCAAAGTAATGCTTGCAAACAGCAACCATTGTTGTGCAGAAAAATACCAAGGAGATGCACTGAAATGGACAGGTGTACCAGAAATGCACATGAAAAACTAAGGAGCATTGACATGCATTTTAGTTTATTTGGATATTTTCTTAAAATCTCCAAAAATGTCTAGCTTTAAAAGTCTGGAGCAGATTTGACTGCCAGGGACATGTTCGTTATACTGCTTATCCCAAAAATATGAATGCAATATTAAGTCCATCATACTTGTAATTCATCAATACACGTTTTAAGCAGGCAGGTAGAGTATGCATTCTCTAGTTTAAACAATAACATCTGGTGGTTCACTACAACTCTCCCAATGAAAGTGATTATTTCAACGTAAGATTAATACTCCTTCCTGGCTGTCACAATATTGTGCTTGAATTTCAGCAACAGATCTTAGATGCAAATTTCTGCCCAATGAAGATAAAAAGAAAAATTGAATCAAAATCCAGCCAGTTCTTATTCTTACAACAGATTAGTTAACACAAAATCAAGTAGACTGCACACCTCTAGGTCTTGTATTTTTCCCCCCTTACAGAGTAAAAAAAAGTTAGCCTGGCAACTCAAGTATATGGACCACCTTAGAATGTACTTTGGAATGACAGGTGTTCCACGCAGGGCCAGGGGAGATGGTCACCTGGGAATCAAACCAGACTATTCTACACAAACAGAACACACTGATTGCTGCATCTTTGGTTCCAGGTTCCAATTCTATGTAGTTTCCATTGTTGTTATAGGTGGTTTTAAAAGCCAAGTAGCTGCTCTTACAGTTTATTAAACCGATGTTACAATTGCTGATCTGCAAATTAACCATAGCTAAGACTGCAGGTAGATTTGAGGGTGATCATCTAGTTATTTGTGATTAATCAAATAATCTTACGATTTTTCACAAATTATTTGATATGGTACAGTAGAGTGGATGTAACTAACAAAAACATTGGCAGAACTAGGACATTTTTTTTTTAACTACTAAGGACACAAGTAAAGGCTGATAATATTGACTAAGATCTACCCTGAGTGAAGGCAGGGTGCACAGATGGACAAATTGTGAACTGTATGTACACTGAAGGCAAAAAGTCAACATTGCAAATGGGCACTGAAGATTACACAAAAGATCTGTGGACATTGCAATTTCCTACTGGGCCACGATTTTTACACCGACATCATGTAGAAATCGGGAATGTTTAACCTAACCTGCCATACAGCTTGTATAAAAACATTTGAAACTGAAAAAGAACAGAGCTAAATTTCCTTTTTAAGGATAACCCATTTCATTAAAACCGTAGTATTTGATTTCCATATGATTTGGCCACGCAAGTGAGTGGTTTAAACCATGCAAGTGTTCATCTGGGGGACACAAATACTCTAAACTTGTGTTTGCTTCTAAAAATCTGCATCTAGATACCTCTCAATATTGCTCAAGTGAACAATGTCAGCTACATTTCTTTTGAAACCTTATGCAAAGACCACATACTTGTTATACAAAAAAAATTAACAAAATAAATTACTTGAAATGACCAAATGGACAACTTTTTGCCGTTGGTGGTACAGTGCATTTCCTCTTTAAGTAGACAAGCAGCTCCACTATGACACAAACAGTTACTGTGCCAGGCACTTGGGAGTTATAGTAGGAAAGATGCTGCCCCCAAAACACCCCTAGCCAAAAGAGTGTTCCTTGCTAACTCTACACTTGCCAATCCCAACAATGCTCATTTTATCCCAGACATTTCTTCAATCTTGTGAAAAAATTGCATTTTTGTACAAAATAAGACCGAAAGCTTGAATTGCAATTTCATTGATATTTACAGAATCCTTAGATGACTAGTTGGACCTGCCATTTTGTGGGCAGGCCACTGTTTGCTATCAGCTATCTGTATTTGTCACATTAGTGTCATGACATCAGTGGAGTTTAACATGTTATGAGATATAGCTATCGCAAACAGTGCAGAAAAAAATAGAAAATAACGATTTTTTTATATATATAAATACACCAGTATCATATCTCTAACCTTTTCTTTTTTTTTTGTACATACTACATACGCTTGCAAGTATTTCATTTATGAATATATTTAGGGTTTAATTGTTCTTATCACAACCGCTTTCCTTCCATAAGATTAGCTGAACAAGAAGCTGCAGCACTTTTCCACTCTTTAAGCTTGTGAGGGAGGGTGTATCCCCTAGCTAACGGAGGGCTCGCTGACCAGGGGATTTGGCTGCCCCTCGAGGAGTGTGCACGCATTACTGAACCGGACATCCCTTGCAAAAAAAAACCCAACAAAAAACAATTACAATTGAAGTAATAAGGATAGATACAGCCAAGTACTCAACTTCCTCCTCCTCCAAACCTCCACCTTTTGTTCTTTCCCCATCTTACCAAAATAACCAAAAATATCTGATCGCATCTCAAATTCATTTGGCAAAACTACTGTCTGCTGACTGATATACACATTGGGAATTTGGTCATATTTCGTTTTTTCTATGCTTGTGTGTGTTTGTTTTCCAGAGTATTTGCAGTGGACAATGCTGTTGTTGCATTCACGCTTCGTTCTCTGTCGGTGTGTTGTTAGCTGTAACCATGGAGTCCGGTTTGCGAGTCATTCTATCCAACTCTGCGTGGACGTCAGTCAAAACCGGCTTCTGCCCTTGGAAAATAAAAGAGAAAAGAGAAAGTAATATCCTGTAGCTTCTGTGCCTGTACAAGAAATACGACATTGACTGTTATGGCCAGGCCAGCAAGCGGAAGGAAACTGATGAGATGTGGCCCCATGCTAAATTACTTCAGTTGCATCACATGACAGGTGCACACATGCAAAACCAATCATAAGACACTAAAAAAACATTCCATGCATATTCTTTCAGTTTTATGTCATTAACCGAACGAGGCCAGTAAGACACAAGGCCACGCAAGTATGCTGGGACAATGGGTTAATTACAACTTCATACTGAATGGACAAACAAAAACGAGAGATGAGCAGTGAGTGTTGGTATGTGCTTGGTGTCATTTAGGGTGGTTTTGTGACATTTTGCAGCCAGACAATGATACATTGTTAACAACTGTTGTCCCATGCATACAGGCCTTTCACCAGTTCCTCCAGTGGCAGAGGAGTCGAGTGGAACACTTCCCCTCCTCTAGGACCTGCCAAGAACTCCCTTTTCACCCTCTCTTTCTCTCAGGTTCTAGGGGTAAACTTCCAGACAACAGCATGGTCCAAAGGCAACAACATGAGGCAGTTAAACCAGAGAGAAGCCAGTGACGCCCTGGAGGGCCAGGCCAGAGGAGACCGTACCTGTTTTCTTGACTGATCCTGGAGATCCTGCTCCCGCAGCTCCGGTGCCTGGACTCCCAGGGGACCCAGTCTTTTTACTCAAAAGGCTGTTAAAGAAGTTGGCCAGCACTCCCTCGTTTGCTGCTGCTCCTTAGACACAAACACATGAAACGAGCATCCCTTAGGATCACAACCATGAGATTTAAAAGGGGAGATCTATTTCTTCCATACAATTCAGGCACGCAACAGTTATTCCTGTATGATCACGGTCTTCATAATTTCATCATAAAAAAACATGAGCGCACACAGCATCATACTTTAACAGCAACATGATTTACATAATTCAATGCAGATGCATTCCTAGAGGATTAACTGTCCGTTTTCATATAGCGTATCCAATTCCTTTCCTCCCCACATGTCCTTGCCAACACCAACCAACTACAGGGTAGGGGTTACAGGTCTCAATTAAATTTGGCTTAATTTAAGCGGATCTATTCACACCGGTATGCACAGCTCCACCACTGAGCTTAATGGAGAAAATGTCAATATTTCTCTCCAAGCAAGGCCAGCGGAGGGAGGACTGCAGGAATCCATTGTTTATGGAATTATTTCAATAGCTCCCTCAGGGGGGCAGTGGTTACACAGCAGTCACACACTTCCAATACCCAAATGAAGTGTTGCCCAAATGACTGCCAGTTCTCATACAACAGTTTCCATGATGCTCTGTAAAAATACAAAAGAAAGGGTGGGCAGTAAGTTCCAGTGGTCCAACTTACCCTTCATGTTGGGGTCAGGTTTCTTGACCGCGGTCATTGGCGAGACGCTGGCCACGTTGGTAGGGCCTGTACGGCCAGTGGGTCGAGGCGAGCCAGAAGCGGTTCGTCCAGGAGATTCCTGAAACACAGACAGAAGACAGAGAGCAGAGTAGTTGAGGCAATTCAAATTAATCATGGCTCCTATTGATGAAATGATTGTCATCCAACACTTATTTGTCAAGAAAAAGTGGCCATGAAAAAAAGAAGAAAGTGTGGTTGATGTTATCACACTTACTGTTGATCCTCTTGTTGGTGTGGCCGGCTGCTTGGCCAGCAAAGACTTCAGAACAGACAAAAAGAAAAATGGTGTGAATTCTATTTGCACTGAAATAATTGGGCCCCATAAAATTCAGCATTTTTATCTTATATTTTACAACCCTCATAACATTCCCAGAAACATTTTCTTCCATCACAGATTATGGGCATAGTAGAAAAACATTGCATGGATGGATACTGGTAGCTTGATCTAACAGGGACTGACTGAAGCCCAGTACAAAAAGGAAGCGCTCTTCACCCTAAGGCAACCACGTGATCTCTCAGAAACAACACCCTTTCAACCAATTAGGCTAAAGCCCTTGATGTTCTCAGACTCCTGATTGGCCCGGGAGGAAGTACAGAATAGGAACCTCAGGCTTTGAAGCCTGGGAAATGCTAATAAAATTAAACTGGCTCCACTATCCACAATCATAGCTTTGAACAAAACCAATCATTTTATTCTCAGCTCACCACCATCTAGTGTGCTTCTTTAAAAGAGGAGAGAACATGGAATTGCAACAATGAAAGGTAACCCAGAACTGTGCGATCTAGAATGTAAACAACCATACCTGTTGCTTCATAAGGAACACCTGCTCGTCCTCCGCGTTGACCTCCTTATCATGAACCAGCTGGAGAGAGAAGGCATGAATGTCAAACCAAGGGAGATGCATAAGGGACATTTGTCAAATGCTAAATGTCCTAGTCATGTCTCTTATCCGTAGAAGTCTCATGATCCTACCTTTCGTACTGGAGGCTTCATGATGAAGTCTTCAAAGGGGTCTTCAGGTCTCACCGTTGTGAAATTTTCATGCAGAATTGCAATCTTCTTCTCATTGTCCCATCCAGATGGACTAGGAAAAGGAACAGTTTTGTTTGGTACTCGAGCACTGACCAAAAGGTTGTTACAATAACCATCAATGACAATACAGTACACGTTCATATAACTTCAGAACTCTCCACCAGTCATATCTGGGGGGTGGGCAGGTATCCTAGTGTTTAAGAGCGTTGGGCCAGTAACCAAAAGTTAGCTGGTTTTAATCCCAGAGCCAACTAGGTGAAAAATCGATGCACCCTTGAGCAAGGCACTTAACCCCAATTGCTCCTGTTAGTCGCTCTGGATAAGCATGTGTGCTAAATCAGTGGTTCCGAAACTGTGGGGTTGTGCGAGGGGTCGGCAGGGGGGCACGGGCAAACACACACACACACACGGGTTCCCCCCCAAAATGTTAACATTTATAAATGTTCCAAAAAATGTAAACCCAGTCCAGCTCTAAGCTTAATTTTGAAAGTTGTAATAGTAGAATGCACAAGGTGCAATTTCACAATTGGGTAGTGCATCATCAGTTCCTCTTGTCATGTTAGTCATTGCATACCTTAGAGAGCCATTTATAACTTGTCAGAAATGTCCAGTTCAACTAGCCCATGTCAGCTAACATTCTTTAAATTTAGTTTCTCTTAGCCCATAGATATTGCATTTTTTTTGTCACTCAAATACCCACAAAAAACACAGACATGGCAAAACGTATATAGAATTGCATATTTTTTTTTACGCCAAAATGTTCTTCGCACCACATAAAATGTGCAGAACTGTTGAAACGTTTGTGTCATGAACAGTAATTGTGCCCATAGAAATAGACGTGGGGTGCGTGCAGGGAGAGCATGGGATGTTCCCCAATGCAGGAAGGGGGCGTGTTAGTACATTACATTTGAATGGATTCTTGCATTCTCTGGCATTGTGTTGCCACTTTGTACATCGAACTGTTCCGTCTTTTTTGATTGAGGCAATCAAAAGGCCAAATCACAAGATTAAAAATATTTACCACAATAGGTGGGCACCTAACAGAGCATAACTGAGCATTCACTTACATCAAAATAGCATCCTTCTCCACCACTAAGGCAGGCGTGGTGAACTGGAAGTCGTATATTTTGTGCACTATGTATTTATATAGGAGGTCCATGTTCTTCTCCTCTTTGACAGAGGTGTAAATCAATGCAGCTCCATCTGTCAGGTGGGTTTAAGGAACATGCAGACATGACAGGGCACAAAATTAAATAGAAAACACTTACAGTTGAAGTAAGAAGTTTACATAAACTTGTTTTTCATGACTCCAACCAAGTGTTTCAACCACTCCACAAATTTCTTGTTAACAAACTATAGTTTTGGCAAGTCGGTTAGGACATCTACTTTGTGCATGACAAGTCATTTTTCCCAAAAAAGTTTAGACAGATTATTTCACTTATAATTCACTGTATCACAATTCCAGTGGGTCAGAAGTTCACATAAACTAAGTTGACTGTGCCTTTAAACAGCTTGGAAAACTCCAGAAAATGATGTCATGGCTTTAAAAGCTTCGGATAGGCTAATTGACATCATTTGAGTCGTGGAGGTGTACCTGTGGATGTATTTCAAGGCCTACCTTCAAACTCAGTGCCTCTTTGCTTGACATCATGGGAAAATCAGCCAAGACTTCAGAAAATAAAAATGCAGACCTATACACAAGTCTGGTTCATCCAAGGGAGCAATTTCCAAATGCCTGAAGATACCATGTTCATCTGTACAAACAATAGTACGCAAGTATAAACACCATGGGACCACGCAGCAGTCATACCGCTCAGGAAGGAGGCGCGTTCTGCCTCCTAGAGATGAACGTACTTTGGTGCGAAATGTGCAAAACAATCCCAGAACAGCAAAAGACCTTGTGAAGATGTTGGAGGAAACAGGTACAAAAGTATCTATATCCACAGTAAAACGAGTCCTATATCCACATATCCTGAAAGGCCGCCCAGCAAGGAAGGAGCCACTGCTCCAAAACCGCCATAAAACAGCCAGACTACAGTTTGCAACTGCACATGGGGATAAAGACCGTACTTTTTGGAGAAATGTCCTCTGGTCTGATGAAACAAAAAAGGAACTGTTTGGCCATAATGACCATCGTTATGTTTGGAAGAAAAAGGGGCAGGCTTGCAATCTGAAGAACACCATCCCAACCGTGAAGCACAGGGTGGCAGCATCATGTTGTGGGGGTGCTTTGCTGCAGGAGGGAATGGTGCACTTCACAAAATAGATGGCATCACGAGGAAGGAAGATTATGTGGATATATTGAAGCAACATCTCAAGACATCAGTCAGGAAGTTAAAGCTTGGTCTTCCAAATGGACAATGACCCCAAGCATACTTCCAAAGTTGTGGCAAAATGGCTTAAGGACAACAAAGTCAAGGTATTGGAGTGGCCGTCACAAAGCCCTGACCTCAATCCTATAGAAAATTTGAAAAAGCGTGTGCGAGCAAGGAGGCCTACAAACCTGACTCAGTTACACCAGATCTGTCAGGATGAATGGGCCAAAATTCACCCAACTTATTGTGGGAAGCTTGTAGAAGGCTACCCGAAACATGACACAAGTTAAACAATTTAAAGGCAATGCTACCAAATTCTAATTTAGTGTATGTAAACTTCTGACCCACTGGGAATGTGATGAAAGAAATAAAAGCGGAAATAAATCACTCAATTATTCTGACATTTCACATTCTTAAAATAAAGTGGTGATCCTAACTGACCTTAGACAGAGAATGTTTACTAGGATTAAATGTCAGGAATGGTAAAAAACTGCGTTTAAATGCATTTCGCTACGGTGTATGTCCATTTCCGACTTCAACTGTATAATTTTGCATCTATGGTGGGGCCTGTCATTCTAAGAAGGGAGAGTTGTGTTTGAGTGGAAAGGATACACTGTAAGCAGAATCGTCGGATGTGGGACTGGATGAAGTCGAAGTGCTCCTCTCGGAAGTCGTGCTCCTTCTCTAAAACACTGACTGCATCACACTGTGGAGAGAGACATCATTGTAACACTGTACATATAGCCAAAATGACATTTGAAGTGTCTCTATTCCTTTTAAACTTGTGAGTGTAACCTTTACTGTTCATTTTAGATTGTTTATTTCACTTGCTTTGGCAACGTAAACATATGTTTCCCATGCCAATAAAGCCCTTTGAATTTAACTGACAGAGAAAGAGCGAGGAAGAGAGCAAAGTAGACAGCAATTAGGCTACAACTGGAGCAAGGAAACCATACCTTCCTGAGGGACATAAAAATGACTCGCCTTAGCTCAAGCTTAGCTCACTTCGCCATGCCTCCCTTTCAGTCTCAGACCCTCCCTCACTTCCTCTCTCCTCCCCTCTGCTCCACTCCACTCGCTTGCAAGTTCCCCTCCTCACTCCCTCCGGGAAGGAGCAGTAAGACCCTGCAGGCAGGCCCCACCCGGTCTCTCTCACACACACATATACACATCCCCAGTGACCACAAGATTGTAACCTTGACAACAACAAGGCTGACTGGCTGAGCATGACTCAGGGAATGCCAGGCTAGCTACTTCCTGAAAAAAATAAAATGGCAGTAGCAAAGACAGCAGGCCTGGTTAAGTATGCAGGAGCCCTTCATTAAATATACATACCCAAGTGCCACACTCAGTGGGACTTAAAGGGATATTTTGCCATTTGAGCAGAGGTTCTTCATCTACTTCCCCAGAGTCAGATGAACTTGTGGATACCATTTTTCTATGTCTCTGTGTCCAGTATGAAGGAAGTTAGAGGTAGTTTTGAGAGCCAATGCTAACTAGCATTAGCACAATGACTGGAAGTATATGGTATATGCTAGCATGCTTAATCATTTAACCTGTGCATCTGTGTCAGCGAATAAACTGGCATTCATATTCCTTATAGCTCTGTAAACAGCAGCAATGTGGTTCACTCAATTATCAAACTGAAATGACAATTAATTTAGAAAATACAGCAAATGGCCACCCGAGTGGCGCAGCGGTCTAAGGCACTGCATCGCAGTGTTGTGGTGTCACTACAGCCTGGGGTTCGACCGGCTGTGTCACAACCTGCCGTGAACGGGAGTCCCATAGGGTGGCACACAATTGGCCCAGCGTCATCCAGGTTAGGAGAGGGTTTGGTCAGAAGGGCTTCACTTGGCTCACCACGCTTTTGCGACTCTTTGTGGCGGGCCGGGCAACTGCAGGCTGACCTCGGTCAACAGTTGAACGGTGTTTCCTCCAACACATTGGTGCGGCTGGCTTTTGGGTTAAGTAAGCGGATGTTAAGGGCGGTTTTGCGGGTCATGTTTCAGAGGACGCATGACTCGACCTTCACCTCTCCTGAGCCTGTTGGGGAGTTGCAGCGGAGCCAAGACAGTAATATCACGAAATTGGGGAGAAAACGGGGGAAAATTGCAAAAACAAAACAAATGAAAGAAAAAGAAAATACAGCAAATAGTCTGAAAATATGGAACATGTAATGACAGCAGACTAAGACATACCACACTTCAAATCCACAAAATCCATATGTATCGTGCCTGAAGAAAGGACACTTCACTAATGCTCTGAGAGTATATTCAACAAACTGCACTAAAGACCCATATGAATTCCCCAGGAGTGAAATAAGCCTTTCCTCCTAAAGGCAGAAAAGAAATAGAAAAACAGTGAGCAGTGAAAAGAATACATTCACTCATCCTCGTCATGACTAGCATGTGAAGTACTGATGACTGACAACATTGTGTTCTTTTAAAGCAGCCATTTGCCAGAAGCTCATGGACATGGAACAATGTGGTGCTTTCATGGGCTGAAGATGCTGCCTCACGGGCAACACTAAAAACCAGCAACTCAAGACGGGAGATGATCAGGCACCAACCATGAAATGGACTGCCAGAGTGGAGTGTCAATGGTGTACTAGTTAGTTGTGGGCCCATGAAGAATCTGAGGATCAGTGTTATTTAAATCTTTCAGTACAAAAACTGTCTATTAATTTAAAAACTGGTGCCTAAAAATGGCAGGCTACTTCTTTCAGGTACCTACAGTACCAGTCAAAAGTTTGGGCACAAACGTACTCAAGGGTATTTATTTTTACTATTGTCTACATTGTAAAAAAAATAGTGAACACATCTACTATTATGAACTATTAAATAACACATATGGAATCATGTAGTAACCAAAAAAAAGTGTTAAACAAATCAAAAAATTATTGAGATTGTTCAAAGTAGCCACCCTTTGCCTTGACAACGTTGCACACTCTTGGCAGGCATTCTCTCAACCAGCTTCACCTGGAATGCTTTTCCAACAGTGTTGAAGGAGTTCCCATATGCTGAGCACTTGGCTGCTTTTCCTTCACCTCTGTGATCCAACTCATCCCAAACCATCTCAATAGTGTTGAGATCAGGTGGATTGTGGAGCCCAGGTCATCTAAAGCAGCACCCCATCACTCTCCTCCTTGGTCAAATAGCCCTTACACAGCCTGGAGATGCATTTTGGGTTATTGTCCTGTTGAAAAACAAATGACAGTCCCACTAAGCGCAAACCAGATGTGATGGCGAACCAAACCAGATGCATCGCTGCAGAATGCTGTTGTAGCCATGCTGGTTAAGTGTGCCCTGTTTCTAAATAAATCACTGACAGCATCACCAGCAAAGCACCGCCACAGCATCAGAACTCGTCATCGAAGCTTTACGGTGGGAACGACACATGCGGAGAAATCTCATTTGGATTTATCAGACCAAAAGATTGCTGCAAAGAAACATTTGACCTTGAAGGCCTGATTCACGCAGTCTCCTCTGAATAGTTGATGTTGAGATGCGTCAGTTACTTGAACTCTGCGAAGCATTTATTTGGGCTGCAATCTGAGGTGAAGTTACAGTAACTCTAATGAACCTCTGCAGCAGAGGTAACTCTGGGTCTTCCTTTCCTGTGGCGGTCCTCATGGAGGTTTTTGCAACTGCACTTGGAAGAAACTTTCAACATTCTTCAAATTTTCCAGACTGACCGAACATGTCTTAACCTTTTGTAACTAGGGGGCAGTATTTTCATTTTTGGATCAAAAACATTACCGTTTTAAACAGGTTATTTTGTCACGACAAGATGCTCGACTATGCATATAATTGACAGCTTTGGATAGAAAACACTCTGACGTTTCCAAAACTGCAAATATATTGTCTGTGAGTGCAACAGAACTGATGTTACAGGCGAAACCCAGATAAAAATCCAATCATGAAGTGCCCCATATTTTGAAAGCGCTGCATGCCAATGACTCCTTATATGGCTGTGAATGAGCTTACGCTTTCTACGTATTCCCCAAGGTGTCTACAGCATTGTGACGTCTTTTAACGCATTTATGTTGAAGAATAGCCGTAACGGACCACATTAAGCAGGTGGTCACATGATGGCTCCCGCAGAAAATCTTGCGTAAAGTACAGAAGTAGCCATTTTTCCAATCGCTTCTTATGAGAAACCAATTGTCCCGGTGGATATTTTATCAAATAGATATGTGAAAAACACCTTGAGGATTGATTCTAAACAGCATTTGCCATGTTTCTGTCGATATTATGGAGCTAATTTGGAGAAAAAAATTGCCGTTGTAGTGACCGCATTTTCCGGTCGATTTCTCAGCCAAACGTGAAGAACAAACGGAGCTATTTCGCCTACAAAAATAATATTTTTGGAAAAAAGGAACATTTGCTATCTAACTGGGAGTCTCGTGAGTGAAAACATCCTAAGTTCTTCAAAGGTAAATGATTTAATTTGATTGCTTTTCTTATTTTTGTGAAAATGTTGCCTGCTGCCAGCAGGGCATAATGGTATGTAGGCTATGACAAACTTACACAAATGCTTAGCATTAGCTGTAAAGCATATTTTGAAAATCTGAGATGACAGTGTGATTAACAAAAGACTAAGCTGTGTCTCAATATATTTCATTTGTGATTTTCATGAATAGGAACATTTATGTCAGCTGCGCTATGCTAATTAGTTTGAGGCGATGATTTACGCTCCCGGATCCAGGAAGGGTAGTATCAAGAAGGTTAAAGTAATGGACTGTCATTTCTCTTTGATTATTTGAGCTGTTCTTGCCATAATATGGACTTGGACTTTTACCAAACAGGGCTATCTTCTCTATACCACCCCTACCTTGTCACAACACAACTGATTGGCTCAACTGCATTAAGGGAAGAAATTTCACAGATTAAGTTATAACAAGGCACACCTGTTAATTGAAATGCATTCCAGGTGACTACCTCATGAAGCTGGTTGAGAGAATGCCAAGAGTGTGCAAAGCTGTCATCAAAGCAAATGGTAGCTATTTGAAGAATCTCAAATATAATTAGATTTGTTAAACACTTTTTTGGTTACTACATGGATTCCACTATTGATGTCTTCACTATTATTCTACAATGTAAAAAATATATATAGTACAAATAAAGAAAAACGCTTGAATGCGTAGGCGTGTCCAAACTTTTAACTGATACTGTATATTTCAACCAGACAGCCTCAACTTACCTTTGTGCAAACTATTAGCACTGGAATGCCCAGGTTGTGTGTGAGTACGTTTTCCCCGAGCGGTAGCACCACGCCCTCGTCATCCCCCCCTGCTGGGGGAGCCCGTCTCTGGGGAGAGGCTGGATCGGCTCCCTCCGGCTCTGTGTACTCCTGGAAAGCCTTCACCACTGTGGGGCAAACAGGGGACGGCCGCATTGGTTAGGCCAGTCGCAATGCACCTTTTTCATTTGGAGGATCAATAATCGTTACAAGATTTAATAACACAGGTTGTATAGAGTAGAGGTCGACCGATTAATTGGAATGGCCAATTAATTAGGGCCGATTTCAAGTTCATATAACAATCAGAAATCAGTATTTTTGGACACCGATTTTGGTCTCTTTTTTTTTAAACACCTTTATTTAACTAGGCAAGTCAGTTAAGAACACATTCTTATTTTCAATGACGGCCTAGGAACAGTGGGTTTACTGCCTTGTTCAGGGGCAGAACGACAGGTTTTTACCTTGTCAGCTCGGGGATTCAATCTTGCAACCTTACAGTTAACTAGTCCAGCGCTCTAACCACCTGCCTCATTGCACGCCACAAGGAGCCTGCCTGTTACGCGAATGCAGTAAGCCAAGGTAAGTTGCTAGCTAGCATTAAACTTTACTTGTAAAAAAACAATCAATCATAATCAATAGTTATTACTACACATGGTTGATGATATTACTAGTTTATCTAGCGTGTCCTGCGTTGCATATAATCAATGCGGTGCGTATTTGCAAAAAGGACTGTTGTGCAAGGTTGTGCAATGTAACAGGAATATTTAGACTTATGCATGCCACCCGTTAGATAAAATACGGAACGGTTCCGTATTTCACTGAAAGAATAAACGTCTTGTTTTCGAGATGGTAGTTTCCGGATTTGACCATATTAATGACCCAAGGCTCGTATTTCTGTGTGTTATTATGTTACAATTAAGCCTATGATTTGATAGAGCAGTCTGCATTCATTCAAACAGCATTTTTGTGCGTTTTGCCAACAGCTCTTCGCAATGCTTCAAGCCTATCAACTCCCGAGATTAGGCTGGTGTAACCGATGTGAAATGGCTCGCTAGTTCGCAGGGTGAGCGCTAATAGCGTTTCAAACGTCACTTGCTCTAAGACTTGGAGTAGTTGTTCCCCTTGATCTGCAAGGGTAACACTGCTTCGAGGGTGGCTGTTGTCGTTCTTGGTTCGAGCTCAGGTAGGAGCGAGGAAAGGGACGGAAGCTATACTGTTACACTGGCAATACTATAGTGCCTATAAGAACATCCAATAGTCAAAGGTATATGAAATACAAATGGTATAGAGAGAAATAGTCCTACAATTCCTATAATAACTACAACGTCTTACCTGGGAGTATTGAAGACTCATGTTTAAAGGAACCACCAGCTTTCATATGTTCTCATATTCTGAGCAAGGAACTTAAACGATAGCTTTTTTACATGGCAGATATTGCACTTTTACTTTCTTCTCCAACACTTTGTTTTTGCATTATTTAAACATGTTTCATTATTTATTTGGGGCTAAATTGATTTTATTATATTAAGTTAAAATAAGTGTTCTCAGTATTGTTGCAATTGTCATTATTACAAATAAATAAATCTATTATTATTAAATATATATATATTTTTTTTAAATCGCCCGATTAATCGGTATCGGCTTTTTTTGGTCCTCCAATAATCGGTATCGGCGTTGAAAAATCATAACCGGTCGACCTCTAGTATAGAGAGCCTATATTTTCTTCTGATTGAAAAAAAGCAAAATGGGTACTCCGCCCTGAGTTATTTTTTATTTTTTTAATTCCCCAATTTCGTGGTATCCAACTGTTTTAGTAGCTACTATCTTGTCTCATCGCTACAACTCCCGTACGGGCTCGGGAGAGACGAAGGTTGAAAGTCATGCGTCCTCCGATAAACAAGCCGCACTGCTTCTTAACACAGCGTGTATCCAACCCGGAAGCCTGCCACACCAACGTGTCGGAGGAAACACCGTGCACCTGGCAACCTTGGTTAGCGTACACTGCGCCCGACCCGCCACAGGAGTCGCTGGTGCGCGATGAGACAAGGATATCCCTACCGGCCAAGCCCCCCCTAACCCGGACGACGCTAGGCCAATTGTGCGTCGCCCCAAGGACCTCCCGGTCGCGGCCAGTTGCGACAGAGCCCGGGCGCGAACCCAGGGTCTCTGGTGGCACAGCTGGCGCTGCAGTACAGCGCCCTTAACCACTGCGCCACCCAGGAGGGGACCTGAGTTTTTAAAGACCAAGTGACCTGACATGGAGTAAATGCAGTCCCTGTTCCCCCGGAGAATAACTCCCAATGTGTTTTACACACATAACTAACCGTCTGCCTTAGTCAAGCAGACAACAGCCCATCCGTCATCTAGCTATTCATGCCACTATGTGCTGTTAACTCCAACTAAACAGAATATCAATGACAATTAGCTTCTCCTGGACTTTCTACACGACTCAACCCTAGAGACTGTAGTTGGTAGATATGTAAACAAGCGCAAAAGCTTTCAGAACGACTCGCTAAGCTTTTAGTACGACTTGCTAATATATTTACACTCCAAAGAGCTTAACTAACATGATGGATCCATATATTGCTACAGCAAAATAAAACAAAGGCTAGGTCTATTTCGGTATAAAGGAGAAGCATAACTCCCAATAGGGCACTGCTGCAGGCATCTGTGCTGGCAGTCTGTCCCCTGTATGCATCCCAGAACAGCAGCTGTGAGCAGTGGTCTGGGAAGGCACTTCCCCTTCCTCAGGAACCCTGGGAATGTGGTTACGGCTAACCCAGAGAGCCAATGTTGCTACAGCACTTCCCTCCCACCAGGAACAGAACAACCCTTAGGGTGCTGGGCTGCCTGGCCTGGGCCCTGTGATGTAAACTCCAGCTGATTGGGAACAGGGATGGGATCAGACTCCCTGTTCAGGCTCTGATCTGTGCCAGCTAAAGCTACAGGGGGCCAGCAGAGCCTAGACGCAACAGTCTCAACTAACAAAGACAAACCAAAAGATGCAAATGTGCAATTGCCCTAGTGTAACACTACGACATTTACTCTCTTGGACAAAAAATTGTCTCCAAAGAACTCAAATAACTGGGTGTACAAACAAATTGCCTGGCTCACATTGTGTTATTCAAGGAAAACATTCTTAGGCAAGCACTTCTCAGCCATTGAGCTTTGTTTTTTTCTCCTTGGATATTTTGGTAGACTGCCTTGGTGGGAGTGACATACATAGCTTAGGCCTACATTTCTTACATAACCCGGCTGAGCAGCAAAACATCTTTAGTAAGGTAATAACAGTAAAGTGCCTGTCAGAAAGGTGCAGTGGTCACACTACTAGCCTTCATCTGTACAGTTATAAATCCAGATTTCTCATCATTCAGACACCACATTAAATCAGAAGGACAGACAGAGACAAGAGTGCGAATCGTCCATCGTTCGACTATGCCCACTTAACCATTCCAGTACAAACATGGGTGGGGCCAAATAGCTTTACAGTATAAGTATTAGCCTAGATATGATAATGACCAATTTGAAGCGTAATTTCAATTTTTTTTCCCTACGGGACCCTACAGCTTCGTGGCGTTATAATGCAGAGACATATTCCTGAATCCTGATAATGACAGTTGTTAATAGAAAAACTGTTGAGCTGTGTTATTTCAGTGCATGATACAGCAAGGAATGGTTCTGCTACAGAGCACCACCAAGCTGCTCCAGTTTCAACTGAGCCAGAACGTCCTGCCCACTCTATATCCCTTCCATGCTTAGACTCAATCTGGTGTCAGAAGAAACCATGACGCAACACTACTGTAAGGGCGCCTGGACACCCCTCCTCCCTTTTAGATATGTCGCACTAGTCTGACATGTGCAGTGATGACATCATTACCGACATCCTGAAAGGTGAACACTGTCTGGATGATATGCTACTCCGCTAGATTGGAAAGCTGTAAATGTTTGTGGGTGGGAGTGTATTCAACAAAAGAGTTTAGCAGGGCGCATATGCCAGCCTGGCTACCTGTGTTGGATATCAGCAAACACCACTTGCCAAAATCAGGCCTCCACTATTGAACAAAGTAAAACTTATTTACTAGTACAACACAATCCACAATGAAAAACAAGGCTTGACAACTATGCAAAGGCTTTCCTCCCTATATTGAGAAAGAAAATGCAAACCATGTCTTCATCTATCAAAATTTAGCCTACAGTATAGATTCAGTAAATCACTGATTATTGGTCCAGTAGAAGCGTTCAGATTACGCAAAATATTCAATATTTGTGTAGAATGCAGTAATGTGCTACGTTACCTCAAAGCTTTTTTGCCTACAGAAACATCATCCTTCTGCCACTTCCCCTTTCACACATTTTAGTTTGTAAACAGTTAGGCCTAGTCGTTTTCCAATCATAAACCTGACACTTAAGCCCAGAGTAGTCATAGGCCTACAGTTGAATGATGACAAAAACAATAGTGAACCTATCCACTGGGATTTGAGCACATTAAACATGGCATTGGTTTAATTTTGGATTGCAAAAATCAAACCAATCTCTAAAGCATCTCCAAGTAGAGTAACCTTCAGACAGCCTGCTCAAGAGAACCTCGGATAACCCCCGGCTCTTGTAAGAGCATGCAACTTCAGAGCACAAAAGAGCACTTCATGATAATTTTAGAAATTATCAGGAGGGAGCATTCAGTACATAAGACAGTGATCAACAGACTAGGCTTTTGGTCATCATGACTGAACACAGCTGATAATCATGGGCCTTTCTGATGACCTACAAACTACCATGACCATGAGTAATTTTATACTTCAGTGTCTGCTTTCTACTGCCATTCCCTTTAGTTTAAATGAAAAACCAGCCAGCATCCAAACTGTAGCCTAAATGTGTTATGTAAGCATACATCTCATTGGCTCTGTCTGGGGATGTTCACTATACTCCAGACACTTGCCAAACAAAACCCATATCAGTTCCACAAGCATCTCGCAACATAAAGGGAAGCAATTATCACCACCTCTACTGTCTGATTGCCAAACAAACACAGCTAAATGTTGGGACTGGCCTTCACTTGGACAATGGTCCTCACAGACACTGTCGCAGCAGCCAAGGTGAAGTAGATGATTCAGCACTACTTACTCCTCTGCTCCATCTCTCTCATCTCCTCCGGTGGGATCTTGAGCTTGTCCACATGATCACGCAGCACGCTGGCCCACTTCTGGAGCGACTCCATGATGGTCCAGGGTCTTGACATGTCTGCCACAAACACTGCCAAGCTGTCGTTCAGCGACTCTGCTGTCACTGCAAACTTTAGCAGGCCTTTGTGATACAAGTCCCCATCCAGGATCCACACGTTACAGCGTGTAAGGTCTGCCAATATTCAGAGATTTACAGTCACACAAAAAATAACATGTAGCCTAACCCATGTACAGTTGTATTCTTTTGCCACTGGAACAGGGAACTTACCATCTATGTCCTCATCGTGGACGTTCAGATACAGATACTCCAGGCCTCTTCCTTTCTTATTGTGCTCTGCTCCTTGGAGTTTTGCCATAATCGTTGTCTTTCCTGACCCATCCTCACCTGAAACATTTCCGCACAAACGGGTTATTGTCATGTTATTGTTATGATTTGGTTTATTTGACTGAAGACAACATTTATTATCTGTATAATGTTAAATGCAACCTCTCCTGAAAATAAGCTACTTCTCCCTTTTGATGTGATTACAAGTTACTGAAGGCTATGGATGTACACTTACCAAACACCAATATGTTCTTCCCGGATGGCAATTTAGAACTTGAACGTGTTGAAACCTCACTGAGAATTGAAGTCCTGAAGGGAATAACAATGCATTTAGTTTGCTTGCTATCACATTATACAATTAAGTAGCCTAGGCTTAACACATAGCCTACTGGTAGGTGTCTGTCTGCATGCCTGTCTTGCCACCAAGACCGTTACCTAAGTTAGCTATCACTTGTTACGCTAATTAGCCTACCTTGTCGAATGAGCTTTTGAGTGTCAGCTGTCACTGATCATACATAGCTAGCTAGATCGTTTCTTAATTTTGAATATTTTATAAAATAAGTTTGACTGGCTTGGCAATATTATAGCATAGCTAGTTATGTAGTTGTAACTATCAAGGAACAAAAATGATTGTGGCTACGGGGCTAGCTGGAAAGCAAGCTAGTTAACGTCACATTATTTGGTCCTGCACAATCAGACGACAATAACTTGGCTAGTTAACGCGCTGTTATTAGTATTGATTTGGAGTGGATATTGGTTAGCTTGCCTAGTTAGCGATAAGGTTAGTTGGTTCGTTTGTTATTGAAACTGGTTAGTTATGTAGCCACACTAACTAAAAGCAAAATGTTGTAGCTGAACGAACGTTTGCTATCGTAACTACAGTACGCGTTAGCAATAACGTTAACTGTTTTGAAGGCATCCGGGACCGTTTTGATGAGAGCACCCGGCAGTGACAAAGCACATTAAACAAGTTAGTAAAAAGCTTTTCCGTTACAGAAAATAGCACATTGTAAATCACGAGTACTTGAACTTGCCATAGGTTTTGTCCTTCCTCGTCTTCGTTGCTATTTTCCATAGTGTCGCCTGCCCCGGCTGCGCCCAGGAACTTCTTCTCCAGAACGGGAGCCATCTTCTTTCTACAGCCACAAAGAGAGAGGCGCGACTTGGGCGCCCTAGGACCTTGTTAAAACTGTGTGCACCCGATTTACACCGCAACAAATCCCGGAATACGGCTCATCATTGATGGTTCAAAATCTATAGCTAAACAACAGAGACGTATGATACCTACCACATCTTGCTATCAGATACAGACAAAGGGTCAATGCTGATGATAACTTATGGTGATGATACTCAATGCCTCACTATTTTCTGTGGCCCAATCAAAATATCTGACGTGGGCTAGTGTACAATATTTTGCGCATACTAAACCCAGTACACCGACACAACTCAGTAGCCTCCTTCCAAAAACTACATCTGATTATATCATAATGATTTACTCAATGATTTACTGTAATCATGAAAGGGGGACAAAATAAGACGAAGAAAAACAACACTTTACTGTGAACGTGTTGTGTACGCTAATTGTGATCAGGCATAATAACAGAGCGCTCAGTACGCGTTGGCTTGCATGATGTCATCCTGCAAGGCTGACTGACTTATTTTTTATATTGGGCATTGTACACTTAACAGCTGGTCCAGGATCAGTTGTGCAGCTAGGCCATAATACATTTGGGTACGTTTGGGGTGTAAAGAGGTGACTGCACATCATTTGCAAAACCAAAGAAAATTAACTGGAGCAGCAGAGCAGACGAGTAGACCGTATAGCTGACAAGTAAAGTGATGCCACCTAGTGGAATCATAAGACGGCAACAAGATTTATATTTAGAGTGTATTAGTCACATGCAGCTGGTTGCAGATGTAAATGCAGGGTCCAGTGAAAATCTTCAACTCCGAGCTCCGACAGGAGGGGTAGATGATTGGCAGGTGGCTGATTGGGTGGCTATTCAGCAGCCTATCCGTCTGGGGATAGAAGCTATTGGCCAGTCTATAAACGAAAGGATAGGAACATCATGGAAAATGTAAACTGTCATAAGAAAAGACACGCTATTACAGTATTCACTGGTCTACTTTATATATATATATATATTGACAGACAAGACAGGGAGTTTATATTAAAAGCCACCAAGCATCGAGCTAAAGGCTAAAGTTAGCAAACAGGTGTGTGTCTAGACGATCCGATCCGTGTACGGTTCTGTTCATTCAATCAATATCCGAATTTAAACTAAGATGTGTAATCATTTCGACTACTTGGAATCATTTTATTTAGGTCTTCCGCAAGATGTAATTAATAAACAGAGACCGTGTGTGCGTAGAGAGGAGGGGATGCAAGAGGATTGACACGATTACATTTAAGCAGACGCTCTTACGCATAGCGATTTACAGTAGTGAGTGCATACATTTCATACGTATGCTAACTGTTTTCACAGTAAAAGCTGTGAAGTGTTAACGATTGAGGAAATCATATGATTTTAACAATTGCATTGTTAATGGGTTCCTGATATTTTTTTTACATATATATTTTTTTACATATTTTCCACGAAATGTAAAGGGTTTCAATGTCCTTAGTCAGTGCCTCTCAGTTGCACATTACATTGTTAATGTAAACGCCAACACACACAATCGTTAGATAATAATCAGCCTTTACAAGACAAACCATGTAAACAACATAATGACCGAAACTTGCTTTACACTAGTTCAAACCAGAATGACGCCAATCAATAATTAAATCTGGGCCCCAAAAGAAATAGGAGCAATCCCGTAAACCTGAATCAAACACTGTGTGAAAAAGGGCACCCAGACTTGAATAGAGCTGTGCTGGTAATTCATTTTGAGATTACCGAGGGACTCAGAGTCCCACCTGCTCCACTATAGTCCTTTGAGACAGGAAGGCAGGGCAGACAGTTGAACTGAGGCATCTACATTATTGCTGTAGGGAATTCCCTTAGGACTCCCTATATGGCTTTGGGTTTCCCCATCTATAGATCCAGGGATATTGGCTGAAGTGCATACCAGAACTGTGAGTCATGTGATACTTGGCCTTTCTACTCTTACTCCCATTCTTGGTGTGGTGAGGCCTACTCCTGCTGCCAGGAACATCTAATAAAACAGGTTTTGTATTTGTCAAAGGCTTGAGGGAAACAAGCCTTCTGCTCAATGATACTGATTTTGCTACACTGCAATACAATATATTTCATTTATTGAACTTGTCATTCCAGCAAGCTAAGTGTACTTATATTTTTTTCCAGAGCACACACAATTAGGCTACCTTCTCTGCAATTCCTGAGAGGGCGTGTGCACCCCTCATACATCCTGCATCAGTCTCTGATACAAGGCGTAGCATTCCAACAAAAAAAACTCAGATTGGAAAGTGTGTCCTTTAAACTAATAAATGCTTAATACCAAACAGCAAGCTATGAGTTCACATTAACATACATATTGCTTATTGTCCATAAAAGCTACTCTCATATCAAACAGTTGATGTAATTCCATAGTAGAGACAGAAGATGACACTGTTCTCCTAGTAAAATTCCCTTCCAGAACTTGGTTCTGCAAAACCCTTATGATTGATAGCTTATGATGTGTTTGAAGAGCCGAGTAAGTGGAACTCAGCACACAAACCATAAAATGTTCTACTTGAAGTGTATGGGAAGTCGATAACCTTATCCTCAGCTAAAGTCAATCGAAACAAATTAACAGTCGACTGACTGATAGTGGTGAAATGAAAACGTGATAGACGGGTATAAATGAAACATTTCCTCATGAGTCATGCCTCATAACACTCTGCCTGCATGGGAAAGAACTTTGGTATTGTAAGGTTGCCAAATAGGTTGCTTATTCCCCAAGGCACATTAACAGCATCTGATGAGCTTGTGACAGTTGAGTTTACTGACTACATAATTGAATGGAAATTCATGTTTTCATGTCTTGGAAAAGTTAATTCCCTATTAAGTGCCAATCAAATCCAATTTTATTTGCACATGCTTATGTACAAGCCCTTAACCAACAATGCAGTTTAAAAATCTCTCTCTCTCTCTCTCTCTCTCTCTCTCTCTCTCTCTCTCTCTCTCTCTCTCTCTCTCTCTCTCTCTCTCTCTCTCTCTCTCTCTCTCTCTCTCTCTCTCTCTCTCTCTCTCTCTCTCTCTCTCTCTCTCTCTATATATATATATATATATAACAAATAATTAAGGAGCAACAATAAAATAACAGTAGCGAGGCGATATACATGGGGTTCCGTACAGAGTCCATGTGCAGGGGCACTGGTTAGTCGAGGTAATATGTACATGTAGGTAGAGGTAAAGTGATTATGCAGGGATAATAAACAAAGTGTAGCAGCAGCGTAAAAATGGAGGGTGGGGTGGGGATAATGCAAAAAGTCTGGATTTGATTAGCTGTTCTTATGGCTTGGGGGTAGAAGCTGTTAAGAATACTTTTTGACCTAGACTTGGCGCTCCGATACCGCATGCCAAGCGGTAGGCAGAGAGAACAGTTTATGACTAGGGTGTCTGGGCCTTCCTCTGACACCGCCTAGTATATAGGTCCTGGGATGGCAAGAAGCTTGGCAATCATACAGATGTAAGATCTTAATTTGATCACTCTGTAAATTCACCCTTGGACATTTAAAACTTCTAGTGTATTTGAGGTTTTAAAAGGCTTCTAAAGTTTGTTATTTCCACTTACAAATTTCAGACTTGATTTTCCCTTATGAAAAATGTATCAACCGCTACAAAAATGTCCTTTAATTATAGTCCACATAATAATTCACATTTCCTGTTGCTGCAGGATTTTTTTTCCTGCTGTAGGAGACTGACTCAAATTTAGATCCTCCATCTATCTGTATGCAGTAATAAAATATTTAACCCTGCTACCATACCTCTCCCTATTCATTACCATGTTAATTTGGTGACTGCACTTCTTTAATACTTGTTTGATTGCATTCCACACCATAGAGATGAGAGGACAGATCCTCCTCCTCATTGATGTAATGTGATCTAATCTCTGATTGCTGATGGCTCCTGTCCAATGAGAGTGATCAAATTAAAGACTGGTTCAGTCCACTCTTAGGTGAGACAGAAAAACAAGTCTCACTCTCTTTTCTTTTGTAAGGTGGGATCCAGAAAGTCCTTAATGTGTTATTAAACCACACATGTAAGATCTGGCTTGTAATATCTGGTTCAGTAGTGGTTGGTCAAAGACTGTAGTCTAGCCTAGTAGGCTATTACAAGTGCCTGAAGTTAAAGTGCCTGAAGTTAATCTTTCCCTTGTGGTTGCTAAACAATTTCCACATAAAATTGCAGCTGAAAGAACAAACACATTCTATTCCTCCTTTCCTATTCCTTTTTTCTTTGATTTACACTTGCCAAGACCATTCCCCTCAGTCCATCAAAACAAAATCCACTCTTGGGCAATAAGACAAACTCTTCATGTTTCCTGTCTTGAGAACAAAATGGAATAATCTGCCTTT
Source organism: Oncorhynchus kisutch (assembly GCF_002021735.2). Taxonomy (NCBI): domain Eukaryota; kingdom Metazoa; phylum Chordata; class Actinopteri; order Salmoniformes; family Salmonidae; genus Oncorhynchus; species Oncorhynchus kisutch. The sequence continues at coordinate 57,482,516 of NC_034181.2, read as the reverse complement.
TTCTGTTTCAAAATGTCCTTATTAATATTTTTCTGTTCCCTGTCTTTCAACGATGCAGATGATAACAAGACAAGACCTACTGTACATGAAAAATTGCATCATCTCTCGGGTGAACTGTACGCACAAAAAAGAGCAAGTTGTAGAATTTCATTAAACCTCACATATAATATTGGGCTCATTAACACATAGACGGCAAATAGAACAAAGATGCCATATGTCAGGAAACTTAAAATGGAAAAGTAATATTGAGAGTGACCTTTGGGCCCTCTGTCACCTTTACGAACAATAACTAACATGAAAAACAGTATGTTGAACCTACGGGAATCAGACACCATGTTCCTGAGGGTTTATGGCACACAGGGTCGTAGCTACCTAAGTGGAAAACTGATTGGATTTGCAAAAGTAATCAATGTAAAAGGGAATTTTGTATTTTTTTCACACACAACTTTTAACCTAAATCCAATGGTATGGTGAAATTTGTTGTTGATTTCACATTGAATTCACATTAGTTGACAACTCAAACAAATTGCAAGTTGCAAGTTCAAATCCCCGAGCTGACAAGGTACAAAATCTGTCGTTCTGCCCTTGAACAGGCAGTTAACCCACTGTTCCTAGGCCGTCATTGAAAATAAGAATTTGTTCTTAACTGACTTGCCTAGTTAACTAAAGGTAAAAAAAAAAAAAATAAATAAAAAAATTTAAATCAAAACTAGACGTTGAACTGACGTCTGTGCCCAGTGAGCAGGGTCTGTTTTAGTGAGGTCCAGAAAGGTTTAAGCTCATTTACTGCATTGCTAAACCAATTCAAAACTCTAAAATGCTATTTGGGGAACAGCAAAAACAACAACAAAAACACACAAAAAATTCAAGGATTCAAGGTGTGGGCGCACCGTACCACCATCAGGACAAATTGGACACATTTCCCCAGGATGAGCTACATCTGTACTCCTTACCATGCATGGCAAATATCAGAACTAAAAATCAGATCATTCTAAATACTTTTGATGTACAGTACCGAACTCTTACTGTGATTAAAAACGATCATTTAATACATACTGAAAGATCTGTTAGCAGAAAAAGTATTTAATTAACAAAAGGTAAATAAGTTTGCTTTACAGAACCATTTCTTGTGCAGTTTTAAAGCAAATTTCCTGCAATTCTACATATTTTGCCATGATTTATGCCAGGTTAATGTGATATCTGAGTGAGAGTGACTGACAAAATCAAATCGGGGCCCCCTGGACGTCACTGGGCACGTGCCCTGCCTGCCTGGTCAGTAATTCGGCCATGATTACTACAAGTTTTGATAGCGAACTAGACAAATTTTCTTAGGTCTCTCTTTATTTGGCTGGGTAGGCCATCATTGTAAATAAGAATTTGTTCTTAACTGACTTGCCTAGTTAAATAAAAGGTTAAATAAAATATATATATAAAAATAATAATCTAACATGTTTTAACTGACATGGGCTAATTGAGTGACTGTCAGTGAGTGACATAAAATAAGAAGAAAGTTGCTACAACCAATTCTAGAAATTTTACCTTGTTAAATTTAACCTTAACCTCTATTCTAACCTCTATTCTAACTCTCAACAGTAAGTTCAGACCGACAATTGTTATATTTTTTTTAATAACCGAGGTCCGGACCTCGGTGTCCTCATATGCAGGGTTGGTTACTTTCTAAATGTAAATCTTTTACATTTACCTGTCCAAAATTGTAATCAGTAATGTAACTTTTGGATTACCCAAACTCAGTAACGTAATATGATTACATTCAGTTACTTTTAGATTACTTAAGAGAGACGATTGAACGACATCTATTGCAGGATAAATAAATGTTAAAGTTTACATAGCTGGCCATATAGGGATGTTGAATTTTACTTTACTCTTCTAACACATCGCTTTCTACTACATATAATAATACGATTAAATTATATATTTACGTTAATATATCTAATTTATAAATCCAAAAATGCAATTACAGATTGCAATTACAAATTGCCCCTTCAAGTCTATCAAAAGTGTGCAAGTTTGAGCATGTGTCCATTAGGCCTATGGATTTGTTTTTTTATCAGCATGAATTAGATTGAGCAATAGAAGCCCCACTTTTATTCCATAGTCTGGGATCTGCACTCTGCAGATGTGATATCAGGATTGCCGTAGACTACACCACTGCTGTCATCCTTACCTCCAAGCATTTATTCAAGTTGGATAATCTTTGGATGCCGACAGCAGTCGCATCATTGGACGACATAACTTGGACTGTAGCCTACAAAAGCCTATTCCTGCTCTTTTACTGTGAACCATCAAACAGATTTGGTGTGTCATCATATTGGTCTCTGACTTGTGGTCAGATTCGCTCAGGTGGAACCACGTTAAATTTGCGCCTTTTTTCAATGCTGATTTGAATGTTATTGAGAAAACAGAGAAGTGTACATGTTTTAGCCCTGCAAACATCCTTTCGGAATTTAAAAGTAATCCTCGAAGAAAGTAAGTATCTGTAATCTGATTACAATGTTTTTGCTGGTAGGGTAAAAAGGGATGTTCACATGCCTGTCTGACAGAACCTTTGGGAGGAATGAAGGTTAGGGGCGGAGAGATATACTCCTCCCACTGGGGTCCATCCGGTAGCACTCAGAACTTACCGAAAGATCATGGAGCTCACCCACCCTCATCATGGAAGTAATCGCTACCAAGAAAACCACCTTCATAGAGAGGTGTTTCAGGGAGGCAGATTCCAACGGTTCGAAAGGCATCTTCGCCAAAGCTGCCAAGACCACATCCAGATCCCAGCTCGCCATTGAGTGGGTCCTAGCTGGACGCAGGAGACAAACCCCCTTCATAAACCTGGAGACCAACGAATGGCTCCCCACTGGCCTGTCCATCCACCCCACATGGCATGCAGATACCCTCTCAGTGTAGAGGCTGCCAAGCACTCATCCAAGCGAGACTGCAGGTATTGGAGGACGTACTGCACCCCGCATGACTCGGGCACAACCTCAATACCAGTGCACCAAAAGCAGAACAACCGCCAGCGCAACTGGTATGCCACAGTTGTATCTGGTGCCCTTGCGCTCTGCATGGTGTTCATTACGTCCTCCTGTAGTCCTAACATGGACCATTGGTGCCGTTCAGCGGCCAAGCCCACCGACTGAGGCGGTGCGGTCTCGGATGCCACAGAGTTCCCCCTGCCTGACACAGCAAGTCAGGTCTCAGGGGCAGTTGACAAGGTGTCCCAGACAAAAGGGACAGGAGTAGGCTGAACCAGGGTTGTCTGGGCCAGTATGGGGCCACCAGCAGCAGATGCTCCGCCATCCTGGTCCTGTCCAGCACAGCCTGAATCAGGGGAAAAGGGGAGAGTGCGTAAAGCTCTAGCCCTGGCCAATCGGGAGCCAGAGCATCCAAGCCCAAAGGCCCTGGTGGCTCCAACATGGAGTACCACAGGGGGTGGTGTGCATTGTCCAGGGAGGCAAACAGGTCCACCTGCGCCCTCCCGAACTTGTCCCACAGGTGCTGCAGCACCCGAGGATGTAGGCTCCAGTCCCAAGGTGGTGGGCCCTACCTCGAGAGCATATCCGCTGCTACATTCAGGATGCCAGGTACGTACGCTGCGTGTAGAGACGCTAAACGTCCCTCAACCCATAGAAGGAGCTCCTGTGCCATAAGATGAAGGCGGTGAGACCTCAGTCCACCCTGATGGTTGTACCCTGATGGTTGATGTAAGCCACCACTGTGGTGTTGTCCACTCTCACCAGGACATGTCTTCCCTTCAGATATGGAAGGAAAGACTGCAGGGCCAGCAGTACAGCTCAGAGTGTATTGTGTATTAGTGTATTGATGTGCCTGCTGCTGGCCGTTGGTCATGCCCCCCAGTGCCCTGAGGCACTGTGCGGTCACCCGCAGTTGTCGGTGACGGTGGCACTTCGGGTGCAGCTGCTGGGAGTTGAACCAAATCAAATCAAATTTTGTTTGTCACATACACATGGTTAGCAGATGTTAATGCGAGTGTAGCGAAATGCTTGTGCTTCTAGTTCCGACAATGCAGTAATAACCAACAAGTAATCTAACTAACAATTCCAAAACTACTGTCTTATACACAGTGTAAGGGGATAAAGAATATGTACATAAGGATATATGAATGAGTGATGGTACAGAGCAGCATAGGCAAGATACAGTAGATGGTATCGAGTAAATCAAATCAAATCAAATCAAATGTATTTATATAGCCCTTCGTACATCAGCTGATATTTCAAAGTGCTGTACAGAAACCCAGCCTAAAACCCCAAACAGCAAGCAATGCAGGTGTAGAAGCACGGTGGCTAGGAAAAACTCCCTAGAAAGGCCAATACCTAGGAAGAAACCTAGAGAGGAACCAGGCTATGTGGGGTGGCCAGTCCTCTTCTGGCTGTGCCGGGTGGAGATTATAACAGAACATGGCCAAGATGTTCAAATGTTCATAAATGACCAGCATGGTCGAATAATAATAAGGCAGAACAGTTGAAACTGGAGCAGCAGCACAGTCAGGTGGAAGTTGAAACTGGAGCAGCAGCATGGCCAGGTGGACTGGGGACAGCAAGGAGTCATCATGTCAGGTAGTCCTGGGGCATGGTCCTAGGGCTCAGGTCAGTTGAAACTGGAACAGCAGCATGGCCAGGTGGACTGGGGACAGCAAGAAGTCATCATGTCAGGTAGTCCTGGGGCATGGTCCTAGGGCTCAGGTCCTCCGAGAGAGAGAAAGAAAGAGAGAAGGAGAGAATTAGAGAACGCACACTTAGATTCACACAGGACACCGAATAGGACAGGAGAAGTACTCCACATATAACAAACTGACCCCAGCCCCCCGACACATAAACTACTGCAGCATAAATACTGGAGGCTGAGACAGGAGGGGTCAGGAGACACTGTGGCCCCATCCGAGGACACCCCCGGACAGGGCCAAACAGGAAGGATATAACCCCACCCACTTTGCCAAAGCACAGCCCCCACACCACTAGAGGGATATCTTCAACCACCAACTTACCATCCTGAGACAAGGCTGAGTATATCCCACAAAGATCTCCGCCACGGCACAACCCAAGGGGGGGGCGCCAACCCGGACAGGATGACCACAACAGTGAATCAACCCACTCAGGTGACGCACCCCCTCCAGGGACGGCATGAGAGAGCCCCAGCAAGCCAGTGACTCAGCCCCTGTAATAGGGTTAGAGGCAGAGAATCCCAGTTGAAAGAGGGGAACCGGCCAGGCAGAGACAGCAAGGGCGGTTCGTTGCTCCAGAGCCTTTCCGTTCACCTTCCCACTCCTGGGCCAGACTACACTCAATCATATGACCCACTGAAGAGATGAGTCTTCAGTAAAGACTTAAAGGTTGAGACCGAGTTTGCGTCTCTGACATGGGTAGGCAGACCGTTCCATAAAATTGAGCTCTATAGGAGAAAGCCCTGCCTCCAGCTGTTTGCTTAGAAATTCTAGGGACAATTAGGAGGCCTGCGTCTTGTGACCGTAGCGTACGTGTAGGTATGTACGGCAGGATAGGTAGGAGCAAGCCCATGTAATGCTTTGTAGGTTAGCAGTAAAACCTTGAAATCAGCCCTTGCTTTGACAGGAAGCCAGTGTAGAGAGGCTAGCACTGGAGTAATATGATCAAATTTGTTTTTGGTTCTAGTCAGGATTCTAGCAGCCGTATTTAGCACTAACTGAAGTTTATTTAGTGCTTTATCCAGGTAGCCGGAAAATAGAGCATTGCAGTAGTCTAACCTAGAAGTGACAAAAGCATGGATTAATTTTTCTGCATCATTTTTGGACAGAAAGTTTCTGATTTTTGCAATGTTACGTAGATGGAAAAAAGCTGTCCTCGAAATGGTCTTGATATGTTCTTCAAAAGAGAGATCAGGGTCCAGAGTAACGCCGAGGTCCTTCACAGTTTTATTTGAGACGACTGTACAACCATTAAGATTAATTGTCAGATTCAACAGAAGATCTCTTTGTTTCTTGGGACCTAGAACAAGCATCTCTGTTTTGTCCGAGTTTAATAGTAGAAAGTTTGCAGCCATCCACTTCCTTATGTCTGAAACACATGCTTCTAGCGAGGGCAATTTTGGGGCTTCACCATGTTTCATTGAAATGTACAGCTGTGTGTCATCCGCATAGCAGTGAAAGTTTACATTATGTTTTCGAATAACATCCCCAAGAGGTAAAATATATAGTGAAAACAATAGTGGTCCTAAAACGGAACCTTGAGGAACACCGAAATTTACAGTTGATTTGTCAAAGGACAAACCATTCACAGAGACAAACTGATATCTTTCCGACAGATAAGATCTAAACCAGGCCAGAACATGTCCGTGTAGACCAATTTGGGTTTCCAATCTCTCCAAAAGAATGTGGTGATCGATGGTATCAAAAGCAGCACTAAGGTCTAGGAGCACGAGGACAGATGCAGAGCCTCGGTCCGATGCCATTAAAATGTCATTTACCACCTTCACAAGTGCCGTCTCAGTGCTATGATGGGGTCTAAAACCAGACTGAAGCATTTCGTATACATTGTTTGTCTTCAGGAAGGCAGTGAGTTGCTGCGCAACAGCCTTCTCTAAAAATTTTGAGAGGAATGGAAGATTCGATATAGGCCGATAGTTTTTTATATTTTCTGGGTCAAGGTTTGGCTTTTTCAAGAGAGGCTTTATTACTGCCACTTTTAGTGAGTTTGGTACACATCCAGTGGATAGAGAGCCGTTTATTATGTTCAACATAGGAGGGCCAAGCACAGGAAGCAGCTCTTTCAGTAGTTTAGTTGGAATAGGGTCCAGTATGCAGCTTGAAGGTTTAGAGGCCATGATTATTTTCATCATTGTGTCAAGAGATATAGTACTAAAACACTTGAGCGTCTCTCTTGATCCTAGGTCCTGGCAGAGTTGTGCAGACTCAGGACAACTGAGGTTTGGAGGAATACGCAGGTTTAAAGAGGAGTCCGTAATTTGCTTTCTAATAATCATAATCTTTTCCTCAAAGAAGTTCATGAATTTATCACTGCTAAAGTGAAAGTCAACCTCTCTTGGGGAATGCTGCTTTTTAGTTAGCTTTGCGACAGTATTAAAAAGGAATTTCGGATTGTTCTTATTTTCCTCAATTAAGTTAGAAAAATAGGATGATCGAGCAGCAGTAAGGGCTCTACGGTACTGCACGGTACCGTCCTTCCAAGCTAGTCGGAAGACTTCCAGTTTGGTGTGGCGCCATTTCCGTTCCAATTTTCTGGAAGCTTGCTTCAGAGCTCGGGTATTTTCTGTGTACCAGGGAGCTAGTTTCTTATGAGACATTTTTTTAGTTTTTAGGGGTGCAACTGCATCTAGGGTATTGCGCAAGGTTAAATTGAGATCCTCAGTTAGGTGGTTAACTGATTTTTGTCCTCTGGCGTCCTTGGGTAGGCAGAGGGAGTCTGGAAGGGCATCAAGGAATCTTTGTGTTGTCTGTGAATTTATAGCACGACTTTTGATGTTCCTTGGTTGGGGTCTAAGCAGATTATTTGTTGCAATTGCAAACGTAATAAAATGGTGGTCCAATAGTCCAGGATTATGAGGAAAAACATTAAGATCCACCACATTTATTCCATGGGACAAAACTAGGTCCAGCGTATGACTGTGACAGTGAGTGGGTCCAGAGACACTCACTGTCGATGATGGCTCCGAAAGCCTTTTGGAGTGGGTCTGTGGACTTTTCCATGTGAATATTAAAGTCACCAAAGATTAGAATATTATCTGCTATGACTACAAGGTCCGATAGAAATTCAGGGAACTCAGTGAGAAACGCTGTATATGGCCCAGGAGGCCTGTAAACAGTAGCTATAAAAAGTGATTGAGTAGGCTGCATAGATTTCATGACTAGAAGCTCAAAAGACGAAAATGTCTTTTTTTTCGTTGTAAATTTAAATTTGCTATCGTAAATGTTAGCAACACCTCCGCCTTTGCGGGATGCACGGGGGATATGGTCACTAGTGTAGCCAGGAGGTGAGGCCTCATTTAAAACAGTAAATTCATCAGGCTTAAGCCATGTTTCAGTCAGGCCAATCACATCAAGATTATGATCAGTGATTAGTTCATTGACTATAATTGCCTTTGAAGTAAGGGATCTAACATTAAGTAGCCCTATTTTGAGATGTGAGGTATCATGATCTCTTTCAGTAATGACAGGAATGGAGGTGGTCTTTATCCTAGTGAGATTGCTAAGGCGAACACCGCCATGTTTAGTTTTGCCCAACCTAGGTCGAGGCACAGACACGGTCTCAATGGTGATAGCTGAGCTGACTACACTGACTGTGCTAATGGCAGACTCCACTATGCTGGCAGGCTGGGTAACAGCCTGCTGCCTGGCCTGCACCCTATTTCATTGTGGAGCTAGAGGAGTTAAAGCCCTGTCTATGTTGGTAGATAAGATGAGAGCACCCCTCCAGCTAGGATGGAGTCCGTCACTCCTCAGCAGGTCAGGCTTGGTCCTGTTTGTGGGTGAGTCCCAGAAAGAGGGCCAATTACCTACAAATTCTAACTTTTGGGATGGGCAGAAAACAGTTTTCAACCAGCGATTGAGTTGTGAGACTCTGCTGTAGAGCTCATCACTCCCCCTAACTGGGAGGGGGCCAGAGACACTTACTCGATGCCGACACATCTTTCTAGCTGATATGCACGCAGAAGCTATGTTGCGCTTGGTGATTTCTGACTGTTTCATCCTAACATCGTTGGTGCCGACGTGGATAACAATATCTCTATACTCTCTACACTCGCCAGTTTTAGCTTTAGCCAGCACCATCTTCAGATTAGCCTTAACGTCGGTAGCCCTGCCCCCGGGTAAACAGTGTATGATCGCTGGATGATTCGCTTTAAGTCTAATACTGCGGGTAATGGAGTCGCCAATGACTAGAGTTTTCAATTTACAGTATATACATATGAGATGAGTATGTAAACAAAGTAGCATAGTTAAAGTGGCTAGTGATACATGTATTACATAAGGATACAGTCGATGATATAGAGTACAGTATATACGTATGCCAATGAGATGAATAATGTAGGGTAAGTAACATTATATAAGGTAGCATTGTTTAAAGTGGCTAGTGATATATTTACATCATTTCCCATCAATTCCCATTATTAAAGTGGCTGGAGTTGTGTCAGTGTCAGTGTGTTGGCAGCAGCCACTCAATGTTAGTGGTGGCTGTTTAACAGTCTGATGGCCTTGAGATAGAAGCTGTTTTTCAGTCACCTCAGTCCCAGCTTTGATGCACCTGTACTGACCTCGCCTTCTGGATGATAGCGGGGTGAACAGGCAGTGGCTCGGGTGGTTGATGTCCTTGATGATCTTTATGGCCTTCCTGTAACATCGGGTGGTGTAGGTGTCCTGGAGGGCAGGTAGTTTGCCCCCGGTGATGCGTTGTGCAGACCTCACTACCCTCTGGAGAGCCTTACGGTTGAGGGCGGAGCAGTTGCTGTACCAGGCGGTGATACAGCCCGCCAGGATGCTCTCGATTGTGCATCTGTAGAAGTTTGTGAGTGCTTTTGGTGACAAGCCAAATTTCTTCAGCCTCCTGAGTTTGAAGAGGCGCTGCTGCGCCTTCTTCACGATGCTGTCTGTGTGAGTGGACCAATTCAGTTTGTCTGTGATGTGTATGCCGAGGAACTTAAAACTTGCTACCCTCTCCACTACTGTTCCATCGATGTGGATAGGGGGGTGTTCCCTCTGCTGTTTCCTGAAGTCCACAATCATCTCCTTAGTTTTGTTGACGTTGAGTGTGAGGTTATTTTCCTGACACCACACTCCGAGGGCCCTCACCTCCTCCCTGTAGGCCGTCTCGTCGTTGTTGGTAATCAAGCCTACCACTGTTGTGTCGTCCGCAAACTTGATGATTGAGTTGGAGGCGTGCGTGGCCACGCAGTCGTGGGTGAACAGGGAGTACAGGAGAGGGCTCAGAACGCACCCTTGTGGGGCCCCAGTGTTGAGGATCAGCGGGGAGGAGATGTTGTTGCAGATGTTGTTGCCTACCCTCACCACCTGGGGGCGGCCCGTCAGGAAGTCCAGTACCCAGTTGCACAGGGCGGGGTCGAGACCCAGGGTCCAGGGGAATCAGGCCCAGGGGAATCAGCAACGAGGCTGCCGTCAGCAAGCCCAATAGACATTGGCAGGTCAGGGAGGATACCACCCACCCCTGCTGAAAATGGTTGAGGCAAGATAAGATCACCTGAACCCTTCTGGTGGGTAGGCATGCTCTTATGAGGACTGAGTCCAGTTCAATGCCAATGAAGGCCACCCTCTGGGTTGGCATCAGACGACTCTTCTTGTCATTTACAGTAATGCCCAGCCTGCCGATGTGGGTCAGAGCATGTCTCTGTCTGACAGAGTCTTGGTTGGGGCACAGATAATTGAGAATCAAAAATACTTGGGACGTGAGAGGTGCCAGGACAGCCTCCATGCACTTTGTGAACCATGAATTCGTAAGCTGTCCCTTCTAAAATGAATCGGAGGTACTGTCAATGACCTGGGTGAACAGGAACATGGAAGTACGTATGTATCCCTCAGGTCCAGCGTCACAAACCACTGGTCCCTGGACACAGCCTGAAACACGTGGGCTGGGGCAAGTATGTAGAACCTCAGTACCTTCAAGTACCCTTTGAGGTTGCGGAGGTCCAGAATCCATCTCTTTTTGGGACCACAAAATAAGTGGAGTAGAGCCCAGCTAGCCGTTCTGATGTCTTGATCCTGCGGATGGCACTCTTGTCCAGGAGTGAGGAGATCTCCACCCACAGGGTTTTCTTCAGGGGATGGAGACACAAAGGCCCCTGAAGAACAGGAGCCGGGACCGGAATTGGAGTCGGTACGCCTTGATCATTGCGGACAACACCCAGTGGGACTCCACACCCTCCTCCCACTTTGCCCTTAGAGAACGGGAGAAGCAGCCGAGGCTAGGGAAGGGTGTGTCATGGGTCCTGCCGGGGCCCGCCTCTCCTCTGGCGCCCCCAGCTCTTGGGTCCCTCAGGCACGTCCCTATGGCGGTGACGGTTGACAGGTTGTTGCTTCACCACACGCTGTGCCCCTCCCCGCTGTCATCCCTCAGCATGAGGCGATGGGGCAGGCATCAAAGACTCTGGGGGGTCCCGGCTTCAGTCACGTGTTCCACCAGGGGGGATGCCACCATCACACCTGTCACAAAGGGAAGCCATAAGCTCAGCCAAGCCAACAAGGCCATGGAGCAGCTTATACCGGGACTTGCTTGGAGAAATAGGAACCCCGTGAGGAATAAATTACCCAGTACCTCTGCAAAAAACAGGGAAGACCCGTGTGCCCTATAAGGACCATGGCAGCTATCATGGTGTCCAAGGTCGTGTACTCCCCAGAGGCTGAGTGACTCTGCGCCTGCAACATAACTCCATGTTCCAGTCTCTGCTGTGAGTCGGAAGCACCCCCTGGCAGAGGCCCAGCTCTCCTGCAAGGCCTCGTGGAACTTGGCAGAGATGACATGGAGAGTCATCACTGTCCACCAGTTTGATGTCCAGTGCAGTGGCTACCCGAGTGAGTAGGCTCCTCATAGCCCCTCGAGCCGCTGGGCAGGGTGATGAAGCCCCGCTGCCTGCTTCTGATGGCCTGTCAGCCTGGTTGCCCCGCTCACGGTGGTGAATAGTGCCAGCATCATCCCCCAGGAACAGCCTATCACTGGCCAACAGGGAACAGCTGTCGTCGCCATCAAAGTTATCAACCGCCTGACGCAGGGCATGCAGCCTCCGTTTAAGGTGGTCCCAGCGGTCCGACTCCTGCCCCCATCCAGGACTGGCAGCAGATGGGCTTTGCCTGCGGTGGCTCCGGTCACGCTTCCTGGGAGGGGAACTTGGCCCAGTAGAGGTACTAACAGCTCGCTGGTGCACCACTCCTGAGGGAGGGAGTTCGTCCCCAGCCTGAACCCGAGCCTAGCCAATCCACTCGCGCATGGCCTCCAATCGTGCCAGGAACACCACACAAAATTGGCATCCAGTAGGGCGCTCCACTGCCCTTTCCACGTGGCTTAAACACAGGCAGTGCATACACGAGGTATGCGGATCCCCATGGGGGATGCCACATTCACACTTGTCACAAAGGGAAGCCATAAGCTCAGCCAAGCCAACAAGGCCACAGAGCAGGGGTCCGACACCCTGGGAGAGCTGATGTTGTGACCCGCTTGGAGGAATAGAAACCTGGTGAGGGATACCCAGTACCTCTACAAAAAATAGTGAAAACCCGTGTAGGAAAAGCAGACAGACTAAAAAACTGCAACCAGGTAATGCGTTTGATTTATTTGTTTTTTTGTTTTTGTTTTACGCCAACTGCAATGTTACCTACCGGTTTAATATCAAAGCAGTATAAACAGCACCATATGATGGAATTACTCCGTTAAGGAACTGAATTTAATGTCTCAATGTAGTGGAAAGAGGTCAAAGGGGGGTGGTGTAACCGGTGTGAAATGGCTAGCTAGTTAGCGGTGTGCGCTAGTAGCGTTTCATTGTCGCTGGGATATGAGGTAACAACCGTGCCTGGCCTATGTTAAAAGTGTTTATTTTTTTTAAGTACATTGTTTGTTAGGTATTAAGCCTGTGTTAAAATATGCTTAAAATGTATTAAAACACAAAAAAAGGGATTGTGATTGTGTTGAATTGTGTTTGGGAAATAAAGATAGACCAGTGGAGGCTGGTGGGGGGAGCTACAGGAGGACAGGGTCATTGTGAAAGCTGGAATGGTATAAATGGAAGGGTATCAAATACATTAAACACATTAAACAAATGGAATCCGCGTTTGACTCTGTTCCATTGGTTCCATTCCAGCCATTACAATTAGTCTGTCCTCCTATAGCTCCTCCCACCAGCCTCCTCTGAGATAGGTCATATTTCATTCAGTACAGAAATGTGTAGATGGCTTAATTTACCCTGTCCTGCAACTCAATTTACACAATATCGAGGTAAATTATGCTAAGAGAAAACAAGCTACAGTATGTTTAAAAAAATGTAACGTTTAGATGAATTCTGAATATTTCCAGGGATACACAACATCCTGAAATATATGTAGCCTATATATCTTTGTTAGAAAGAATACTATATTTCCCTTGACAGAGTGACGCTGAATGTTTAAAAAAATGCTACATTTACCCCACTTTCTCCTAGATTGTGGAATAGATTGTGATAGCGAATGATGTCTGGCAAACCTATAGGGGCACTCTTCAAAAAAGCACAGTCCTAGATTGCACCTCAGGGAGCGAGGAGGACTTTGGTGCAGCTTTCAGTCGCAAGATTCTTTCTATTATCAGTCCGTGCTCAGTCTTACAAGGGAATACATCAGTTCCTCGACTCTCCTTACCGTTTGGGTTTAAGGCAGAAATCCAGGTTTGTGAACTTTGTATCTATACTTTTCAGCTTTTGTATGTTTTTTTTTTTTATTCTGGAGAAAATAAGAGAACATATAGCCTGCTGTTGTGGTAAATTGGAGAATAAAGAATGGAGAAGGGAGAAAGAGTTGGATAAGCTATCCTTTGTTCTCTTTTGTTCATGTATTTGTATTCCTACCGGTGCGTGCGTGGATTTTCACATTCAACATCTTCGAGACACGATTTGCGTTTTATTATGTGGATGTTCCAAAGAGTCTTTCCTGGGATTTTAACAATTTGTCTGCGCTATGAGGTGTAGACTTTTTTTTTTTTTATCCAGAAGCATCAGGGTGACAGGGCTGTGTGTGCCCAAATCAATTTATGTAATACATTGAAAAAAGATCAAGTGTAGAGTAAGATGACAAATCAAGATTCAAACATTATAGAAAAAAAGACAAACATATTTTCCATCGTAACTCGTGTACACGCCTGTGGAGCCCCACAAGACGGTATGGCAATATTAACGAACAGTGAAGATAGAGTGAAGTAGCGGGGGTATGTGGTTGGGGGGATGGAGTCAGTGTGCCTTCCCTGTCGATAATATGTCGTTTTTAATCATTACTTATATTTGTTCTATAATGACAAACATCAAAGACAGCCATCCATCCAAACTATAAAAGTTATACTTTTTATAATGAGGTGGATTTCACAGTTAACATCATTCTGTAGCAGGCATCTAGGATGCCTGTCTCTCAGAGCCTTGCTGGTGCAACAGGAGTTGTACATTTACCTGCACATTTTCCTTCATCGTAATTTAACGTGTCTTCAGCCCTATTTGAGTTTTAATAGGAAATAATACATGGCTACCCGGTAGTGTTTACATTAATCTGTGTGTGATCATATTGCTGTAATTGGTTTATCCCTCACACCCCTAAACCGGTACTATTTAATCCCCTCGTCGCCTATAGGCTCCATGTACTTCCCCAATCTGTGAGCATTGTCATGTGCTTTTGGCAGATCTATCTTGAAATCTCTTTTTGAAATGTCTGACTGTTTTCTTTTAATGTGTGTGTATAGGCAAATGTCATGTAAACCGAGGAAATTAATTGAGTCAAACACATATATATATAACTCGCGCAATTAACTTAATTCGCATGCTATAGCGAACCTCAAATATGGACAGTAATTGGGAGGAATATGAAAGCCTGTTTATCCGATAGCCTAGTAGAGGGGACCCATCGCTGCTCTGATATCAGCATGGATTTAGCTGTACAGCCCATAGTCTGCGCTGGCCTGCCGCATGGCTCCCTCTGTCCGCATCCCTTCTTGATTGCCCTAATGCAGCACTATGGACAGCTCCTATTATGATCACGCCGTGTGTTCTGCAGTTCAAATAAATATGCAATATGGCAGTCGCTCTCTCACCCATCTAACAAGAAAGACAAATTAGATTCAACTATGTTTGGGACATTTTGGATAATGGTCAATCGAAGTACTTGCGGAAAATGTCATAGTCTATTGTTCCGTTCGTGATTAGTTTTGCTTAATTTTTTTGAGAACCGCCTGCATGTTGAGCATTTTCCACCTTTTGGCTTCACTTAAAACTGTATGTCAGGCAGAAGAAACCTGTAACCTGTAATTCCTGTTTAGTATATCCATTCCCATGGTAAATATTGTTTTCTGTGACAGCCAGCCTACTGTTATATAAAGGAATAATTGAGTACTATTATCACCAAACATAATCTATCAGATAACATTTAACTTCCAGTTCTCGGTTTTCTGATAGGGGGAAGTTGAAGTATGTTGAAATCAGCTCTTCCTCTTACAAGCATGGCAATGGAGTAAAATAAACACAATTTTGTGAGTGAGACCAGTGTGATAAAGTTAACCCTACACACATACTTATTTAAGCTATATGTATAGCTAAAATAGTTTAGCTATATGTTTTTGTTGTCATCAGTGGAGGGTGTATAGTACTACTACTCGGAATACTACTACTCAGTATTATACCATGGCATTGTTGAATAGTTCTTTCTGATTGGCTTGAAGGGCATTCTAGAGCATGCACTATTTCCCATTATAAACTGGGTGGCTGGAGCCCTGAATGCTGACTGGCTGACAGCTGTGGAATATCAGACATTATAAACTGTTTGGTTCCAGCCCTGAATGCTGATTGGCTGACAGCAGTGGTATATCAAACCGTATACCACGGGTATGACAAAACATTTAGTTTTACTGCTCTAATTACGTTAATAACCAGTTTATAATAGTAATAAGGCACCTCAGGGGTTTGTAGTATATGGCCAATATACCACGGCTAAGGGCTGTGTCCAGGCCCTCCGTGATGCATCCTGCTAAGAACAGCCCTTATATTATATTGGCCATATACCACACCCCCTCATGCCTTGTTGCTTAAGTATACCATGGGTATGACAAAACATGTATTTTTACTGCTCTAATTACATTGGCAACGAGTTTATAATAGCAATAAGGCGCCTCGTGTTTGTGGTATATGGCCAATATACCATGGCTAAGGGCTGTATCCAGGCACTACTATGTTATATTGGACATATACCACACCCCCTTGGGTATATATATATTTTTTTGCATGATAGAAATCAATGGATATAGTTAACAGTTTACACGTTTTGTTTGAGCTGCTTTTGAAAGCAAAAGTCAAATTGAAAACAGTATTGGTATTGTTGAATTCGATTTTCATAATAGCAGCTAAGTCTGATGGCTTGGTTAGCTAAACTAGCGCGTCTGTTTGTTTGGTTACCATGGTAACTACTGTAGCTATCAAAAGTAAACTTGCTAGCTAGCTACTTCAGTGGATGTTGAACACATTTCTACAAGCAAATAGTATAAAATGGATGGTATGACAGGGATAATCAACTCTGGGCTCTATGCGTTCTCTGGAAAATAATGCATCTCTGTGGAAGGTCAGTTCCACTCTGAACGCATAGCCCCTTGTTGATTATCCCTTCATTCATTCCCATGCTTTAGTGGTTGCAAAGTAACAGGAGTTTGTGGTCTGTAAAATAACATGTTATCTTATCCATGCTTACCCTGGCCTGAATCTTATTTAACCCTTGCACTAAAGTATAGAGAAAATCCAGACCATAGCCCCCAAAAATGTCTCACCAACCTGTTTAAAATACCATGGCATTGTTTCAATACTCGTTTCTGATTGGATTCCACGTCGTTCATTATTATCCACAGAACGCATAGCCCCTCGTAGATTTTTTCCCTTACTTATTTATATACAGTGCACTAGATAGCAATAGAAGGTTAGCAGATTATACAATCATTTTCACCAGGCTTGTTGAACAGGTCCTAGTCATGCACAACAAGTGCTCAATAGGTTCCCAAAACCTATAGCTAAAAACAATTGTGTTTTTTAACTTCATTTTGTGAACTCAAGTCCCCCCTTCCTAACTGTGCCTCTAACCTGCTATTCTAAAAGTATACCAGTGGGAATAAGTGTACAACTAAAACAGACCATTAAAGGGCAACAGTAGAATGGGAGGCTCACTTGGCACATAATAACATTACCTAAGTCTCCAGAGAGGGTCTCTTGTCCTGTGGTTTATACAAGAGCACTGGATAGTTTAGAACTTGGAGTAGTTCCCATGCAGTGGTCATTTGTCTTTTTGCCAAAAGTATTTGGCAGAGTGTGGTCTCCAGATTGAAATGCCTTCCCCCTTTTAAAGCCCGACTGAGTGCTTTCTTACAACGGAGACAGGCGGCACTATGTTGGCATGATTGCAATGCTTAGAATTTTATTCAGCTTTAACTCGGTATTGAGGTTTGTGGTGGGTAATTAAAGGAAATTGATATATGCTATGCATGGATTATCAAATGCAACAACCTGTCACACTTTGTTAAGTCATTCTGATTTTATTATTCACTTTTAGGAGACACCATGGGAGGCAAGCTGAGCAAGAGAAAGAAGGGGTACGATGTCAGCGACCCAAAAGACAAGAAGGAGGAGATTACTGTGGCTGCTGTGAGTGCCGTTGAGGCCATGGCCCATGCCGTGGAGAGCAAAGCACCAGCTCCGGTCTCTGAGTTGGTAGCGAAGGATGCTCCTAAGGTGTCTGCTGCGGTAGAGGGAGCAGTGGAGTTGGCAGCGGTAACCATCACAGAAGCGACAGAAGAGGCCCTGTCAGCTATAGAGGCTGTGGCCAAGGGGGCCACCGCAGAGCCAGCGGCTGTACTAGATGAACCTGTGGCAGCACCGGCAGAACCAGCGCCAACAGCAGGAGAGGCCGTGGCTTCAGAAGAACCAGCTGCAGCACCAGAGGAGCCAGCACCAGCTGCAGCACCAGAAGAACCTGCAGCCCCAGAAGAGCCAGTGTCGACACCGGAAGAACCTGCAGCAGTAGCAGAGGAACCAGCTGCAGCTCCAGAAGAGCCAGTGTCAGCACTGGAAGAACCTGCTGCAGCTGAGGAACCAGCAGCATCACCAGAGGAACCTGTAACAGCACCAGATAAAACAGAGGCACCAGAAGAACCAGAACTAGACGAAACAGCAGCTGCACCAAAAGAGCCTACAGTGGAAGAGCCTGTACCAGAAGAGCCTGCGGCAGCACCAAAAGAACCTGCACCAGAAGAGCCTGCGGCAGCACCAAAAGAGCCTGCAGTGGAAGAGCCTGCGGCAGCACCAAAAGAGCATGCACCAGGAGAGCCTGCGGCAGCACCAAAAGAGCCTGCACCAGAAAAGCCTGAGGCAGCACCAAAAGAGCCTGCACCAGAAGAGCCTGTGGCAGCCTCTGTGGGCCTAGCCGCAGCACCAGAAAAGGATTCTGAGGCTACAGAACAAGCCACAGAGGTGGCAGACACTACAGAACCTGAGCCTGCTGCTCCAGAGCCTGAAACAGAGACTGTTACAGGGGAGGCCCCAGAACCTGAGGCTGTGCCCGAGGCACCAGTAGAGGCAGAAACAGCTTCACCCTCACTGGAGGAGGTGCCTACATCAGTTGCAGAAGCTGTGTCAGAGTCAGCCACAGAGGCAGCCGCAGAGCCAGAGGCAGCCGCAGAACCAGAATCCGTCCCAGAACCAGCCGCTAAAGAGCTCCCCCTACCCGTAGAAGAATCTGTAGCAGAGCTTGAACCTGAAGCTGCTGATGCAGTAACAGAGGCAACAGAGCCAGAGGCTGCCGACATTGCAGAATTCATCCCGGAGATCATAATTTCAGAATCTGCTGCACCTGCTGCTGCAGAGGAGGCCAGCGCTGGGCCACAGGAGGCTGTGCTGGACAACAGGGAAGTTGTTTCCGCAGAGGAGGCTACTGCTGAGCCTTCTGCCCCTGAGGTCAATGGGGAGTGTCAGGAGCAGGCAGCCGAGCCGGCTGCCGTGTCTGCCCCGGAGCCACAACAAAAGGAATGTGTCAATGGCATTGACAAGCCAGAGGATGCCGTTGAGGTGCAAATTGACTGTGAATTAAAAAAGGACTTGAACCTGACTGGCGACATCCAGATTCCTGAGGCAATCGGTGAGGCAATAAGTCAGGCTGTTGACTTGGTCTGAAGCTAATATAAATGTGTCCCTAAAGTCCCTAATGATCCGAAAAAACCTCCAATACAAGCTTCTGAAGATAAATATAAAAATGTCTGTTATGGCAAAGGAGTTTCCGGTTAACTAAAAGGAAATACAACCACTCAAGTGTAGAGAGGGGCAGTGAGGTACATGTGAAGGAAGAGATGTAAGACATGGTTGCAGTGTTGAGTCTTTGTGCCCCACACGTCATTGCAGAGGGGCAGCCTGTGTTTGCAGCATTTGTGGTGAGATGAAAGCCAGAAACATTTGAGGGATGAGTATAGTAAAACCAACAACAACAAAAAACTGGACAAGAGAGAAAAAAACGTGACATTGACATTGGAAATTTTGAATGGAATGAGTAGTCTTGTCTTTGTGTATGAGCCTGATGATTATTAAAAATGTTTTATCGGAATAGCATTCAATAGTGATCTAACTTAGACTTTCACATATCCTTTCCTTAACTACATGACAAAATAATGGATGAAATGTTTTGGCCTTTTATAATGGTGCAAACAGTAAGGAATATTCATTGATGGCTTGGAATGGAGAATAAAAAAAGACTGTTATACCTGATTGTTCTTTTGTTGTTATGTATTCTATATAAATTAGGCAAAGGCCATTTGACACAGGGCCTTATCGTATAATGACAGGTCATTTTAGTCAATTTTAGCATGTTACAATTATTTCAACTGTATTTTAAGATGCCTTTATGATTGATTATAATAAGTAAACCCTAGGTGCAAACAATGGAGATCTTTGAAAACTGACATTCGTCCAGTGCTTTATTGTTGTTGTCTGATAGATTGAGTGCACCAATATCAGCAGTCGGAGACATTATCTACAGAACATCATTCATTTCAAACTTCTACAGTTATGTACAGACCAGGTTTCTTTTGGGTTAGGGGTCGCCAGATTGTATTACCTGTAGACCAATGTCCTCGAGGTCATTGGCCTTGCAGATATTTTGTTTGGTGAATCTTGGCTTGCCTGTGTGTTTGTTTGAAAAATATGACCATGTTAATGCACGCAGACAGATAATTTCATAGGTCATCTCTTCCTCTACCTCTTACATCATAATAGCCCATCTCACTGGAACTCCAAGCTGTGGTAGGCAGGCAGCACCATAGAAATAGAATGAATAGAGAGGGCTTGGAAGCTCTGACCCTGGCAAAAGATGCGGTAAAGAGGTCATTGGAACTCGACCCAAACGATGGAAATGCCATGGAAACACATGCGGAAATATGCAGGAAAGATCCCAAATCTCCTCATTGCCTCCCAGCAAAATTTGGATAGATTTAGGCTAATGTTTGTATGTGTATTTCACAATATGTTGAGGTAAAAATCTGAATATAATGCTTGTATAGATGTCAACCCCAAAACATTTTCTTGTCATCGTCACCAATCAACAGTACTGCAGTTAAAAAACGACTTTGACTACCACCACCGATTTCTCTATGTTACATGTAGCTATGCTACCAGCTTATACGAACAGGAGTTAGCAATTTAGCAGTCACTTCTTCTAAACCAGAAAGGGAACAACTTCTAAATGTTATGCAGTGAAAGCGGCCAAATATATCAAAATTGGACTTTAGTAACCACATTGTGGACCTGTTACAATACATCAATCATGATGGATTTGACAAATATCCACTTTTTTAAATCAAATTTGTTGAATTTTCACCGGCATCGTTCTTCTAGCTCCCACTGTCTGCGTTCCATTGACCTCTTCACCGCATCTATTTAAACTCATGGGTACACTCGCAATGGCTGCCTGGTATTGTGATGCACTCATTTCCATGGTAATTTAGAATGTTCTGTCAACTGATGCTCGATTGCCATGGTGATGTAGAATATTCATTCAAATGATGCTAACTGATGTGGCTCATACAATAGAATGTATTTTAGTTTTTTGTCAGTTGAGTTGACGACAATTCACAGCAGATTCAAGGGTACACGTCCTGCTTTTACTTCCTGGCATGGGTACACTCAAAATGGCTGCCAGTCCACCCATTATACTATCATTGACTTGAATGGGGACGCCTGTTCTATTCATTCTATTTCTGTGGGCAGCACACACTCCCCACATTTCAGAGATTGAAATGGCGAGGGGGTTTGGGGGAGGGGCATGTATTCTTGGAGTAGGAAGGGGCTTTCAATGGGGTTGGTGGGAGTGAGTGGGGGGATGAGGGTCTGGGATGAAAGGAAGAGCTCTGACGCAGCACAGAGGAGAACACAACCATGACAAATGAGATAATCTCTCTTTTGCCTTGAGACATTTTTATACTGTTTCAGGGGCTGAAATTGGGCAAGGGGGTGGCGAGGGTGGATGAAATGGTCGTAGAAAGTTCTGACACCTACTTCATCGGCCCTTGCGGAATGCTCCTGAGCATGGTGCTTGCACCTACATCTTAAAAGAGGCTAGAGGGTATCTGTCATGTAGATACCAAAGCACATGCATTAGCACAAGGGAGATAAATGTTATGTGTTTGTGGATGCGTGTTTGTGTATGTATGTGTGTGTGTGTGTGTGTGTTCATAAGACTGTGTTTGTGTTCATGAGTGTCCAAGGCATATGTACTGTTTATGGAATCTCCTACAGAATTTATAGAGAGTGGGTCAAAATCTGAAAGAAGATTCTATGGAGATATCGAAGGTTCCCAAGCGTCTTCCAACGGCACCATAACGAGCTCCTCCACATAGCAACCCTGAATTCTTGCTCCGGTTTCTTCAAGAAATACTCCGGCCCTCAGATTTATGAAAGGAACGTTCTTGAGAGCTGGGGGTTGGGTGGATGGACACGCTGGGTTGTTTTCTCTCTCCCATCTGAAGCGTTCTGTGTCAAATGGTAACAGTGTATATGAAAACAGGATACAATTGTATGGATTTCCCTATTTATTTTCAGGAAAACAATCTGTAAATGATCATTATCTTAATCCCCCTTACATTTCAATCAAGAGATCATCAGTGAGATTAGAGTGAGCTTGACAAACTACAGTAGACTGCTCACAGTGCAGGCATTGATTCAAGCTGATATTTTCATAGCATCACCATGATACTGTCTGTTTCAAAACAAGTTCAGGTATTACGGCATGTACAGTCGTGGCCCAAAGTTTTGAGAATGACACAAATATTAATTTCCACAAAGTTTGCTTCTTCAGTGTCTTTTAGATATTTTTGTCAGATGTTGCTATGGAATACTGAAGTAAAAATTACAAGCATTTCACAAGTGTCAAAGGCTTTTATTGACAATTACATGAAGTTGATGCAAAGAGTCAATATTTGCAGTGTTGACTCTTCTTTTTCAAGACGTCTGCAATCCACCCTGGCATGCTGTCAATTAACTTCTGGGCCACATCCTGACTGATGGCAGCCCATTCTTGCATAATCAATGCTTGGAGTTTGTCAGAATTTGTGGGTTTTTGTTTGTCCACCCGCCTCTTTAGGATTGACCACAAGTTCTCAATGGGATTAAGGCCTGGGGAGTTTCCTGGCCATGGACCCAAAATATCGATGTTTTGTTCCCCGAGCCACTTAGTTATCAATTTTGCCTGAGAGTTATCAATTTTGCCTGAGAATCCCAAGTTCTCAATGGGATTAAGGCCTGGGGAGTTTCCTGGCCATGGACCCAAAATATCGATGTTTTGTTCCCCGAGCCACTTAGTTATCAATTTTGCCTTATGGCAAGGTGCTCCATCATGTTGGAAAAGGCATTGTTCGGACACCAAACTGTTCCTGGATGGTTCGGAGAAGTTGCTCTCGGAGGATGTGTTGGTACCATTCTTTATTCATGGCTGTGTTCTTAGGCAAAATTGTGAGTGAGCCCACTCCCTTGGCTGAGAAGCAACCCGACACATGATTGGTCTCAGGATGCTTTACTGTTGGCATGACACAGGACTGATGGTAGTGCTCACCTTGTCTTCTCCGGACAAGCTTTTTTCCGGATGCCCAATGCACAATCGGAAAGGTGATTCATCAGAGAAAATGACTTTACCCCAGTCCTCAGCAGTCCAATCCCTGTACCTTTTACAGAATATCAGTCGATCCCTGATGTTTTTCCTGGAGAGAAGTGGCTTCTTTGCTGCACTTCTTGACACCAGGCCATCCTCCAAAAGTATTCCCCTCACTGTGCATGCAGATGCACTCACACCTGCCTGCTGACATTCCTGAGCAAGCTCTGTACTGGTGGTGCCCCGATCTCGCAGCTGAATCAACTTTAGGAGGTGGTCCTGGCGCTTGCTGGACTTTCTTGGGCGCCCTGAAGCCTTCTTCACAACAATTGAACCGCTCTCCTTGAAGTTCTTGATGATCCGATAAATGGTTTCATGCACATAAATGCACATGTTTCCTTGCAGGTAACCATGGTTGACAGAGGACGAGCAATGATTCCAAGCACCACCCTCCTTTTGAAGCTTCCAGTCTGTTATTCGAACTCAATCAGCATGACAGAGTGATCTCCAGCCTTGTCAACACTCACACCTGTGTTCATGAGAGAATCACTGACATGATGTCAGCTGGTCCTTTTGTGGCAGGGCTAAAATGCAGTGGAAATGTTTTTGGGGGATTCAGTTAATTTGCATGGCAAAGAGGAACTTTGCAATTAATTGCAATTCATCTGATCACTCTTCATAACATTCTGGAGTATATGCAAATTGCCATCATACAAACTGAGGCAGCAGACTTTGTGAAAATGTATATTTGTGTCATTCTCAAAACTTTTGGCCATGACTGTACATAGACTATTTAACTTGTCAATAGATAACAAAATGCATTGATTTTTAGGGATAGGTGGGCTATTCATATGTCAGAACAAATTCTAGGATATACAGTATCTGTTACAGTCTATAGACACGGAAATCATGAATATCCAATAGCTACTCCCATGGGGTTTGGTTGTGTTTGCATTATTCAAAGGTTGCGTTTTTCTCCAAAAAACAGACCAGCTCTACTATCAATATCACCTCTAAAAACACCATTGTGAGCAAGAGGTTGAAAACTTCCCCTGCTCCCCTAGCTAACCTGTATTGAATACTTGCTCAAAGGAGGACAAAAAAATATCACCCAAACCCAACAGTTATGTAACCAAGGACTGGAGAAAAAAACACAGCATCAAATATTAACATATTTTTCTCTCACTTAAATTAGAAAAATGCTTGTCGGCAACAGCATGTGTTTGCCAAGTTTTCATTGGTTCAGGCCGTTCTGAGGGGATGGGATCATAGTGTAGACATTTTAAGATGAGGAATCCAGTTGCAGTGCCTCACCCCAGACTGAGGATATTACACTGGGGGGTAATGTTTTTCTCCTTTAAACAGCTCTCTCTCTCTCTCTCTCTCCCCCTCTCTCTCTCTCTCTCTCTCTCTCTCTCTCTCTCTCTCTCTCTCTCTCTCTCTCTCTCTCTCTCTCTCTCTCATTCTCTCTCTCTCTCATTCTCTCTCTCTCTCTCTTCTTCTCGTTTTCTCTTTCTCTCGCTCTCTGTGCTAGGGTCTCTGTGACCTGTAGTTTGGGGGTAGAGGCTCTGCTTGCATCTTGATTTAAACACTGCCTTTAAGTTGCATAGTTGTCCATCCCCAGCTGCATTGCTTGGTTACTCTATGCACACTATGCACTCTATACTAAGGCTTTGGCACAGAGCTAAAAGTGCTTTCCTGTTCCTTTTTTTCATATGTGGAAAGGCCCTCGTTTATTTAGCCATTTCTCAGTGGTGCCTTTGAAAGAAAACAGGAAGGAAAATGTGTACTCAATTCAAAGGCCATGTTATCACGAGTAGCAAGTAAAACTGCCAGATCCACTCCACATTTCACAGCACACAATGTACTACTCTACAGAATACAAAGCTTTTTTTTTTTTTACATTCACATTGTTGGACACAGTCAGACAAGCGAGCACTGACTTGGAGAGACTGAGGAAGACACATTGAGACAGTAATTAAATGAAACCCAAGCCAACATCCTAGAAATGGAGGCTGCAGATTACCAACAACATGAGCCTATATTAAAAACTGTGCATGTGTAGAAAGAGAAGATACACGCTGCTGCTCCCCCAACTCCAGCCCCTCAGCTGGGCTTACAGCGAATTGGTGTCAGGTGGCCACAAGGCAAACTCAACATGATTTATTAGTCAAGCAGGAGGATCAGGCTGGTGGATAGATACATCCAAATGTGAGTCCAGATTTTTCTCCTCATGCAAAAACACACTGTGGTGGATTTGCGATTTTCTTATAACCACATGATGTCTGCTTTTTATTTTATTTAAAGGGACTACTTACTTCCTCTGTAGCTTGAGCCAGAACTGTTCCCTAAAAATGTCAGCTAAAGGAACATGATGTAAATGATTGTACCAACATGATCATTCAACACTAAAAAACATTATTTTCTGAACGATCACGTCAACTAATATGAGTAACCTATTTCCCCTCTGTATCTCCCTCTATCTCCATCTGTCTCTGGTTCATCATTCTCTCCCAACGTGCTATCCATCTGGGAATCTGCGCTAATGCTGTCATTATATGCGGGCCTGCAGAAACCTATTAGTCAGACCTCAGTGGTAGTACGGCTCCTTATTGATCCATGGTGTTATCCCTAATGGCCACTGAAAGGCCTGTGATTCCCTTCCTCTGCAGATCACTTGCTCCTCTTTCAAACCACTACTGGGGGTGAGCGAGCACTTTAAAGCTGACCATACTCAATGTGTCTCTTGGTGTAGGAGTGTGTGTGTGCGCACACGATGTGTGTGTTTGTTTGTTCGTAGGCGTACGTGTGTGTATGCATGTGTGGGAAGCATAGCGATCTTCCTCTGAGAGAGAGTGCTGATGACAACCCCAGCATGGGGTCTGTTGGGGATATCAGGCCTTTGTCACACTGTCCAACCCCCTTCCCTCAGCAGGAAGAAAAAACAGAATTGTATACTCCGACAATTATTCTGGGCCTTTAAATGGAGTCAAGGAAACCTGGGAACCTGTGCCCACAGCACAACCTTTCAGGTCTTCAAGATGAGCTACTTGATTCCCTCATTTAGATACTCAACAGTGTATGTGCATTTAACATAGAAACATGTCTATTTTTAGGATTTTGATATTGAACAACATTTATTAGAGTTATGTGTACTGCTATAGTAACTGTCAAACCCTGATCTGTGTCACCTGTCCTTGTCTCCACCCCCTCCAGGTGTCACCCATCTTCCTCATTTTTTATTACCTTTTTTTAACTAGGCATGTCAGCAAAAAAATCTTAAAGCTAGGGGGCAGTATTTTGACGTCCGGATGAAAAGTAAACTGCCTGCTACTCTGGCCCAGAAGCCAGGATATGCATGTTATTAGTACATTTGGATAGGAAACCCTCTGTCATTTCTAAAACTGTTTGAATGATGTCTGTGAGTATAACAGAACTCATTTGGGAGGCGAAACCCCGAGGACAAATCCAGGAATATTTTTTTTTTTAGGTCACTCTCTTTTCAATGAGTTTTAAATGAGAATCTAGAATTCTAAATTGCTTGCAGTTCCTATCGCTTCCACTGGATGTCAACAGTCTTTAGAAATTGGTTGATGTTTTTCCTTTGAGAAATGAAGAAGTAGCCCTGTTCAGAACGAGGGTCGAGTGAAGTGTACTGTTGTGGTTGAGGCGCGAGACCTGAAAGCTCGCTACACTTTGTTTTCCTACGGTATTGAGCACAGTTTATCCCGTCTTAAATTTTATTGATTATTTACGTAAAAAAATACCTAAAGTTGGTTTAGGAAAGTTATTTGAAATGTTTGGATCAAGTTTACAGGTAACTAATTAGACAATGTGTAGTCATGTTGCGCGAGTTGGAATCGGTGTATTTTCTGAATAATTGCGCCAAATAAATGGACATTTTGGATATATAACGACAGAATTTATCGAACAAAAGGACCATTTGTGATGTTTAAGTGATATTGGAGTGCCAACAGAAGATGATCTTCAAAGGTAAGGCATGCATTTTGTGTTGTGCCTGGTGGGTTGAATTATGATTTTCATGTGTATGTTTGCTGGGGTGCTGTCCTCGGATAATAGCATGATTTGCTTTCACCATAAAGACTTTTTGAAATCTGACACTGTGGCTGGATTAACAAGAAGTTCATCTTTAAACCCATGTGTAACATGAATTATTATTATGAGTATTTCTGTTTTTGAATTTGGTGCGCTGCTATTTCACTGGGTGTTGTCAAATCAATCCTGTTAACGGGATTGGTGCAGCGAAGGGATCACTAAGAGGTTTTATGAACAAATTCTTATTTACAATGACGGCCTAGAAACAGTGGGTTACACTTCCTTGTTAATGGGCAGAACGACAGATTTTTACTTTGTCAGCTTGGGGATTGGGTAACATTGGTAACTTTTCAGTTACTGGCCCAGCGCTCTGACCACTAGGCTACCTGCAGCCCCATTTTCCCCTCGGTATTTAAACCTGTGTTTTCTGTCTGTCTGTGCCGGTTTGTCTTGTATGTTCCAAGTCAACCTGCATGGTTTTCCCGTGCTCCTGACTTTGCTTTTCCCTTTTTGCTAGTCCTCCCGGTTTTGACCCTTGCCTGTTTTCTGGACTATGAACTTGTTTTGACCTTTTGCCTGTCCACGACCATTCTCTTACCTACCCCTTTTGGATTATTAATAAATATCAAAGACTCAAACCATCTGCCTCCCGTGTCGGCATCTGGGTCTTGCCTTGTGCCCTTATAGTAACGACAGACGTCAATGCGTCGATGGCAGGCTTGACCAAGTAGGACATGTTCCTGTATCGTCTTTATTATATCAACATATCAGACTATTGTCTGCCTTATGACATCATCAACATGCGCAAGATGTGCAATGCCCCCCATGTATCCACCAAAATGAAAACATCTAGTGGACCTCACTGACCAGCTGTGTGCTTCTGCAAAATCTATTCAACATAAGAGGTACATTTTCTATTGCCATGAACCTCAAGTCAAAACATTATAAGTATGAGGTTACTAAAAATGTTTCTTTGTTTAGCGTTCTTACAGACCACAGACTTGTTATAGAGCGCTTAGCATCGAGCTAGCCTGCTAAGAGTGTGGCTGTCCTAGA
This sequence comes from Oncorhynchus kisutch, assembly GCF_002021735.2. NCBI lineage: Eukaryota > Metazoa > Chordata > Actinopteri > Salmoniformes > Salmonidae > Oncorhynchus > Oncorhynchus kisutch. The sequence continues at coordinate 57,454,555 of NC_034181.2, read as the reverse complement.
TGGTCATATCACTGTGTATGTCCTGGATCTTCATATGAATCTGGTCGTCCTGGATCATCATATCACGATGCAGTGGCAATTTTAGCATGTAAATCTTGTTGGGGCAAGATTTTGATGCATGCCAGCAAAGTCACTACACAACACTAAACAATACATTAATTGTACTATAACTGCACTATAACGGTGACAAGCGCTGAAAACATACTGTTAGGTCCTACATAAAGCTGTCCCAACAGCAGAGATTTCTTTCCAACACAATGAAGTGAAACCTTACCACCGCTACACCTGGCTATCAGCAGAGCCTTTTCTGGCAGCAAAACAGTTAATTCAGCCTCATTTACTCCCTTTAAAAAAAACATAGCTGATATGGCTAACTTGCTTAAACAAATGTGGTTTCTACTGACAATTGAGATGTACAAACTATGGCATAAGGGAACGACGAGCAGATAAGAGGCAATCCGTAATTTTGATGAAGACATTAAAGAGCGAGCTAGGACGGACGTAGTCAATATAACTATTTGTTCAGCACTTTTGAAATGTACAGCGACAGAATGCAGAACATGGGCTGCTCTTACAGTACACCAAGTCAGAACCATAGGATAAATAAAGGGGGCATATAAACATACAATGAAAGCTCTTACAATATTCCATGATTTTATTTCGTAAAAAGAGGTTATCCTTTTTGGGATAGGGAGCAGCATTTTCACTTTTGGATGAATAGCGTGCCCAGAGTGAACTGCCTCCTACTCTGTCCCAGATGCTAATATATGCATGTTATTATTAACATTGGATAGAAAACACTCTGAAATTTCTAAACCTGTTTGAATGATGTCTGTGAGTATAACAGAACTCCTATGGCAGGCGAAAACCTGAGAAAAATCCAACGAGGAAGTGGAACATCTGAGGTTTGTAGTTTTTCAAAGCTTGGCCTACCGAATACACAGTGTCTATGGAGTCAAGTTGCACTTCCTACGGATTCCACTAGATGTCAATAAAAACATCCTAAAGATTGATTACAGACATCGTTTGACATGTTTCTAAAGGACTGTAACGGAACTTTTAGAGTTTTTGTCTGGATGAAGTGCCTGCGCCTCATGAAGATGGATTACTGGGCTGAACACACTAACAACAAGTGGCTATTTGGACATAAATGATGGAACTTTATGGAACAAATCAGTCATTTATTGTCGAACTGGGATTCCTGGGAGTGCCTTCTGACGAAGATCATCAAAGGTAAGTTAATATTTATGGTGTTGTTTCTAACTTTGTTGATTCCAAAATGGTGGATATTCCTCTGGCTGTTTTGGGTTCTGAGCACCGTTCTCAGATTATGCTTTTTCCGTAAAGTTTTTAAAAAATCTGAAACAGTGGTTGCATTAAGGAGTAGTCTATCTTTAATTCTGTGAATAACACTTGTATCTTTTATCAATGTTTATTCTGAGTATCTCTGCAAAATCACTGAAGGTTTTGGAATCAAAACATTACTGCACGTAAGGCGCCAATGTAAACTGAGATTTTTGGATATAAATATGCACATTATCGAACAAAACATGTATTGTGTCAGATGATGTCCTATGAGTGTCATCTGATGAAGATAATCAAAGGTTAGTGATTCATTTTATCTATATTTCTGCTTTTTGTGACTCCTATCTTTGGCTGGAAAAATTGATGTATTTTTTCGACTTGGCTATGACCTAACATAATCATATGTTGTGCTTTCGCTGTAAAGCATTTTTGAAATCGGACACGATGGGTAGATTAACAAGAAGGTTGTTTCATTTGCTGTATTGGACTTGTTAATGTGTGAAAGTTACATATTTCTAAAAAATATTTTTGAATTTCGCGAGCTGCCTTTTCAACGTTGTCGAGGGGTTCCGCTAGGCTACATGTGCACCACCAAGTCAGAACAGTAACGTTAGGCAAAATTAAGAGGTGAAAATAGGCCAAATTATTAGGGTGAGACACATCGGCTACTAACAACTTACTATACAACATACACTTAGTATTGCTTTCTTAGCTACAGTATACATACATGTATCTCCCTGGCATATTATAATAATTTATGCAGCAGCATATAAGACATTTTTGGACTCACCTTGTAATGTGGAAAGTAGAGTGGCGGTCCTTCATGGGCAAATTTTGTCATCAAAGAAAGACAAAGAGGACGGATTTACAATCCCGAGTTGGATGACCGTTCAAAATGTATTTTCCCAGTCTGAGCTTGTTTATTCCCGATTTCCCAGTTGCAATGCCTGCAGTTAGCCACTGTCACTGATTCCTTCCAAACCACTCACTGTTGAATTTGTGATGTAATGTTTATGTCCAATGGCCACCATTATGTTTTATCTATATCTATAATTTCTCTTCATTATTTGTCACGGCCGGTTACGACAGAGCCTGGGCGAGAACCCAGAGTCTCTTAACCACTGCGCCACCCGGGAGGCCCTTGAGGAGTTGAGGTTTTAACAAAAAGTTATATTTTGGTTTCATCTGACCATATAACATTCTCCCAATCTTTTTCTGGATCATCCAAATGCTCTCTAGCAAACTTCAGACGGGCCTGGACATGTACTGGCTTAAGCAGGGAGACACGTCTGGCACTGCAGGATTTGAGTCCCTGGCGGCGTAGTGTGTTACTGATGGTAGGCTTTGTTACTTTGGTCCCAGCTCTCTGCAGGTTATTCACTAGGTCCCCCCGTGTGGTTCTGGGATTTTGTGATCATTTTGACCCCACAGGGTGAGATCTTGCATGGAGCCCCAGATCGAGGGAGATTATCAGTGGTCTTGTATGTCTTCCATTTCCTAATAATTGCTCCCACAGTTGATTTCTTCAAACCAAGCTGCTTACCTATTGCAGATTCAGTCTTCCCAGCCTGGTGCAGGTCTACAATTTTGTTTCTGGTGTCCTTTGACAGCTCTTTGGTCTTGGCCATGGTGGAGTTTGGAGTGTGACTGTTTGAGGTTGTGGACAGGTGTCTTTTATACTGATAACAAGTTCAAACAGGTGCCATTAATACAGGTAACGAGTGGAGGACAGAGGAGCCTCTTAAAGAAGAAGTTACAGGTCTGTGAGAGGCAGAAATCTTGCTTGTTTGTAGGTGACCAAATACTTATTTTCCACCATAATTTGCAAATAAATTCATTAAAAATCCTACAATGTGACTTTCTGTATTTTTTTTCTCATTTTGTCTGTCATAGTTGAAGTGTACCTATGATGAAAATTACAGGCCTCTCTCATCTTTTTAAGTGGGAGAACTTGCACAATTGGTGGCTGACTAAATATTTTTTTCCCCCCACTGTATGTACTTTAAGTTAAGAAAAGACTGGTTGTCTTACAAAGTAATGGTACAGAGGACATTTAGCCACCACAATGGCCATAATCAACAGTGCCAAGAGGGTCGTCATTTCAAAACAACATGCCTTGAACTGGCAAGCCAAATTGAAGAATGGATCTCTTTAGGAGTGAAACCCGACATTATACTCCTTCAGGCACACTCATGGTCTAGGGCCCAATGACAGAGTGACTTGAACAATATAGAATAACTTGTCACCTCAAAGGACATACAGAATATTCATACTGGTATGCTGCGCAAGAAACATTCACACTGGTGGCAGGGTAGCCTAGTGGTTAGAGCATTGGGCTAGTGACCGAAAAGGTTGCAAGTTCAAATCCCCGAGCTGACAAGGTACAAAATCTGTCGTTCTGCCCCTGAACAGGCAGTTAACCCACTGTTCCTAGGCCGTCATTGAAAATAAGAATTTGTTCTTAACTGACTTGCCTAGTAAAATAAGTAAATAAACTGGGATGATTCTGAAAGCACAGCAAGATTATTCACAGGTCCTTGTAAAGACTGTTTTATTTAACCAGACATTGAACAAGATCTGTCAGACATTTTCCACAAGGAAGAAGTTGGAACAGCATGGAAAGAACATTGTTTCTAGATGCCAACCCCGTGCGTCAACCATGTACTCCTTTCTACATTGGCAGTAAGAAATGAACATGGACATGAAATTCCTGAGGCATACATTATAACAAGCACTGGAAAAGCAAGAGACTCTTGAACTAGCACTGCACAAACTACACCCATTGTTTCCTATCCCACTATTTAATAACATAATTTTCAAATTCATAATGTCATGTTCATTCTAAGACTATGGAAGAAGCAAAACAACCTGCAGTCACTTGTAAATATTTGTCCATTATTTCATTCCTACTGTAGCAGTTGGTTCAAGTCGTTTTACAGTAATATATATTTGATAGCAGTATAGTTTCCAATTGGGGTTGTGTTGACAAAACTGGAAAATAAGGGAGTGTGTAGTTTTCCTCTTTATAGATTACATCTTCATTTAACCCTGCACCCAAAGACTTTAGAACGATTGAGTTGAGTATGCCATTCCAAACTAGTCACTCCAAAGCAATGGCCAGCCAAGTGTATTTTTAGGGTATTTCACTGGATTGTACTATATTCAATGTACCCCCTTTTATCCCTGTGCTGTATTTTTAGATGTTTGATGGTTGACAAAGATACAGTATGTGCGAAATCAACGCATTGAGGCAAGTCTTCCCTGAATCAGATGTTCTCCTAATGTGGATGGTCGATTGTGGCAGTCCTGGATCATCAGATGACTGTTGGTCCTGGATCATCCTATCATCCCCTGGGGCCTCATTTGTCAACCATGCATACCCACCTGTTTTGAGCCCCACCTGTTTATCTAAAAAAATATATATATATACACAGTCCCAGACACAGGAGGCAGATGGTTCGCGTCTCCTCCTGGCCATAACCCTCCCAGTCAACCAGGTACTGGAAATCCCTGCCCCGAGATCGAACATTCAGGAGGCGTGTTGCTGTGTACGCCGGATGGCCATCGATGAGGAGGTGGGCCTGGGAACAGGAGACAAAGGACAGTGAGACAAGGGCTTAATCCTGGACACATGAAAAGAGGCATATATACGGAGGGTACAGGAGACGAGCAGCAGTGGGACTAAGGACTTGGGGAAAGGGGAAAGGACCAATAAAGCGCAGGGGGGGGTTTACGGGACTCCACCCGGAGGGGCAGGTCCTGTTTAAGACGAAGAAGAAGAAGTCCTTCTGCCTAAGACGATAGCGTGGAGCCGGAGTCTGGTGGCATTCCACTTGTTGATGATACATGGAGGTGGCCTTGAGAAGAGCAGACCGAGATCTCTTCCAGGTACGCCAACAGCGGCGGACGAACATCTGGGTCGGGGGTATGTTAACCTCTTCTTCTTTCTCTGGGAAGAGCAGAGGATGATATACCATGGAGCACTAGAGGGGCGAAAACCCAGTGGCCAAGCAGGGAAGAGTGTTCCGGGCGTACTCCACCCACACAAGTTGGCAGTTCCAGGTGGTTGGGTTGGTTGAGACGAGGCACCAAAGCGCAGTCTCCAGGTCTTGATTGGGGATGAAACCCGGAGGACAGGTTGGCTATGACCTGATGAGGGTTCAGAAAGCCTTTCAGAATCGGGACGAGAATTGAGGACTACGATCAGAGAAAATGTCAACAGAGTCCATGGATTCGGAAGATGTGCTGCACCATGAGCTGGTCCGTCTCCTTGGCTGAAGGTAACTTGGGGAGAGGGATGAAATGTGCAGCTTTAGAGAACCTATCCACTACTATCAGGATAGTGGTGTTGCCATTAGACGGAGGAAGCCGAGTGCCAAAATCCAGGGATATATAGGACCAGGACGATGAGGAACAGGGAGTGGCTGAAGGAGGCCAGCCGGACTTTGCCGCGGAGTCTTGTTCTGAGCACATACCGTGCATGCGGCAACGAAGTCTGAGATGTCAAGAACCATAGTGGGGCACCAGAAGCGTTGTCGGAGGAAGGCCAGGGTTTGACGGGAGCCGGGATGGCAGGTGAGCTTGGAGGAATGAGCCCATTCCAGGACCTGAGCTCGGGCTGAATCAAGGACAAACATATGGTTAGCCGTGCCTTCCCCCAGGGTCCGGCTGGGAAAGTTGTGCCTTGCGAACCATGCGCTCGATTCCCGAGACAACTGTAGCTGCCACACATGAGGTAGGGAGGATGGTCTCAGAGTCAGGCTGTGTGGCAGCGGAGCTATACAGGTGAGAGAGAGCGTCCAGCTTCACATTCCTGGACCCTGGGCGGTAGGAAATGGTGAAGTTGAAACTGGTGAATAACAGGGCCCAATGGGCCTGCCTAGAATTAAGGAGCTTGGCGGTACGGAGATATGCTAGATTCTTATGATCAGTCCACACCAAAAAGGGATGTTCTGCCCCTTCCAGCCAGTGCCTCCACTCCTCCAACAACATCTTGACAGCCAGAAGTTCCCGATTTCCTATGTCGTCGTTTCTCTCAACAGGGTTGAGACGATGGTACAGGAAGGCACAGGGACGCAGCTTTTGGTCCTGGGCAGACCGCTGGGACATGATGGCCCCCACTCCAATGTCAGAAGCGTCGACCTCAACCACGACCTGACGGGGCGGATCCGGATGGATGAGGATGGGGACTGAAGTAAAACGATGCTTGAGGTCCAAAAACGCCCTGTCAACAGCTGGAGACCATGTGAACGGCACCTTGGGAGAAGTGAGTGCAGAGAGGGTAGCCGCCAGGGTGCTATAGTCCCAAATAAAGCGGCGGTAGAAATGAGCAAATCCCAAGAAACTTTGCAGCTGCACTCTGGATGTGGGTTGGGGAAAATCCACCACCGCTCTCACCTTCTCAGGATCCATCTGAACATTTCCTTCAGTGATGACGTATCCCAGAAAGGAAATAGTGGAGCGGTGGAATTCGCACTTCTCAGCTTTCACGAACAACTGGTTCTCTAGGAGACGCTGAAGGACTTGGAGGATATGGAGGATGTGTTCTTGAGCAGAATGGGAAAAAACAAGGATGTCGCTGAGGTAGACAAACACAAATCTGTTCAACATGTCACGGAGCACATCGTTGACCAGGGCCTGGAACACTGTGGTGTGTCCAATTGGCATGACCAGGTAGTCATTGTGTCCACTACTTGTGTTGAAGGCCATCTTCCAATCGTTTCCTTCGCGTATTTAAACTGGGTGGTAGGCATTCCGAAGGTCCAACTTGCAAAAGATGGTTGCCCCCTGGAGAGGTTCGAAAACCGAGGAAAGGAGTGGTAGAGGGTAACGATTCTTCATCGTGATGTCATTGAGGCCCCTGTAGTCGATATATGGACGCAGGGTCTTGTCCTTTTTTTCCACAAAGAAGAACCCTGCGCCAGCAAGCGAGGAAGAAGGACGAATGCTCCCAGCAGCCAGAGAGTCCTCAATGTACTCCTCCATGGCCTTGATCTCAGGGCCAGACAGGGAATATAACTGCCCATGAGGCAGTGTTGTGCCCAGGAGGAGATAAATAGCGCAATCGTAGGGATTATGTAGAGGGAGGGAGGGGGCATGAGTCTTGCTGAACACCTCCAGGAGGTCCTGTGGGAACAGCAGAGAAATCCAAGGCTTTACCAGAGCCCGCAGGAGAGCATCCCGGGGCAGGCTGCGTTGCCTTCAGGCAATGTGAGTGGCAGAACAGGCTCCAACCCATGATAGAACCAGCGGTCCAGTCAATAACGTGGTTGTGCCTCTGGAGCCATGAAAATCCCAAAAGAACAGGAACATTGGGAGATTCAATAAAAATAAACTGTATGAACCCTGTGATTGCCCGAAACACACAGGTTATTGGGCACCATACTATGAGTGACAATGCCTATTGTGCGTCCGTCCAGTGCTCTGGTGTCCATGGTAACGGAAAGGGGTTGTGTGGAAATACCCAGCTCCGATACCAGAGTAGTGTCCATAAAACTCTCATCAGCTCCCGAGTCAATGAGCACCCGGCAAGATTTAGACTGGTCAACCCACAGCAGGATAACATCGAAGAGAGTATGAGTAATGTGAGTTAGAAGACTCCCAGTATGGCTCACCATCGTACTCTTACCTAGCTGACGAGTCTGGTCTTTTACTGGACAGGCGGATTTGTAATGCCCTGTAGCACCACAATACAGGCAACTGTTGGTGTTTAGCATCTGTAGTCGTTCCCGAGGCGACAATCTAGCTCTGCCCCATTGCGTAAGCACTGTAGAAAATGAGTCGCTCATTCCCGATGATTCCCGAGGGGACTCGTTACTTCGGGTCCTCTCGAACATGCAGGTATCGGGGACTTCCGCGGTTCTTCGGGGGCGAGCTGGCAGCCGTGGACGAACGGGTGGGGCCGAAAACAGACCTCTCACTCCTGCACTCCCGTAGACATTCATCCATCCCGAGCAGCGAGCTCGTCTTCAATTTCCTCGCAAAGTCCACGAACAAAGGGACTGAACAGAGACTCTGCGTTCCAGGCACTCTCGGCGGCCAACGTGTGAAAGTATACTACGTAGTCTGCCACACCACGGGGTTCTTAACCTAATCGAAGTAGCTTTTGGGCTACCTCTCTCCCGGACACCGGAGAATCAAAATACTTTCATCACCTCCACTATGAAATCCTCCAAACGAAGGCAAATGGCAGACTGTTGCTCCCATACCGCCGTAGCCCAGGAGAGCGCCCTACCAGACATGAGCGTTGTAAGATACGCTATTCTCGAACACTCTGAATGGAACGAAGAGGGCTGCAGCTCAAAGATGAAGGAGCACTGGGAAAGAAATGCCCAGGAGGTTCCAGGGTCCCCAACATAGCGCTCAGCAGGAGGTAAGTGGGGTTCCCGGGAAGCCGTGGTAGGCTGTTCAAAGGGTGGGTGACACAGGGTGAGACTCAAATGCAGACACAGGAGGCAGATGGTTAGAATACAGGCAAAAGGGGACAGGCAAAAGTTCATTAACCAGGTCATAGTCCGAAAGGTACAGTGGGGGCAGGCAGGCTCGAGGTCAAGGCAGGCTGAATGGTCAGACAGGCTGGCTCAGTGTCAGGGTATGCAGGGCAGGCAGAAAGGGTCAGTACCGGGAGGGCATAACCTTCAGGTTATGTCGATATAGGACTCGTTTTACTGTGGATATAGATACTTTTGTACCTGTTTCCTCCAGCATCTTCACAGGGTCCTTTGCTGTTGTTCTGGAATTGATTTGCACTTTTCGCACCAAAGTACGATCATCTCTAGGAGACGGAACGCGTCTCCTTCCCGAGCAGTTTGACGGCTGCGTGGTCCCATGGTGTTTATACTTTCATACTATATTTTGCACAGGTATTTTCTCCCTTGGATGAACCAGACTTGTGGAGGTCTACAATTTTTTCTTTTGATTTTCCCATGATGTCAAGCAAAGAGGCACTGAGTTTGAAGGTAGGCCTTGAAATACATCCACAGGCACACCTCCAATTGACTCAAATGATGTCAATTAGCCTATTAGAAGCATCTAAAGCCATGACTTAATTTTCTGGATTTTTCCATGCTGTTTAAAGGAACAGTCAACTTAGCGTATGTACACTTCTGACCCACCGGAATTGTGATAAAGTGAATTATAAGTGAAATAATCTGTCTGTAAACAATTGTTGGAAAAATCACTTGTGTCATGCACAAAGTAGATGTCCTAACCGACTTGCCAAAACTATATTTTGTTTCCAAGAAATGTGTGGAGTGGTTGAAAAACAAGTTTTAATGACTCCAACCTAAGTGTAAAGTTCCGACTTCAACTGTAGGTAGGGGTAAGGTGACTAGGAAACAGGATTGATTCAAATACAGTAGCAGCAGCTTATGTGGTGAGTGTGAAAAAGTGTGTGAGTGTGTGTTTGTATGGCATCAGTATGTGTGCGCATGTTATGTGTGTGTGGGTGTATGCACTTTGATTAGCTATTTAGCAGTCTTCTGGCTTGGGGTAGAAGCTGTTCGGGGTCCTGTTGGTTCCAGACTTGGTGCACTGGTATCTCCTGCTGTGCGGTAGCAGGGAGAACAGTCTATGGCTTGGGTGGCTGGAGTCTGACAAAAAGAAATTACACCGCCTGGTATCAAGGCCATGGATGGCAGTGAGCTCGGCCCCAATGATGTACTGGGCTGTACTCACCACCTCTGTAACTACAGTGATGCTCACACGGGTGAAGCTGTTGTGAGCATAACTTTCTGAGAATCTTTGGACCCATTTCAAATAATTTCAGCCTTCTGAGGGGGAAGAGGTGCTGTCGTGCTCTGTTTTCAACTGTGTGGACCATGTTTGATGTGACTGTAAGTTAGTCGTAGTTGGCTAGCTAGCGAGCAAGGGATAAGAATGTTGCCAGCCAGTATGGCAATGGAACATTTAACAAACGACTGGGTCGCATCCTTAGATACAGAGCAAAAAGACGATGTAAATCATTATTTGAATAGGTTCGTAACCCGTTGTGTAAAAGTGATAATGCCCTCGAAGCCGGCCCGAGATGAACAACACCTGTGTCAATAAATCCTCCAAAAGCCGGCTTCTCAGGCATTATCACTTAAATAGAAAATGACTCAAGTAAAAGTCACCCAGTAAAATACTACTTGAGTAAAAGTCTTAAAGTATCTTGTTTTAATTGTACTTAGAGACTTGCCCCTAAAAAACAACCAATCCCTTTTAAAATGGCCTATGTGGCATCAGTCAGAAACATTTATTCTAGTGTCAAAATTGACTAGAAAGTGTAAATAGGATCATTTTAGTCATAAAGTCAGTCTTCTCTAAAACTGAGTTTGGAACCTGAGTGAGTTACACCGAGTAAATTCCCCCTTTTGCCAAGCTGCCAGTGCAGGGATACTCCAGGCAGAGCAGAATTCAGTTGGTGGTACCGTAACCTAGCCTGGTGGAACCGGTCTGGTCGCTGTGTTCACCATTCTATTTCACTTCTCATTTTATGATATCTGAAGTGAAATAGAAAGGTGAACGCAGCAATCAGGTTGGTTCCACCAGGCTAATCATAACCACCATTGATAATGTAATAATAATGTGCTCTGTGTGTGTGTGTGTGTGCGCGCTGCCCATCATTGGGGCTCTGGCAAAGACTTCACCTCCAGCCTCACGTCTTGCCTGCTTACCAACAGGTTTAGTTTGACCTTTTCAAACTTCAACTTAATACCTGTTTGTGTATGAGATATTACCTATCCTAACTCCCATTGGTTAAAGAACAGTGACTGTGTGTGTATGTGTTCACAGAAACATGTACAGTATAAAGACAACACATGACGACTTGATGCAAGATGATGTGATGAAGTTCAGACTGACAGACAGGCTTGATGCTGATGTCTCAGAATGAAGAGAGACCTGTCACTCGGCATTAACATTTTACTAGACACAACTTTTACTTGTATTGTCTTTTTTTTAATTTACTGTTTTGTTTACTGAATGTTACCAGTCAATATGGGGAGGGAGAAACCCTGTGTATTCTGCACCAGGAACAGGGGACACCACACCGGAATGTATGACAACTCTGACATATTTGCCAAGGTAGCCACTTTACCACAAGACAAATTCTGTTTGGTACAGTATCTGTATCGGCTGGGAATTACATTTGTATTCTTCTATGGTATTGTGTAAAGGGTTGTTTATTCTACATTTGAACGGTATCGAAACACTTAGTTTAGAATATCTACATAAATTCAGTAATTGCGTTCTTCTCATATTACTCTGTAGGCTACTGACCTATTCAAAGCTTCCTCCGACACCTCACCATGCATCTGCCTGTAGTTATTGAACTCAACCTGCAGGAGGTTTGTTTGTTGTCATTGAGTGGAGGGAAACATCTGCGGGCAAGGTTCTGACAGATGGGCATGTCTTGGTGGTGGCTAGGACACCCAAGAAACACAAATATCAAACCACACCCCCAAGCCAACTCACGTTTGGCTTCTCTCCCCTTTAAGTAGAGTGGTGGGAAAAGTACTGAATTGTCATAATTGAGTAAGGGTAAATGCTATACATCAAATTCCTTATATTAAGCAAACCAGACGGCATGATCCTACATGGAACTCAAAAGGGTTCTACCTGGAACCAAATAGGTTCTACCTGGAACCACAAATGGTTCGTCAAAGGGTTCTCCTACGGGTACAGCCAAAAAACTTTAGTGTCTAGATATCACCTTTTTCCTCTAAGAGTGTAGTGGAGTAAAAGTAAAAGTTGTCAAAAATATAAATAGCAAAGTAAAGTACAGATAGCCCAAAAAACGACTTAAGTAGTACTTTAAGTATTTTACACCACTGCATATCACTTGATGTGAAATCTGACACACAATACTCTCACTCACCCTTAAAATAAAGAAATAATTTACCAAAGGACAATGCTCTTGAAAGCTATTACGTTGTGCTTTTTCCGCCTGCTATTGCTGCCTGATGAATGGTGGAGGCTATGTAAGAGCGCAGCACGTGTGTGTTTTAGATGAAAGATTAGATGAAAGATTAACATTCATTCTGTGGTGGGTCACCTTGACCAAGACCACAGAAGTACACAGCACAGAGAACAAAAGGAGACAGAAGATAAAAGATCTGTTTGTAATGTACATGTGTGTTTCATTAGAGAGGGAAGGGGACGACACAGAGGAGGGAGAGTGAGAAAATATAGAGGGAGAGAATCCGGCCCCTCCTCTGCTGCTGCCCTCTGCTCCTGCAGCTAAAGGCAGTGTGTCAAGTTCTATGATCCCGACCTGTCACAGCAGCAGCCCAGGGAACCAGAAGTCCTCACAAGGATTGTAAAACAAGGAGCATTATGACAAGTGGGGACATGTCACCAGTCCCTCCAAGGAAAAAGCTATTTTAGGCTTAGGGGTTAGGTTTAGGGTTAGGGTTAGAATTAGGGTTAGGGGATATGTTTAGGGTTATGTAGGAGTTAGGGTTAAGGTTAGGGGTTTGGGGTTAAGGTTAGGGTTAGGGTTAGGTTAAGGGTTGGGTTTAGGGGTTAGGGAAAATAGGAATTTGAATGGGAATCAATTGTTTGGTCCCCACAAGTATAGTAAAACAAATGTGTGTGTGTGTGCGTGTGTGTATTTGATAGAGGCAGGCCTCACGATCACAACAGGCCATTCCTGTGTGTGTGTGTGTGTGTGTGTATTTGATAGAGGCAGGCCTCACGATCAGAACAGGCCATTCCTGAGAACAAAACAGCCATTCACTTTGCACAACGGTAGGTACAGCCTTCTCTTTAGGCAACACACACACACACACACACACACACACACACACACACACACACACACACACACACACACACACACACAGGACTGTACACACCAACTCACCTTCCAACCCACCCACATGCTGCTCTATTCAATAATATGGGCACCGTGTAAATTGAAAGCTGATAACAGCTATGGCAGGTTTCTGGGGATAAATCCCTAGTATTTATCCAACTCTCCATCGCCTCCTTCCTTCCCCTACTGTTAGCAGAAGGCAGAGGTTGAACTCGGAGCTCGACAACAGCACAGCAGCAGACTGAATGCCCCTCCATCTTGAAATGCCACATTTTCCCAACTGTGACGGGCATATTGTGCAGAGGAGGCACTGATTTGGTAGCAACGTTATTTCCAGTTTAGTTATTTTATCAGCAGCATAGATTTGCACGTGAGACCTAAATACAGCATGTGCCAAGATTTACACTCCGAGCACAGAGAAACTGGAGGCTAAATACAAGATACAACCCACTAGGCACACACTTGTTGAATCAACATTGTTTCCACGTCATTACAATGAAATTGCGTTGAACCGACGTGGAATCGACGTCTGTGCCCAGTGAGAAGTGACTTACTTTAAAACCTTGAATTTAGCTGTATGGAAACTCTCTTTTCAACACCTGTCTACAGAATCCTTGTTGATTGGCATGTTGATGTGGGATTTTCTAGAATCATATCTTTCAAGTACCAGTGAGATGACCACTTTGAGTTCATTTGATGTATTAGGTGTTGTGTGTTCAGAGTCATGTCTAAGTAGTTGCTTTTCCCGTGATTACCCCACAATATCACGTTCCAGGATTTGCCGTCATAAGACTTGGATCGAGGTTATGTAACAGGTTTGTGTGAATCCAGGTTTGTGTGAATCCAGACCACTACATGGCCTCACATGCCAACTGTCTCAAAATAGCCTGCTGGGGAGAAAAAGGCATTTCTCACTCCTAGACATAGTTTGGTGATATAACAACTGACAGTTTAGTGGCCTAAATGAATCACAATAAACCTAAAGGGACACTTTGTCTGTGCTACGCCAGACTGGATTGGAATTTCCTCAGTGAAAGGAAAACCATGAAGCAAATGTCACTATTTTATATTCCAGAATCCATGTCATATTAAAAGTAAGTTAGCATCCATAGAGTTGCTAGCTAATTGAAATGGTTACGGCCACGCTATGGCATGCATCACCGTAACAGAAATAGTATACATGTAGGATTTACTGTAATGAACCACCCTCACACGAAGGATATTATATCAGTGGTGAAATCCTGAAGTTGTGGGGTGTCAGCCTTCATTTAACAATGAGGTATACTCTAAGTTACTATGACAGTCCCCCTTCTACTGGCCTTTCACATCGTGTTAGTCAAATCAAGTATCACACTCACTCACACACGCACAAACACACACAACCACTGATACAAACAAGAGTAGGTTTCGTGAAGAATTTAGTGTGCCATAGTTGTGACAGCTTAATATCAGTTTAAACCCCAATAAGTCCATTAAGAATTTCTGCAGAATTACAGACAAAACGTAAATTTCTTACCACCATTGAAATAGACAGGAACATTAAATACATATTTACCTGTAAGGACAGACACTGGAGACGAGAATCAAGTACAGGGAGTGAACATTTAATGAAACAACGGATGTAGAACAAAACAAGAACAGCGTCTGGACAGGGGGAAGAAAATGACATTAAGACAATAATGCTGACACACGGAGAACCAACTAAGGAACAGACAGATAGAGAAGAGCAATCAACAAAGTGAAGGAGTCCAGGTGAGTCCAATGAGCACTGGTGTGCATAATGATGGGCAGCCTGGTGCCCTTGAGCACCAGAGAGGGGGAGTGGGAGCAGGCGTGACATTTATCCATAACAAGGGATCTCTATAATATAAGACTGGCATCCTTGTTCAGCTAATTGTTCAATACACTAAGACAATGTGGTTTCCGCACAGCTGATACCATAAACCAGTTAGAGACTTTTCTTATTTGGCAGATTGCACATGCAAACATGAATTCCACATCACCATTGCTATGGTTTCCCGAGGGATAGGCCCATAACAAAGAGAGCCCCAGGTTCTCCAAAACCACCTTGCTGACTCCCTCTTCCTGTCGTTTGAAGTTGCCCTTGGATATTGTGTTAACAGAGATTAGCGTGTTGATCCTAAAGCCCGCCGGTCTCTTTGCATGACTAGGGGAGCCCTGCTGAGAGCAGCCAGGCTCTAGGGGCAGTCCACAGACGAGCCGCAGCACAAGTCACAGAGCCACGGAATAGCAAGAGAGGAGCAGACCGTAGCAGGGGAGGGGCGAAGGGGGTATTGGAGGGAAAGAGGACTTCAGAAAATTACCTCCTCAAGATGCAGCCTAGGCTACGGTGGGGGCCCTATAAAATCCGCAATACGGAGAACACAGATGGAGTCAAGGAATCCAGACAATAAAACGGGATTCAACTATATAAAAAAATGTATTGTAATTAGTAGGGAATCAGTTAAATGTATCAAATAATTGTCAAAAATTGCTGAAGTTTATCATAAGACATTAACTGTCACGTATAATCCCTCTCCATCCTCTAGGTCATCAGGCTGCTGATTATCCTGCACCATCATCTCGCGCACCTGCGCCTCATGACACTCACCTGGACTCCATCACCTCCTTGATTATCTTCCCTATATCTGTCACTCCCCTTGGTTCTTTCCTCAGGTGTTATTGACTCTGTTTTTATGTCGGTGCGTTGTCTGTGTTCATATATTTATTAAAACACTCACTCCCTGAACTGGCTTCCCGACTCTCAGCGCACTTGTTACAGAATAACACCTCACCTAAGGGAAGCATCAGGGAGTATTTTATATTTTGTGTCAGAGTAATGACATCAGGTCCGGGAACTGCTACAGGCTCTCATGCCTCAACCAGATCGCCAGGCTCCCCTGCCTCAGCCGTCTCGTCGGGCTTTCGTGCCTCAGCCGGATCGCCAGGCTCCCCTGCTTCCACCGGCTCGTCAGGTTCTCATGCATCAGCCGGATCGCCAGGCTCCCCTGCCTCAACTGATCTGTCAGGTTCCCCCCGCCCCAGGTGACTCGACAGGTTCCCATGCCTTAGCTGGCTTGACAGGTTCTCGCACATCAGCAAGGTTGACCGGTCCGCTCCCGATCCCCGGGTTAGTCCCTTCTGATGGCGTCCTGCGGCTGGAGCCGCGCGTCGGGGAGGGGGTCACGTATACTACCTCTCCGGCCTCTAGGTCATCAGGCTGCTGATTATCCCGCACACTTGTCACGATCGTCTCGTGCACCTGCGCCTCATGACACTCACCTGGACTCCGTCACCTCCTTGATTATCTTCCCTATATCTGTCACTCCCCTTGGTTCTTTCCTCAGGTGTTTTGACTCTGTTTTCATGTCCGCGCGTTGTGTGTTCATTGTTTCTTTTATTTATTAAAACACTCATTCCCTGAACTTGCTTCCCGACTCTCAGCGCACTCCTTACATTAACAGAATGCATCAGTGATTCGTATTTCCTGCAACTTTCTGAAGAGGCAATGAGCGTACTGTATACAGTGTGCGCAGCTTCAACTTTGTTCAAGGATGCTCATGGAAAATCTTCTGGTAGATGGAAAGGCTTTCCAGAAAACGTTCTCAATTACAAAGAATCCTATGCTTGCCTGGCAGAAGGATATGATTAATTGCATCAATCCAGTGGGTTTGTGTTTTGCAAAATCTACCATCACATGTGCCCTGTTAAACAACAGCCTCTTGTAAGGTGCCACTGGAATTTAACTACACCTCAAAAGTGGTCTCCTGATGTGGTTTAAGCAATGTTGTGGACTTAAAACATCCAATGTAGGCTTGTTTTTATATTAAAAGTGTGATTTTTTTTTGGGGGGGGGGGAGTGAAAACCAGAAATCTGTGGGAAATGGAAACTCTGGAAAAACAAAATGGAGAAAGTGGAATTTGGGGGGGGGGGACTAAATGGATACAGGCAAAAAAATCTAAACAGATTTTATAGGGCTCTAGGATCACTGCGCTTCCTCTGTCTGTGGCTCCCTCATTCACCCTCCTCCGTGCCTCATTAAAGCTCTTACTCCACATTCTGAACCCATCGCCCTCCCACCGTCACCTAACCCTCCGCCTACGGCAGTGCCATATGCCTGCAACACTGGTATTGGAAGAGACACAGGTTCCGGGTAAAACTCAACTCCGCCTGATCTTAATAGGAGAAGCCAATTGCATTGCCTGTGAGGAAACAAACTCAAAATATATTGCCACATCACCTTTATGTTATATTATTGGTCATAGATTGTGTACACATAACAGACTGCAACATTTGGATTATGGAAACTGCTGAGAACTCTTGGAGTAAGTACAGTTTGCGGTTGGCCTTCCCAGCTGGTAATCTGGGTATAATGAGATCCAGGGTGTGTGGTGTGGTAACCACTGCAAGTGCCACGCTGCCCGTTCTCCTTGAGAGGGAGGAGCTCTGCTCTGGTGAAGGGAGGCCATATTGGTCACACACAGCAGAGCTGGGCTAAATATTCCTCTGCTCTGGGAGAGCAGACAATAGGATTACTGGCCCTGCCTTCTGCCTTCCTGCATGCTGCCTGCCTAGACATAGTATTGAGCAGACTGATCCTTCAGAGAAAGCAGACCTAACCCACGTGCTAGGCCTGTGTAGTGTGTGCTGCTGTGCCTCCCCAAACATGCAATGCTATTTAAAAAAAATAAAAAGGACCATTCCATCTAAACAAGGTAATATTGATGTCTTTTTAGAAGAGGCATAATGAAATCAGGAATTGCGCCCAATGGAATAACTTTGAGGTTATCTAATAACCTGTCAATATGAACCCAATGTCTGATCTATGGGATAATTATTGAACCAACCATTTAGCTTTAAAGTGATGGTCAAATAACTTTTGTAAGATTTCAGGCAGTCGTTTTGAAAATGCTGCTAACGTGCCAAAGGGGGTCCCTGTTTTTTGTGTACTACGTCATCCAATTGTGTACTACCTTGTATATTTCATATGATATGTTTAGTCCTGCACAATACATACAGTGCATTCGAAAAGCATGTATCCTGTGGATCGTGTTTCCATTGATCATCTGAGATGATTCTAAGGTCCCACAGTTTGAAAGTGTATGCCAAAGCAAAAATCAGCCATGAGGTTAAAGGAATTGTCCGTAGAGCTCCGAGACAGGATTGTGTCGAGGCACATATATGGGGAAGGGTACCTACAAATGTCTGCAGCATTGAAGGTCCCCAAGAACACAGTGGCCTCCATCATTCTTAATTAAATGGAAGAAGGTTAGAACCACCAAGACTCTTCTTAGTGCTGGCTGCCTGGCCAAACTGAGCAATCGGGGGAGTAGGGCCTTGGTCATGGAGGTGACCAAGAACCCAATGGTAGAACCTTCCAGATGGACAACCACCTCTGCAGCACTCCACCAATAAGGCCTTTATGGTAGACTGGCAAAACGGAAGCCACTCCTGAGTAAAAGGCACATGACAGCCCGCTTGGAGTTTGGCAAGGGCACCTAAAGGACTCTCAGACCATGAGAAACAAAAATTCTCTGATCTGATGAAACCAAAAATGAACTCTTTGGCCTGAATGTCAAGCCTCAAGCCTGGAGAAATCCGGGCACCATCCATACAGTGAAGCATGGTGGTGGTAGCATCATGCTGTGGGGATGTTTTTCAGTGGCAGGGATTGGGAGACTATTCAGAATCAAGGGAAAGATGAACTGAGCAAAGTACAGTGAGATCCTTGATAAAAACCTGCTCAGGACCTCCGACTGGAGCGAAGGTTCGCCTTCCAACAGGACAATGACCGTAAGCACACAGCCAAGACGATAAGGATAAGTCTCTGGATGTCGCTGACAAAGGTGCTAGAACCAAGTAAAGGGCCTGAAGACTTATGTAAGTGACTTGCCTAGCTAAAGGATTAATATATTTCCATTTTAGATTTTTTTATAAATTTGCAACATTTCTCAGTCTCAACGTCAACTGTATACTGTATATGTATTTATTTTTATTTCACTTTTTTTTTTAACTAGGCCTCACAAGTCCTCAACTGGCAGCTTCCTTAAAAAGGACCCGCTAAACACCAGTCTCAACGTCAATGCTGGCCTTCTAGGCAGAGTTCCTCTGTCTAGTGTCTGTGTTCTTTTACCCATCTTAATCTTTTATTTTTATTGGCCAGTCTGAGATATGGCTTTTTCTTTGCAACTCTGCCTAGAAGGCCAGCATTCCAGTCGCCTCTTCACTGTTGACGTTGAGACTGGTGTTTTGAGGGTACTGTTTAATGAAGCTGCCAGTTGAGGATTTGTGAGGTGTCTGTTTCTCAAACTAGACACTCTAATGTACTTGTCCTCTTGCTCAGTTGTGCACCGGGGCCTCCCACTCCTCTTTCTATTCTGGTTTGAGCCAGTTTGCGCTGTTCTGTGAAGGGAGTAGTACACAGCGTTGTACGAGATCTTCAGATTCTTGACAATTTCTCGCATGGAATAGCCTTAATTTCTCAGAACAAGAATAGACTGACGGGTTCCAGAAGAAAGTACTTTGTTTCTGGCCATTTTGAGCCTGTAATCAAACCCACAAATGCTGATGCTCCAGATACTCCACTAGTCTAAAGAAGGCCAGATTTATGGCTTCTTTAATCAGAACAACAGTTTTCAGCTGTGCTAACATAATTGCAAAAGGGTTTTCTAATGATCAGTTAGCCTTTTAAAATTATAAACTTGGATTAGCTAACACAACATGCCAGTGGAACACAGGAGTGATGGTCGCTGATAATGGGCCTCTGTACGCCTATGTAGATATTCCATTTTAAAAATCTGATAATGGGCCTCTGTACGCCTATGTAGATATTCCATTTTAAAAATCTGCCGTTTCCAGCTATAATAGTAATTTACAACATAGACAATGTCTACACTGTATTTCTGATCAATTTGATGTTATTTTAATGGACAAAAAAATGGCTTTTCTTTCAAAAACAAGGACATTTCTAAGTGACCCCAAACTTTTGAACAGTAGTGTATATATATATATATATATATAAAAAAAATATATATATGTATGATATGCTACAAATTGAATTTGTACAATATGTTGTGAATTTGTTGTGCTTAAGATCCTGGACTGCATCTTTAAGTGATGCTTCTGTTCACGATCAACAGATTGAAAACAGAAAACAATGCACAGATATAATGTTAGGGACAGTTGCCTACGCAACATCTGTATATCTTATATCAATATCTACTTCAATTGCCATAGCACTAAGCATAAATCAAATCAAATCAAACGTATTTATATAGCCCTTCTTACATCAGCTGATATCTCAAAGTGCTGTACAGAAACCCAGCCTAAAACCCCAAACAGCAAGCAATGCAGGTGTAGAAGCACGGTGGCTAGGAAAAACTCCCTAGAAAGGCCAAAACCTAGGAAGAAACCTAGAGCGGAACCATGCTATGAGGGGTGGCCAGTCCTCTTCTGACTGTGCTGGGTGGAGATTATAACAGAACATGGCCAAGATGTTCAAATGTTCAGAAATTACCAGCATGGTCAAATAATAATAATCACAGTAGTTGTCGAGGGTGCAACAGGTCAGCACCTCAGGAGTAAATGTCAGTTGGCATTTCATAGCCGATCATTAAGAGTATCTCTACCACTCCTGCTGTCTCCAGAGAGTTGAAAACAGCAGGTCTGGGACAGGTAGCACATCTGGTGAACAGGTCAGGATTCCATAGCCGCAGCCAGAACAGTTGAAACTGGAGCAGCAGCACAGCCAGGTGGTCTGGGGACAGCAAGGAGTCATCATGCCAGGTAGTCCTGAGGCATGGTCCTAGGGCTCAGGTCCTCCGAGAGAGAGAAAGAAAGAGAGAAAGAGAGAATTAGAGAGAGCATGCTTAAATTCACACAGGACACCGGATAAGACCGGAGAAGTACTCCAGATATAACAAACTGACCCTAGCCCCCCGACACATAAACTACTGCAGCATAAATACTGGAGGCTGAGACAGGAGGCGTCAGGAGACACTGTGGCCCCATCCGATGATACCCCCGGACAGGGCCAAACAGGAAGGATATAACCCCACCCACTTTGCCAAAGCACAGCCCCCACACCACTAGAGGGATATCATCAACCAATGACGAAATCATTGTTTCTTGAGAAGCCTTTGCTCCTGCTGTAACAAGTAACCCAATGGCCTGACCCCTAACACTGTTTTTTGCTGCATTATCTTAATAATGGTGCAGAGGAATATTTTATCTGGGGGGCGGAGTTGCAACCAGTATGCAAAACAAGTCTGTTGAAAACCAAGTCCATATGGGAGAAGAGCATTATGGGAGAATTATGGGAGCATTATGCCCCCAAATTCCTCGCACTAGTTTAGTTGAGTAAATCTAACTGAAAAGAGAAAGGACATAATGAATATTCATGAAAGCTTGTGACAATGATGAATGTTTGAAGGTGTTAAATAGCTAATCCTGCTATGCAAAATCTATTCCTGGCATGCAATCATAGATCAATGCCATTAGGGAATTGTGTACCTACAATATCTTCGTCTTAGGTGACAATTTCCCTGTCATGTGAAATATTCAGTGGTTGTTT
Source organism: Oncorhynchus kisutch (assembly GCF_002021735.2). Taxonomy (NCBI): domain Eukaryota; kingdom Metazoa; phylum Chordata; class Actinopteri; order Salmoniformes; family Salmonidae; genus Oncorhynchus; species Oncorhynchus kisutch. Next base: position 57,432,880 of record NC_034181.2, on the reverse strand, counting down.
TAGAAGCTCACTACGACACTAGAAAGAATAGATAATCATTTGGCTGTGATGTTCTGTCTTCCTCCTGTGATGTTCTGTCTTCGTCCTGGTAATCATTAGCACAGAGAGATACTGACTGAATCCAAGGTGTTCGGAGTCACACGACATAAACTAATATGATGATTTTGCATTTGTAGAGAGTAGAGACATAGAACTGAGAGAAGATGAGGACTTCATCTGTTTTTAGTTTTTGTATTGTGCAGAGTACCGCCCACCATGTTGTCACATGTCCAGAGGCAATTTGTTTAACATAGTTTCATCCCATGTTGTACAAGGAATGCTATGTGGAGAGACAGCAATCACTAATTTTGTAGGAATGCTTTTCACAGCCACTTAGGAGGGGGGAAAAAGCACAAAGCCAAAGCAAAAACAATTCCACAGTCATTGAAATAATGTATTTGAAGCTAAACAGTGCCCTATCCGTGCAGTTAAAATGAGAGCTGGGTTGTGAGAGGACTGAAGGCTCCGACTGAGGGCATGAGACGAGAGTATAACAAAAAGGACAGGGAGATGAGAGTGAGAGGGGGGATAGAGGATAACAGAGGACAGAGAGTTAGGCAGCCATTCGCTACCTTGTCCTTGGCTGCCGTCTCTCTGACCTACACTGATCGGGAGAGACATGGTGGCTGAAAGCACTTTGGTAGTCTAGACAGAGAAGAAACACCACTCTGTCAGTGACCCCAGCACCTCCCTACAGCATTACAGATCATGCGCACTATTACATGTCCCTGCAGTAGAAGAGAGGGAAGACAGAGGGGAGGCACAGGGCAACAACGTGTGTTCAGGGGCTGAGTATCCCCCACCTACCAATAAGGGGAACTAGACCGACGGGTCCCTCTCTCTAACACAGGGATGTGCAACTCTCGTCCTCGGGGGGCCTGATTGGTGTCACACTTTTGCCCCAGTCCCAGCTAACACACCTGACTCCAATAATCAACTAATCATGATCTTCAGTTAAAAATGCAATTACTTTAAATCAGCTGTGTTTGCTAGGGATGGGGGGAAAGTGTGACACTAATCATGCCCCAGAGGACTGGAATTGCCCAGGCCTGCACAGGTAGAAGCAGCATGACTCAGCTCTCTCTGGGACCTAACCCAAATTCACAGCTCAATCTCCAATGTAAAACTGTCAAGGAAACGAGGTCAGAACCCGTCTCTCGGCACCGCTCTCTGAAACATTTGTGACATTTGGAAGGAAGGGAAAAAAAACAGTCTCTCTGAGAGACTGGCTCTAGATGTAACTCTACAGAAAGCCATCTCAGCTGGTGTCTGGGACTGGGGTTACGTCTCTGCAGACTGAACCACCCGACTCCCAGTCAGATACACAATAACAGTCTTTCCTAACAATAACACAACTTATCCCTCAGAACTTTGCAATAATAGCTGTCTCGACTGGCTGACTTTACCCTGACCTCTGGTTGAGACTTTTGAGGGAAGGCGAGAGGGTTAGAATGATTTGAAGGGATACTTTGGGATTTTGGCAATGAGGCCTTTCATCTACATCCCCAGAGTCAGGAGAACTCGTGGATACCATTTTTATGTCTCTGTGTCCAGTTCGAAGGAACTTTGACATAGTTTCGTGAGCCAATGCTGTCTAGAGTTAGCTCAATGACTGGAAGTCAAAGGGTATCTGCTAGCATTCTATCCACAAGTTCATCTGACTCTGGGGAAGTTGATAAAGGGCCTCGTTGCCAAAATCGCAAAGTATCCCTTAAATTGTGGGCTTTACTTTCAAATCACAGTGAAATTAGCTTACAAATCATTAGCGCCTTCTTAGCTGCTCGTAACAAGGCCTCGTTACGTTCCGTTAAACTATTCATTCACATTCCATCGTTTTGCAAGGTGAAGACTACCAGCTACATGGAATGCAATACATGCTGTAGTGATGAGACATCCTGTGTTTTTCTTCAAAGGGCCCCTGTGAGAAGGAGAGGGAGGGGGGTGGGAAGCGAAGGGGAGTGGAGAGAGAGAGAGAGCGACAGAGAGAATACCTGCATAACAGGGTAACTGTTGCATCAGCAAATCTTCTCAGGTTGCCCTGTTTGGTGTGTGTGTGTGTGTGTCTGGGTTCCTCAGTCTCTAGGAATCTTACTCATGTATGTGAAATGTTCTCTCTCTCTCTCTCTCTCTATAGCTTCCCCAGTAGCGATGGTCCACAGAGATGCTAACCAGACATCAGCCAAGCTCTTGCTTATGAGATGGTACCAGGGTGCAACCTCTGCTCACATTGCTTTGGACTCCCCCTTGTGGTTAGAGGGGGGACATGAATGTTTAGCACGTGAACCCCTTACAGAGAATGTTCCCTTCCTACATCATACCACCTCCCGCTCTCTCTCTCCATCTCTCGCCAACATCTCCAGCCCCTCCCCCTACTCTGTCACGCTGACTGCTGCATTGTGGGTTTCTGCGGCTTTGAGCTAGCTAGCATGGTGTATCATCTTGGCTGATGCTGAAACACACGCACACACGCAAAGCACAAAGACATAGACCATGACAAACACACAATACAACCCACAAAAGCACAAAACATTCACATAATGCTTTGGGTTAAGGCTTTGTGTTCCACATAAGTGATGTGCTTTAGAGTGGCTGTAGGGCAGCGAGTGGGAAGGCCCTTTGCCATAAGACTCTCATTACCACCCCCTCATAAGGATTTCACTCCACATCTTTTCCTCTCCCTGACTTAACAGTACATATGAATCTGATAAATCTGACCATTCTTCCTGTTTCTGAGCAACACAAATAAAGCTCAATATAAAAGTGCCAATTTAATTACACGGAAGAATGCTTGGAATGCTGGGATGTGAGCTTGAGGACCCCGAGGTAAATTCGAGGGAGCTGATTTACTCTATGTGAGGGAAGGAGGGCATTGGGCCAGGCAGAGAGAGAGCTAAACAGTTGTGTCACGTGGGGTTTGACCCTCACCCTGCAGTCAGAGTTGCGTCTCGGTTCTTGTTGAGATTATGGCCCTTCCTCAGGCCCCTTAGAATGGACATGGCCAATATCACCGATCTGTTCTGAATCAGGTTCTGATTGGCTAATCTCGGTTTCTGATTGGTTCATCCTAGTCGCATCCCTACACTCCTATTAGCCCCAGACTCCTCTGTTTACGCTTGCTCTGTCCTAACCTTATCCCTCTCTCTCCACAGATACACAAACATCTCTTTCTGACTGTGCATCCACGGCTGTCAGCCTTTTGTCTCCTGTGCCTCCTTCCCTAACCTCGTGGAGCACCAGCCATGTCACTCATCTATGGAATTCTCTGTGCCCCTCTCATCAACACCTCCTTGTGGAGCTAGCCCTTGGCCAAAACAGGCCCTGACCTCAAAGGCCATCTGCTCTAAGTTAGACAAAGAATTTCCATTTGTTCTCACATTGTCAGAGAGGCTCATCTGGATGGCTTATAGAGAGGGGGAGACCAGTTAAAGGACATTGTTTCCGAAGTGCTCTGAAACAATGCCTGTCGTTCACCTCAGGACATGCCACAAATAATTCCCCCTGGGAGTTCTTTAAATGGCTCGCATTGGTGAGATGTTTTTATTTTTATTATTTGTGTTTTGAATGTTGCAGTAAAAAAGAATAGGTGTTACACAGAGAAACACGTCTTGTTTTGTGTAAGGAATGGAGGGGGTGAGGAGAGAGGGAGTGAGCGACCCATTTGAGGCACACAGATGGGAGCGTATGAGAGCGGTGCTGTTCGTACTGCTGGTCAGCTTGGCCTTGGCTGTGTGGAAGAGACTGAGCTTCCCCTGTAGCAGCCTCTCTCCTGCCTACCTGCTGGCCTGGGTCCCCCAGCTGCTCAGGCCTCTTCTGAGGCTCTCTCCCTCGCAGGCCTCCGGAAACTTTCCACATAGCAGGTTAGACGCAGCCTTGCTCCCGGGGTCGCTGTGTTCGCCCCAAGAGGAGTTGTGGTGTGCGCCCCCCGACTGCCTCCGAGCCAGAGCCGCCTTGGAGTTCATAGAAAAATACACAAATTTGTCAGTCACCTTTGAGCTCTTCTGAAAAGGGTAAATGATTTGTATACCAGTGGGTACTGTTCATTAACATTCGATACACCACTTCTGTTTTACTGTGGCTTTCCTTTCAAATGGAGTTCCGAGCCGTCGCCGGGAGATCTTTGTGATGGAGGATGAAGTCCATGCCAGAGAGTGGAGACTAGACTGGCACCTTATAATAAACAACTGTCCAGGACATATAGCAACAAGCTCTCGATTCAAACGGTTCAACTCTTTACAGGCAACTGCATGGCCGTAGCCTACGGCAAATACATCCGTACACGATCGCCAACAGTTATCACCCGTGCCCAGCCCCCCGCTGTTCGACCGACCATGAGGACGCCTGGCACCGAAACATTCCAGGCATTCCTTTGATGGGCAAACAGCAGGGGGATTGGCCTGATGGACTTCACAAAACCTAGATAACTTAGTAATGCACCAACACACAATAAGATAATGTTATAACTCAGGCACGCATACCTGTCTATGAGGGTCGTTATATAATATGGTTCCTGAGTTAATGACACGCTAGACACAGACAACACATGTCAACACTTGGAACGCCTTACAAAATACTTTTAAACTGGGAGAACTTGTCCCGATTGGTGTTTTTAAATCATTGATGAAGGATTTTGAGGCTGATTCGCTGACCTGTCAATGTTTTTAATTGGCTGTTTTATGATTTTGAAATACTCTTGTGATTTTCTTTTTTACTACATTACCTGTAGTTGTTGATGTTGTCTGTCCGTAATTGTGTAATGACTTTGTGCTGCCTATCTTGGCCAGGACGCTCTTGAAAAAGAGATTTCAAATCTCAATGAGCCCTTCCTGGTTAAATAAAAGGTAAAAAAAATTACAACATTTTTAACACTGGCATTTACACGTATACCGAAATAAACGCAGCAGTAGAACACATACACACATACACACACCCCGTTGAGCAGTGCTCCAACCCACACAAACAAATCCCCCATACAAAGCAGGTGAGAGGAGAACTAGTTGTACTGTACTGTGTATATGTTCACCTGTACTTTATGCAGTTCCACAGTATACCATATATACATTACACCAACAGGATCAGGGCCTCTTACACCCAGTCCTGTATATACAGTATGTAGAGGAGGCTGGTGGAGGAGCTATAGGAGGACGGCTCATTGTAATGGCTGGAATGGAATGTATGTAACGGAGTCAAACGCATTGTTTTTTTTAACCCCATTTTCTCCCAAGTTGCTAATTCGCTGCAGCTCCTCAATGGGCTTGGGAGAGGCGAAGGTTGAGACATGCGGCCTTCGAAACATGACCCGCCTAGCTGCCTACTTAACGCACTGCTCGCTTAACCCGGAGGTCATCCGCATCAATGTGTCAGAGGAAACACTGTTCAACTGGCTACCGAAGTCAGCTTTTCTATTTTTATTTATTTAACCTTTAACTAGGCAAGTCAGTTAAGAACAAATTCTTATTTTACAATGATGGCCTACCCTGGCCAAAATGATGGCCTACCCTGGCCTACCCCAGCCCGGATGGCGCCCTATGGGACTCCCGATCACAACCCGTTGTGATACAGCCTGGGATCGAACCAGGGTCTGTAGTGACACCTCTAGCACTGAGATGTAGTGCCTTAGACCGCTGCTCCACTCTGGAGCTTGCACCCAGCCCGCCACAAGGAGTTGCTAAAGCGAGGTGAGCCAGGGAAAACCCCCCCGGCCAAACCCTCTCCTAACCCAGATGGCGCTGTGCTAATTGTGTGCCGCCCTATTGGGCTCCCGGTCACGGATCGAACCCCAGGCTGTAGTGGCGCCTCAGCACTGCGATGCAGTGCCTTAGACCACTGCGCCACTCGGGGCCCCTCATTCCATTCAATTGATTCTTATACCTCCTCCCACCGGCCTCCTCCGGTACACATACACCACACCTCTGAGACTAACTACGAGGCCTGGAAATAAAAAATAAATGAACAGTCATTATGTAAGGCGACTGCAAATGGTAGACAGTCTTACTTTAGAATGAGACACCTTCGAGGTATAGTGTGGTAGCAAATAGGCTATAGGGTAAACAATCTGTAAACGATAGTACTGTTTTACAGGAGTTAAATTGGATGTAAGTAATTTATGTTTAGAAAATGACGATGTCCAAAACTATAGTCACATCTTTTAATATTATTAAAGGCATGTATCTCCTAAAACGTCTCTTTGTGATATTACATACAGTATAGAACGTATCGCAAATGATATAAAACACTAAAGAACCTCACGGACAAGATGTTCTCTCTCGGATAAGATGATCTCTCTCAGATAAGAGGATCTCTGTTCGTCTCCACACTGTGGTTTTGTTTGAGAATAAATGTGATTAAAACTAAAGGAGTCATTCCAGTCATGTGCATAAGACATGTTGGTGGCACCAGGAGATGAGAGAGCCCTGTGGATGGACTGTGTGTGTGTGTGTAACACGACACCCACCACATGACCTGTGGGACTGATCCAAAGATGAGATGACTGAGCCTGTCTGGAAGGCCCCTCTGAGGGTATGAACGGGGAGGAAGACCTGGGGCCTGTCTAAGCTCTAGCTAGACAGACAGAGAGACAGGAAGAGGCAGGAAGAAATCATGTTGCATATGACACAAACTAAGAATCCAAATTTAGTTTGCTGTTGCATCAGTCTGCTGTATTGTAGACACACCACTCACTAAATCAACACTCTTTCGATTCAAGGACAAGTTAATGCAGAGAGCAGAAATAAATCTGATGTAAGTGAAGGGTGCTCATTTTACGAGAACAGAAATGAAGAGAAGTGGATGTTCAGCCAGTCTCTTCCCTTCCTTCCTTCCCCAGAGGTCGAGTGGTGAGAGTTAGTGTAGAGTACCTGCATGGGCTGGGCGATGTTGTGTGTTTTTACTGTTTCACTACAGTCTAACGGTCTATCCTCATCACCACATCCTAGTAAGGGGGCAGGTGGACTGGGTGGGGGGGGGCTCACATGCCTTCCCACAATGTTAAAGGTGCATGAGCCCTGATTTGGCAGGCTAAACTCCTCCTGGGAGAGGGAGGTTCAACTGTGTGTTTCCACCATATAAAGCACAGGGCTACCATGGACAGTGCCTATCTTCATACTCACTTTCAGTATGGGCTCTAACGTACACACTGACGATCCCACCACAACATGTCTGGGAGCTACAGTATATGCTGAGCGTTGGGGTGAAATACAGCCTCAGAGGCATTAGAACCTTTCTGACGTTGATGGAAGTTGTACCTCTTTGTGAGTAAACGACACATCCACGTCTATCAGTCCACAGAATTCTTTCTGAACTCCCTGAAAGACTCATGTGAGGGTTAACACTTCCAAATCCCCCGCAGTCTTACAGTAAACAAACTGAGAGCTCTACTCAAACAGCCATGTTTTAAATACAGCGAAGCCCTACTGGCCCCAGGGAAGAGAGCACAGCGCTGGATCCCAGCCAGACAAATATCAAAAGTTATAATAACCAGGGATCAGCAGAACAGAACCACCCCCTTCTCTCTCTCTCTCAGAACCAAAGCGGTCTTTTAACAGAATGCCAATAAAATAATATAGCAAATCATCACTGGCATTGTAGCCTTTCTGCAGAGTCAATGTTTCTGATTCACAGATTGGTTTTTGAATTAACGACCAGACCACAGTAAAGCAGCGGACTCCTCTATTGTCCGGCCTCACCTGTGATGGGAGATAAAGCGGCTCTCAGGATGGGATGCTGGAGCCTTGATAAAGCGTGAATGGAATAGACAGACTGTACAAGGCCAGATGGGTGTGGGTGTACAGTATGTGTGTGTGTGAGCGAGGGTGTGTGTGCATAGTGCATGCAAAAAGAAAGAGGGTGGGAGGGTGAGTAGGATGGTGAGTGAGCGGGTGGGTGGGTGGGTGGCTGTTCGTGTCACCAGACAGGCAGAGGATGGAACAGAGTCTCAGTCTCAGAGATGCGGCCTCACCCTCCGAATACCTTCTCAACGTTTCACCTCTGAAGGAGGATCAATCTATGGGAAACGTGCCAGAGGTTATGTGTCTATTTAATCAGTACAGCTACATAGGATGTGCATGTGTTCTACAGGAAGCATCAGAGCATACACAACTCCATTAAAGGGATTCTCTGGTACTTTTGTATACTTTTTAGCCAGAAGTTCTGAAAGTAGCGGTCGTGAGCCAAAAATGGTCACTGAAAATTGAGTAATACGTGCAGATATGCGCACCACGTCATTGCTCTCTATCTCTGCTCTGCTGTGGGTGCATTATGTGCATCTTGCAAGCTGTCACTCATTGGCGAGGGGCGGAAGCTCATTGGTTAAACTCAAATTGCAAGGAGGCTGGCCCATTTGGGGGAAAATGTAGTGGAAATGGCGCAGCATAGCTTCCAGAAAAACAGTTGCTTTCAAACTAGGGTTTCCGTGGCTGAAACAGTAAGATTATAGATTATGCATGTATGAACTAGACATTGACACACATCCAGCCCATTAAAAAAGACTTAGTAGTTGCCAAAGTTACGGAGCACGTCTTTATGAACATCGCCCCGTAGCACTCACATCTGTAGCCATGAAATACAGGCTGGTCATGGTTCACATCAACACCATCATCCCAGACACCCTGGACCCACTCCAATTTGAATACTGCCCCAACAAATCCACCGATGACACAATCTTTATAGCACTCCACACTGCCCTCAGTCACCTGAACAAGAGGAACACCTACGTGAGAATGCTGTTCATTGACTACAGCTCAGCGTTCAACAACCAAATACCATACAGGACCCTGAGACTGAACACCTTCCTCTACAACTGGATCCTGGACTTCCTAACGGGCCACCCCCAGGTGGTGAGAGTAGGCAACACATCTGCCACACTGACTCTCAACATGGGGGCCCATCAGGGGTGCGTGCTTGGTCCCCTCCTGTACTCCCTGTTCACCCACGACTGCGTGGCCGCGCACAACTCCAACACCATCATTACGTTTGACACTACTGTGGTAGGCCTGATCACCGATGACAATGCAACAGCCTATAGGGAGGTGGTCAGACACCTGGCAGTGTGGTGCCAGGACAACACCCTCTCCCTTAATGTCAACAAGACAAAGGAACTGATCGTGGACAACAGGAAACAGAGGACCGAGCATGCCCCCATTCACATCGACGGGGCTGTAGTGGAGCGGGTCAAAAGCTTCAAGTTCCTCGGTGTCCACATCATTATGGACCGATTATGGTCCACACACACCAACACAGTTGTGAAGAGGCCACAACAACGCCTTTTCCCTCTCAGGAGGATGAAAAGATTTGGCATGGGCCATCAGATCCTCAAAATGTTATACAGCTGCACCTTTGAGAGCATCTTGACTGGCGGGCATCACTGCTTGGTATTGCAACTGCTTGGCATCCGACTGAAAGGTGCTACAGAGGGTAATGCGTACAGCCCAGTACATCACTGGGGCCGAGCTCCCTGCCTTCCAGGACCTCTATACCAGGCGGTGTCAGAGGAAGGCCCTAAAAATGTTCAAAGACTCTAGCCACCCAAGTCATTGACTGTTCTCTCTGCAAGTGGTACTGATTTACTAGGTCTGGAGCCAACAGGACCCTGAAAAGCTTCGACCCCCAAGCCATAAGACTGTTAAATAGTTAACCAAACAGCTACCCGGACTATCTGCATCGACCCTTTTTTCACTAACGTTTTTGACTCATCACATGCTCTGCTGCTACTGTTTATTATGTGTCACTTTACAGTTATATGTATATATCTACATCAATTTCCACGTACCCCTACACATTGATTGGGTACTGGTACCTCTAAGTTATTGTTACTCATTGTGTATTTATTATTACGTGTTTTATTTTTCTATTATTTCTCTATTTTCTTTCTCTCGCATTGTTGGGAAGGGCATTTCACTGTCAAACTACACCTGTTGTTTGCGAAGCATGCGACGAAATCCATTTTATTTTAAGGGAACTACTCGTAAAATTGGCATTACCTTCATCCTACCACCTGTTTCTACCGCTGATATAATTCCCAGTTCCCACAGTTTCATGGTAGAATGTTTGTTTGGATGGTTAGCCATAGCAGTGATATGGAGTTACTGTCTCTTTAAACTGTAAATCCAGTGTATTATTATGCAATGGTCTGTTGAAGATCATAAAAACACTTTGACCCAGTCCATTTGTCACACTGGTCTGACTGGAGTTAATATTTCTCGAGCCTTTTAGTCTGGATTCCCTTAGTTTGTGTCAGATAAGAAAGCTCTGCGTCCGAGGGAGGGGTTTGGTAGTTTTGTCCTCTGTGTAACTGTGTCCTGAGAGCTATTGCGTACGGTCATCCATATTAATGAACACTAGCTGTCCTGTCCTGCAGTCGTATTCTATCCATGGGGAAGGTGGGAGACATGACTATTGCTCCATTGATGCCCTGTTCCAATAGAGCAATCCAAATGAAAAAAAGAACATGCACCGCTCGATGAGGACAGTGGAGGGAAAACATGTTACTGTGTTTTAGTCATTTACCTGGCTTTTCCAAGTATTTCAATCTCTAAAATCAATTCATTCAATTGATATTAGTATGATGATATGACAGTAGGATAAACATCATATTAATCATGTCGTGTTCAAAGGCTATTTGGAACATGAATTGGCGTTTGGCAAGCGAGTACCCTCTGCAAAGTTAACATAACGCACAACCCTCAAACAAGACTTCTTACACTGCAATTGCACATAGAGGAAAAATGCCGGAGACGTACACAGCTTCCCTTTGCCACCCATGGTGACAGTAAGACAGGATGATTAAATCAAGCACACATCATGTCACGTCACATAGTTACACAACAAAGACCAAATGTTTCACAATGGCACCATCTTGTACATGGATCAGGTCTGTGTTTAATTCCAGTACAGGCTGTCCCAATGCGCCAACCCATCAAGACACAAGCAACTGGCGGGCCCTGACAAAGGCCGCACAACGAGCATGAAAAAGGGAGTTGAAGCCATCTCTGTGTGTTTGAAATGGTTTCCACCATCATGCGGGCGTGTTGACACAGCTGTGCAGAGCGCTGGACACACCAGCTAGGTTTGACTGATGTTCTCAGCTGGGCTCATGTGGTCACCGGAGCTGGGAAACAGGTCCTTGAAGAGAGATAAACTGCCAGAGACATCACATCAGCGGCGTGGCAGATTATACAGCCGAGCTGCGTAGCCCGGGGAAGATTGGCAAGTGCCATGAAACCCGGGTGAGATAAAATAAATCATAAAATTGTACTCGAGACACATGGCCTTATGGGACAGGCGATTAGCAAATCAGATGAAGAGATGAGATAAAATCGCAACATTGAAATATCCCAAAATGTCAGGATTAGAAGAGACAAAAAATGGTCTCTGGAGTTAGAGTTGGAGCCAAGCCATTTTACAAACAGTCTGTCCCATCCACAGATGGAGCGGTGAAGGTCAGAAAGTAACCATTAGTGATCCTGCTTCCTGCCGAGAGCCCATGCAGTCCAACCCCAACTGTGCGTGCAGATTAGATTCAGGCCTGGTTAAATAAAACTGGCATTCCAAACACAATCATCTTAGAAGATGAATTTTTCTGTTTGGGAAATGGCCTAAGTACATTTTGGCAGGCCGCTCGAACACCGTGATCTGCACCGTCCTCCTCGGGAAGGAGGCGGGGGTCGTACAAGGAAAAAAATCTGCAGAGGGCAAATTTCCACTCAGCTAAATCCTGCAGGCAAAAACACAACAAATGAAAAACGTGTCAGTGCCCTCTAAGCAACCAACCAACCAACGCATACTCAAAAGCAGCCCACAATTATGTAACAGTGGCCTTCAGTATACAAACTCTCTCGTTATAGGGCCTTGGCTGGCTGCAACACAAATCAGATCATATGTAGGCAATGAAGTGGCCATAATTATTCTCAATGTTACTGAGCAGCAGCAATGTTTCCAAAGACTGGGACATTGAACAAGAACAGTGACTAATCAACATAACTGGTTGAGGCAGGCTTCTCATTAACGTCTTATAGGTAATGATGTCTGGTACAGCGTGAGCTATATAGTCAGCATTCAGGAATTATTCACTCAACACAATAATCCTGAGTGTGCCTACCCGAACATGTTCATCCTGCAAACGTGGGAAAGAGCACCCTCTACTGAATGTAATTGGAATGATATTACACCAATGTCTCACTTTTTCATATCACGAACTATGCAGGCATTTATGTACTGCAACAAAATACAGAGCGTTTTTATTCATTAGGGGGGGGGGGGGGGCAGCCGTAGTCCAAGACATCTTTATGGTGAGTTTCTGGTCCAAGTGTGGAGTCAGTAGAGTGCCTGCTCACCACAGAACACACACTGCATTGTGACCAACACCACACTCTATAGTCTGAACTGGGAGAGGAACCAGACCAACGATATATATATATATATTTACTTTTTTTTTTTTTACATCTAGAGACACTTGTGTCACGTTGGGGTTATTCTACCAGTCAACAGGTACCGATTTTCTTTCACAGTTTATATCACCATCAGGCCATGAGGGCCAATGTCTTGGGAATTGTGCCCAATCATGGTCAAATTAGGGTGGCAATTTTGCTCGTTTATCATGAAGCTCACATGATAGTCAGCTCATTTTGATTTGGACAGGCCCATGTGACCCCTACTGCTGGCAATATAAATGACCATATCCAGACTGTTGCCCATCAGGACACAAGACGTTGGAGCACAATAAGAGTTCCTTGGGGGGGGGGGGGGGGATCTAATATACACCACATGTATTTACCTCAAAACTTCATTGTCTGTTTAGTGCAGGATATCTTTAGAGGAAATAATTCAAACCCCGGGACATTTCTTGAATGGTTTGAATTTGGCAGATAAAAAAATACAAATAAATGTTTGATGTCCTAATAAGCGCAACAACATGTGAGCAAACAGTAAAAACAGCCAGGACACGAACATTGAAAAGTAAATCGGAAACAGTCGTTCAGTTTATCACAACATAATAATATGTGGAAACGTACAGTACGAACAAAGTGCTCCATCTTCCCAAACGTTCAGTTATCGCTGCTACTACACTGCAACATTCCATTCATTTTTTTTACAGAGGGGTTAAGTGTGTGTCATTGAGGAGGAAAATCGCTTTCTACAGCTGAAACGTGGCAGTTGTCTGGGACATGGCGTTGTAGACGAACGTGTTGTTGAAGGGAACAAACTGACGAGTGATGAGTTTGATGGCCTCTTGTGCAGCAGATCCTAAGGAAACGCATTGAAAGCATATTGAAGACGGTACATTTGCACCAACTCCCAAGAAAACAAAAATGTTTACCCATAACAGAATAGCATGAGGATCCTAGACCATAATAGGATCCAAGTCCTGTAGAACTCACCTCCCAAAAAAGATGCCACTGTGTGTGGCTCAGCAGCACCGTAGCGACAGCTGTCGAAGAGCAAAGTGAAATGACATGTAGATTATTAAATCATGTTCCTCTCCTTGATTGATAACCTCTTAATAGCCATTTTACGGTTCATGGAAATACTGCGGCAAAATTACAACTATGAAACACAAAAAAAACTGTAGTGAGGTTTTGCAGTGGGCTGTATGTCTCATGAATTGTTAAAACGACCATCGTCTCTGCACAGAACAGCTGACTGGACACTACGCACAAAACGTACAACTCGTGGATGTAGTCATCCTTCACACTGACGTTGAGGCCGTACTCCTGCAGAAGGCTGTTCACACACAGCTTCAACTTGCTAATGTCTTCTTCTACTTGGTAATTGTAGACACCTTCAACAAAAAAAGAGGAAAAAAAACATATCACCTGTCTGGAGATGGGCAGGTTAACATGGCAGAACACCGTTTCGTTCTGCTGTGGTGTGACAATACAGTTGTGTTGAGGGGGCAGAGCTACGCCAGCCGAGCCGTACCTGGGTAGCGGGAGTGCTGCTGATAGAAACGGTCCACAGAGCGCAACATAAGGTACAACACCATCTCCCCATCTGCACCGTCCATGGAGCAGGCTGAGGAGAGAGAAAGCAGCATCTTAGTACACACTACCAACACACATTATTATTAAAGGGACGCAAAAGCGAAACAAAAAGGCCAAATCAAGGAGGGAGTCTGCACGGTGTTGGACTTACTGATCGCATCTTTATTGACCGTCTCCACGCTGTATTCTTCAGCCAGAGACCTGCAGCGCACCACCCTCAGGAAGGCAGCGTTCTTGCCTGCAGACCGAACCACACAGCACAGGCACGAGGGCTCAATCTACTGCAGTGTTCACTTTCATCATGGGTTCATCAAAATACAGCCACACTATTGTATGGCAAACATGACGCTTTGAGTTATTGTTCAATTAAGAGTATTCAATTTACATTCCTGCCATATTATACGTCCTCTTCACGTTATACATGATTGTTTGTGTGCTCGTCAGAATACTCACAGAATAGTTTGATGTCCTGCTCAGATATGCTCTCTGAGGGCTTTGGCAAGAGAAAAAAAGACGAAGAAATCAACCCCCATTTAGCTAGATAATATCAGAAATCAAACCTTATCTATCAAAAAGGTAATAAAATGTTGATACTAATGCAGCACTACTGCTACATAAGTACTACTGCAGGAGTTACACTATGCGTTTTTGACATTGCATGAGATTAAATATCCCAGAGACTGCAGAATAAGGTCCACATACCTTTCCAACAGACTGCAGGAGAGACTCTACATGCTTAGACACGACAGAAGCATCTTGCATTGCCTTCTCTCTATAACTGAAAACATATACCTGCATTAATGCCTAGGTCAGAACTATGATGATTATGCCAGCAAAAAGAATACCTCATGGAAATAAGGTTAAACCCCAGTCAATCGTAAACAGTGGGAATCGCAGCATCATATGGTTAGGCACATACAATTTTACCATTTAGCTATGGACATTTGTTTATTATGCAATGACTGTCCTCTCCACGATATGCCCCAACTCAAAAGCATTGACCTGTGCTTGCTATTAACCCAAAGCAAATCATTGACTTTTTTAAATGAAAAATCGGTGGCTGGCTACTTGCTAAATACATGAATAATATAATCATCACTCCCTACACATTCTGGAGGTTGATGAACTTCTCGGAGTCGGCAATCATGTCTGGAATGGAGCCACGTACAGGTAGGTTTCCGCCGCCGTCGTTCTGCACAAACTCCCTCACTGCTCGCGTCATCACCCAGAAGGCTGGAGTCTGCATATAGCAGAGAAAGACAGAACAACAGTCAGCCACGTATTAAACATACAAATAAATCCTTCACAGGATGCTTCAATCATGGCCTGAGTAGACGTGTCATGTTTTGAGTAACCTGTGATGTAATGTCATTGCATTGCTCTCCATTGAAGAGGTCGTCAACACCGCTCGAAATCTACAGAGATGTGAGAGGAGTTAGAAAAGTTGACAGAGTAGCAACTTCCAGTGGTCTCATGCAACCAGCAGCACGGATTAACATAATACGGCTTGAAAGGAGTGTGTGTGTGTGTGTGGGGGGGGGGGGGTATGAGAAGAGCCACCTTGGTTGGGTTAAGGGCTGTATTGACATTCTTGATGGCCTCCTCAAAGTTCTCCTCAACCTCGGGAGTTCCCTTCTCATTCTTCAGGATTCCTAAAGAAACCAAGTATCATGAGAACACAAACCATTTACAGAGGCATAATCTGGATAAGATAGTGTCTGTAGACAACTAAAATGAGGTGAAAATGTAAATTACAAATTAAGTCAAGAAAAATCTATGTCAAGTGAAATACCTTGCCGAATAAGCTGTTTAAAGGCCTCCTTCTCTTTGTAGTTCTTCGGTAACTGAAAATTGTGCTAGAAAGAAAATGATGTATTCTTTGTCAGCGCTCTTGTACATCATAGGGTGCTGTAGAATGTGCCTTTGATTGTTGGTCACAGAAGTATTACCTCACTGAACCACTTTTCTAGGTATTTGGCAACAATGATGATCCATGGTGTATGACCGTGATCCTGCAGAACACAAGAGCATAAGAAAATACATGAACCAGGGAAGACCAAATTGCAACAGTGGCCTAAAGAAAACGGCCAACAAACATGGACGACAGCCCAAACACACCTTCTTCCCCATTCCCTCCAAGTCGTAGGACTGGATGTGGCTCTTGAGTTCTGCAAAAGGTTGGTCAAGCCTCAGGTCTTCCAAGGCATTGTCTGGATGAGACTCAATCACTAGAGGGAGTGATTGCAAACAACTTGTTTGAGTGTTTGAGATTAACTGCAAGAGAACACAGTGCTTGTCACCATTACTACAGATTCAGCAATACACGCATGACTCACAAGGTGTACTATACCTGTGTGTTCCTTCACTACTAGCCTCATGTAACCGACGAGGCCATACGTTCTACACACCAGGAAAGGTACGTTTGCATTCCACAACACCGACCCCAGTCTCAAACAAGTGCTGTGAAAATAAAATTTAAAAAATAATTTACATGACAAGAGAATGTTTTCATACTTGATGTTACTTTGTAAGACTATCATAAATATCAAATAAAAATCTTTATATTGAAATGTATGTTTAGAGATAAATGTGTAGGAATATGAGGATGAATCACACCTTTCTGGCAGCTGGACACCAATCACCAGGGTAAACCTGTGGAAGAACTCTGGGTCGTTGTCCAAGAGCTTGTCTGGGCTCTATAATGGAAAATGAAAGACCAGATCACAATAAGACAAACAAACAAGACTTGTATCTGCTATAAGTGCCCTGCTTGTTATAGAAAACTCAGCAATCAATACAATCAACGTGCACTTTGTGGACAGTGAGACATCAACAGCTACTGAACTGGTGCAGCGTTACAGTAAAGTCACACCTGGATTGGAATTAACACAGATCTAACTCAATACCCTGAGGATCCTGAAGTCAAATCTAGGCTTTTGTTTTTCTGACAATAAGACAAAATCTGTGCCAGCGAAAGCCCTCTTCATGGAGAACTGCTGAACTGCTCATAATTGAAAACAAACCTCCTCCACAAAGTTGCCAGATACATCAGTGTTCAGCTCCTGTAGCAGCTCTGTGGCAGCCTGGGCTCGATTCTGGAAAACCACATCATCTCAGATGACTTATGACGACATTATGCATGCAGGTAGAGCTGAGATATTGATAGAGTAGAATATCATTAGGTTATAATCGCTTACCCTTCCTATGCTGTTGTTGTTAAGAAAAAAGCTGAGTAGAAAAGAAACGTTAATTGAAGGTAAAGACAGTATATTGCAGAAAACATTTTAAGATCAAAAGCGCATCAATGAGGTGATAACACTAAGCCTATCACTTTCTTACTTATTCCCGACGTCTTCCCCGGAGACTTTGTGTCCATCGACAATAGTGAATGCTCCAATGCCTGATGAAGAGAGCAACTAGCTTAGGTAGGCTAGCCTATCATGGATGGCGCATTCCCTTAGAGCAGTGTTTTCCACTCCTGGTCATCGGTATTTTCTAGAATCAAATATTGAAATATTTACCTGGAAGCACAAGGTTCTTGAGTATTTCAGTCCCGGATGCAGTGGAATTGATCAGGCATACGTGTGCATTTTCAAGTTCTTCTTGGCCATGGTCTCCCCACAATCTGAAATGGATAACAGGCCATCATGTCAACGACCATGTTGTCAATCTCCAATGCCTTGTTATTTAGCTGTTATCTCATCTGGTATGGTAAATAGATGAGAACAAGGAAACTGGCTGGCTGGTGTTGTTGATAGTAAATGACGAGGCTAGAAGCTAACTAGCAGATAGCTACTAGCTGACTGTAATAGTACAGCTAGCTAGCTAGTATATCAGTGAAGACTAGCTACAGTTGCTAGCTATTATAATTGTAAAGCATGATAGTTCGGTAGCTGGCCGAGTTAACGTTAGCCCAAGAGAATAGACTATCAAGCATAAAGAGTTAACGTTACTGGGCTTGCTACATTAGCTAGCTGCAGTTTGTCAGCGGGTATATATCTAACTCGTGCAACGATATACGTTTAACAAATAATTGTACAATTTTCACATTATTTCTATCCTTACATACCTCAATTGTCTATCGTATTTCTGCTCTTTAGCAGATTTAGTCGCTGCCATGGTCCGCTTGGAGAGAATCCCACCAGTTAATTTGATAGCTCTATTCGCTGATTCGATAGAGAGACACGTGGGTGAACGCAGTTGTAAATTCAAAGGTGCACTTTCGATTTAACTACAGTTGACCACCAGATGGAGTAATAGAGAGTATTCAATCGATTCAAACCTGCGCAAAATGTTATTAATTATTTCTGCCACAGTTGTCACCACCCATTCAAACTAATCAAGGAATTAGATTTACAACACTTTTATAATATGGGTGCTGCACGGTGCCATAGTTTTTTGGCTGGTTTGGGAAAAACAATTATACCTTGACTTTGTTAATACATTTTGAATGACACGTTATAATAATATGTTTTCTTTTAGATGCAACTTTTTAAAATCTTGGTTATATAATCATTATTATAAACTGGGTGGTTCGAGCCCTGAATGTTGATTAGCTGACAGTTGTGGTATATCAGACATACCACGGGTATGACGATACATTTATTTCAATGCTCTAATTACGTTGGTTACCAGTTTAAAATAGCGATAAAGAACCTCAGGAGTTTGAGGTATATTGCCAATATACCACGGCTAAGGGCTGTGCATTCCGCATTGTGTCGTGCGTAAAAAAAACAGCCAGGTATATTGGTCATATACCACACCCCCTCGCGCCTTATTGCTTACATATTAGGTATGCGTTTAAACTGGACATACAAAACAACACTTTACCCATTGAAATATGTGCCATGCATTATCATTAAAACATGTGAAACATGTTACTTCGTTAGTCCAGAGGAAAGTGTATCTTAATTGGCTACTGTACTAGGTCTAATTATCATAAATAAGGGGGTCTTTCTTTGGATGTTTTGAAGTACAGTAACATAAATCAAGAAGTGGAATTTAAAAGAGGGCGTGGCAAGGAAGGATCATTACGATTTCCATTCGTCGCCACCTGATCATCCTTCCCAACCTCAACTCCCAGACTTCATTAATTAACATTGCTCACACGCCAGCACTTGTTCTTCGTCACGCCATTTATCCCATCAGTTCGTGCAGTCTGGACTGTGAGGCCGAGTTAGTCAGCATATCGATAAGGTGAATCTAAGCGGAATCATCGAAATGACAGGGCGTCACTGGGGATACGGAGAGGAGGACGGTAAGTAAACCTACCAACCTGGGAGAGCATCACTATGCACGCTACTGTAGAACACACCGCATCTCAGCGTTGACCTTGTTTGGGGAGGCTCGTGCGCTGCAAGTGACATGCATTCGAGCATTTTTCTCTGCAAGACTGAATGCATATTTGATTAAATACTTTTCTGATGGCAATAGGCTATAATCACATTCATGTTTTGAACTATGTCGCCTCTGACATTATTATTATGAAGCGACAGGTGACAGATTGGCTGATTTAAAAAATAAAAAAAGTTTTTGTAAAATGGTGAATGACTGGATCTCCTTTCTTACATTACATGTTGTCATGTCCAGCTCTGACCATCTTTGTTTCTAAGGTCCAGATGCATGGCACAAAAACTATCCCATCGCCCATGGCAATCGCCAGTCTCCCATAGACATAGTTCCCGAGGACACTGTATACGATGCCAGCCTGCCTCCCATATTCGTCTCCTACGACCACTGCAACTCAATCAACATCTGCAACAACGGCCACTCTGTGACAGTGGAGTTTGATGACACCGATGACAAAACAGGTAACGGAAGATATCGCTATAGATCATATAGAATGCAAAGAGAAATACAAGAAGTGGTGGAAAAAGTACCCAATTGTCATACTTGAGTAAAAGTAAAGATACCTTTTTATAATAGAAAATGACTCAAGTAAAGGTCACCTAGTAAAGGTCTACTTGAGTAAAAGGCTAAAAGTATTTGGTTTAAAATATACTTAAGTATCAAAAGTAAAAGTATGAATCATTTCAAATTCTTATATTAAGCCAAACTACAACACTCAAACATAACTTACAAATGAAGCATGTGTGTTTAGTGAGTCTGCCAGATCAGAGGCAGTAGGGCTGACCAGGGATGTACTGTTGATAAGTGTGTAACTTGGATCATGTTCCTGTCCTGCTAAGCATTCAAAATGTAACCAGTACTTTTGGGTGTCAACTAAAATGTACGGAGTAAAAAGTACTATATTTTCTTAAGGAATGTAATGAAGTAAAAGTAGTCAAAAATATAAATAGTAAAGTACAAACTACATAAGTAGTACTTTAAAGTACTTTACACCACTGAATACAAGCAATATTGAGATCTAGTATTGTTTCAGATTCGATCATCAACCCTTCAACTTTGACTGAGTGTGAAAGTCAGCCAGCCCAGGCATTTTTTTTTTATCACTGATGTATCTCATTGTGACGGGTGGGTGGTTGTTTCTGGACACCTCCATCACTCATGACTATGACATTAGCCAACACAACCACTGTATTGGTAAGGGGACACCATTATGTTACGGGTACTGTGTAGTAGTACTATCATGCTACAACCACCACCCTTGCATGCACATGTGACACTTATTTAGTGGATGCAATTCTACCTACGTGCAGTATGCAGATGAATCGTTTATTACAATGTCTAGCTTACACTTTGCATGGTCTTAGTCACTGTTGTTTATGCTTCAAAGTTCACTGACAGCAGATTCTCCACCATCGTCCATTCTGAGCAGTGTAGTAGATTGTGGAAGCCTAATGCCCTAAATGACACAGCATTTTAGTTTTATTGCCAGGAAACTTCAAATGTTCAATATTATCCATTGAAAATATGTTTTGGATCTGCAGACTTCATCACAACCGCCATCAAAATGTGGTTGATGGATAGACCACTTAAATGTGTATATCATTAAGGCCCCTCCTACTGGAGTGTATGATTCAGTGAGATGTGTTTTTGTGGATATAGTGAAGCCAGTATTTAACTGTAGGAGTGTCTTTCTGCCAGACCAGACATCTGACCACATCAGGTAATCTTTATAGTTGCGTCATATCTGTTTTTAAACTGACAGTCCAAGTAAACAAAGTCATTGACAAATAAAACATGAGGAGAGCTGCTTTGCTTCTGTGGCATCAAAAGGTCATTGGAACCAAGGGTCTGGATAGAATGAAAACCAAGTAAGTTGGGGCTTGTATTTTGAAAAGTGGTAACTGAACGCCTACAACAAAAAGGTGTTCTAACTCTTATCTCGTACCCCTGCACATCGACTTGGTACTGGTACCCTGTGTATATAGCCAAGTTATTGTAAACTCATTGTGTATTTTTTTTCCTTATTCTTTTTCATGTTTTTCCTCTCTCTACATTGTTAGGAAAGGCCTGTAAGTAAGCATTTTGCTGTTAGTCTACACCAGTTGTTTACAAAGCATGTGACAAATACATTTAAAAAAGGCCCTCCACAAAAGGAAAATACAAGCCACGACTGATTTTTCTCAGTTTTAACAAAGTGTGGCTTGTTTGGCTAAGGTGTAGATCACTATGAAAACAAATTCACAGAAACCAAACAAAGAAGTTCCACTCTGCATGACATGGTCTTATGATCGATAGACTTCCCTATACTTTCACCATCGGGCTGGTTGGAAGTTCCATCACCTATGCATGCCCATTTGTCCTGTTTCCCTTTTGTGGTTGTGTGATTTATGGTGTGTGTACCTTTTTTGTACATGCCTAGTGTATCAGTAACTCAGGAAACGTAGGAACATGCTCTAAAGCACACATTACCCAGGTGCCATTCTTATCCACCCAACCGTTTCATGCGGATGAATTATTAGACGCATTAATAAAGCCACGACCGGGCTAATGGAAACTGAAATGCAGGATCAATTTGATAAATGTCAACAGACAATTTGTCCGTTCGACATGGTGTGATCATTTTTTGGAAGTAAAATGTATTATGCGAGAAATGGCAGAAACGTCTTTGTGCAAATATTGATCTAATAACCATCCAATCGAAGCAAACGTGGAGTCACGTGTGGTCCTCCCACAATGACTCTGGAAAGCATGCAGTTTGTTAGGCTACTGATGAAATAAGTTACGATGATCTTCACAGGGTGGTGAAGTGCACAGTGATGCGCTTGATTAGGGTTGCAAAGCTACCAAAGTTTACCGAAGTTACCGGAATCTTCAGTATTTTATAAATTTTTTATTTAACCTTTGTTTAACTAAGCAAGTCACTTAAGAACAAATTCTTATTTACAATGACTACCTACCAAAAGGCCTCCGACGGGGGCTGGAATTAAAAACAAAAATATAGGGAAAGGGCGAACACTACATAAAAAGAGAGACCTAAGACAACAACATGGCAGCAACACATGACAACGCAGCTTGGTGGCAACACATGGCAACACAACATGGCAGTAGCACAACATGGTAGCAGCACAAAACATTGTACAAACATTATTGGGCACAGAAAACAGCACAAAAGGCAAGAATACCATTTTTGTAAATAACAGAAAATATAGGCCAATCTATTGTATTTTTGGATATTTTTAATTACTATTATATGCCTCCATATTGTCCATGCATTTCTAGTAGATATACATATGGTTCAAGAGAAGAAAAAAAAAATCTAATCAT
Organism: Oncorhynchus kisutch; assembly: GCF_002021735.2. Lineage (NCBI taxonomy): Eukaryota > Metazoa > Chordata > Actinopteri > Salmoniformes > Salmonidae > Oncorhynchus > Oncorhynchus kisutch. Next base: position 57,410,195 of record NC_034181.2, on the reverse strand, counting down.
GCAATGCCATTATTTTTTATGTACTCTGCAAGTGCAACAATTGACTTTCTTTTACAACTGCCACCAGTTTGACAAGAATTACATTGACAAGAAATACACACTGACATAGCAAAATAAATGAGTGATTTAAAAATTTTTTTTATAAAGGATATTTCCTGCTGAAACCCTCCTATTTAACACCAATGGTATTCACAAAGTTGATGGTTTATATTTAGGATGTTTTATTGCTCTGTAATTGTACGTTTAATTTGAACATCTTAATTATATCACATGTAAAATATATGAAAAGGCCACACAGAAAGCCAGAGATAATTAGATACCTCAAAAAAAATCAGAAGTACCTAAAATGTCTTGAGATAGATTACATCAAATCGTTGCAAGATACACGTTCTGGTAGTTTAATGGTAATATTACTTGCCTTTGCAACACTACGCTGGATGCTCCTTTCCAATAAATATCGAGGGTCTTATTTTGGTGACATGATGGTTGACGTTTGGCTGCCCTTGGACAAATAAAAATAATCTTGCTCTTATCCATAATAATCTCATGTAGGTAGACTGCCAGAACTGTGTCTGCCAGCTGTTGGCTAGAGCACACGTGACAAGACCAGAGTGGGCACATTTACTATATAATGCAACAGTTTTTGTGACAACCATCAGTAGAGTTGAAAATGCGATGGAAACCCATTTAACTTGTTTTTATTTTATTAGGTACATGTGAATTTCACTCTAAAAGTTATTTTAATGTGCACCATGTCATCATGCACACAATACATTTGTTTGATGGAAACCCATCTCTGGTTTGAAAATGATTTCAGAATATTAGCATAAAAAAAATCTGTCACCAATTAGATGGAAGGAAACCTAGTTTTGTGACGTTCCGATCTCCTGCATTCTCTTCATCTGCCATCACAAAGATCTCGCTGTGTGTATATGGGTACACTGTGTGTATATGGGTACACTGTGTGTATATGGGTACACTGTGTGCACCTGTGTGTGCTTTGCATGGCTTGGCTCCATTGGTATCAGACAGAATTAGTCACTTACTGCCCTGTCCTACACTGTCACTAACTGAGCCCAGCCCAGACAATGTCTATCCTGGGGCCCTTATCCCCAGCACCACCCCAATTAGACACAGTTATTAGTTACAGGACAAATCCTAGGCATATCAGGACGCATGCTCACAATACACTCTCATTTGTTTTATGTCAGGGAAAGTAAGGCCTTCATGAGGACATAGCTGTTGTAATAAATTACCGGTTTAGCCAAATTAGGAGGAGTAGTAAACCGTGTGGTTGCGGGGGAAGGTGTCTTTTGTGTCTGTCAGAGTGTCATTGATCTGTATCCGCTTAGCGAGAGTGATTTAGTGAGCAGTGGCAGGTGTAGCCAGGTTGAGTTGCTCTTCCAGGCCTGATATGTGGTGTTTCCTGCCTGCCTGTCTAGTGTGTTGTGCCAGGCATAGGTGCATAGAGGCATGGCAGTGGCTGGCTGGCTGACTCTCGTCCTCTGCCCTGACAGTAATCAGGGCAGGCCCCCTTGACAACGCCTACCGGCTGAAACAGTTCCACTTCCACTGGGGCGGGAAGGGCAGCCAAGGCTCCGAGCACACCGTCCAAGGGAAGACCTACGCTTCAGAGGTGAGCGTTTTCCCCCTCCTAATCACCCAGACGGAGACTAGGTAACCACATCTTCCCCGACATGCAGTGCATTCGGAAAGTATTCAGACCCCTTGACTTTCTCCACATTTTGTTACGTTGCAGCCATATTCTAAAATAGATGTAAAAAAAAGAATAATAATGTTTTTACCCTCATCAATCTACACATAATTTCCCATAGCAAAAACATGTCTTGACATGAAAAAAAGGAAATATCAAATTAGGTAAATATTCAGACCCGTTACTCAGTACTTTGTTGAAACACCTTTGGCAGCGATTACAGCCTCGAGCTTGGCACACCTGTATATGCTGAGTTTCTCCCATTCTTCTCTGCAGATCCTCTCAAGCGCTGTCAGGTTGGATGAGGAGTGTTGCTGCACAGCTATTTTCAGGTCTCCCCAGAGATGCTTGATCGGGTTCAAGTCCAGCTCTGGTTGGGCCACTCAAGGACATTCAGAGACTTGTCCTGAAGCCACTCCTGCGTTGTCTTGGCTGTGTGTTTAGGGTCGTTGTCCTGTTGGAAAGTTAACCTTCGCCCCAGTCTGAGGTCCTGAGTGCTCTGGAGCAGGTTTTCATCAAGGATCCTTTTGTACTTTGCCCCATTCATCTTTCCCTCGATTCTTACTAGCCTCCCAGTCCCTGCTGCTGAAAAACATCCCCACGGCATGATGCTTCACCGTAGGGATTGGTGCCAGGTTTCCTCCAGACGTGACGCTTGGCATGGCGTAAGAGTCCTTCAGGTGACTTCAAGCGGGCTGTCATGTGCCTTTTACTGAGGAGTGGCTTCCATCTGGCTGCAGAGATGGTTGTCCTTCTGGAAGGTTCTCACATCTCCACAGAGGAACTCTGGAGGATCTGTTAGAGTAACCATCAAGTTCTTGGTTACCTCCCTGACCATGGCCCTTCTCCCCCGATTGCTCAGTTAGGCCGGGTGGCCAGCTCTAGGAAGAGTCTTGGTGTTTCCAAACTTCTTCCATTTCAGAATTGTGGGAACCTGGGGACCTTCAATGCTGCAGACATTTTTTTTTTGTACCCTTCCCCAGATCTGTGCCTCCGACACAATCCTGTCTCGGAGCTCTACGGACAATTCCTTCAACCTCATGATTTGGTTTTTGCTCTGATATACACTGTCAACTGTGGGACCTTATATAGACAGGTGTGTGCCTTTCTAAGTAATCTCCAATCAATTGAATTTACCACCAGTGTACTCAAATGAAGTTGTAGAAACATCTCAAGGATGATCAATGGAAACAGGGAGCACCTCAAGTCTCCTAGCAAAGGGTCTGAATGCTTACAGTACCAGTCAAAAGTTTGGACACACCTACTCATTCAAGGGTTTTTCTTTATTTTTTACTATTTTCTACATTGTAGAATAATAGTAAAACATAACTATGAAATAACACATATGGAAACATGTAGTAACCAAAAAGGTGTTAAACAAATCAAAATATATTTTTGATTCTTCAAAGTAGCCAGTGAGACTTAGAGTAGGTGAACGGATTATCTCTGCATTTGTGGTTCCCACCGTGAAGCATGGAGGTGTGGAGGTGCTTTGCTGGTGACACTGTCAGTGATTTATTTAGAATTCAAGGCACACTTAACCAGCATGGCTACCACAGCATTCTGCAGCAATACGCCATCCCATCTGGTTTGCACTTAGTCCCACTATCATTTGTTTTTCAACAGAACAATGACCCAACACACCTCCAGGCTGTGTAAGGGCTATTTGACCAAGAAGGAGAATGATGGAGTGATGCAGCAGATTTTTTATTTTTTTTCACCTAGGCAAGTCTGTTAAGAACAAATTCTTATTTTCAATGACGGCCTAGGAACAGTGGGTTTACTGCCTGTTCAGGGGCAGAACGACAGATTTGTACCTTGTCAGCTCGGGGATTCGAACTTGCAACCTTTCGGTTACTAGTCCAACGCTCTAACCACTAGGCTACCCTGCTGCCCCAGGCCAGATGACCTGGCCTTCACAATTACCGACCTCAACTCATTTGAGATGGTTTGGGATGAGTTGGACTGCAGAGTGAAGGAAAAGCAGCCAACAAGTGCTCAGCATATGTGGGAACTCCTTCAAGACTGTTGGAAAATCATTCCAGGTGAAGGTGGTTGAGAGAATGCAAAGCTGTCATCAAGGATGGCAATCTCAAATATAAAATATATTTTGATTTAACACGTTTGGTTACTACATGATTCCATGTGTTATTTCATAGTTTTGATGTCTTCACTATTATTCTACACTGTTCAAAAAAATAAAGGGAACACTTAAACAACACAATGTAACTCCAAGTCAATCACACTTCTGTGAAATCAAACTGTCCACTTAGGAAGCAACACTGATTGACAATAAATTTCACATGCTGTTGTGCAAATGGAATAGACAACAGGTGGAAATTATAGGCAATTAGCAAGACATCCCCAATAAAGGAGTGGTCCTGCAGGTGGTGACCACAGACCACTTCTCAGTTCCTATGCTTCCTGGCTGATGTTTTGGTCACTTTTGAATGCTGGCGGTGCTTTCACTCTAGTGGTAGCATGAGACGGAGTCTACAACCCACACAAGTGGCTCAGGTAATGCAGCTCATCCAGGATGGCACATCAATGCGAGCTGTGGCAAGAAGGTTTGATGTGTCTGTCAGCGTAGTGTCCAGAGCATGGAGGCGCTACCAGGACACAGGCCAGTACATCAGGAGACGTGGAGGAGGCTGTAGGAGGGCAACAACCCAGCAGCAGGACCGCTACCTCCGCCTTTGTGCAAGAGGAGCACTGCCAGAGCCCTGCATAATGACCTCCAGCAGGCCACAAATGTGCATGTGTCTGCTCAAACGGTCAGAAACAGACTCCATGAGGGTGGTATGAGGGCCTGACGTCAACAGGTGGGGGTTGTGCTTACAGCCCAACCCCGTGCAGGACGTTTGGCATTTGCCAGAGAACACCAAGATTGGCAAATTCGCCACTGGCGCCCTGTGCTCTTCACAGATGAAAGCAGGTTCACACTGAGCACATGTGACAGACGTAACAGAGTCTGGAGACGCCGTGGAGAACGTGCTACTGCCTGCAACATCCTCCAGCATGACCGGTTTGGCGTTGGGTCAGTCATGGTGTGGGGTGGCATTTCTTTGGGGGGCCGCACAGCCCTCCATGTGCTCGCCAGAGGTAGCCTGACTGCAATTAGGTACCGAGATGAGATCCTCAGACCCCTTGTGAGACCATATGCTGGTGCGGTTGGCCCTGGGTTCCTCCTAATGCAAGACAATGCTAGACCTCATGTGGCTGGAGTGTGTCAGCAGTTCCTGCAAGAAGAAGGCATTGATGCTATGGACTGGCCCGCACGTTCCCCAGACCTGAATCCAATTGAGCACATCTGGGACATCATGTCTCGCTCCATCCACCAACGCCACGTTGCACCACAGACCGTCCGCCACCTCATCAGGAGCATGCCCAGGCATTGTAGGGAGGTTATACAGGCACGTGGAGGCCACACACACTACTGAGCCTCATTTTGACTTGTTTTAAGTACATTACATCAAAGTTGGATCAGCCTGTAATGTGGTTTTCCACTTTAATTTTGAGTGGGACTCCAAATCCAGACCGCCATGCGTTGATAAATTTGATTTCCATTGATCATTTTTGTGTGATTTTGTTGTCAGCACATTCAACTATGTAAAGAAAAAAGTATTTAATAAGAATATTTCATTCATTCTTTATTCTTTACTTTATTTTTTTGAGCAGTGTAGTATAAATAAAGAAAAACCCTTGCATGAGTAGGTGTCAAAGCTTTTGACTGGTACTGAATGTAAATAAGGTAAACTCCAAATGCAAATAACTTCACAGATCTTCATTGTGAAGGGTTTTAACACTGTTTCCCATGCTTGTTCTTTGAACCATAAACAATTCATGAACATGCACTTGTGGAACGGTCGTTAAGACACTAACAGCTTACAGATGGTAGGCAATTAAGGTCACAGTTATGAAAACATAGGACACTAAAGAGGCCTTTCTACTGACTCTGAAAAATACCAAAAGAAAGATGATCACACCTGCGGGTCAGGCACAGGATGGCAACAACAACTGCCCGAGTTACACTAGGAATGCACAGTCCCTCCATTAGTGCTCAGACTGTCCGCAATAGGCTGAGAGAGGCTGGACTGAGGTCTTGTAGGCCTGTTGTAAGGCAGGTCCTCTCCAGACATCACTGGCAACAACGTCGCCTTTGGGCACAAACCCACCATCGCTGGACCAGACAGGACTGGCAAAAAGTGCTCTTCACTGACCAGTCACGGTTTTGTCTCACCAGGGGTGATGATTGGATTCGTGTTTATCGTCGACGGAATGAGCGTTACACAGAGGCCTGTACTCTGGAGCGGGATCAATTTGGAGGTGGAGGGTCCGTCATGGTCTGCGGCGGTGTGTCATAGCATCATCGGACTGCGCTTGTTGTTATTGCAAGCAATCTCAACGCTGTGCATTACAGGGAAGACATCCTCCTCATGTGGTACCCTTCCTGGAGGCTCATCCTGACATGACCCTCCAGCATGACAATGCCACCATCCATACTGCTCGTTCTGTGCGTGATTTCATGCAAGACAGGAATGTCAGTGTTCTGCCATGGCCAGTGAAGAGCCCGGATCTCAATCCCATTGAGCACGTTTGTGACCTGTTGGATCAGAGGGTGTGGGCTAGGGCCATTCCCCTCCAGAAATGTCCGGGAACTTGCAGATGCGTTGGTGGAAGAGTGGGGTAAACATCTCACAGCAAGAACTGGCAAATCTGGTGCAGTCCATGAGGAGGAGATGCACTGCAGTACTTAATGCAGCTGGTGGCCACACCAGACACTGACTGTTACTTTTAATTTGGACCCCCCCCCCCTTTGTTCAGGGACACATTATTCAATTTCTGTTTGTCACATGTCTGTGGAACTTGTTCAGTTTATGTCTCAGTTGTAGAATCTTATGTTCATACAAATATTTACACATGTTAAGTTTGCTGAAAATAAATGCGGTTGACAGTGAGTTTTTATTTCTGTTTTTAATTTGCAAAAATGTGCTTTATCGTTATGGGGTATTGTATGTAGATTGATGAGGGGGGGGGAATAATTTAATAGATTTTTAGAATAGGGCTGTAACATAACAAAATGTGGAAAAAGTCGAGGTCTGAATAATTTCCAACTGCACTGTACATCTGCATCTATATTTGCCAAGAAGTAGTTTTCCCTTCTCTGGTTCGGTTGACCTCTGTACTAGGCAACTGGTTTGTTTAGTACCTGAGACAAAGCTGTGTTTCCCTTGAATGTGGGTGCTTGGCACAGGCTTGTCTCTAACCCTGCTGCCCCTCCTCCCTGTTTCCTCCTGCAGCTTCATCTGGTGCACTGGAACGCAGACAAGTACAAGACATTTGGGGAGGCAGCGGCAGCCCCCGATGGCCTGGCTGTCCTTGGCATCTTTTTAGAGGTGAGAGGATCTCCCCCGGGGTACCCCGCTTACCACCTCCCCCGCATCAGCCAGCAGCTGTTTATCTGCCAGCCAGTAAATTGCTTTGGAATTGAATCTCTTTCTGCTTCACCAAGTTAGGGGATTAGACTGAAGATCAGCAATCACTGAAGGAACAATGTAAAAACAGGTTATGATTTTGGTCTGAACAGAGTGGACGAAAACATTTTACCTGTGTTTGTGTTGAAAATTGTTCAGTCATACCAGTACCATGTGGAACATATGTGGCACACTTTTATAGACAATGTATTGACATAATGCAAAGTATAAAATGTATGCGTTTATGAAATATCTTATTGATAACAACATTGACGTACACACAGACCGTTCAAAACATTAGGAACGCCTGCTCTTTCCATGAGACTGACCAGGTGAAAGACATTGTCACTTGTTAAATCCACTTAAATCAGTGTAGATGAAGGGGAGGAGACAGGTTAAATAGGTTTTTAAGCCCTTGAGAAAATTGAGACGTGAATTGTGTATGTGTGCGATTGATGGTGAAAGGGCGAGACAAAATATTTTAAGTGTCTTTGAATGAGGTAAGGCAGTGGGTGCCAGGAGGCAAAAGGGGGTGCAACTCAATATTAGGAAGGTGTTCCTGTACACTCAGAGTACGCATACAGTGCGTGATGGTAAAAATAAAATAAAAACATTTTTAATATACTGTAATATATTTAGAAGGTTTATGGAAAGCATCATATTTTCTCAGATATGACAATCTGTTTGGGCAAATGTTTGAATGTTGAGCTAAAAAAGGGGAGGTGTTTTGTTTACAGATCGGAGGTGAACACAGAGGTTTACACAAGATAACAGATGCTTTATACAAGGTGAAGTTTAAGGTAAGTCTGACATAATGCAAAAGAATGATTCACCTAACGAGTGACTCGGATGATTCAACAGGGCATTTGATAAAAGACAAATCTTAAGTGTGGCATAATCCATTTTTCTCATCCTATTCTTTGTTCTATTTGCACCCAGGGAAGCGTTGCAGATTTCAGAGGTTTCAATCCCAAGTGCCTCCTACCGAACAGCCTCCACTTCTGGACCTACCCGGGTTCACTGACCACGCCGCCTCTTCACGAGAGTGTCACCTGGATCGTTCTGAAGGAGCCAATCGTAGTTTCAGAGAAACAGGTGGGAGCCCTCGCCATCTGATAGGGGTGAATCGGTACTACCAATATGGAGATGTCTCTGCTTATGGAAATGTGGGGTCTCCGCTTAGGGAAACCACAGTGAACCACTGCTTTTGTCGTGATGTAAATTATGAACCATTTGAATGACCGCCGTCTGCCTTGACGGTGGGTGCTCTGCCCTTCCTCTGCCCTTCCTCCAAAAGTTCAAGAAAGAAAAAGGCACTGAGGTTTTTACACTGATTTATGTGGGAGTGTCATTAGTCTGAAACACTGAAATTGACAAGTAAAAGTATGTCAAGGTTCACTTTGATGGCCCACTTGCAACACTATGGCTGTGTTGTGACAGCCCAATTGTGATATTTTTTTCCCACTAATTGGTCTTTTGACCAATCACATCAGATATTTTCAGATCAGCTCTGAAAAAGATCTGATAGCACAAAATATCAATTAGTGATAAAAAAAAATCAGAATTGGGCTGCCCTGTGTAAACGAACCCTATCTATTTTTACAATATACCAATTCATTTCTCCCCTCACCTCATGGTTAATGATTTGAAACATCAATGTGAAGGCTTTATGACCACCAGTGACTGAGCTGGGGCTGTCCTTGAGCCATCTTTGATGTTACTGTGGCTGGGCTTTCTCCAGACGGAGGGTTTTGATTGGAGGATGCCAGGGCAGTAGGCTCAGCCATGGCTTTGAGTGGATTACTGCATGTGTGGTTTGGATGCCATGCAGTCCGTCTGTGTGTGAGGGGACTCAAAAGAGGGCTGCAGCAGTGGCCTGCTGTAATCCTAGTGGGAACCCTTGATTTGAAAGAACTCTTTGTGGATCCAGGTGTCACAAGTCACAGGTTAAGCTCCATTCAAACAGTGGTCATTACCCCGGAGCTCGTGACAGTCACGCACACACCCAGATTCTTTACTATGTAGCTGTGCAGTGCATGTTCTCTGAATTACTGTAGGCTAGATTCTCCCTTTGCAGGTGCTCATATAGCTTGAAAAAAAGATTAGAGTAGATAATAGACTCAATGGCGTAGTTGGCTAATATACCATTTCATTCATTTTTAAATATTTACAATACACTTAGTAGTTCTAATTATACATTGGTGGGAAAAGTACCCAACCTTTATACTTGAGTAAAAGTAAAGATACCTTAATAGAAAATGATTCAAGTAAAAGTCACCCAGTAAAATACTACTTGAGTGGAAGTCTAAAAGTATTTGGTTTTAAATATATTCAAGTATCAAAAGTAAATCTAATTGCTAAAATATACTTAAGTATAAATCATTTCAAATTCCTTATTAAGCAAACCAGATGGCATCGTTTTTTAAATGTACGGAAAGCCAGGGGCACACTGCAACATTGACATCATTTGCAAGCGAAGCATGCATGTTTAGTGAGTCCGCCAGATCAGAGGCAGTATGGGATGACCAGGGACGTTCTGTTGATAAGTGTGTGCTTTTGGGTGTCAAAGAAAATGTAAAAAAATATATAAATACTAAAGTACAGATACCCCCAAAAAACAACTTAAGTAAAAAATACTTTAAAGTACTACTTAATACTTTACGCCACTGCCATTATAACAGGCTGTTTACCAGGGAGGTGACTGCATGCCTTCCAGGTCCCCTCCTGGGCTGACCCTGCTTTGTGTTCTCAGCTTTTTTTGCAATGGCACTGGGAAAAGTAATTAAAGTCAGCTTTGGTCCATCGGCATGCGGTCTGCATACCTCTGTTCCTGGCCTGGCCTGGCTGACTGGGCCTGGGAGCACGGGCCTGCTCCCTCGCCCTTAGTGTAGGACTCCAGGGGCACAATCCTTTGATCCCTGGGAGCTGATTAACATGATGGATGGAAACATTTAGGCCTTTTTTAATTGTGAAATTCTTTGGGGATACTCAGCAGGGAAAAGCCCTTCTTACGTAAGAAGCTATTATTATGTTTTTCCTCCCTCAGACACTGCAGCCAGTGTCTAAGGTGTTTCTTTCTGTCTCCAAACTTCTCTCCACAGATGGGAAAGTTCAGGATGCTGCTCTTCAGCGGAGAGGAGGAAGAGAGCAGGAAATGCATGGAGAACAACTTCCGACCCCCTCAACCCCTGAAAGGCAGGAAGGTGCTAGCATCCTTTGACTAACGTGACTGCCAATAACCTCCAGGTGGCATAGACCACATGTCCTCTATTATATGCCAGAGTGAATGTCTGAGTAGCGTTTATTCTCAACTTTGAATATCCTGGTCTGAGTTTTTTACTACTGCTGATGAACATAGAACCAGGGGTGTGAAACATCACATCTCCCTCTACTGGTCAATTGTTTTCAACCGCACTTTAATTGAATGCCAGAAGCAGATATCAACGTTTGAATCAGTCATTATGACTACTATGTGCCCTCTGCACAGCTCTATATTTTTAAACATAGTAGTCATCTGTACCATTTTTATGAAGTGAAAGATATTGCTCACAAAGCTATCCAGGCATTTCCTTGACCGAACAGCGTAATGTATGTAACTCTGTAGCGAATTATTGATCTGATTGAATTTTGTTTGAAGATGTACGACGTGACCTCAAATGGGTGTAGTGAAAAGCGTTTAACAGTCCCCCTCCACACACACACACACACACACACACAACATTTTCTGTCCATCCAGTGGATTGTTGTTGTTGAGGCTGCTAGTGTCTCTATGCAAGGTGCTATGTCTTCTTCCCAGGGGTTTAGCCACACCATTGGAAGACGACGCCAGTGCTCTGTAACATGTCGTCTGAATCCTGGTGGTAACCTATGTTGATCCATATTTAGCTTGGCTATTTCAACTGGATCCACCTTGTCCTAGTTGCCGTAGATCCTTTAACCCAACCCTCACAAATGTGGGCGGAATTGGAGTAGTGAGCGGCTGCCAAATCTCAATTGCTCAACTGTAAATGGAGGAGTTTACGCCGTACTTTCCCCGTGCCCTGACAGCCCAGTGATTGAGGGAATGGCACTCGGGCGCTCTCTCAGCTGTATATCAGCTTTAAAGATGCCAAGTATACACTGAGTAGAGGATTGAGCTCATGTTGGGTTAAAACAGTTCCACTTTCGAGAAATGAAGGAGAGGGCGTACACATACAGCATATTCTGTATGTCAACGAGACACTTCTGTAATGGGTTTATGTCCATGTCTTTGTGTGCTGCTCATTTTCTCCTGTGCCACAGAACAGCCCTCCTCCTCACAGTCCGTTCCTACACTACTGTACGATGTGTTGTTCCAAGCAGGGTGACGCTCCAATTCTTTTGCGATAATGGAAGGTCTCAGTAAGTGAGGGTCATAATCATTAATAGAGCCCCAGGTTAGAGGCAGCTGTAAGAGAAATTGCTCCTCTGTCCTCTTGGTGTGTTTTGAGTTATGGTTGTTTTACGTAAATGCTGTTCAATAGATAAAGGTGGACTTTACCAATATGGACAAACTGGTAGGGGGACATGCTCTGCCTTGTCCTACCCATTGGGAATTAAGGCTTGGAACTGGCACTTGAGTTATCTATTTCAAACAATTGATATTATACAATATGAGAAGCGTTATTTATGAAATATTTACTATGTGAATCATTTTGCATGAACTGGTAACTATTTAATTGACTCATTTTGGTTTTTTGTGTGTGTGAATTCTAGCTCTTAAAAATATTAGATTGATTCAGTACTGTTGTTTGTTTCAGAAACAAAAGATGTGTTGAAAGAATGTATCAAACTTTTTGTTACCATTAAAAGGCGCGTGTGTGTGGAGTATACAGATTAACTTAAACAGTATGTATTGTTTTATGACTAGTTCAAGTGTGGGTCCCAGAATTAGTTGTCACTGCTTGTCACCATGTGGTCTAACAGAGAGCTGAGAAGTAAGCGTTCTGAGAAAGTTCCCAATGAGCTCCGAGCAAGTTCAAAATGCATTACAGTGGATAACTTTTAAACACCAACACGTATGGTTTTTGCTGTCCGTTCATTACTCCGCGGAAACATGTCAGTCAGTCCACTGAAATCAGTAAACGTACACATGATCACTGATTTTCTTGACAGCCATTGATTTATGAGGAATTTCAGTATGGAATGAACCTTGAACCGGGTACAAATGTATGTGAACGTGTTCAAAGATGAAGCTTCTCAAGACTCTCCATGCTTAAACTCGGTCTCGCTAATCAGAAGCTGTGCGGATACGTAAATGTAATCGGTGCGCTCCTCAGCCCAGGGGTGAGGGAACAGACACCGGTCAGCGATTGACGTGCTTGCTCACTGATATATCAAATCAAACTTTATTAGTCACATGCGCTGAATACAACAGGTGTAGACCTTACAGGGGAAATGCTTACTTACAAGCCCTTAACCAACAGTGCAGTTCAAGAAATACTTAAGAAAATATTTGCCAAATAAATTAAAATAACGAGGTTATATACAGGAGGTACCGGGAGAGGTCATTTGTAGCAGGAGCTAGGGGTAAAGTGATTATGCATAGATAATAAACAGCGAGTAGCAGCAGTGTAAAAACAAATATTGGGGGGGGGGTGTCCAATGTGATTAATTGTTGGTGCTCCGGTACTGCTTGCTGTGCGGTAGTGGAGAGAATTGTCTAGGTCCTGGATGGCAGGAAGCTTGGCCCCATGCACCGAGCCGTAAGCACCACCCTCTGTAGCGCCTTATGGTCAGATGCTAAGCAGTTTCCATACCAGGCGGTGATGCACAGCACACAGTTGTGATTTCTTGCGTATCTCCAGGCTGGAAGAGCCGTCTGGCCAAGAGCTTGCTCCTGAGTGATTGTGCTGTATGAGGGCTATTCAAAACACTCAGGCCCTCCAGTTAGTAATCACCACAAGGCTCATTTCATCTCTCCCAGACACCTGCTAATGAATGTACTGAGAGGACTCTTAACTGTTTGCCTTGAGCCAGGCTGCCACCTTCTTTTCCATACCCAGCGTTGCACAACAACCATGGACCACTACTTCAGATGCACCAGACTCAAGGCAGGACAGTGTATTTAACACACCATAGGCCTCCTTGCATTGCAGTGCTAGAGGCGTCCCTACAGACCCGAGTTCGATCTCGGGCTGTATCACAACCAGCCGTGATCGGGAGTCCCATAGGGCGGCGCACGATTGGCCCAGGGTCGTCCAGGTTAGGGGAGGGTTTCGCTGGGAGGGCTTTACTTGGCTCATTGCGCTCTAGCAACTCCTTGTGGTGGGCAAGGCGCCTGCAGGCTAACCTCTGTCGTCCAGGTGAACGTTGTTTCCTCTGACACATTGGTGTGGCTGGCTTCCAGGCTAAGCTGGCGGGTGTTAAGAAGCACGATTTGGCGGGTCAGATTTCGGAGGACTCATAACTCGACCTTCGCCTCCCAAGCCTGTTGGGGAGTTGCAGCGACAAGATAACAATAGATGTATGTTTCCTGGGGAAAGGAGTGTCCATGTACCTTTTTTAAAAGGCATCTGCAATGGTCTGTGTGGACTGCAGGGGTGCACTGATAATGATCATGCAGGGTGCCTCTTGCATCTATCTGTCCTGATACTACGTTATGACCATGGAGTGGTCATACCAGTAGAAGTAGAAGCAGAAGTACCAGTAGAAGCTGCAATGGGAACCTACTCTTTGGAATCCCAGATTTAGGGCAACCACACTAGTATGCTGAAACATTGGTGACATTGTGGGAGGCAATCCGTGGAACCCAGCAGCCTACCACTACATCTGTATTCAACTTTAAAGATGTCCACAAGGTGGCAGCATTTACCATCACATACAACAGGAGTGCGCCAACAAGACTTTGAGACTGATTCGATTTGAAGAGCCTGTGATGCCATGTTGAGCTTTATACTAAGAGACCATATTTAACCTCAGGTTTCACTGCATCATGAACATGTCTTATACCCCAGTATTGGAAACCGTGACAACTGTCTGAAATAAATGGACCACAAATAAACTGTAATAAACGGCCTCACAATCTGCATTGCTTGCTGTTTGGGGTTTTAGGCTGGGTTTCTGTACAGCACTTTGTGACATCGGCTGACGTAAAAAGGGCTTTATATATACATTTCATTGATGGATAGTATGTAGTCTGTTGCTAGAACTGACATGCTTTAGTACAGTATTTTCTGTAGGGGCTATTACTTGACCAACGTCAAACTATTTGGTAGTGGTAGTACTTCTCTAAATCGACATGTCTTTGTCTAAGTAGGCTATATTGGATTCATTTCACATAAAGAATGGCCAGACAGTCATTTTGTTGATTTGAAGAATTGTAAAACTGTCCAGTGTTTCTTAACTGGTCTCACTTGTCACCTGAGCAGTAACATATATGGGAAATTATTTTGTTTGCAGGTACCTGAATAATGAATGAAACCGGGTGCGTAGTGTATATTTAACATATCTTTTGACATAACCCTCCAAAGATGGTGTCCAATGAGCTTCCTTAAGCCTGAGGATACCTGAGCAAGCGTGTCATTGATGAGCGCAATCAATGTGCCGTGTAATTGAAACTGCATTTTAGTCTTCCAAAATAGATCCTGTCAGATCTATTTTTGGCATCAGGATGTCTGTTATTCCTACTGATGATTCTCTGACACAGCAGCATCTGACCAGCCTTAATTAATAGATAGATTTTTGGGGTTCATATTTCTATCTGTAGGACAATGCGCCTTTTGTGTTTGAGCACACGGCCAGGTTGTCTTTTTATTGACCATTTAGGCAACACTTTACATTAAGTTGCTTGTATACTTGTGTGGTGCCACTGTAATTATATAGTAACACCATGACATAGTTCTTTGATTGCATAGTAATGTAGTTTAGCAGTTTAGTTAATACTTTTCCTTCGCTACACATTGGACTAATGTCGTTTCATTTTTGTTTGTTTGTACAAGGGCACGGTCTTATCTCAGATGTCTTTATTTATACAGCCCTTACAGTGAGTACTACACAGACTACATTTTGTTTGTTTTATCTGATTTCATTCTCAAATGACATCAGCAAAGTGGAAAAGGGTTCTAAATCACATTTTGTTACTCAATGTCAGGCCTGGAAGACTGTCTTAGACAATAATAGGCACTAGCTTTATCGCTTCTTCATCAGTTGACATGCTGCAGTTACCATGGCGACAAACAACACAACACAAGTCCCGTCTTGTATCTCCCCCACTTGCCTCTGAACAAGTGATCTGTCGCTGTCACGCGCCAGAAAAGAAAGGATGCCGTCCCAAAATATCTCACGCCTGCCTCCCAAAATACTTGGGAACGCTGCATCGACGCCTCCTAAAATACACGTGTTTTACAGTATGTGTTTGTATCTATATTTAGCGGTGTGTAGGCGTCGATGTGTGGTGCTCAGTGTAGGGTTCCTATAGAAGTGCAGCTCCACTGACTCCAGGGTCTCTCATATCATAACCTTGAGCCGTCCCTGTGGCTCAGCCACCACAGCTCCATCCCCACTAGGATGTCCTACTGGGACACTGCAGTCAGGTGATCACAATATCAAAATATGCTTTAGGCATAAAGTAGTGTAAAGCACATGGTGAGTACCCTCTTCACACAACCTACGCTGAACGTCATACCGGTCCTGGTAGCAGACAGGAAGATATATGGACAATTGTTCTCCCCCCAAAAATATCTTAATTGGAAAATGGTCTAATACACAACAATTATTTGTGTCTGTGTCCATGTCCCATCAGGGATAGATTGGCAAAATGGAGCACATGCACTTTACCTTGGTCTCTATGGTTCATTCACCTACCCATCATGTGACACCACTGGTGTGAGGTCACAAACGGCTTATGCAGGCTGGCAGAAACTACACAGACACCCTTCAGGGAACCACCGGAAACAGGGAGACGGAGTGACCTCAAATGCACACTGATTCAGTGCATGGGGATCTGCTTCCATAGTGTTGCTACAACAGTACTGGTAACAGAACATGAGTAGCCTACTCCTCATTGTCCACGTCTGCTCTTTGCTATGCTGAGCTAGTCCTGACTGGGAGCACTGACATGTGAAATATTGCCAAGGTTGAGTGAGATGTTTAGCCAGATGCCTTCCACATGATTAGTTTAAGAGAGATGACATGCTCACGGGGCTGATGCTGGAAATTGGCTTTCCCCTCTCCTTCCCAGAGAGAATAACCAAGAGCCCTGAGAGATGTGCAGAAACAGCTTTTTTTCCATGCCCCACCCCCAACGTGAATACCATCCAGAGAAATGTTAAACTGCCGCGGGATGTTGGTTGTTTATTGTCACGAGTCTTGTCCTGGATGCAGAACTGAGCAATTTTTGTTCATATAACAAACTAAAATATAAATACAATATGCAACAACATATAAGGAAATCAGTCAATTTAAATATTCATTAGGCCCTAATCTATGGATTTCACATGACTGGGAATATAGATACCTTTTTAAAAAGGTAGGGGCTTGGATCAGAAACCCAATCAGTATCTGGTGTGACCACCATTTGACTCAGGCTGAGGGGCACATCTCCTTCACATAGAGTTGATCAGGCTGTTGATTGTGACCTGTGGAATGTTTTCCCACTCCTATTCAATGGCTGTGCGACGTTTCTGGATATTGGCGGAAACTGGAACACGCTGTCGTACACGTCGATCCAGAGCATCCCACACATGCTCAACAGATGACATGTCTGGTGAATATGCAGGCCATGGAAGAACTGGGACATTTTCAACTTCCAGGAATTGTGTACAGATCCTTGCGACATGGGGCCATGCAATATCATGCTGAAACATGAGGTGATGGTGGCGGATGAATGGCACAACAATGGTCCTTAGGATATCATCACGGTATCTCTGTGCATTATGGCTACCCATACCATAACCCCACCGCCACCACGGGGCACTCTGTTCACAACGATGACATCAGCAAACCGCTCGCCCACACAACGCCCACCATACACGTGGTCTGCGGTTGTGAGGCCAGTTGGACGTACTGCCAAATTCTCTAAAACGACGTTGGAGGTGAATTATTTTGCGTTTTTATAATTATGTTCAGT
Source organism: Oncorhynchus kisutch (assembly GCF_002021735.2). NCBI lineage: Eukaryota > Metazoa > Chordata > Actinopteri > Salmoniformes > Salmonidae > Oncorhynchus > Oncorhynchus kisutch. The sequence goes on along the minus strand of NC_034181.2, from coordinate 57,392,920 downwards.
ATAATTTAAGGTTAGGGGTAGGCATTAATTAGGGTTAGATGTGAGGTTAGGGTCCGGTTTAAAATCAGATTATATGAATATGCCAGCTAGTGACCACCACAGAGCTGCCTCTTTTATTTTTATGAGAACAGAATTCCGAACACCATACAAATTTTTATGACATTATAGGAGTAGAAGTGAGAGACAGAGTAGAGGGCAAAGAAAACCATAGGGCTCATGCAGGGATTGAACAGGTTCCAGAGGCAGAAGTGTTACCCACTCGACCTGACTCCAGTCTGGACAGAAATGCTTGTCCTTGGTCTGTGTTCTACAGTATGACAAAGGATCCTTCTTGAACATGCCAATATGTTGACCCATGACCCTAGCAATAACACCAGACAACAGGATTGCATAACTCAGCAATTAGCCTGAAATATTACCGCACGTTGAGAGTTTCAAATAGTAAACCTCTCACTCCTTCACTCCACATGAACCTATTCACCTCCTCTCTAATACAGTTGAAGTCTAATATATAGGTTGGAGTCATTAAAACTTGTTTTTCAACCACTCCACAAATTTCTTGTTAAACAAACTATAGTTTTAGCAAGTCAGTTAGGACATCTACTTTGTGCATGACACAAGTAATTTTTCCAACAATTGTTTGCAGACAGATTATTTCACTTATAATTCACTGTATCACAATTCCAGTGGATCAGAAGTTTACATACACTAAGTTGACTGTGCCTTTTAAACAACTTTGAAAATTCCAGAAAATTATGTCATGACTTTAGAAGCTTCTGATGGGTTAATTGTCATCATTTGAGTCAATTGGAGGTGTACCTGTGGATGCCTACCTTCAATCTCAGTGCCTCTTTGCTTGACATCATGGGAAAATCAAAATAAATCAGCCACATCAGAAAATAATATTGTAGACCTCCACAAGTCTGGTTCATCCTCGGGAGCAATTTCCAAACGTCTGAAGGTACCACGTTCAGCTGTACAAACAATAGTACGCAAGTATAAACACCATGGGACCACGCAGCCGTCACACTGCTCAGGAAGGAGACGCATTATGTCTCCTAGAGATGAACGTACAAAGTCCCTTGTGTGGTGCAAAGTCCCTTGTGAAGATGCTGGAGGAAACAGGTACAAACGTATCTATATCCACAGTAAAATGAGTCCTATATCCACATAACCCGAAAGGCTGCTCAGCAAGGAGGAAGCCACTGCTCCAAAACCGCCATAAAACAGCCAGGCTATGGTTTGCAACTGCACATGGGGACAAAGATCGTACTTTTTGGAGAAATGTCCTCTGGTCTGATGAAACAAAAATAGAACTGTCTGGCCATAAGAACCATTGTTATGTTTGGAGGAAAAAAGATGAGGCTTGCAAGCCGAGGAACACCATCCTAACCTTGATGCACGGGGGTGGCAGTACCATGTTGTGGGGGTGCTTTCCTGCAGGAAGGACTGGTGCACTTCACAAAATAAATGGTTCCAAATGGGTCTTCCAAATGGACAATGACCCTAAGCATACTTCCAAGTTGTGGCAAAATGGCTTAAGGACAACAAAGTCAAGGTATTGGAGTGGACATCACAAAGCTTTGACCTCAATCCTATAGAAAATGTGTGGGCAGAACTGAAAAAACGTGTGCGAACAAGGAAGCCTACACACCTGACTAAGTTACACCAGCTCTGTCAGGAGGAATGGGCCAAAATTCACCCAACTTATTGTGGGAAGCTTATGAAAGGCTACGTGAAACATTTGGCCCAAGTTAAACAATGTAAAGGCCATTTTACCAAATACTAATTGAGTGTATGTAAACTTCTGACCCACTGGGAATGTGATGAAAGAAATAAAAGCTTAAATAAATCGTTCTCTCTCTACTATTATTCTGACTTTTCACATTCTTAAAATAAAGTGGTGATCCTAACTGACCTAAGACAGGGAATTCTTACTAGGATTAAACATCAGGAATGAAAAACTGAGTTTAAATGTATTTGGCTAAGGTGTATGTAAACATCCGACTTCAACTGTATGTGACCATCAGACAATGTGGCCTGCCTCTGGGTTCAAAGAAAGTCATCAAATGGAGAAGCAACAATATATCCTACTGCATGGACTCCCACCAACATGGTTAAGGTTGGCTCGTCACTTGCCACACCTGCTGTCTCCTGAATCCACCACGCTTAGGTGGGGTCAATCACGCACCCAGAGATCATTCTAAATTTTCCAAGACCCAGGTTCTAAAATAGTCCCCATCGCCTTTTATAAATCAAAGTTTGTCTATAAAAAGCATTGGCTGACCAGCAGCCACATCGCCTTATCTTTAGCTTTATTTATGTCCTGCTGTTGACAGCACCACTTGCAAGCTTTCCAGTCACTGTTCAATAGGTCACATGTCGGTAAGCCCTCGTTGCTGAAAGCACCATCTATTGAAAACAGGCCAGCCGGGCTGCCTTACAGCAATACTGCCTGCAGCTATAGCTCTCATCATTATTACACTAGCAATATTCTTGTTCTCAACTTCTTTCCACCGACATGCCTTTTTTAGGGTACTTTATTGATGAGAGATAAGCACGTCCTCTGTCGTAAAAACATGTTTGACAGTGTTATGGTTATCATGTATACTATACTGAACAAAAATATGAACGCAACATGTTTCATGAGCAGAAATGAAAGATGCCAGAAGTTTTCCATGCACACAAAAAGTTAATTTTTCTCATGTTGTGCATACATTTATTTATATCCCTGTTTAGTGAGCATTTCTCCTTTGCCAATATACTCCATCCACCTGACAGGGGTGGCATATCAAAAAGCTTTTTAAACAGCATGAGCATTACACAGGTGCACCTTATGCTGGGGACAAAAGGACCCTCTAAAATGTGCGGTTTTGTCACACAACACAATGTCACAGATGTCTCAAGTTTTGAGGGAGCATGCAATTGGCATGCTGACTGCAGGAATGGCCACCAGAGCTGTTGCCAGATAATTTAATGTTAATTTCTCTACCATAAGCCGCCTCCAATGTCGTTTTTGAGCATTTGTAAGTAAGTCCAACCGGACTCACAACCGCAGACCACATGTATCCACGCCAGCCCAGGACCTCCACATCCGGCTTCTTCACCTGCGAGATCGTCTAAAACCAGCCACCCGGACAGCTGATGAAACTGAGGGGTATTTCTGCGTCCCTGCCCAGTCATGTGATGTCATCATCAGATTAGATCCTAATTCATTCATTTCAGTTGACTGATTTCCTTATGAATTGTAACTCAGTAAAGTTGTTGGAATTGTTGCATGTTGCGTTTTATATTTTTGTTCAGTATATTTTAAATAAAGGCTATAAAATCCCTCCATAGGTGATTTACCATGACTATACAACTTTGTGTATACGTTGTCTGATATCTATTACTCTAAATATTTTAAATTGATGTGAACGGCCCAATGCAGCTGTTTTTTTTCACAATATCAAATCATTTCTGGGTAACAATTAAGTACCTTACTGTGATTGTTTTCAATCAAAATGGTCATGAATAAATAAAAATAGCTTTTTAGCAACAGTAATTCCTCAATCAAGAATTTAGCTAGGACTGTCTGTGTGGTCTGAGTGGGGAGGGGGGAAACAAAAACTAGCTGTTATTGGCAGAGAGATTTGGAACTCTCTTTGTTATTAGTCAGCTAACGAATTTACTGTCCGGTAGGTCAAAACTCCATCTAATCAAAACAGATTGAAATTCCAGGCAGTCTTTTCAAATAGATCTTACACTAAAAGAGCATTATCATTAATTTCACAATATTATTCCAACCTCATAGTGTGGAAATATATATAAAAAACACAGGTAAATCACATGTTTGACTGGACTATGCCTTTATGGAGAAGTAATGTCCCGAAGAAAGGATTGCCATGACTCCATTACAGTCAAAACAAGGTCAAACAAAATAAAGCCCTGAACTTCCCCTCTGAGTGCTTTGTGCTCAGTGAGTGAAACGACTGAAGCCTTTGGCTGGCCTTGCGGAGTGCACTGAGGACTGGCACCAATGACTACCTAACACTCACCCAGGAGCCTTGACAGGCCTGTTTACCTGAGGACAGGGATGTAAAGTCCTTCTTCAAGTTTCCAGGACACATACTTGATAAGGCGACAAGCAGCAGGCTCGTTTTGGAGTAGCAATTCAGTGGCTGTACTAATGTGAGAGACAATATCCGCCATCACTAAGTGGAGAAAGTGGAGACTCTGGACGTGACAACTGTGTTAATTAACGCCATAGAGTCGATTTGATATGTTGCGTTGGTGCTTCGTAGCCATGGCAACAAAGGGAGTCATCAGCTGACCTGAGGTTGTAGAGGCTAAGCCCCACCGCAGCCAGGATGACAGGAGGCCAGGTGTTGGAATTCCTGAATGGAACCCAGTACGGTTGTGGATGATTGGTTAATCCTGAGAGATCCACAGGGCCCAGCCGACACACTGGAGCTGCTTGATGTAGTTTGTGTAGTAGTGTTTAAACTTGATGATCAGACACCAGCAGCACCCTGGGTAGTGTGTTATATCACGTCCACATTACGGCCTATATAGCATTGCAGATCAGTTAACAAGAAATGGAATATGGTTACATGCATGTTACAACAATGTTTGTCTATTAGGCCATTTTAGGGCGGCTGCCAATATATTTAAGCACTTTACTCACCCTAAAGAGTCATGGACAATACTGTCTGAGATCACAGAACTATAAAGGCACCCGCATTCTAGGTTCGGTTTGCTCTGCTAGGCGAAGCGAACGCCTGTGCCTCGCAAACTCCCTTAAAAGACCTTTCATTGAAAAACTAGAAAAAAATCGTCAATTTTACTGTTTGTCCCTTCTGAGACGCTGAAGCAACAACATACCCAGTAACACATCCTCAAAATAGTCATAATTAATCTAAAATCAATCTATAAATCTGTCATTCATTTTGACATTTTAGCAAAGGAGGCCTTAGTCACGTAATTTTACATATAACTAAAATGTTTGCAGCATTTCTTGAGTGAAAAAAAATGGCCATGCAAACTAGTTGTCTCTCGGTGAATGACAACAAACACTTCATTGAAGAATTCCATCCATAGTTCCCACTCCTACTTGGAGTAGTACTGTTGGCCAATCACCGACAATGGGGGCGTAGACTTCGGCTATGGAACTTCGATTTACCTAAAAAAAAAAATGCTTTGTGTCTGTGAACAGCCGGGGGGGGAAAAAACCTGCCGAACACCAAAACGAACAAAAACCGTCAAAAAATGTCATCCTAATATATGCGCAAAATGTTTCCGACTGGGATCCACATGACAGGCTTTAAGAGTGCTTTTGGCTTTGCTGCCCCATCATCTTGGAACACGTTGCAGAAGGACTTAAAAATGAGATCATTTCCTTCTGATTGATGATTTTTAAAATCCTGGATTGGAGGGCTGCTGACGACTGACTGCACGTGTTTTTAAACCTGCTCTTTTAACCTCTCCTATGCACTTTGCACTGTTTTTAACATCCATTTAATTGTTACCTTTTATGTGTTGTTGTATCTATTGTGTAAATACATGTATGCTGCTCTCTTGGCCCGGGGCTCACTTGAAAAAGAGATGGAGATCTCAAATGTGACTTCTCTGGTTAAATAAAGGAGAACATTTAAAGCAAAGCATCTTTGTGGACATGTAACCCGACACTGGCTACTCTAGGTGACATCTCGCTCGCTGTAATAGTTTTATTTTGTGTAGCCTTCAGCGTTGTTGTCATTATTGGTCCGTCTGATCTTCAGCTGTTTTAAAAGCCTTCGTCATAGTCATGTATAGTACATCCAACTCCGTCAACGTCTGTCTGTGCGTGTGCTCATCTCTGTGTGTGTAAAGTTACATTTGGGCATAATATTTTTGGGATGTGCACAGGCTCTGTGGCCCACAGGGCTCTGTGAAGGGAGTGGTTCTGTCAGGACCAGCGTAGCTCCATGATGTCAGCAGAGGAGAGGGAGAAAGATTTGCAGGAGTTCTGAGCAGAGGCAGCCTTTACAATTGCCAGACTCAACTTTTAATGGAGCTATCTGTGCCTCTGTTGTTACTGGGACAGAACCGTCAGATTAGAACCATTGATAGTCCCCTCACCGTGGGAGGTACTATGAAGCTTGGTGTTTCAAATTAAAGAGCCGTTGGAAAGAGGGTCAGAGGGTGAGGGGGCGATGAGTTTAAAGAGGGGGCTTGTGTAAATGGAAAAAGTGGGTTCAAGACCTGCATTTGTCATTTCAAATGACGCCACTATAGTAGGTTCTGTCTCTCGCTCATATCCCAAAACAAACAGATGAGTAAGGAATTTTTAGCTGTCTGTGTCACGAATATTACCGAAGGTGACTCCCCTTCTTGTTCGGGTGGCGCTCGGCGGTCGTCGTCGCCGGTCTACTAGCTATCGCCGATCCGTTGTTCTGTGTTCCTTTGGTTTTGTCTGATTGGTATCACCTGTTTCTTGTTTGGTTGTTAGGGGAGGGTTATATATAGTTTGTTCAGCCCGCTTCTGTTTCGTGTGGGCTTGTCAGTCTGTTTTGTTGTTTGAGTGTATTTTGTTTCTATTTGGGTTTCACGCTGTCCGTTTATATTTCTGATAATTTGTTTTTCTACTTTTGGTTCATGTTATGTTTCCGGGACATTAAAGCGTGTTTTTCCCCACATCTTTTGCTCTCTGCGCCTGACTCCACACCTCCTCACTCATTTCTCGTAACAGTCTGCTTTGCTTTTAATATTCTTTAGACAGTCTAGTAATGATTATGTTTTAATTTCACCAATTTAAAATCAAAATGCTCTCTTCTCTGTTGGCGTCGTTGATTTGATTTAAAACAGACTGACCTACTATAGCTCCCATTCTGATGATATCGAGCAATATCATATTCATGTAGCCAGGCGTATTGTTTAAAGTGTATACGTTGATTGCACGCATACTAAGGTGCTGATAAACATGTACCTTGAAGACTTATGCCTGGTCTATCTTGAATTTCCCTTGCAGTAGGAGATGAAATATCACACAGACTGCCTGTGCCTTGTTCTGAGTGGAATCGCCCACACAGAGACAGAGGATCACATCCCACACAACTCAAGGCTGCTTCTGCTGGTGACCTTACACGTTGGCACTCCACTACACACTCCACAGACTCAGACAGTGGGCGAATAATGTGGGATACTACTGTATGTCAGTGTGACTGTGGAGCAGCTTAGTTCGAGGTGTTACTCTTCCACTATCGCATACTCAACGAGTGAGCTGGAAGTGCTGGGAAGAGTGGGCGGCCATGTTGGATAAAGTGAGCAACTCTTGCTCTTTTGCGGTGTGGCTGAGTTGAGTCGAGCCATCAGTAAGCCTTGAGAGGAGATGTGAGTGACTGTGGAGGCTGACTCTGTGTGTGTGACAGTGCACTGCAAAGGAGTATGCGTGGGAGTGGGAGAGAGGGGTTTGTGTAGGCAGGTTGTGTAGGCAGCAAGTGACTGTTCAGGGTGTTTGTAGTGTTTGAAGTCTATTTATGTGCTGTGTTTTGTTGTTTCGTTGTTGGCAATTATCGATGACGGGTGACAAATTGGTCATTTGGGTTATGGCACTTACATGGGAATTAATATGTCAAAAGAAAAAGAGTAATTAACATGGTTATTCATAATTGGAGACAAAAAAGCATTATGAGTGATGTGGGACAATTATAGGTTTTGTTCAGTGTTGTAAAAGAACAGCAGCAGGCCATGCAGAGTGCAGCATTTTATGAGTGATAGTGCACAGTCACATCTGTTGTGTTCCCACAGCATGCTCTCGTTATGATGAATTGTACTGACTGCTTTCCTTTCTGGTGATGTCCAAACCTCTGTCAGTTACTATAGGAGCAGATGGGAGGAATCTAAAATTGAGTTTCTGTTTTACTGGGGATTGTTTCACTAAATTACGATTCTTTCTTGACAGACAGCAACATTGAGTAGATGGCCAGACCAGCGCACATGCTATATCGTTCTGGGTGCAGAGATCACTAAATGACAGACCGTAAATATCTTACTATAAGAGAAAAATCATACAGATACTGCATGTTGTGCTGTATGTGGTATGTGTTGGACGTGCCGGCAAAAGCCAGCGATGCAGAGGTCCTCTCATGCTCCTGATTCTTTTCATAGCACCTATTCAGAAGCATCTTTCTGGCTTCCCAAAGAAAGCTGCTTAGCTCTCAATGTCCCCCATCTTAATGTGAGCCATTTGATGTAATGAAACCATTGTCCCTGAACAACCTTCCCTCTCTCCATAGTTATCCACTCCTCTCCTCTTCCCTCTCCACCTAGCTGTGAATCACACGGGTAGGCCTACTTCCTTTCCCTCCCTGCCATGTAATCACGCCGCTCTTTTGTGAAGTGAAAATGTCACGCATTCAAAGAAGAATGATGAATGATACTCTTCTTGGAGTTATGTAGTAGTTGACTGAGGAGAAAAAGGCTTGCCATGTCATACAATTGAGGCATAGGGCAATCTTCATGAGGGTTAAAATAATCAAACAACAAACCAAAAAGCTTGTTTTCATCCCTCCTATGTAATTATGGGTCACGATTATCTGCGACCTTTTACAGTTGAAGTCGGAAGTTTACATACACTTAGGTTGGAGTCATTAAAACTCATTTTTCAACCACTCCACAAATTTCTTGTTAACAAACTATAGTTTTGGCAAGTTGGTTAGGACATCTACTGTTTGCATGACACAAGTAATTTTTTCAACAATTGTTTACACTCAGATTATTTCAAATCAAATCAAATGTATTTATATAGCCCTTCTTACATCAGCTGATATCTCAAAGTGCTGTACAGAAACCCAGCCTAAAACCCCAAACAGCAAGCAATGCAGGTGTAGAAGCACGGTGGCTAAGAAAAACTCCCTAGAAATGTCAAAACCTAGGAAGAAACCTAGAGAGGAACCAGGTTATGAGGGGTGGCCAGTCCTCTTCTGGCTGTGCCGGGTAGAGATTATAATAGAACATGGCCAAGATGTTCAAATGTTCATAAATGACCAGTATGGTCAAATAATAATAATCACAGTAGTTGTCGAGGGTGCAACAGGTCAGCACCTCAGGAGTAAATGTCAGTTGGCTTTTCATAGCCGATCATTAAGAGTATCTCTACCACTCCTGCTGTCTCCAGAGAGTTGAAAACAGCAGGTCTGGGACAGGTAGCACATCTGGTGAACAGGTCAGGATTCCATAGCCGCAGGCAGAACAGTTGAAACTGGATCAGCAGCATGGCCAGGTGGACTGGGGACAGCAAGGAGTCATCATGCCAGGTAGCCCTGAGGCATGGTCCTAGGGCTCAGGTCCTCCGAGAGAGAGAAAGAAAGAGAGAAAGAGAATTCACGTAGCTGCTACGTGAATTTAAACGTCGGTGCCTCTGTGAATTATTGTGTACTACGTCACAAGGCTTCAAGGTCCAAATGAATTAAGAGCACCATCCACATCTCGCCCACCGCATCGCCATCCAGCAGATAGCATGAGTGACGCACAGACCTGGTCCAACCTGCTGCTTACTTACAGTATCAAACATCCAAAAGGGGTTATTTTTCACACAAAAAGAGTGACACGAAATCAAATGGACTCAGACATAAAGCTCGGAACAAGCTGTTCCTAAGTGTTGTTCAGCAGTCTAACAGGCAGTAATGTACTTCTCTCTTTTCAAAGGACTTTCTGCTCATACTCTGTTGCTTGGCAAACAATGCCTGAAGTGGGTCTGGAGACTGGAGAGTGCCTTTTATTTAGCTGCCTACTTTACACACCTCTGTGCTTTGATGAAGTGATGACCTTGCCCTGCTGGAGCACAATGCAAATGCCACATGTGATGTTACGTGAACATGTACCGTGGAAACGACTGTAAAAATCATTATGAAATACAAATTCATCATTTGTAGTGTACACGTTCTTGTAGTATACATATTATTTAGCCGGTTGTTTTCTTCAGAAGTGGTGATATCAATGGTTTTAGGCTACTATTTTCTATTGATGTGTGAGGGCAGGACACGAGTGCTGAGAATGCTCTCCTGTAGTTCTAGGACGTGATGGCTATAGTAAACACGGGATTTAACGCCACTCAGCGTAGCCAGTGGAGCGACACCGTTTCTGAAATAAACCCCTCCCACGTCTGTGCCAGCCCCCTTCGGCAGGATCCGTTTCTGTCACTAAATGGGACCTTATTGGAGCCAAACCATGCCTTTCTCTTTCTGGGAAGGCTATGACGTCACGAGGAGCAGCTGGGGACAGTTGGATATACATAGTTCCATGTAGCACAGTTTGGCTACCACAGAGCAGAGGCAGCCAGCTGGAGCATGGGGTTCATTGTCATGCAATCCCAATGCCTCAGTCACTTTTTCAATGTTTCCTGTCACTGAGTCTGCTTACAAGTTCATCTGGAAAGAGCTTGAATAGCCAGGGCTTTTCATAGGTAGGACACTAATAGGAATAAGAAAATAATAAATTATACCTTTGTGTTTTGTCAGCGAATCCAAGCATGTTGTAATCAAAATGCTCAATTCAGACACCCTGTTTCTTGATTTGAACTTGATTCAAATGAGACTCTGCATTTTAATTTCAGGCGAGGGTAATGTAGACAGATGCAGACACATTTGAAGGAGAGAAGTCATTTTCGGCAGACCTATTCTGTGTGTCGCAGAGCAGACCCAAATCATACCCCCAAAATTGGATTTCATGCTTGTCCCTTTCCCAAACCCACAGGCGATAGAAATGCTCGATTTGATTAAATATACTTCAGATCAGGGAAATGACAGGTTTCCTGGTAGAGAGAGGAAGGCAATTTTCTGTCTTCTAACCTTCAGTCGACTTCTGTAATCTTGCCCATTGTAAACAGGCCGGTGCAATGGAGGTAGGTTGAGAGGGACTAAGTGGCCAAAGCCCTATTAAATTAATCAAGGCAGTGAAACGGCCCTCTATTTCTGAGATATTAAGTGGGTTTATAAATAGGCGGTGGAGGTGATGGTAAATTCTTTCCAAGTGTGTAACTTTCTATCTGCCCAGAGTTTTGTCAGAACTGGCAGCGGTGAGAGCAGCTAATTTTCACACTGCTGCCAAGGCTGGCATGGCATCAATTTAAGGTCATTCACTTCCTGCCCTTACCAGCCGCAGATAGACAGTAGAAGTGGGTCCCCCACTCACGGTCAAGCCCAGCAGAGGTACCCCAGGGATTCCCTAACGAAACATTCAGTATGGCCGCTTTTAAACTGCCTCAGGAACTCCTGCTAGGTTCTAAAATTGTTACTGTGATGTCAAACTTTCCCCGTGCTTGACTTGGTGTGAAATAGGTTCCGGGACTCATTTTGGGCTACGATAGTGTTTATATTTAGGTGTAAGAGCTCCACAATACTCTGAGCTAATATTCGATAAGAGGAACAGGAGCTCAAGCAGTAGAACATTATGAGGGACCGGTACTCCACCTCCGGTGAGCTCCTGCCCGAGTCAAGCACTGAACTTCCCTACATGCTGCTGATATATAGATAACCCCCATTACAGATGAGCACATGATCATGTTTGGCCAAAGTCAAATTGCTCACTGAGAGAATTCAAAATATGCTTTTTCAGAGGAGAAACACACAACAATGTTAAGTGACCCAGCAATGGAAACAGTACGGAACGCAAGCAATGTCACAGAGCATCCATATGTGGTACATTACCTCTCGTTTTCCTTGAGCCAGTTGGCGGGGACAGGGTCGAAAATGTCTCCTTCATACGTGTCCCTGCCCCATAGCCAGCTGAACTACTCTGGTCCACAGAGACACAGAATATGGGCCCAGAGAGGCTAAATATAGAGCAACAGTCCCTCACAGCCATACTAATGCTTGACCCTATGTCAAAAGCAGGCTCGTTGGTTCTTTTCTACGGGGCCTTTGCGGTTATTCTGCTTCCGAAGTACGTAAGCATGTGCTGTTTTTAGCTGGGTCACGTGTGTATTAGTTCCAGTGTAATTCCCTTGTGTATGATTCCATGCACATGTACTGTTGGCTACTATTAGAAGAAGACATGGAGGAAGGAGCAACTTGCCTGCCCTTTCTATATATAGTATACTGGATTTAAATGTTATTTTTATACGTCCTAATGCTTCCTGTTGTTGTTGTTGTTATTATTATTGTGTTCTTCCTAGTACAGCCTAGTACGCTTGTGGAACACGGCTGAGCGGAGCGTCTGTGGATGTGAACTCCTTTCTGCTTTGATACACCACAGCCCATTTAACCCTGCATGGGAGATGACATCGCTAACCCATCTGCTAACCTGCACACAGATGTATACATGAATAGCTATAATCTCAGCGTTCACATAAACCAGATGCATGAAAGGGTATAATGTGGCTGCTGGTCTTTGTTTATAGGACCGCCAATGGAGCTAGGGCCAATTCCTCCAAGGGTGAATGTACCATTAGAAAACCAGAATGCATCAACTTGGTTCTAAACATCATTTTTTAAATAAAATTGTGTTGGTTTGCCGCTGGGCGTCATTCAGAGGACCTTGAGCAATGTGCTATTTATGGCATCCCCTGGGTGTATATATAGCCCAGCACGCTTGTCAGGTCAATCAAGGTCACTTAAGCTATTGTCATCATCCTGTAAATTGGAGGCACATTTCTAAATGTGATTAAGACTGCTCTCTGGATAATCCTGCCTGTCCTATTACATGTGCAACCATTTTGAGGTGGTTATTATAGATCCACAAGGGATGGAATTATAAAATGCCTGGCGGTGCAGTCAAAAACGTGATTTCCTGTATTTTATATGCATTTCAACACTATGAGGTTGGAAAAATACTGTGAAATTGTGAAAATTATGATAATGCCATTTTAGAGGTTTCTAGAGCTGTTTAAAAAGACCCCCTGAAATTTCAGCCTGTTTTGATGGGATGGAGCTTTGGCCTGCCTGCTGACATCACCAGGCGGTGAATTAGATAATAGACCAATAAGAAAGAGAATTCCAAACTTCTCTGCCAATAATAGCTAGACAGCCCTAGCAAAATTCTTGCTTGAGAAATTGCTTTACTAAGAAGCTATTTCTGTTATTTTATACAGTTTTATTAGAAAACCATAAAAGTAAAGGTACGTACAGGGGATTAAACCTGGGATTGCTTTAACAATATATCAACCTCGATGTGGTTAAGCCTCCTAAAAAGCATTGTGAATTAACAGTAGGCTTCTCTTTTCAGTAGATTTACAGTGGCTTGCGTAAGTATTCACCCCCTTGGCATTTTTACTATTTTGTTGCCTTACAACCTGGAATTAAAATAGATTTTGGGGGGGGTTTGTATCATTTGATTTACACAACATGCCTACCACTTTGAAGATGCAAAATATGTTTTATTGTGAAACAAACAAGAAATAAGACAAAAAAATGAAAACTTGAGTGTGCATAACTATTCACCCCCCCCAAAGTCAATACCTTGTAGAGCCATCTTTAGTCTCTTGGGGTATGTCCCTATTAGCTTGGCACATCTAGCCACTGGGATTTCTGCCCATTCTTCAAGGCAAAACTGCTCCAGCTCCTTCAAGTTGGATGGGTTCTGCTGGTGTACAGCAGTCTTTAAATCATACCACAGATTCTCAACTCGACTTTGACAAGACCATTCCAAGACATTTAAATGTTTCCCCTTAAACAACTCGAGTGTTGCTTTAGCAGTATGCTTAGGGTCATTGTTCTGCTGGAAGGTGAACCTCCGTCCCAGTCTCAAATTTCTGGAAGACTGAAACAGGTGCTTCACTGTGGGGATAGGGTTCTCGGGATGATGAGAGGTGTTGGGTTTGCGCCAGACATAGCATTCTCCTTGATGGCCAAAAAGCTCCATTTTAGTCTCACTTGACCAGAGTACCTTCTCCCATATGTTTGGGGAGTCTCCCACATGCCTTTTGGCAAACACCAAATGTGTTTTCTTATTTTTTCTTTAAGCAATGACTTTTTTCTGGCTACTATTCTGTAAAGCCCAGCTCTGTAGAGTGTAAAGTAGTCCTATGGACAGATACTCCAATCTCCGCTGTGGAGCTTTGCAGCTCCTTCACAGGTTATCTTTGGTCTCATTCTTGCCTGTCTGATTAATGCCCTCCTTGCCTGGTCCGTGAGTTTTGGTGGGCAACCCTCTCTTAGCAGGTTTGTTGTCGTGCCATATTCTTTCAATTTTTTTAATAATGGATTTAATAGGGCTCCATGGGATGTTCAAAGTTTCTGATATTTTTTTATAACCCAACCCTGATCTGCACTTCTCCATAACTTTGCGTCTGACCTGTTTGGAGAGCTCCTTGGCCTTCATGGTGCCGCTTGCTTGGTGGTGCCCCTTGTCTAGTGGTGTTGCAGACTCTGGTGCCTTTATATACAGGTGTATATATACTGAGATCATGTGACACTTAGATTGCACACAGGTGGACTTTATTTAACTAATTATGTGACTTCTGAAGGTAATTGGTTGCACCATATCTTATTTAGGGGCTTCATAGCAAAGGGGGTGAATACATTTGCACGCACCACTTTTCCGTTTTGAATTTTTTGAAACAAGCATTTTTTTTTTTCTCACTTCACCAATTTCGACTATTTTGTCTATGTCCATTACATTAAATCAAAATAAAAATACATTGAAATTACAGGTTATAATGCAACAAAATAGGAAAAACGCCAAGGGGGTAGCAGGGTAGCCTAGTGGTTAGAGCGTTGGACTAGTAACCCTATTAAATCCAGTAACCGAAAGGTTGCAAGTTCGAATCCCCGAGCTGACAAGGTACAAATCTGTCGTTCTGCCCCTGAACAGGCATTTAACCCACTGTTCCTAGGCAGTCATTGAAAATAAGAATTTGTTCTTAACTGACTTGCCTTGTAAAAAATTTTTTTTTTAAAAAGCACTGTATTACAATGTGAAATGAATGATATGGTGCAAAGAATAGATTCAATTTGTCATTGTGCATTTAATTACAAGGTTTAAAATCAACATTAAACAGGAAAAACCTATGGATTCTTACAAATCATTACATGTCAATATTTTAAATAGCTACATGCTAAAATATATAAATAACAAGTAAATGTAACATAATGCATAGCAGTATGACGCAATATTAATGATAATATTGTAATCGCGAGAACAACTAAGTATTGTGTGTGTCACAAACTATGACAGATACTATAACTAAAACTCAACAAATGTGTCATATATTCTGTAGATAAGCAATGCCAAAAGTCTACAACTAGGGTGGTTCTTGAATTGAGGTGGCATTTAAAACCATGAAAAACACTTTAAAATTACAAATAGTTACATTTCAAATGTGTTTTTGTCAATGATCAAATATAATACATGCCATTTATACTGCCTTATGTTTATGCATTATTTAAAGTATTTAGGGATAGAAAATGGCCTTGTCCTAGTTGTGACCCAGTAGAGTTGTAGTCAGAGCCATATATTACGAGAGTTCAGCCAGGTTTTTAGAACGGACGCCATGTTGGTTTCAAGTTTTCTTAGTCGTATGTACGGGATACGCATGTTATACATAATATGCATTGTCCAACAAAATACTTGTTAGCACCTTTATTCACAATGTTTTGTTGATGTAACTATACGAGAGTGTCTCCCGACAATTCCCTATGAAATGACCCACCCCTCATGACAAAGTACTACTGAATTACTACACAAAACCTATGTGTGTAGTAGGGAGTGTGTAGTGAACGTGTAGATTATGCACTACTCAAGATACACAAGTAGAGTTTTGTAGTATTCCGTAGGAAAACAACAGTATTTCCGGGAGTAATCATGTAGAGATTACTACTACTTATTGTTGGTACTAAATAAGTAGTCAAAACACGACAGCTTTACTACACAGGCTTGTCTATAGCAGTCAAGTAGAGTTTTTACTACTTGATGTTGGTAGTAAATAAGCATCACAACACTACAGCCAGACAACCCCGGTTTTTCGCAACCTCAGAAGGCAAAACAGGAAGTCGTAGCGACTGTTTTTGACAATCCTGAATGTAATCCTCTCCCATCCTTCGTCATTCTGTCTTTCATAGCTCTTATGCTGGCACCGCTTTTATATTTTATATTTATTTATATGTTCATGCCGTTGCTTAGCCATTTTCTAGAACTTTTTACTACATCAAAAAGATTGCTAACCAAAACGGTATTGACTGATAGCCGTTGTCATAGAGCTGTATTGAGTTTAGCTTAGCTGTTTGCTAGCCACATGGAAATGTAGATATGTAGCCTGTTTATGTCATGCTAGTTAATCAGTATGTGGGTTTGTATGCAAATGTTGGGTATGTTCATATCGGTATATTTACTCATTCTACTTACCTCTTTTCACATAAGAAGAATGCTTTTCTGTGCTGTCTTATGTGACCTCTGTTAGCAGATGATTGATAATGGCTTATTATTGGTCGTCTCTTCTGCTTCTCTTTATTTTCTAAAAGGTGACGTGGTGGAGAAATGTGGCTGCAACAAAAAAAAAGAGGATCTGAAGAAATTGAGGCAAATCTGAATGAAGACAAGGCCTCAAATGGATTATCAAAACAAGTGTAAATGTGTAATTTAATATGTATTTCATCTAATACAAATAAAACATGTATATATCATTGTTTGATGACATAACAACAGTTATACAGTCGTGACACAGTAGTGAAACAAGATCTCAATAGTGATTTTGAATAGGCAAACAGTAATACATTTTTTCAAAAGGGTTTATGTTGGAAATGAAAAAGGATCTGGAGCAATTCAGTAGTGACACAACACTACACACACAGATGGCAGTAGTAATTCAATAGGGATGGAGTAGGCATACAGTACAGCAGTAATGTAGTAGATACCCAAATGCTCAGTAGTTATACAGTGGTCATTAAGGGAGAATTATGTAGTGATTTGAGTAGGAAATAATTTGTGTTCCCCAGTAGTGAAATGTCCCAATGTATCACTCATTACTACTTAAATTACTAAATAAACCACTAGTAAGTTGTGTAGTAATTCAGTAGTACCTTGTCATGATGGGTCTGTAAACAAGCAAAACAGAGCAGCAATTTTTACAGAAGTTTTTAATGATTAGCATTCAAGACTATGTGTATCCGAGTCTTGTGTTGTGGTGTCAACCAATGGCATATCTGCTTTCACTGAACATCTTCAGAGGTTTTAAAAATAATCCCAAATAAACATTACAACGAAGATGCGTCGATTATCACTTAGCAATGGCTATGGAGGAAAAAGTGGCACTCTCAGAACGTTCAGAAAGAGATCACATTGGCCAAACTCTATATACAGTATACTGTATGACTCTGGTTGTTTTCTGACGTGTTTTTGAGGATTTAGAGATATCTATCTATTATATGTACTGCT
This sequence comes from Oncorhynchus kisutch, assembly GCF_002021735.2. Lineage (NCBI taxonomy): Eukaryota > Metazoa > Chordata > Actinopteri > Salmoniformes > Salmonidae > Oncorhynchus > Oncorhynchus kisutch. Next base: position 57,375,592 of record NC_034181.2, on the reverse strand, counting down.
TGAAAGTAAACTAAAGTATTAAACATACTGTATAGATCTATAAAATCAAAGTATGCTATTAAAATACAAATGTATTTACTAATATAATGTGTCCCTCAGTTTTATGTCATTGGTGTTACCGCCTTGAAAATCATTCATTACATAATGGATGATTAACGATAGGCATGCGTTCTATGCAAAATAATAAACGACTTGGAAGGTGTGGTCCACGACGCGCAAGCGCATTCCCTCCAGTGGCAAACTGTTAACGGGGGAGTGGTCTATTTTAAAACAATTACAAGCTAATCATACCCTTTTAGTATATCATACATTTGAGGATTTCATTGATAATTTGGTGTGTATAAATCCAAAGTGTCACTTGGTGTTACTCTATTTAAATGAAGGGAAATTACATTGGGAGCAGAATTATTAATCATATCACTTTAGTAAGGGATTTTTAAAGGGTTAATGACCTTTAGTATATGTGGCCTCCATTTCAGAAAATCCTCATTTGCCTAAAATGTATCATTGGTGTTATCGTCATTGGTGTTACTACTCCTACTGGTGGTATAATGTTATCATAATTGTGAAAATTATTTAAAGTCATTAAGCTGCCATTAGTTGATTTAGACTGAGAAGATGTACCCAAATACATTTACTGTAAATAAATAAAAAAGAATCTAGAAAAATTCAGTTGTTTTTTTCCCCCCAGATGCACTGCCTAAATACCACCACAATCCAAGAACTACCCACTAGGTAAATACTATGCACATTACTGAATAAACATTCTCACTATATCATTGCTCTACTAAGGGCAAAGTCAGAGACATATGCAGGCAGTACCCTCACAGTGAGATCCTCAGGGGCTCTCTCTCCTGGTTGGTTTTGCACAGCGGTTTGGGGTTCTGGTAGGACAGCCTCACAAACACAATGATTAGAATGATTCCTGGGATAAATAATAAAGATAAAATCAAGCCCACCGTACTAAAATCTCCCATGACTCACTCAAGTGTAAGATCCTGAAAAAAAGATCCCAAGTGAACTCAGATCATCATGACACAAAATTACACAAAGGACCATTTTGCTTCTCCTTTAGGCTCGGTTTCTGTACAAGCACTTTGTGACAACTGCTGATATAAAAGGGGCTTTAGAAATACATTTGATTGATTGATTAACCTTGCCGTTTTAACTTGGTAGCTTAAAGGTGTTCAGTCTACAATCCAACAGCAGCTACTCTTACCTATGACCCCCAGGGTTCCCAGTAGGATGCCGACGGTGGACTGGACAGTTGGCATGCCTTGCTGCTGCTTAATGGCGGTCCTGCAGTTTCCTTTCACATTGCACGGGCACACCGCCACTGTGATTTAAGACACAGTCAACACCACTCACACAGTACAGGGACATATTCAGCCCTCATCAGCAAATCACAGCTACCCTGAGCAGACCACAATGACAGGGAGAGAACATCTCAATGCCCCTGAGGCCTCAGGGTTTTACTAAATCAGTTCAGTGTGCTGTAGAGGGGGGATCACCAGGCAGACTGGGCTGAGACCAGGCTGCGACAGGGTGAGAGTATGCACCTGCGGCTCAACCTGCCCTGAGACTGAGTCAGTCTGAACATAATGTCTCAGGATGACAAGTACTCTATTCCAACATGCTGCCATACATCAGGTGTATAAGGAAACAAATCAACAGGGATCTATGAGATGTCCTTTTCTATTTACAGAGCAGATGCTTTCGACAAGATTGAGTTGTGGAGATATTCTGAGGGGAGGGAGGGCCAGGAGAAAACACATGAACACAGACCCAGCATATGCCCAACCCAGTCCTATTTGCTTTCAGAGAAAGGACAGACATTACAGAGTAACTACTGCTCCAATGGCCCAGTGTGAAAGGAAAGCCCAGAAGTGACATTGATTGTAAACACTGCATGTTTCTCTTGATAGTTCAATAATCCATTGACATGACTGTAATAACAGTACAGCTACCAGAGCGAACAATGGTGATGCTGACAGATATGTATACTCTACTGAAAGGAATGGACAACAAACAATGGCCATCTATTATTGAGTCCTCGGTTGCAGGACTCACTGCCGAGTTCCAAACTGCCTCTGGAAGCAACATCAGCACAAGAACTGTTCGTCTGGAGCATCATGAAATGGGTTTCCATAGCCTAACAGCCTCAGACAAGCCTAAGATCACCATGCGCAATGTCAAACGTCAGCTGGAGTGGTGTAAAACACGCCGCCATTGGACTCTGGAGCAGTGGAAACGCGTTCTCTGGAGTGATGAATCACACTTCACCATCTGGAAGTCCGACGGACGAATCTGGGTTTTGCAGATGCCAGGAGAACGCTACCTGCCCCCAATGCATAGTACCAACTGTACAGTTTTGTGGAGGAGGAATAATGGTCTGGGACTGTTTTTCATGGTTCGGGCTAGGACCCTTAGTTCCAGTGAAGGGAAATTTTAATGCTATAGCATACAATGACATTCTAGACAATTCTGTGCTTCCAACTTTATGGCAACAGTTTGAGGAAGGCCCTTTACGGTTTCAGCATGACAATGCCCCTGTGCACAAATGGCCATGATTTTGGAATGAGATGTTCGACGAGCAGGTGTCCATATAATTTTGATCCTGTAGTTTACTTATAAGACCAATTTGACTGACGATACACAGAGGTATCTTGTCCATTTTGGCTAGCGTCTAAAAGCAAAGTAAACATCAGAGGGAAATTCCAAAAGCTCCAGAGCCCGTGCGAGAACGAAAAACATTACCTCAGATATATTTTTAAACATCTGCTTGGACTCAGTAAAGAGTCCTTGGATACATGCCAATTCATTGGAAATGTAATTCACAGCCATGTATAAATAACCACGGCTGATTGATTAACTAGGTTTTTGGAAAACACGAGTAAAATACTGACATGATCAACAGCCCACAGCAACATTATTCTAACAGAGGATACTGTATGTGTGAGGGACCCTGTCACTTGTGTGTGGCGGAGCCTCTGTGACTCAAAACAAACAAACTGGCCAAAGGGTGACAAAGGTTTTTTTTTGGGGGGGGGGGGTGCAAAAGCCCCTGGCTGGCCTCTGACACTGTTCCCCTTCATGTGCCTCTGTTCTGAAAGAGATGGAGAGACTGTGACACACCTCTGGATCAACACAAAGAACATTCTTATCTTCTTTTAACTTCCACTATTATCACGACAGGTCCTCAGGTCTGACAGACATTATAGTATATTACACTTTACACAGCCTTTGACGTGTCATTATGCACCTACCGTATGTAATGTCAGATGCACAGGAAAGTATTCAGACTTCTTCCAATTCCCCACATTTTCTCATAAATCTACACACAATATCCCATAATGACAAAGCGAAAACAGGTTTTTGGAAATGTTTGCAAATGTATTACAAATAGAAAACATGAGCCTATGCTATGAGACTCTAAATTGAGCTCAAGCGCATCCTGTTTGCATTGCTCACCCTTGAGATGTTCCTACAACTGGATTGGAGTCCACCTGTGATAAATTCAATAGATTGGACATGATTTGGAAAGGCACACACCTGTCTATATATGGTCCCACAGTTGAAAGTGCATGTCAGAGAAAAATCCAAGCCATGAGGTCGAAGGAATTGTCTGTAGAGATCCGAGACAGGATTGTGTTGAGGCACAGATCTGGGTAAGTGTACCAACAAAAAAGTCTGCAGCATTGAAGGTCCCCAAGAACACAGTGGCCTCCATCATTCTGAAATTGAAGAAGTTTGGAACCACCAAGACTCTTTCTAGAGCTGGCACCCGGCCAAACTGAGCAATCGGGGAGAAGTGCCTTGTTCAGGGAGGTGACCAAGAACCCAATGGTCACTCTGACAGAGCTCCAGAGTTCCTCTGTGGAGATGGGAGAACCTTCCAGAAGGACAACCATCTCTGCAGCATTCCACCAATCATGCCTTTATGGTAGAGTGGCCAGACAGAAGCCACTCCTCAGTAAAAGGCACATGACAGTCCGCTTGGAGTTTTCCAAAAGACACCTAAAGGACAAACAAGATTCTCTGGTCTGATGGAACCAAGATTGAACTCTTTGGCCTGAATGCCAAGCGTCACGTCTGGAGGAAATTAGGCACCATCCTTATAGTGAAGCATGGTGGTGGCAGCGTCATGCCGTGGGGAACGGAGCAAAGTACAGAGAGATCCTTGATGAAAACCTGCTCCAGAGCGCACAGGGCCTCAGACTGGGGCAAAGGTTAACCTTCCAACAGGACAACAACCCTAAGCACACAGCCAAGACAACGCAGCAGTGGCTTAGGGACAAGTTTCTGGATGTCCTTGAGTGGCCCGCCAGAGCCCAGACTTGAACCTGATCGAACATCTCTGGAGAGACCTGAAAATAGCTGTGTAGCGACTCTCACCATCGGACCTGAGAGAGCTTGAGAGGATCTGCAGAGAAGAATGGGAGAATCTCTCCAAATACAGGTGTTCCATGCTTGTAGCGTCATATCCAAGAAGACTCGAGGCTGTAATCACTGCCAAAGGTGATTCAACAAAGTACAGAGTAAAGGTTCTGAATACTTATGTAAATTTGATTTAAAAATGATTATTTTTTAATACATTTCCAACCATTTCTAAAAACCTGTTTTTTGTCTTTGTCTTTGTCTTTGTCATTAAGGGTATTTTGTGTTGATTGATGAAGGGGGAAAAACAATTTAATCCGTTTTAGAATAAGGCTGTAAGGCAACAAAATGTGACAAAAGTCAAGGGGTCTGAATACTTTCCGAATGCACTGTATATCATCTTGTTAGGTAAGGTTGCAAGCCGGCAGGCGTCAGTGACATAAATAGTAGAGGAGCCCTTGGTCTCAATGGTTCTTAATGTGACCTTTCTTTGACGTCATCATTGACAGGAATAGTATATGTGAGAGTGGGTTTTAAATATACCTGGTTTTATCACGGCCCAGGAATAATGGGAAATATAGAGGTAAATGATTGCTGTATGATTAATTATAATTGACTGACGGTCTGTTCTGTTCTGTGGTGAACAGGAACAGTGGAATCTACTGGTACCCTCTCAGAACAAGCACGGCACAGATGCTGCGTCACTCCTCCGTCACTCTCTCCAGCCTCCCCAGTTGTCAGGGCGGAGGAGGGCGAAGCACCACAAAGGTGAGGCAAATAGGTGTGCCATGGCACGTCTGCAGCAGGTGTTATTAGGGACAAGTCTTGCAGCTGCTAGGCACTGGTGGGAAAAATACACTTTTAGCCTCTTAGCATTTCAGCCCAGCGGGCCCCAGCTGTGACATCACACAAATTAAAGGGGAAATATAATTACAGCCAGCCCCCGCCGCTCCCATTAATAACGCGTCAGAGAGTTTGGGCGGGAGAAAAAAAAGAGGAGAAAAGGTTGTCACGGTGAATCAATAGAGACTATGTCAGCACAGCAAAGTGGACAAGTCTGATTAATGTATGTCAGCCTGACACATTACAGACAAGTACAGCGACAGGAAGAGGGTCATTAGGCGTATTACTGACACTGCCTAGTCAGAGCGCCTCAGAAGAAAGGATAGGGGCCATTTTTACTTCCACTGCCAGTCAGTGTCTCAGTGCCACTCACTCCAATCCTCTCTACATGTGACTGTGGATCTACAGGTGGCCTGAATGGATCCCTGAATTACATCCTATCTGAATTACATCCTATCATCCTATCTATTTTGAAAACCATTTTATTGTCGGTGACGTCACCCGATACACGGGTAACCACAGTGAGTGTCAGGTCTACATCCCCATGACTACTCAAATAGAATGGTCTAATTTGTCACTTTAATTTAGCTGCATCGTAGTGGTTCTTACACAGACGTGACTCAACCAATACAACACCTCGATCTAGAATGGCACCGGAGAGGATGGCTGAGGTTTTACGTGCTCCTGGTGTTGTTTGTAACTTATGTTTTTAACTTATTTTGTACATAATGTTGCTGCTACCATCTCTTATGACCGAAAATAACTTCTGGACATCAGAACAGAGATTACTCACCTTGAACTGGAAGAAGCTTTTTCCTTCCGACGCGAAGGACATACTGCTTTCTCGGGAACAGGCCCAGATCCCCATCATTTGTGTGAAGAAAAGACGGAGAAAAAGAGGGCGGATGTTGAGCTGTCTCCTGAGAAATCATGGGCGAGTGAGTAAACTCCCACTGCCATCCTTTCTATTGGCCAATGTGTAATCATTGGAAAATAAAATTGATGACCTACAATCAAGATTATCCTACCAACGGGACATTAAAATCTGTAAAATTGTATGTTTCACCGAGTCGACACGGATAATATAGAGCTGGCGGTATTTTCCATGCACCGGCAGGACAGAGAAGCTACATCTGGTAAGACGAGGGTAGGGGTGGGTGTCTATTTGTCAATAACAGCTGGTGTGCAATGTCTAATATTAAACAAGTCTCAAGGTATTGCTCGCCTGAGGTACATTGAGTACATTATGATAAGTTGTAGACCACACTATCTACCAAGAGAGTTCCCATCTATATTATTCGTAGCCGTCTATTTACAACCACAATCCGATGCTGGCACTAAGAGCGCACTCAACCAACTCTATAAGGCCATAAGCAAACAAGAAATTGCTCATCCAGAAGCGGTGCTCCTAGTGGCCGGGGACTTTAATGCAGGCAAACTTAAATCGGTTAAATGTGCAACCAGAGGAAAAAAAACTCTTAACCACCTTTACTCCGCACACAGAGATGCATACAAAGCTCTCCCCTGACCTCCATTTGCTAAATCTGACCATAATTATATACTCCTGATTCCTGCTTACAAGCTAAAACTAAAGCAGTAAGTGCCAGTGACTCGCGCAATATGGAAGTGGTCAGATGACGCGGATGCTATGCTACAGGACTGTTTTGCTAGCACAGACTGGAGTATGTTCCGGGATTCATCCAATGGCATTGAGGAGTATACCATCTCAGTCATTGGCTTCATCAATAAGTGCATCGACGAAGACGTCCCCACAGTGAACGTACATACATATCCCGACCAGAAGCCATTGATTACAGACAACATCCGCATCGAGATCAAGTCTAGAGCTGCCGATTTCAAGGAGTGGGACACCAATCCGGACGCTTATAAGAAATCCCACTATGCTCTCAGACGAACCATCAAAGAAGCAAAACGTCAATACAGGATTAAGATTGAATCCCACTACACCGGCTTTGACGCTCGTTGGATGTGGCAACTATTACGGATGACAAAGGGAAACCTAGACGCGATCTGGCCTGTGACCCGAGCCTACCGGACGAGCTAAATGCCTTTTATGCTCGCTTCGAGGCAAGCAACACTGAAGCATGCACAAGAGCACCAGCTGTTCCGGACGACTGTGTGATACGCTCTCAGTAGCCAATGTGAGCACCTTTAAAACAGGTCAACATTCACAAAGCCGCGGGGCCAGAAGGATTACTAGGACGTGTACTCAAAGCATGCACTGACCAACTGGCAAGTGTCTTCACTGATATTTTCAACCTCTCCCTGACCGAGTCTGTAATACCTACATGTTTCAAGCAAACCACCATAGTCCCTGAGCCCAATGAAGCAAAGGTAAATTGCCTAAATGATTACCGCCCCGTAGCACTCACGTCGGTAGCCATGAAGTGCTTTGAAAGGCTGGTCATGGCTCACATCAACAGCATCCTCACGGATACCCTAGACCCACTCCAATTCGCATACGACCACAACAGATCCACAGATGACGCAATCTCAATCGCACTCCACACTACTCTTTCCCACCTGGACAAAAGGAACACCTATGTGAGAATGATGTTAATTGACTACAGCTCAGTGTTCAACACAATAGTGCCCACGAAGCTCATCACTTAGCTAAGGACCCTGGGACTAAACACCTCCCTCTGCAACTGGATCCTGGACTTCCTGACGAGCCACCCCCAGGTGGTAAGGGTAGGCAACAACACGTCTGCCATGCTGATCCTCAACACTGGGGCCCCTCAGGGGTGTGAACTTAGTCCCCTCCTGTACTCCCTGTTCACCCATGACTGTGTGGCCAAACACGACTCCAACACCATCAATAAGTTTGCTGACAACACAAGTGGTAGTCCTGATCACCGACTACGATGAGACAGCCTAAAGGGAGGAGGTCAGAGACCTCGCAGTGTGGTGCCAGGACAACAACCTCTCCCTCAATGTGTGCAAGACAAAGGAGCTGATCGTGGACTACAGGAAAAGGCGGGCCGAACAGGTCCCCATTAACATCGAAGAGGCTGTAGTGGTGCGGGTCGAGAGCTTCAAGTTCCTTGGTGTCCACATCAGCAACGAACAATCATGGTCCATACACACCAAGACAGTCGTGAAGAGGGCACTACAACACCTTTTCCCCCACAGGAGACTGAAAAGATTTGGCATGGGTCCCCAGATTCTCAAAAGGGTCTAGAGCTGTACCATCGAGAGCATCCTGACCGGTTGCATCACCGCCTAGTATGGCAACTGCTCAGCATCTGACCGTAAGGCGCTACAGAGGGTAGTGCATACAGCCCAGTACATCACTGGGGCCAAGCTTCTTGCCATCCAGAACCTATATACTAGCCGGTGTCAGAGGAAAGCCCAAAAAATTGTCAGAGACTCCAGTCACCCAAGTCATAGACTGTTTTCTCTGCTACCGCACGGCAAGAAGGTACCGGAGCGCCAAGTCTAGGACCAAAAGCCTTCTTAACAGCTTCTACCCCCAAGCCATAAGACTGCTGAACAATTAATCAAATGGCCACCGGACTATTTACATTGACCCCCCCCCCCCCCCGCCATCCCTTGCTGTTTGTTAACTATTTTGCATAGTCACTTCACCCCTACCTACATGTACCCCCGCACATTGACTCGGTACCGGTACCCCCTGTATATAGCCTTCGTTATTGTTATTTTATTTTGCTACTTAAAAAAATTATTTTACTTTAGTTTATTTGGTCAATATTTAAGTCTTTCTCGAACTGCACTGTTGGTTAAGGGCTTGTAAGTAAGTATTTCACGCTAAAGTCTACGCTTGTTGTATTCGGCGAATGTGACAAATACCATGTGATTTGGTTTGATTTGATTGATCCTGCAGAGAGGTTAATGTTTCCGGGGTCCTACTTCCTACAGTGTGGTGCTAGCCTACAATGTCATAGCGTTGGGTCACCCTGTCGCTACTACAGTGACTACACCTATTGTATTGTCATGGTAATATACACAACTCATTCCACTGCTGGATTGGTTACTAAAATATCTGATGGGCTAAGAGGTTGGTCCGAACTTGTGTTGATCTTTCGGTGGGTCAAGATAAAATAAAAAATGTCTTAGTGAAAAAACAGAAGATGGATGATGAGGCAGACCATTGATGGTGGTGAGTTTACAGTTGCCGCGCACGGTGGCGTCACTGGGGAGGGACTAGTTGAGCCTGCCACCATGCTGGGGACCATCGCCGTCCCCGGGATGCCAGCACCAAGGACTGGTCCTCCCAGCGAGGGGTACACAGGTACTACCAGGAGTAGTCCCCCACCAAAACAGGACTGTTGTCGTTCACATCCAGGACATGAACTATCACCAGGGTGGAGGAGGACAGAGAAGAGATCCCTGGGAGGCAAATAGTACAGTTTTAATTAACATTAGTACCCATTGAATCATTGTTAACAACAGTCCTCATGGTGTACTGGGTGATGCCGTATTGGGTGATGATGAACTGGCTTTGACGAGCACAGAGAGGGACATTAGAAAGCACAACCTCTCTGAACGACAAAGCAGATTTTTTAATGTTTCTGATACCTGTACACTTCGATCCAACCAACATAATACAGTATCTCCACCAATTAACACCACTGTCCTCTCTAGCCTCTATAAGTGTGGACTCAAGATGTGAGTCAGAGCCCCCATTCTTCAGGTAATGGACCAGTCTGAAAAGATGTTCACTCGATGTGATAATAAGTGCCTGCGAGGGATAAGGGCAGCGGGTAATTGGAGAGGTGCCGTGTGCAGCTCTCAGACCCTGCAAGTCTGTCTTCTGTTCGGTTCTGAGTCATGCCTATCTAGTGTGGGGGAGGATTGGATTGGAGTTTGCTATACAACATAAATCCCCTCCTCACTTCCCACTCTACACCCAGCAGCTAGCTAGCGACACACTGGCTGTCACTTCGCATGACTCACTCCCTGCTTATTACTTTGTCACTGAATACTGTCTGGTCTTGAATTGTCAATGGAAGTATTGCTTTAGCCTTGCCTTATTAAATTTGACACCCACTGGGACAAACAGAAGGCCGAGGTCTAAGCTGCCCTGAAGCCTCTGTCTGGAAACATAGAAATATACATTATTCTCAGAAAACCATCTTACGTCCATCTTCAACCATGGTCTACATGGTGTAGGTACTGTTTTCCTCTCTGTCCAAGGCCGAGATGGTCTTCAGCTCACCTGAGTACTTCCCATTAGAGAAATACCTATTTCTGTCTCCTCTGAGCGAGTATCTGGACAAAAGTATAGGCGGGGTGGGATAACACCCTGATTAATGCCTTTAAACTGTGAATTCATTTACATTTTTTCATTATTTCCAATGAATGATGTTTCACCTGATTGGGTGTGAGTCTGGGTCATATCCAAGAATAGTGACATTAACCCGTCCTGGCTCCTCCCCCTCTCTGACGGTGACCTCGTAGTGGTTCTGGGACAGGATGGGGCCCTCGTTGACATCGTCCACATACAGTGCCTTGCGAAAGTATTCGGCCCCCTTGAACTTTGCAACCTTTTGCCACATTTCAGGCTTCAAACATAAAGATATAAAACTGTATTTTTTTGTGAAGAATCAACAACAAGTGGGACACAATCATGAAGTGGAACGACATTTATTGGATATTTCAAACTTTTTTAACAAATCAAAAACTGAAAAATTGGGTGTGCAAAATTATTCAGCCCCTTTACTTTCAGAGCAGCAAACTCTCTCCAGAAGTTCAGTGAGGATCTCTGAATGATCCAATGTTGACCTAAATGACTAATGATGATAAATACAATCCACCTGTGTGTAATCAAGTCTCCGTATAAATGCACCTGCACTGTGATAGTCCGTTAAAAGCGAGGTCCGTTAAAAGCGCAGAGAGCATCATGAAGAACAAGGAACACACCAGGCAGGTCCGAGATACTGTTGTGAAGAAGTTTAAAGCCGTATTTGGATACAAAAAGATTTCCCAAGCTTTAAACATCCCAAGGAGCACTGTGCAAGCGATAATATTGAAATGGAAGGAGTATCAGACCACTGCAAATCTACCAAGACCTGGCCGTCCCTCTAAACTTTCAGCTCATACAAGGAGAAGACTGATCAGAGATGCAGCCAAGAGGCCCATGATCACTCTGGATGAACTGCAGAGATCTACAGCTGAGGTGGGAGACTCTGTCCATAGGACAACAATCAGTCGTATATTGCACAAATCTGGCCTTTATGGAAGAGTGGCAAGAAGAAAGCCATTTCTTAAAGATATCCATAAAAAGTGTTGTTTAAAGTTTGCCACAAGCCACCTGGGAGACTCACCAAACATGTGGAAGAAGGTGCTCTGGTCAGATGAACCGAAATTGAACTTTTTGGCAACAATGCAAAACGTTATGTTTGGCGTAAAAGCAACACAGCTCATCACCCTGAACACACCATCCCCACTGTCAAACATGGTGGTGGCAGCATCATGGTTTGGGCCTGCTTTTCTTCAGCAGGGACAGGGAAGATGGTTAAAATTGATGGGAAGATGGATGGAGCCAAATACAGGACCATTCTGGAAGAAAACCTGATGGAGTCTGCAAAAGACCTGAGACTGGGACGGAGATTTGTCTTCCAACAAGACAATGATCCAAAACATAAAGCAAAATCTACAATGGAATGGTTCAAAAATAAACATATCCAGGTGTTAGAATGGCCAAGTCAAAGTCCAGACCTGAATCCAATCGAGAATCTGTGGAAAGAACTGAAAACTGCTGTTCACAAATGCTCTCCATCCAACCTCACTGAGCTCGAGCTGTTTTGCAAGGAGGTGTGCAAAACTGATAGAGACATACCCCAAGCGACTTACAGCTGTAATCGCAGCAAAAGGTGGCGCTACAAAGTATTAACTTAAGGGGGCTGAATAATTTTGCACGCCCAATTTGTCAGTTTTTGATTTGTTAAAAATGTTTAAAATATCCAATAAATGTCGTTCCACTTCATGATGGTGTCCCACTTGTTGTTGATTCTTCACAAAAAAATACAGTTTTATATCTTTATGTTTGAAGCCTGAAATGTGGCAAAAGGTCGCAAAGTTCAAGGGGGCCGAACACTTTCGCAAGGCACTGTAGATGGAGACGGTTGCCGTGAATGCTGACCCATACCTCCCTCGGACCAGGGCCACCGGATATTCAGCACTAAGGAGCAGGATGTACTCGCTCTCCCGCTCGAAGTCCAGCACCTACATGCATACAGGTTGCCATATAAATGCTGTTCATATGGAAGTGCATGCACTAACACACAGTTGAAGTCGGAAGTTTACATACATCTTAGCCAAGTACGTTTTTTCACAATTCTTTACATTTAATCCTAGTAAAATTAACCTGTTTTACGTCAGATAGAATCACTACTTTATTTTAAGAATGTGAAATGTCAGAATAATAGTAGAGAGAATGACTTATTTCAGCTTTGATTTCTTTCATCACATTCCCAGTGGGTCAGAAGTTTACATACATTCAATTAGTATTTGGTAGCATTGCCTTTTATTTGTTTAACTTGGGCCAAATGTTTTGCGCAGCCTTTCACAAGCTTCCCACAATAAGTTGGGTGAATTTTGTCCCATTTCCCCTGACAGAGCTGGTGTAACTGAGTCAGGTTTGTAGGACTTCTTGTGTAACGGATGTGAAATAGCTAGCTAGTTAGCGGTGGTGCGCGCTAAATAGTGTTTCAATCGGTGACGTCACTTGCTCTGAGACCTTGAAGTAGTGGTTCCCCTTGCTCTGCAAGGGCCGTGGCTTTTGGGGAGCGATGGGTAACGATGCTTTGAGGGTGACTGTTGTTGATGTGTGCAGAGGGTCCCTGGTTCGCGCCCGGGTATGGGCGAGGGGACAGTCTAAAGTTATACTGTTACACTTGCTCGCACGCGCTTATTCAGTTCTGCCCACAAATGTTCTATAGGATTGAGGTCAGGGCTTTGTGACGGCCACTCCAATACCTTGACATTGTTGTCCTTAAGCCATTTTGCCACAACTTTGGAAGTATGCTTGGGGTCATTGTCCATTTGGAAGACCCATTTGCGACCAAGCTTTAACTTCCAATGACAAAAGTTTCACCAGGAGAATGTTCTGACCCACACTCTAAAATCACATACACAACATCTACTATCTACTGATGTCTTGAGATGTTGCTTCAAAATATCCACATAATTTCCCTGCCTCAAGATGCCATCTATTTTGTGAAGTGTACCAGTCCCTCCTGCAGCAATGTACCCCAGCAACATGATGCTGCCACCCCTGTGCTTAATGGTTGGGATGGTGTTCTTCGACTTGCAAGCATCCCCCTCTTTCCTTCAAACATCAGGATAGTCATTATGGCCAAACAGTTCCATTTTTGTTTCATCAGACCAGAGGACATTTCTCCAAAAAGTACGATCTTTGTCCCCATGTGCAGTTGCAAACCGTAGTCTGGCTTTTTTAAGGCGGTTTTTGAGCAGTGGCTTCTTCCTTGCTGATTGGCCTTTCAGGTTATGTCGACATAGTACTTGTTTTTACTGTGGATATAGATACTTTTGTACCTGTTTCCTCCAGCATCTTCACAAGGTCCTTTGCTGTTGTTCTGTGATTGATTTGCACTTTTCGCAACAAAGTACGGTCATCTCTAGGAGACAGAACGCGTCTCCTTCCTGAGGGGTATGATGGCTGCATGGTGTTTATACTTGCATACTATTGTTTCTACAGATGAACATGGTACCTTCAGGCATTTGAAAACTGTTCCCAAGGATGAACCAGACTTGTGGAGGTCTACATTTTCTTTTCTGAGGTCTTGGCTGATTTCTTTTGATTTTCTCATGATGTCAAGCAAAGGGGCACTGTGTTTGAAGGTAGGCCTTGAAATACATCCAGAGTTACACCTCCAATTGACTCAAATTATGTCAATTAGCCTATCAGAAGCTTCTAAAGCCATGAAATCATTATCTGGAATTGTCCAAGCTGTTTAAAGGCACAATCAACTTAGTGTATGTAAACTTCTGACCCACCGGAATTGTGATACAGTGAATTATAAGTGAAATAATCTGTCTGTAAACAATTGTTGGAAAAATCACTTGTGTCATGCACAAAGTAGATGTCCTAACCGACTTGCCAAAAGTATATTTTGTTAACAAGAAATTTGTGGAGTGGTTGAAAAACGAGTTTTAATGACACCAACCTAAGTTTATGTAAACTACCGACTTCAACTGTATATGTAGTGTTCTAATAGCTGTAAAACATGGGAACATATTGTTCAACGGTGCAAGAATGAACACCAGGAAAATAATCATGGGAGGGCTTTACTAACATTTCCCAGAAAACAGCAGATTTTATCTAAAAAGCAAAAAAGCAATCAATGAATCTGTTGCGAATGTGCCATTTCAGCACTCCATGAGACACACAGGCTGCTCATTTAGACTGAGCAAAATATCGAACTGCCCCCTCCAACAAAGGCATGGGATTTTATTAAGCTCATGGAGCAAACACAGGAGGTCAGAAAGAGCCTGCATATGTCTGCTGCTAATCGGCGTGTTCCACAGATTTACAGGCTGATCCTACTGGAAAGGAGAGGGTTGTGGAACAATACACAGTGACTCTAAACAATGCCTCTATAATACCGTCACCTGCATAATACCGCCAGACAAGTTGATTTATCGGCAGAGAGGAGTTTTATTCCCACCGTAAAATGGAAACTGGAATGACAGGGACGGCCATTTGATTCAAGTGTCACCTGACATGAATCCTGAGTGTGATGGAGAATCCCGTTAGTGGACAGCCATGGCTATGCTTACTCTGTGAGGTCATAGCCCAGGATTGTATCCCCTGTGTTGTCTACGTTCTGGTGAAATGAAGTGATTGCTGTTGCTCATAACATGTCGATTGGCCCAAATAGCTACCTCTGTTGCTAGAGAAAAAACACAGACGTTGATCAGTGTTGGAGTGACTCATGGTGCTGACTGGAAGTGAAGTGCAGGTTTGTATCAGGCAACAACCAGAAGAATCCAAACACCCCTCAGCTGCCGTTGCTGGCCTTAAGTTGCTGTGTGGAGGGCGTCCCACTAGGTTAAATGGGGACACTTGAAGCATGAGAGTCTCCAGCTCAATGGTTTTAAAAAGAAGGAGACGATTGCTAGTGATCCCCTCTTTTATATCAAGACTGTAATAAGATCAAAGAAGTAGTCCTGTGTGTGTGTGTGTGCGTGTGTGTGTGTGTGTGTGTGTGTGTGTGTGTGTGTGTGTGTGTGTGTGTGTGTGTGTGTGTGTGTGTGTGTGTGTGTGTGTGTGTGTGTGGCATGTGTAGTGCGTGTGAGTGTGTGTGTTCGTCTGTAATCTCTATTCTTCCCTTCTGAAAATGATTGAATCAGCTATGTGCACCTGCCACCTAGCACACGGCCACCGACCACACATTTTTCGACGCCATGCTCTCTCATTCACCATTCATGACGGCAGGTACTGTATGTACGCGTGTAGGAGGCATCTGAACAGAACACGTGCTTGACATGGGCCTGGTAGAAAAAGGCCCAGAGTTTTTCCTGACCAGGTCACGTGGATTAGCATGCTACACCCAACCTCAGACACATCCGCCTACAGCACAGCAGGAGCTGAATACTCTCATTGATATTATCCTCACGCTATCGAAACAACCGTAGCACAGCACCAGAGAGACAGATTAGCTAGTGTTTAGTTAGCGGTGCCCTTGCCTGTGTGGTAAACAGGTAATTACTTTCTACAGACTAATGGCACTGTGTCATTATTCAGTTAGACGTCATGCAAGCTGCTGTTATTGAGACAACGGGACTGCCCTCTGGGTTGTCTCAGTCTCGCCACAAGGCAACATGTTAGTGAGCGTGCTCGGATGTACTAACAAGCTATTTATCAGACGGACGGTCGTTGGCTGGCTTTAAGCCTGTAACTCCTACACTAAATATACACTGTATGTGGTGCTTCAAAATTGGCTACAGTAGGCCTATGTCAGAGCCTTATACAGCATATCATTAGTGTATGGCAGGGTTCATCAGAGACAATGCAAAGGGGTTGTGCTCCAGTCCTGTATCAATTTAGACAATACCGGAGGCAACTCCTGGTGTACCTCTGCGGAATATAGGTAACAGTCCTAGAGTCTTACAGTAACTCCCATAGAGCGGTAGTACGTAGTTGCCCCGCTTCCAGGGAATGGGTACACAAACAATGACAAACACTCCCTCTTTCTCTCCAAAGCCCTCCTGTCCAGGCCAGGGGAGTGAGCTGAGGCAGGGCGGTGCTGGGGCGGGGCTGGGAGCATGGAGGGGATTACAGGAGACCAGGGAAGAGCCAGAGAGACACCCCAGGGATGGGCTCAGATTATTTGGGGATAAACTATTGTTTGTGTCATGGCTTATTTTTGGGACACGTGCCGTGGAAATGCCCGCATGTGCGTGTATGAAGAGACACAGAAAGGGATATACAAAGCAAGATTCAATATGCATGTATCTTTTCCTTAAGGTTACTTACCAAAATGCATAATTATTAGAGTCAATATTGAATATTTTTCTACGTAGTTATTATTACCATGTTGAGATCATGTTAAAATGCCTCCTATTCAATCGACGTCTAGGGCTCTCTGGGTTGTCTTATTTGTGAATGAACAAGAGAGAATAGAGACTATTGAATGAAGGAGATTGCCGTACCTTGGAGAGGATGAGTGAAACCTCATTGGTCTGCTTGTCTGTGACCGGTATGAACACCTCCTCAGACTCCAGCCTGTAACTCACCTGCCAGCTGTCTCCTCCCCTCTCATCAGCATCACATGCCAACACCGCCGTTATCGTGGCTCCCAAAGGAGCATCCTCTGTCAGGTGGAAGGGGCCGTACTAAGAGAGGGGGGGAGGAGGTAGAGAAAAAGGTGAGAAGAGAAAGGGAGAGAGGAGGGGGGACGAGGACAGGGAGAAGAAAAAGATAATGAAGCAGGGGCTACTATCTGCATAGCTTTCTCTCTGGGGTTTTTATGCTGGGTATCCGTAAAGCACTTTGTGACAACTGCTGAAAAGGGCTTAATAAAATGCATGTGATTGTTTGAGAAATAGTTTTAAAGTATATTATTTAGTATTAGATGGATTTAGCTTGGAATTTGCATTTTTAGGACTACTCCATTGGTTCCGTTGTTCCAGGCAAACCATATCAAGTGCATTTCAAATATTTGAACATATTTGACATAATCTAGGTTATGCACAGTGTATTTGACTCAGGTCTGGTGTGTGTATGCAGGCATGTTCTGTGTGGTCCTGTGTTGTTGACCTTCATTCACACACCTCCAATCTCTCCGCTTGGGAGTCCTTTAATCAGCCACTCACTGTGGCCCTCCACTGAAGCGGCTGAGTCTCTGATCTGCCTGCCCGGGCTAGAGGGTCGCTGATACCATGGGCCTCATCACTCACCTGCCAGCTCCCTACAAACCCGTTCACATGTTGCTGGAAAAAGCAGGGGCACTCTGGCGTGACCCACTCAAGAGCTTTTTCCACCTCAGTGTGTGTGTGTGTGTGTGTGTGTGTGTGTGTGTGTGTGTGTGTGTGTGTGTGTGTGTGTGTGTGTGTGTGTGTGTGTGCGTGCGTGCGTGCGTGCGTGCGTGCGTGCGTGCGTGCGTGCGTGCGTGTGTGTGTGTGTGTGTGTGTGTGTGTGTGTGTGTGTGTGTGTGTGTGTGTGTGTGTGTGTGTGTGTGTGTGTGTGTGTGCGTGCGTGTGCGTGCGCATGCCAGAGTGAGAGAACATGAGCCTGGGGCTGGCATCGACTCAAAACATGATTGACAGCATTGTTGAGGTGCATAGAGAATCCAAAATGAGAATCCAAAATGAGCTGTTAAATCTTTTGTCATGGCATGCACCCAATGAAGAAGACACTGGATGACTCTGGGATGACTCTAGAATATGAAGGCAGGGCACGTCTACTGTATCGTAACAGTACCTTCTCTCACTCCGAGAGCATCTGAACTTAACAAGCACAGTTTGGGTTTACATTGACTTAGTCTAGCACCAGTGAGGACAACGAGAGCTTTGTGTCCCATTGTCACGTCCCCATTTTAAGATGACTATCCTGTCTCCTGCATTATTCATGAGGATCAACTATGGAAAAGACCACTGGAAACACTGACTGTCCCCAAAGATGCTCTCATAGATCAGAAATAGCCTTTATGTTAAGACTGAGGTCCATTTCATTGGTAGGCTCAGCTACACTCCCCCCAAACCAGAGGAGATGACAACACTGTGCGGCTAACGAGAGCTCTTATGAGTTGTTTTTATTGACAAATTGCAGAACGATGCAGTTCATTTCTGTACTAGAAGGGATGCATTTTTCACTTTTAACAAAGTATTTCATATTTCATTAAAAACTGCTTTTTTTTTAACCAGTGAGCTCAGACGTGATAGTAAATATTGCTCAGTGCAACGATTTTCCTATGAAGATGTGAAATGTTCTGACTGCTGCAAGTGTCAGGGATATCATTTAGAGCTTTCTTATGGTGACGCTGGGGATTTGCCTTATTCTATAAATAAAGGATTCTCACAGGACTCATCTGAGGCTTATTCAGATTAACTCAGAGAACATTGTCCATTTGGAGCACAATGAGAAATAAACCCTACAATAATACGGTTCCATCTCCACAGATGTAGCATATTAATTTGATCACCCTGTTGTAGGAGAGCTGACCTGCAATGCAGGAAATGTCAAACGTGTAGCTTATTTGAGATTTAAAAAAATAAAAAATGCTTCTGACGTTTGTAACTCCCACTTTTAAATTTCAAACTTGACTTAATTCATTGTCCATTAATTATAAGCCACTTAACAATTCACATTTTCTGTTGCTGAGGGATTACTTCACTGCTGTAGCGAACAGGCTCAAATGAAGGTCCTACATTTGTATAAGCCTGAGATTTAAGCTTGGATCCCCCTAAAAGCACTCCATCTCTCTCCCCTCTGGGAAATCAAATCAGTGACCTGGAGGGAGAGTTCAAACAGCAGCCATTCAACAGAAAATTTAAAAAAAACGAATATACTGTCTAAGCAGATAGATTTGCAATGAGTGCTCTGAATCACTTCTATCCCCCCCAAACCAAAAATCACGCTGTCGGTCCTCTCTTCAGCCTGGGTAAAGGCACCTCGTGTTGAGTGAAGACGGGTGGGTTGTCGTTCTCGTCCTGCACTGTCACAACCACAGTACAGGAGCTGTTTAAGCCTGCAAAGGAAATCATCATCAGAGAGAGACAGGCTCCATCAGTGAGTCACTTAGTTTGGCATGCCTCTGTCATACTGATGCCTTCAGTCTTAATCATGATCATCAGTCACTGCAGTGTCATATTTAAACAATATTCTCCTCAGAAGAAGCAGAGGGAAAACCTCCAACATTACATCTGCTAGTCTAAAACTCATTTACCCTACCACTGCGCCCGTCTACATATCACAATAGGTTACTACTGTAGAGTATCTCTGGATTATCTTTACATTGTACAATGTATACATTATCTTTGTGGAAGTAATCCCTCACCCCTCTCCCTAACACCACAGAACCACATTGCCATGCAGCACTGTTGGTCACCTTTAACGTCCTCAGCAGTGATGGTCAGTGTGTACTGTGGGGCAGCTCCCTCCAGGTTGCCTGCTTGCACTGAGATGACCCCAGAGTCACGGTCCACCTGGAACAAGGCACGAGAGCTCTCTAGGATCTGGCCAACCAGCCGCTAGAAGATTGTCACGTTATCGGTTTTCGGATCATCGTTGTCGGCTGCTTTGAACTGTGAGGATTTCTGTCCCTGGGAAAAGAGCAAAGTCCTCGCAAATTAGTGTGTGGGCAAAAACACATTTTCTTTGAACCCTCAAGTGAGAAACACAGAATCCTATTTTGAGCATCCTGATGAATTTCTCCATTGTTTTTTATTTTGGAGTATTTCGTTTTAAGCGTAAACAAAAGGCCTTTGTGATAAAGTATGTTCCAGAGTTGTCTGTAGGAGTGTGTCATATGAGTGTTCCGAGGGTTGCGCTTCACACCGTGGGGCAAGCTCCTTGACCACGGTGTGGTACTGTGTGGTAGGGAACGTGGGTGGGCCTGTTGTCGTTGGCATCGCCCGCCATCACTCTCAGCTCCACAGGCTTGGCGATCTCCCTGCCTTCCGGACGCTCCACCACGATGCTGATCTGGAACTATCAGACATGTGCTTTCACAAAGTGTCCAGATCAAATCTCCCTGTGTGGACGCACAGTGAGACCACAGACCTTCACACTGGAATAACACAAAGCGCCAGTTCTCAGCCATGGAAAGATCTTCATGTTCTGTATTGAACGATGCACAATTACACACTGGAACCACAGTCTGAGATAAAGCCCCAACGATTTTGTATTCATTATTTATTGAGCTTTCTTGGAATAGATAGGGGGATGGGAGGTGTGTGGGGTGTATGTGTGTGAATGAAATTGCTTTTTTAGAGTGCAGATTGCTCACCCCCCTCTCTCCCCTTTCACTCTGACCTGTCTTTAGAAGATGAAGCCATTAGGTGAACGATAGGCAGTGACAGTGCTAACACTCAGTGTGTCCATTGATTCCTGGGCTGCCATTCAGCTCACGGCACTGAGCCATTTTGCTTGTGTAGCGCCTTCTTTGACACGTCCAGAGATGATTCATCATACGGGCACGCAACTCTGTCAACACCAAGCGAGAGGTACTGTACACGTGCATGCATCCCCTCCTCCTCTCCTCCCTTTTCCCTCCATCAGCTGTAAGAGTCACATGGCACGGACATATGAGTCTCAGTCAGTCAGCGTGGAACCATCGCAATCAGGGAACCTGGACTGCCTCACTCGTGTTGTGTTGCGTGAGGAGGTGGATCAATAGGCTGTGACTCATGTGTGATGCATGCTGGAACATGACAGCTCCATCATGATAGGTGACAGTCACTGCCAGGCAGGGAGAGAGGATAAGGAGGGGAGAGGGGGTGTATCTGGCTTTATGATTACTGTGCTATAGGTAAGGTTCAGACAGAATAGACTCTCCGAGGCCTTTCTGTAGAAACAGAACATCCAATAACCTGATGGATTTCTCCTTACTTGTGTCAGACCAGTGAGCAGTTAAGGTCTCTGGCCAAACACGTTGCTTGTTACTCTGTGGAATGACCCCAAAGACAACCTGTGCCAAAAAAATGGATGTTTATCTAATCCTGTACAGCTTTGGAGCTTATCTTTTTGGAAAACTGCCGAGGAGGAAAAAAGACATGTTGTGATTTGAGTCATGATCCTCCTTTTCTTGTTAACCCCGATTTTCCTCTGTTCTTACAGTGTAATGCCATACATCACATGACATGACGATGCGTTCACAGTCCTAACAAGTCCTTACTATATGTTAAAGACAAGGAGGTACGATACAATATGAATGAAAACTGTGTGGCCACTCGCCTGGTCCTGAGTCTCTCTGTCTAGTGGGGCGTTGAGAGAGATGACTCCCTCTTTGCTGACAGTGAACAGCATCTCTGGGAATTCCCCCTCCAGGCTGTTCCCTACCAGACCCCCCCACTCCACTTCACCTAGACACCGCACAGGGAAGCAGGGAAGGCACGGAACAGCTCATAAACTGAACAGTCAATTCAACGGTCTCTCTGCACTGCAGGATTGTAGGATTGAGGCCCCCTTCAGCTGCTCCCACTCCCTCTCTCTCCTTCTCTCTCTCTCTCTAGTAAAGTATAGACACCTAGGCTTTACTAGAGAGGGAAACCTGTGAGGTGCTGAGTCAATGTACAAAAGCTCATGCATGTTGGATGGGGGGGGGGGGGGGCTTCCACTGATTTAAAGCACAGGGCCGGACAGGGAGCTGTATGATTAGCTCAGAGGGCCCCATGAAACAGCACCCAAGAAGGAGCCGTCACCGGCAGAGATACAGGGGGGCATGTGCATCTCCTCAACCCACTGTCACACTTCCACTCCATTGTTTTGGAGATGGCTCCCCAAACGCAGAGGCTGTGTATACACAAGTCCCTCTTCTCACGTCTTCCCATAACCAGTGTTATGGTGTTTCAGGGCCTCAGTGCTTTGAAGAGATGTAGTATATAACAACGTGATTGATGACCTGGTTGCTCTAAAAATGGATGAGTAGAGTACACCGTAGCTGATGTAATGTCTTGCTTTCATTGCTTTTTTTTTAAACAGCTTGCAGTGCACGCTCTGTCTTCTACGTCACCTTAAAAGGGCAATTCCACCACTTTTCAACCTCATATTCATTAGCTCCTGCACCATACCGGTGTCTACATATGTGAAAACGGCATGTTTCTATGACTTGTGGTTAAAAAGATAAGAAGAAAGGTCCTACATTTGTCTTTTTTTGAAAATCAGTGATTTTCAAAAACCTACAACGGGTTTCTAGCCTTGAGGGAGGGTATTTTCTTGCTCATCACGTCATCAAGAAATTCTCATAGTGTTTGAAAATCAAAATTTTTCAATGTTTTCACCTTTGATGATGTCATCATGTAGAACCTTTTAACTTTGTATAGAAATGCGCTGTTTTCACATTTGTAGACACTGGTACTGTGCTGAAGAAAATGAAAATGAGGTTGAAAAGTGGTGTAATTGCCCTTTAAGTGCACAACTACTGTATTTATAATACAGCAATTTTATTTTACAAATCTGACTTAGATGTATAAGAAGTATGCACAATGTGGAATTCTCCTGCCTTGATTTAGCCTAATTGTTAATTTGGAAAAAGACCAAAAATGCCCCAAAGATGAGCAATGCTTCTTGAGATCAACAACCAAAGTGCACCTATATCAATATCAATGACGGAAGGAGAATATTTTGAAAGAAAATGGCATAATGGAAGAAAAACCCATCAGCATAATGCATACGTGCTGCACAACATTTCACTGAGTAGAGAAATGACTTTCCATACTGCCGATAGTAAAGGGCTCCCAGTTATACTCAGAGTCTTTCAACATGACCCACTCATCTGTTTGGTAACAGCACAGCTGTGAGTCCTACCACCTACATACACATGGTGGTAAAGGCAGAGTGGGTGGAGAGAGGCTTTTCCCATCATGTGGGCACGGTCGGCCAGTGGTGGATTCTATACTGTTACCTCTTTACATGGACATGCAGATATGGTGTTGTGTTCTGCCCCTACAATACAATAGCCTAATTCATTGTAATATAGTAATAGCATTTTGACCAGCAGATTATATTTTTTATGAGGGTTTGAGAATCTCAAGGACAGAGTAGTCTTGTATTTTAAATCTGAGCCGCACACGCACACACGCACACGCACACTCACTCACTCACTCACTCACTCACTCACTCATGTTCCGGCAGAGATTTGTATGACATGTTTGAGATTTTGCCTGTCCACATTTTAGGTTGGTAAATTGGCATTGAAAATGTGAAAAAAAGATCAAATCTGCCCACGTTTTGATACCACATGTTTTGAGTCCACACGTTTTCAGTGGGCGGATGGAGCTGGCGTGAGTGAGAGGAGGAGAGGAGGAGGAGAGGGGGAAGAGGAGGAGGAGGAGGGGAGTTACTGTGGCGACACCCACAGACCACAATGAAATGTAGAAATGCACACATTCACAGCAAATCATGACTTTATGTTCTCGAGTTTGCGTTACTGTCTTGAGGTCTTGAGTTTGCATTTCTGACCATGTTCCATTGTTGTAAGCACCTGTAACTAGTAAACAGACTATTGTTCCATCGTCATAAGGACCTACATATAGAAAACAGACTATTGTTTTCCAGACTAATAAATGCTGATGGAGATGCAGATAAGATCCATACCACTGAGCAGTAACAGAACTTCCTGTTTTCCTCTTTTTGATAATGTCAGATGTTTCCAGTTATTTACACAGCTTTAGCGATTTGGTGCTGATGCAAGCACTGGGCCGTGGCTAATATTATAAATGTTGAATAACAAGCTAAAGGTCCGACTGTAAAGGAAACCAGGTGCAGATATGGCGACACTGGCCTGGCACAGAGCACAGAGACCGATCCCTATTCAATCACAACTGCTAAGTCAGAAACAAATTTAGGTTTTGAATGAACAATCTTCAACATTATGGACACACACACACACACACAGACAGACACACACACCAACCGTGGGAACGGAACCTCGAGCTACAGGGACTCAGGCAGGGGAAAGCCTAGGGGTAAGAGTGACATTAATAATGCACACCTTGGTCGCTTAGGAAAGCCCAGGGGGGGACTAAAAAGACAACACAACTGCAGTATCCTGATGCTTCACCCATTCCATTACATAATGACATTTTACAATGAACAGTCAAATAAAACATTGGATGAAATTTTACAGTGTTTGACATTTGTCAGATGACTGCTTTCCATTATTCTAGACTAGAGGCAAAGGACACCTGGGTAGGGACACCTGCAGGAATATATAGGACACCTGCAGGAATATACAGATATCTCTGTGTTCCCTGAATGCATCACTGTGTGTCACGTATGAGATGGGGATGGAGATGGAGCATGATACTATGTCACCTGTGAGATGGGGATGGGGCAGGGGCCAGGGGCCAGGGAGGTTCTACCTGTGAGATGGGAATGGGGTAGGGGCCAGGGAGGTTCTACCTGTGAGATGGGAATGGGGTAGGGGCCAGGAAGGTTATACCTGTGAGATGGGGGTGGGGTAGGGGCCAGGAAGGTTCTACCTGTGAGATCGGAATGGGGTAGGGGCCAGGAAGGTTATACCTGTGTGATGGGGATAGGGTAGGGGCCAGGAAGGTTATACCTATGAGATGGGAATGGGGTAGGGGTCAGGGAAGTACCTGTGAGATGGGGATGGGGTAGGGGCCAGGGAGGTTATTCATGTGAGATGGGGATGGGAAGGGGCCAGGGAGGTTCTACCTGTGAGATGGGGATGGGGTAGGGGCCAGGGCGGTTATACATGTGAGATGGGGATGGGGTAGGGGCCAGGGAGGTTCTACCTGTGAGATGGGGATGGGGTAGGGGCCATGAAGGTTATACCTGTGAGATGGGGATGGGGTAGGGGCCAGGAAGGTTATACATGTGAGATGGGGCAGGGGCCAGGGAAGTACCTGTGAGATGGGGATGGGGTAGGGGCCAGGAAGGTTATACCTGTGAGATGGGGATGGGGTAGGGACCAGGAAGGTTCTACCTGTGAGATCGGAATGGGGTAGGGGCCAGGAAGGTTATACCTGTGAGATGGGGGTGGGGTAGGGGCCAGGGAGGTACATGTGAGATGGGAATGGGGTAGGGGCCAGGTAGGTTATACCTGTGAGATGGGGATGGAGATGGAGCATGATACTATGTCACCTGTGAGATGGGAATGGGGCAGGGGCCAGGAAGGTTATACCTGTGAGATGGGGTTGGGGTAGGGGCCAGGGAGGTACATGTGAGATGGGAATGGGGTAGGGGCCAGGTAGGTTATACCTGTGAGATGGGGTTGGGGTAGGGGCCAGGGAGGTACATGTGAGATGGGGGTGGGGTAGGGGCCAGGGAAGTACCTGTGAGATGGGGATGGGGTAGAGACCAGGAAGGTTATACCTGTGAGAGTGGGATGGGGTAGGGGCCAGGGAAGTACCTGTGAGATGGGGATGGGGTAGGGACCAGGAAGGTTATACCTGTAAGATGGGGATGGGGTAGGGGCCAGGAAGGTTATACCTGTGAGATGGGGGTAGTGTAGGGGTCAGGGAAGTACCTGTGAGATGGGGATGGGGTAGGGGCCAGGAAGGTTATACCTGTGAGATGGGAATGGGGCCGGGGACAGGAAGGTTATACCTGTGAGATGGGGGTGGGGTAGGGGCCATGAAGGTTATACCTGTGTGATGGGGGTGGGGTAGGGGCCAGGGAGTTACCTGTGATATGGGGATGGGATAGGGACCAGGAAGGTTATACCTGTGAGAGTGGGATGGGGTAGGGGCCAGGAAGGTTATACCTGTGAGATGGGGTAGAGGCCAGGAAGGTTATACCTGTGAGATGGGGGTAGTGTAGGGGCCAGGAAGGTTATACCTGTGAGATGGGAATGGGGTAGGGGCCAGGAAGGTTATACCTGTGTGATGGGGATAGGGTAGGGGCCAGGAAGGTTATACCTATGAGATGGGGATGGGGTAGGGGCCAGGGAGGTACATGTGAGATGGGAATGGGGTAGGGGCCAGGTAGGTTATACCTGTGAGATGGGGATGGAGATGGAGCATGATACTATGTCACCTGTGAGATGGGAATGGGGCAGGGGCCAGGAAGGTTATACCTGTGAGATGGGGTTGGGGTAGGGGCCAGGAAGGTTATACATGTGAGATAGGGATGGGGTAGGGGCCAGGAAGGTTATACCTGTGAGATGGGGATGGGGTAGGGGCCAGGAAGGTTATACATGTGAGATGGGGGTGGGGTAGGGGCAGTTGAGTGAGGGGCCTGTAACTCACCGTCCTCAGTGAGAGACACCTCGGCGGTCACAGAGTCTATGAAGAACATGTGACTGGAGGGGATCCTGGGGGTCTGGTCCATCAGACTGATGCGCAGGTCTCAGCACGGGCTGTGTTACATTCGTCGCAGTCACATGGCCCCCACTTGCATGCATCAGATCCTTAGCCAAGAGAAAGATAGACAAACTTCTGTACAGCTGTGTACATTCACACGGTGATTTGACTAGTCAATCATAAGCAAGGGTGACAATAGCTCGTTCTGGTAGTGAAACATCCTTACTCAGTTCAAATGCTAGTATTCCTCCTGGACAATCTTGATTTAATCATGATAACCTTCTGTCTTTATTCTAAGATAATTTTACATTTGGTAAGAACATGAGTTGTTTAACATATTCATATCTACTGTAGTTAATTTGAATAGAGGCAGACTTTATGAGATATTTATGAGATATATAAGATATTCTCTATGTAAATTCTGCTCCTATCCTTTCCTGAAAGTCATGTGACAATGTAATCAATGGCAACCCACTATTATCTGGTGGTGTGATGCACACCCACGCACACAGCTCCCTCTGTTCATCCACTCAAACGTGAGTCCCCTCAGTCACATAAATCCAGATGCTTGAGTCATCTCTGACGCAAAAACGCAAAGAACTACCCCACAATAGCCCAAGGTCAGACTTTAGTAAGACTCCAAGAAAAGAAAAGAAAAAGTCCCCTCCACTTCTAATACACATAGCGTATATGTCCTTCACTAGAGACATGTGGATAGTTCAAGTGATGCTATTTCTGTATAAGCCATAAAGATTCAGACAATGCAAACATCACTCATCAGTATGTATTGAAAAATAAACTCACGAATGGGTCATCACTTAAAATCCCTTCCGTGAACGAACAATGATTTCTCCTGAATGGCGAATTATCTGGATTTCTGCACAAGTTGGTCATAACATTTTATCTGATGTTCATCTAAGTCACAACAACAGACAAACACAGTCTGCTTCAACTAATAACACACAAGCAATTATAATTGTTCTTATCTTTATTGAACACACTGTGTAAACATTCACAGTGCAGGTTGGAAAAAGTGTGTGAACCCTTGGATTTAATAACAGGTTGACCCTGCTTAGGCAGCAATATCCTCAACCAAACTTTTTCTGTAGTTGCGGATCAGACCTGCACAACGGTCAGGAGGAATTTTGGACCATTCCTCTTTACAAAACTGTTTCAGTTCCACAATATTCTTGGGATGTCTGGTGTGAACCGCTCCCTTGAAGTCATGCCACAGCATCTCAATCAGGTTGAGGTCAGGACTCTGACTGGGCCACTCCAGAAGGTCAGGACTGACTGGGCCACTCCAGAAGGTCAGGACTGACTGGGCCACTCCAGAAGGTCAGGACTGACTGGGCTACTCCAGAAGGTCAGGACTCTGACTGGGCCACTCCAGAAGGTCAGGACTCCGACTGGGCCACTCCAGAAGGTCAGGACTGACTGTGCCACTCCAGAAGGTCAGGACTGACTGGGCCACTCCAGAAGGTCAGGACTCCGACTGGGCCACTCCAGAAGGTCAGGACTGACTGTGCCACTCCAGAAGGTCAGGACTGACTGGGCTACTCCAGAAGGTCAGGACTGACTGGGCCACTCCAGAAGGTCAGGACTCTGACTGGGCCACTCCAGAAGGTCAGGATTGACTGGGCCACTCCAGAAGGTCAGGACTCTGACTGGGCCACTCCAGAAGGTCAGGACAGGACTGACTGGGCCACTCCAGAAGGTCAGGACTCTGACTGGGCCACTCCAGAAGGTCAGGACTCTGACTGGGCCACTCCAGAAGGTCAGGACTCTGACTGGGCCACTCCAGAAGGTCAGGACTCTGACTGGGCCACTCCAGAAGGTCAGGACTGACTGGGCCACTCCAGAAGGTCAGGATTGACTGGGCCACTCCAGAAGGTCAGGACTCTGACTGGGCCACTCCAGAAGGTCAGGACTGACTGGGCCACTCCAGAAGGTCAGGACTCTGACTGGGCCACTCCAGAAGGTCAGGATTGACTGGGCCACTCCAGAAGGTCAGGACTCTGACTGGGCCACTCCAGAAGGTCAGGACTGACTGGGCCACTCCAGAAGGTCAGGACTGACTGGGCCACTCCAGAAGGTCAGGACTCTGACTGGGCCACTCCAGAAGGTCAGGACTCTGACTGGGCCACTCCAGAAGGTCAGGACTGACTGGGCCACTCCAGAAGGTCAGGACTCTGACTGGGCCACTCCAGAAGGTCAGGACTGACTGGGCCACTCCAGAAGGTCAGGACTGACTGGGCCACTCCAGAAGGTAGGACTCTGACTGGGCCACTCCAGAAGGTCAGGATTGACTGGGCCACTCCAGAAGGTCAGGACTCTGACTAGGCCACTCCAGAAGGTCAGGACTGACTGGGCCACTCCAGAAGGTCAGGACTCTGACTGGGCCACTCCAGAAGGTCAGGATTGACTGGGCCACTCCAGAAGGTCAGGACTCTGACTGGGCCATTCCAGAAGGTCAGGACTGACTGGGCCACTCCAGAAGGTCAGGACTGACTGGGCCACTCCAGAAGGTCAGGACTCTGACTGGGCCACTCCAGAAGGTCAGGACTCTGACTGAGCCACTCCAGAAGGTCAGGACTGACTGGGCCACTCCAGAAGGTCAGGACTGACTGGGCCACTCCAGAAGGTCAGGACTCTGACTGGGCCACTCCAGAAGGTCAGGACTCTGACTGGGCCCCTCCAGAAGGTCAGGACTGACTGGGCCACTCCAGAAGGTGTATTTTCTTCTGTTCACGCCATTCTGTTGTTGATTTACTTCTGTCTTTTGGGTTGTTGTCCTGTTGCATCACTTAACTTCTGTTGAGCTTCAAAATGATTTGATAAACTAATTTTTACGTCGGTGATAGCAAGCTGGCAGCAAAGCAGCCTCAAACCATGATGCTCCCTCCACCATAGTTTACATTTGGGATGAGGTTTTGATGTTGGTGTGCTGTACCTTTTTTTCTCCACACATAGTGTTGTGAGTTCCTTCCAAACAACACTACTTTAGTTTCATCTGTCCACAGAATATTTTGCCAGTGGCGCTGTGGAACATCCAGGTGCTCTTTTGCAAATTTCAGACGTGCAGGAAAAAAAAAAATTGGGACAGCAGTGGCTTCTTCCATGGTGTCCTCCCATGAACACAATTCTTGTTTAGTGTTTTACCTATTGTAGACTCATCAACAGAGTTGTTAGCATCTTCCAGATATTTCTGTAAATCGTTAGCTGACACTAAGATTCTTCTTAACCTCATTGGGCATTCTGCAATGTGCTCTTGTAGTCATCTTTTCTGGGCGGCCACTCCTAGGGAGAGTAGCAACAGTGCTGAACTTTCTCCATTTGTAGCCAATTTGTCTTACCGTGGACTGACATTTAGAGATAATTTTGTAACCCTTTTCAGTGTTATGCAAGGCAACATTTCTTAATCTTAGGTCTTCTGAGATCTATTTTGTTAGAAGCATGGTTCACATCAGGCAATGCAGTGTTTTTTATGGGGCAGGGCAGTTCTAACCAAAATCTCCGATGTCGTTTTATTGATTAGACTCCAGGTTAGTTGACTCCTGCTGAGAACGACACCTGCGAAAAGCACAAAGGTTTCAAGCACTTAGTATCTAAACGTGCACCTCATAACATGTCAAAAATGTCTCCAATGCTATTTGAAGACATTGTAGTCTCTCACCTTTACATATACAGTATTTCTCACCAAGATTTTATTAGGAATGTTGTACAAAGATTGAAATTAAGCATGGAGGAAATAGCATTCTTTCACTCAGACTGCTACTCAAATGGCAAATATTGACTTCCTAATTTACAGTTGAAGTAGATGCCTTTTGTGAAGTGGTGCCTGCAGCAAACCACCCCCACGACATGATTCTGCCACCCCCATGGGGATGGTGTTCTTTGGCTTGCAAGCATCCCCTTTTTCTCCAAACATAACAATGGTTTTAATTAGCGGCGCCAACAGAGATGGCCGCCTCGCTTCGCGTTCCCAGGAAACTATGCAGTATTTTGTTTTTTTCACGTGTTATTTCTTACATTGGTACCCCAGGTAATCTTAGATTTCATTACATACAGTCGGGAGGAACTACTGAATATAAGAGCAACTCACCATCATTACGACCAGGAATATGACTCTCCCGAAGCGGATCCTGTGTTTTGCCTTCCACCCATGACAATGGATCGGATCCCAGCCGGCGACCCAAAACAACGACGCCGAAAAAAGGGCAAACGAAGCGGTCTTCTGGTCAGGCTCCGGAGACGGGCACATTGCCCACCACTCCCTAGCATACTACTTGCCAATGCCCAGTCTCTTGACAACAAGGTTGATGAAATCCGAGCAAGGGTAGCATTCCAGAGAGACATCAGAGACTGTAACATTCTTTGCTTCACGGAAACATGGCTCACTCGAGAGACGCTAACGGAGTCGGTGCAGCCAGCTGGTTTCTTCACGCATTGCGCCGACAGAAACAAGCATCTTTCTGGTAAGAAGAGGGGCGGAGGGGTATCCCTTATGATTAACGAGACGTGGTGTGATCATAACAACATACAGGAACTCAAGTCGTTCTGTTCACCTGACTTAGAATTCCTCACAACCAAATGTCGACCACATTATTTACCAAGGGAATTCTCTTCGATTATAATCACAGCCGTATATATTCCCCCCCAAGCAGACACATCGATGGCCCTGAACAAACTTTATTTGACTCTATGTAAACTGGAAACCACATATCCTGAGGCTGCATTCATTGTAGCTGGGGATTTTAACAAGGCTAATCTGAAAACAAGACTCCCTAAATTCTATCAGCATATCGATTGTGCTACCAGGGCTTGTAAAACCCTGGATTATTGTTATTCTAACTTCTGCGACGCATATAAGGCCCTCCCCCGCCCTCCTTTCGGATAAGCTGACCACAACTCCATTTGGTTGCTTCCAGCCTACAGACAGAAACTAAAACAAGAAGCTCCCGTGCTCAGGTCTGTTCAACGCTGGTCCGACCAATCTGATTCCACGCCTCAAGACTGCTTCGATCACGTGGATTGGGATATGTTCCGCATTGCATCCAACAACAACATTGACGAATACGCTGATTCGGTGAGGGAGTTCATTAGAAAGTGCATCGGCGATGTTATGCCCACAGCAACGATTAAAATATTCCCAAACCAGAAACTGTGGATTGATAGCAGCATTCACGCGAAACTGAAAGTGCGAACCACTGCTTTTAACCAGGGCAAGGTGACCGGAAACATGACCGAATACAAACAGTGTAGCTATTCCCTCCACAAGGCAATCAAACAAGCAAAGTGTCAGTATAGAGACAAAGTAGAGTCGCAATTCAACGGCTCATACACAAGAGGTATGTGGCAGGGTCTACAGTCAATCACGGATTACAAAAAGAAAACCAGCCCCGTAGCGGACCTGGATGTCTTGCTCCTAGACAGACTAAAAACTTTTTTGCTCACTTTGAGGACAATACAGTGCAACTGACACGGCCCGCTACCAAAACCTGCAGGCTATCCTTCACTGTAGCCGACGTGAGTAAAACATTTAAACGTGTTAACCCTCTCAAGGCTGCAGGCCCAGACGGCATCCTCAGCCGCGCCCTCAGAGCATGCGCAGACCAGCTGGCAGGTGTGTTTACGGACATATTCAATCAAATCTTATACCAGTCTGCTGTTCCCACATGCTTCAAGAGGGCCACCATTGTTCCTGTTCCCAAGAAAGCTAAGGTAACTGAGCTAAACGACTACCGCCCTGTAGCACTCACTTCCGTCATCATGAAGTGCTTTGAGAGACTAGTTAAGGACCATATCCCCTCCACCCTACCTGACACCCTAGACCCACTCCAATTTGCTTACCACCCCAATAGGTCCACAGACGCCGCAATCGCAACCACACTGCACACTGCCCTAACCCATCTGGACAAGAGGAATATCTATGTGAGAATGCTGTTCATCGACTACAGCACAGCATTTAACACCATAGTACCCTCCAAACTAGTCATCAAGCTCGAGACCCTGGGTCTCGACCCCGACCTGTGCAACTGGGTACTGGTCTTCCTGACGGGCAACCCCCAGGTGGTGAGGGTAGGTAACAACATCTTCACCCTGCTGATCCTCAACACTGGGTCCCCACAAGGGTGCGTTCTGAGCCCTCTCTATTCACCCACGACTGCGTGGCCATGCACGCCTCCAACTCAATCATCAAGTTTGCGGACGACACTACAGTGGTAGGCTTGATTACCAACAACGACGAGACGGCCTACAGGGAGGAGGTGAGGGCCCTCGGAGTGTGGTGTCAGGAAAATAAACTCACACTCAACGTCAACAAAACAAAGGAGATGATTGTGGACTTCAGGAAACAGCAGAGGGAGCACCCCCCTATCCACATCGATGGGACAGTAGTGGAGAGGGTAGTAAGTTTTAAGTTCCTCGGCGTACACATCACGGACAAACTGAATTGGTCCACCCACACAGACAGCGTTGTGAAGAAGGTGCAGCAGCTCAGGAGGCTGAAGAAATTCGGCTTGTCACCAAAAGCACTCACAAACTTCTACAGATGCACAATCGAGAGCATCCTGTCGGGCAGTATCACCACCTGGTACGACAACTGCTCCGCCTACAACCGTAATGCTCTCCAGAGGGTAGTGAGGGCTGAACAACGTATCACCGGAGGCAAAATACCTGCCCTCCAGGACACCTGCACCACCCGATGTCACAGGAAGGCCATAAAGATCATCAAGGACAACAACCACCCGAGCCACTGCCTGTTCACCCCGCTGTCATCCAGAAGGCGAGGTCAGTACAGGTGCATCAAAGCAGGGACCGAGAGACTGAAAAACAGCTTCTATCTCAAGGCCATCAGACTGTTAAACAGCCACCACTAACATTGAGAAGCTGCTGCCAACATACTGACTCAACTCTAGCCACTTCAATAATGGAAATTGATGTAAAAAATGTATCACTAGCCACTTTAAACAATGCCACTTAATTTAATGTTTACATACCCTACATTACTCATCTCAAATGTATATGTATATACTGTACTCTATATCATCTACTGCATCGTGCCATCTTTATGTAATACATGTATCACTAGCCACTTTAAACTATGCCACTTTATGTTTATATACCCTACATTACTCATCTCATATGTATATACTGTACTCTATACCATCTAATGCATCTTGCCTATGCCGTTCTGTACCATCACTCATTCATATATCTTTATGTACATATTCTTTATCCCTTTACACGTGTGTGTATAAGATAGTAGTTGTGGAATTGTTAGGTTAGATTACTCGTTGGTTATTACTGCATTGTCGGAACTAGAAGCACAAGCATTTCGCTACACTTGCATTAACATCTGCTAACCATGTATATGTGACAAATAACATTTTATTTTATTTGGTCATTATGGCCAAACAGTTCTATTTTTGTTTCATCAGACCAGAGGACATTTCTCCAAAAAGTATGATCTTTGTCCCCATGTGCAGTTGCAAACCGTAGTCTAGCTTTTTTAAGGCAGTTTTGGAGCAGTGGCTCTTCCTTGCTGAGCGGCCTTTCAGGTCATGTCGATATAGTGCTTGTTTTACTGTGGATATAGATACTTTTGTACCTGTTTCCTCCAGCATCTTCACAAGGTCCTTTGCTGTTGTTCTGGGATTGATTTGCACTTTTTGCACCAAAGTACGTTCATCTCTAGGAGACCGAACGCGTCTCCTTCCTGAGCGGTATGACAGCTACGTGGTCCCATGGTGTTTATACTTGCGTACTATTGTTTGTACATATGAACGTGATACCTTCAGGCATTTGGAAATTGCTCCCAAGGATGAACCAGACTTGTGGAGGTCTACAATTCTTTTTTCTGAGGTCTTGTCTGATTTCTTTTGATTTTCCCATGATGTCAAGCAAAGAGTAACTGAGTTTGAAGGTAGGCCTTGAAATACATCCACAGGTACACTCAAATGATGTCAATTAGCCTACCAGAAGCTTCTAAAGCCATGACATCATTATCTGGAATTTTCCAAGCTGTTTAAAAGGCACAGTCAACTTAGTGTATGTAAACGTCTGACCCACTGGAATTATGATACAGTGAATTACAAGTTAAATAATCTGTCTGTAAACAATTGTTGGAAAAATCACTTGTGTCATGCACAAAGTAGATGTCCTAACCGACTTGCCAAAACTATAGTTTGTTAACAAGAAAGTTGTGTAGTGGTTGAAAAACGAGTTTTAATGACTCCAACCTAAGTGTATGTAAACTTCCTGACTTCCACTGTAGATCTGTCTTCCGTTCCTGTAATGACTGGCTCTGCCTGTCACTCAATTCTGGGCTAATGTGGGTGACATTACTTGACTTCCTGTGCTAATTATTTTCTTGAATGGCAATTACAGCTGAGAAGCTGGGGGGAAAAACTCACTTCCAGCTAAAAGTAAATTCAACTGTAAGTATGAATGGCGAATACAAGTTAATTAAGACACATACGGTAGCCTAAATATCTAATCTGATTGTAATTAACTATACTGTGTCTCATTTGGTCTTGCTTGACAGTACATTGTTTGAGGACAAGCCAGAGATAATACACCCCAATTAAAACAAATCATTGCAATATATTGCATTCAATTTTATGGTATTTTTGATGACGATGACTACAATATCGTTCCATCCCATCCAATCTCATAGGTCGCATTGCATTCCATCTTTGCCAATGGCCATAATAACCGCATGGATGACTAATCACATGTATTGTAAACATATCACTACATGCAGAGATAATGCCATAAATGTGTGATTGTCAACCTGCAGGGAGTAAGATGGCTGCTTCTCTCTGTCCAGAGGCTTCAAGGCGTAAAGAAATCCTGCCTCAACAAAGATCCCCTCATCGTCCCCTGTCGCCATCACGTCAGTGGAGGGAGCTGGGAGGTTAGGGAGCTGTGTTGGACAAGGACAAAAATATGAATTCAATCTACAATTCTCCCTTCAATACAATTAGACGGTCAGTTTAGTATTCTCGGCAAGAGTAAGATTGGAGTTCAAATAAAACTGCTGCTTACTGTGTGTCGGCAAATGTTGACCTTTTACACCTAAGTTGAGAGGATAACTAACTATATGTCGCTGCAAGCACAGGAGATCTCTGGGCCTTGTGTAATGGATTTTTGCTCTGCTCATTCAAAGTCAATTGATCATTCACCCGTTCGATGATGTGTAATTGGGAGTATGCGCATGTATAGCTCCATCTGGCAATCCTTTTGAATCTTTTGAGTGAGCGGTTATGTGTCATAATGACCGTCGACATTTTCCCCCTTATGGAAAACTTGTTCACCGCTGACAGTTTGTTCTCAAGGATGTCACAAGATGCTGGCAGAGGGGCTGTCATGAAACAGACACCCTCTGTTCCAGATCCACAATACCCGTGTCTGGCCCAGCCGCGGTCAGGTATGAATGATCACGGTATCCTAGTCATGGTGGTGGTGTGACTGTATGTCGTAGAGGACTGTCATGCAGCCTGGCCTGGTGTGGGTGTGGCTGTGGCATGGTTCGAGCAGCCTATGAAACAGGAGCATGCTGGTGATCTGTGCTGCCACTCAGCACTGCATGTTTTACGGCTTCACATACCACATAGCAACTGGCTCTCAGCTGCCACAGCCGTGCCAATGATCTCGGCATGCGTTCAACTCCTGAGAACCCAACATTTTGATTTGGTCTGGGAAACTTTTTTTTTTTTTGACTGCTCCATAACCTAATTTTAGACCAACAGTTTGAAAAGTCTATATTTAAAAGCTGTGCAGTGGTTGACAACGTAGCTAATCGTTCACACCAAACATTCTTCTCTTGTTATGCCTCTAATGCGTTGACATGAAATGCAAATGTTTTCATGACAAAAATGTATCTATGTCATTCTTAGACCGGTAGCCTAGTGGTTAGAGCGTTGGACTAGTAACTGAAAGGTTGCAAGATTGAATCCCTGAGCCGACAAGATAAAAATCTGTTGTTCTGCCCCTGAACAAGGAAGTTAACCCACTGTTCCTAGACCAGTTAACCCACTGTTCCTAGACCAGTTAACCCACTGTTCCTAGGCTGTCATTGAAAATAAGAATTTCTTCTTAACTGACTTGCCGGGGAAAAATTAAATAAGAAACATTCGTGTTATGATAAAACCCCAGCAATCATGTGCCAGAGCAGAATACCTGAGAAGTTCAGAGCCATTCAAAAAGTAAAGCGGGTGAGAAAACAACTCTGACTCATAGACCTGACTGTCAGTGCCGTTTCTGCTCAAGAACACACATTTTTTGAGTAATAATGTTGTCCTTTCCACCCGAACACAAAGTAGTGCCAATTATCTGACCTCCACACCTTCACCGTGTCCGCCATTAGAGTGAATATGAGGTGTGTTTTGATCATACATCATGCAAAAAGGAAGAACGTTGACTGGATCGCGGATTGAATTTGACAGCTTCAAAAGGCCTCCAATTACGGTGTCAAACACGTGCGCTGACAGGACAAACCTGATGATTTCTAGGTGGCATTTCGAAAAGAATCCTCCTGCCATGAATGCAGTGCTGGCGGTCTAGCATTGAACAGACAGCCAGAGGCGCTCCAATTTTTCTTTAGTGATGAGGGGGCTGTGCGGGAGTAGCTCCGTCATAATTACATATTGAGCGCTGAGTGCAGTGCAACAGCGAAACGTAGCTTTTTTTTATGGCCCTTCTCCCTCTTTAATTTGCATATAGCCATTAATACATAAATCTCAGCAGGACCAGGGTATGATGCATCACATAGACTGGCAGAAATATGGAGAGAATTATTCCTTCATTATTATTTCCCGATAAGCAAGCTGTTTTGATGTAAATGTTTTGTTTTTTAAAATAAATGGTCCAACTAACTCAAAAGTCTTACCGTGGCCAGGTACCATGGGAAAATACCTTCATAGTTTTCAGGGATATCAATTTTAAGATTGGTTCCTGAGCACGGTGCAGTAGTACCACCAACCACAAAATTCCAAGGAGACAAAGGACAGCATGAATTTCAATCATTTAGTTGAAGTTTGTTTTCCCAAAAACAGTATAAATAGTACTACTAATCTGAGATGGCTGTAATAACTTGTGGCCACATTCAAAGGAAGCATACTTCTAGTCAGTGTAATGATAAAGATGGACGTAACTTATCTTCTAGT
Organism: Oncorhynchus kisutch; assembly: GCF_002021735.2. Taxonomy (NCBI): domain Eukaryota; kingdom Metazoa; phylum Chordata; class Actinopteri; order Salmoniformes; family Salmonidae; genus Oncorhynchus; species Oncorhynchus kisutch. Next base: position 57,337,763 of record NC_034181.2, on the reverse strand, counting down.
CATGTGTTTCTGTAGCTGTATGTCTGTAAAGTCAGGATGCGCAACATTTCCAGTCAAACAGTGGTAATCTTCTACGTTTGGGAACACATGGTTTCTATGGTTTCTGTCTTGTTGCTGATTGATTCTCACTGTTATGAAGCAGAGAAAGAAAGATGGAGAAAGACAGAGAGAAAAAAAACAATGTGAATGCTAGCTATTCTATTTTAATCATCTTTTCTTTTTTTTTTCTTTTTTTAAATGGACCTGCCAAACTGCGGAATCAACCATCTTTAAACTGTAAAGACAACTTCAACAGGCCTACACTTGTGCAAGAAAATGTTGCATTTAAATGCCTGTTAGGTTATACTCAGTAATACTCAGTAAACACAGGCATTAGGCCTACATGGTACATTAATGTCTCAGCACATTCAGACTTAACAGCAGAACTAACCCTGCAACCTGGAACCTGGGTCACTCAAATTAGTACGATATGTTACAAATTACAATCTGTGTGATATGTTATGAATTGCATATTTGTATAATATGTTGCATATTTGAAATACATAAGATATGTTACGAATTCCAAATTTGTTTTAGCTAGGTGGCTAACATTAGCTAGGTTAGGGGTTAGGGTTAAGGTTAGGTTAAAGGGTTAAGGTTAGGGGAAGGGTGAGCTAACATGCTAAGTAGCTGCAAAGTCGCAAAAAAAGTAGACAGTATTTGCAAAGTTATACACCCGACCAACCATCCTCCTTTAGTTTTTGCCTTAATTAAGTAACCTTATGTACCCATACCAAAACCATACTATTTTGAGTGCACTATGTTACGTCTAGTCTGTGAGACCAGGGTGCACTCTCTGTTTCCCAGCACACGATTATACCTGCGACACAAAACAGCCTAGCAATGAATTGTTCTCTCTATAACAAATAAATAAATAAATATTATGACTTTATAGTATGTGTTAGATGGTCACAAAAGACAAGGCAATAGGCACAAGAAATAGTTAATGATGAGATTTGGCACTCCAATAAATCCCCCCCAAAATAAAATAATGCTGGGCACAAGTCCCGGGAATCTCTGTGCCTCGCTGTTGGCCCATCGCGCCGAAGACAGCGCGCAGACAGCACGCAGACAGCTATTCACAACATCCATAGGCAATTCACTTGCAACAATATTTACATGTCTTATTATGATTCACAAAGACCGGCGAATGAAAACAAACTCACTCTCTGAACCTCAACCTGTAGGCCAGAATAAGAGCCTATACCTCACAAAAACGGAATCAATCAATGGCGAGCATCACTTATTTACCTAACACTCCACGATCATTTTTAGAAGAAAAATGTTCATTCGGAAAACGTTGTATTTATTTTGTCTTACCTTCTCTCAACAATATGCGTGTTCCCTATGAAGGTGGGAGAACGGTTTGAATAGTGTGGAAATACTAAGTGCGTTTGCAGGACTCTCCAGTTTCATGTTTGACTACCTTATTTCCTTCCAGTAATGCTGTTGGTCCACAAGACTCCAGTCCACTGAACAATCTAATGAATTCATATTTATGAGGACATCAATCAAATAACAAGGAAGTCTGTTTTATATGTACCCTTCCGTTCAAAAGTCTGTGGTCACTTATAAACGTCCTTGTTTTTGAAAGAGACTCACATTTTTTTGTCCATTAAAATAACATCAGAAAAAAAAGATCAGAAATGCAGTGTAGACATTGTTAATGTTGTAAATGACTATTGTAGCTGGAAACGGCTGATGTTTTTATGGAATATCTACACAAGCGTACAGAGGCCCATTATCAGCAACCATCACACCTGTGTTCCAATGGCACGTTGTGTGAGCTAATCCAAGTTTATCATTTTAAAAGGCTAATTGATCATTAGAAAACCCTTTTAAAATGATGTTAGCACAGCTGAAAACTGTTGTGCTGATTAAAGAAGCAATCAAACTGGCCTTCTTTAGACTAGTTGAGTATCTGGAGCATCAGTATTTGTGGGTTCAATTACAGGCTCAAAATGGCTAGAAACAAAGACCTTTCTTCTGAAACTCGTCAGTCTATTCTTGTTCTGAGAAATGAAAGCTATTCCATGCGAGAAATTGCCAAGAAAGTGAAGATCTTGTACAACCCTGCGTACTATTCCCTTCACAGGACAGCGCAAACTGGCTCTAACCAGAATAGAAAGAGGTTGTGGGAGGGCCGGGTGCACAACTGAGCAAGAGGACAAGTACATTAGTGTGTATCATTTGAGAAACAGACACCTCATAAGTCCTCAACTGGCAGCTTCCTTAAATAGTACAAAACACCCGTCTCAACGTCAACAGTGAAGAGGCGACTCCGGGATGCTGGCCTTCTAGGCAGAGTTGCAACGAAAAAGCCATATTTCAGACTGGCCAATAAAAAGAAAAGATTAAGATGGACAAAAGAACACAGACACTTTTTAAAATTTGACCTTTATTTAACTAGGCAAGTCAGTTAAGAACAAATTCTTATTTTCAATGACAGCCTAGGAACAGTGGGTTACTGCCAGAACAACAGATTTGTACCTTGTCAGGTCGGGGGTTTGAACTTGCAACCTTCCGGTTACTAGTCCAAGGCTCTAACCACTAGCTACCCTGCCACCCCGGACAGAGGACAGAGGAAGATTGAAAAAAAGTGTTATGGTCAGACAAATCTAAGTTTGAGGTGTTCGGATCACAAAGAACATTCGTGAGAAGCAGAAAACTTGAAAAGATGCTGGAGGAGTGCTTGATACCATCTGTCAAGCATGGTGGAGGCAATGTGATGGTCTGGGGGTGCTTTGGTGGTGGTAAAGTGGGAGACTTGTACAGGGTAAAAGGGATCTTGAAGAAGAAAGGCTATCACTCCATTGTGCAACACCATGCCATACCCTGTGGACGACACTTAATTGGAGCCAATTTCCTCCTACAACAGGACAATGACCCAAAGCACAGCTCCAAACTATGCAGTAACTATTTAGGAAAGCAGCAGTCAGCTGGTATTCTGTCTATTATGGAGTGGCCAGCACAGTCACCAGATCTCAACCCTATTGAGCTGTTGTGGGACCAGTTTGACAGTATGATACGTAAGAAGTGCCCATATCAAGCCAATCCAATTTGTCGGAGGTGCTTCAGGAAGCATGGTGTGAAATCTCTTCAGATTACCTCAACAAATTGACAACAAGAATGCCAAAGGTCTGCAAGGCTTTAATTGCTGCAAATGGAGGATTCTTTAACGAAAGCAAAATTTGAAAAACACCATTATATTTCAATTAAAAATCATTTATAACCTTTTCAACATCTTGACTATATTTCCTATCCATTTTGCAACGCATTTCATGTATGTTTTCATTGAAAACAAGGACATTTCTAAGTGACCCCAAACTTTTTAACGGTAGTGTATTTAACTTTCGTTTTTGGTGTAGTCTCATTGTTTTATGATCTGGGCAAGAAAAAATATGGGATAGTTGTATTTCATTTTTTTTATTAAAAAAGTAAACATAACAAAATGATTGAATATTAAAAGGAAGTGAAAATCAACTGTATTTAAAACAAAACATTAAATTCACATAACAAATATAACTTATTATTGCTTTCTTCATTCACATCTGGACTGAAGGATAGGACAAAAGAATCATATATTTTTTCCAAAACCTTGGCCTAACCCACATTACACATTATCCTGTCCTTAGTATCATGGCCAAAGTACGAACCTGCGTACCCAGTTTCAAGTAAAAATGACTCCATGTGACAGAATGCAGTGAAATCACTGTGCTTACAGTTCCATTGCTTTTCAGGACTGTGTACCATAATCTAATCTTTAATGAGGGCTATATACAACTCTACCAACACTAAATGGAGTAGAACCAAACACACTGTCCCCCATTATCAAGGCAATCTTACAACTCATGGTTGAAAATAACAAGCCTTGGTGGATTGAATATACATACACAAGAAGTATCAACAACTATACATAAGCAAGACCAAAAAAACTCAACTGAAACCTCATGCAGATCATTAACATGGACATGTCTGTTGGTGTTTAATGAATATAATAAAATATATAATTTCTGTACAGCTCTATCAGTCCTTGGGGTTAGTGTTCAAAAAACACACAGCGTCTGGTCTTGAAGGCCAAAGAGAAAACAGCAGTCCAGATACTGTACTCTCAGAGGACCGAGAGGTCATGGCAGGACTTGGACTTCTGTCTGAAGGCCATCTTCTTGTTCTTCCGGGCCACCATACGGCCCAGGAAACGCTTGGCCTTCTTGCCAATGCTCTCGCGTCGTTTGCAGTTGGCCATACGGCGAGCGTTCTCCTCCTTGCTGTCTTTGCGCAGCCGGATCTGCCGGACCATGCCCTCGAACAGGTCCCTGACGTTGTGGTGGAGATTGGCTGAGGTCTCGATGAACTTGCAGTCAAACACCACAGCACAGGCGCTGCCTTCTGCAACAAAAAAAAAAAGAGGGGAGGCGCAGGTGAGAATCTATAATGTTCCCTGGGGACAGTAACTTCACCCTCATCATTTTGCCTTCGCACCTTGATTACGAGCTTTAACTACGGCAGTCATTCTAACGTAAGTAGCACTATGCAAATACAAAGATGCCATGGACAGAAGAGATCACCGTCACTTACCATCCACAGAGACTTCTCTGGACCGCACCAGGTCGCTCTTGTTGCCCACAAGGATGATGGGAATGTTCTCAGACTGGCGAGCTCTGCGCAGCTGGATGCGTAGCTCTGACGCCTTCTCAAAGCTGGACTTGTCTGTCACTGAGTAGACGATGATGTAGGCGTCACCTATCCTCATGCACTGTTCCTTCAGCCACTGACTGTTATCCTGTAGGCGAAAGAGAAATAGAATTTGATTAGTTACATTGCTTATCCAATCAAAAGCTGCAGGTGCTCCAATTAAAGTTGTTATAGTGGTATATTACATTGACACCAGCATCAGAGCACTACACTTTACATCAAATGATATGCTATGACCAAGACCAATTTTCTGAGGGTCAAACTGAAATTGCATTTTATGCCTCACCTGTTCCCAAATGTCGTACAACAAGATGGACGCCTCCTCCTCGTCCACCTCGATCGATCTGTCATATGTGTTTCCTGAAACAAAAGCAAGCAGACAGATAAATACTCCTGGTCAAAATGAATTGTACCCGCTAACTGGGTCAAGTGTGAGATCTCACTCACTATTGCCCATTTCATGATGCCTTTAGAACAGCCTATTAACTTTCAATTAACCTATATCTGTGATGGGTACTACTGTGCATTACTGTCTCCTTCCCTCGGTCATTGATTTTCATATCTCTCCCATCCACTATCTCTGTGGCTGTATATGTCAACAGCAGTACTTTGATATGTGTGGCGCCTTACTGACTGGATGGAAATAGCAATAATCAATGTACTTCAGCCTGTGTGCCAAGATGATATGGAAACCAATCCTATATTTACTTAGTTTGGCCTATGGGCATTATCTCTAATGGGGTGCTGAGGACAGCCACGGTGAAACAGTTCTTGTCTTTGCTTTTTTTTTAAAGTATTGCTTTGTGGTGTATTCTCAATGCCATATAAACTTCAACTCCATCATCATCAGTAATGGTCATCAGACACACACCTGTCTCGTCGCAGTCGTGACCATCCTCGACTCCACCGAAAATACGTGCCAGGCTAGACTTGCCGACACCCTGCTCGCCGAGGAGAACCACCTTGTACACCTGTCCCTCGGAGTCGCTGCCGGAGGATATAACCGAATCGGACGAGTCCGATACACAGCTGTCTCGGTGAGGCTCACCGGGGGTGTAGGACGTTCGGCGCATGAGGTTGGACAGCTCTCCAGTTTGCGCCTTGCGCATCTCGCGGTCGTCCACTGGCATGCTTCTTCTGTGCAGGTTCTGCAGGTGCATGGGAAACGGCATGCTCCCTCTTCTTTTGTCCATGTTCCGCAATTTGTCACTTTTGTTCAAAGTCATTACTTTTTGGTCTGTGAAATAGATGCGCTCTTTAGTAAGATTCTGCTGTAAACATGAAAAGCAACCAACTCCGACAAAAAAATGCATTTCTCATCACTATGTGTTGATTTTTAAAAAAAAATCCTTTATTAGGCCACAGTTTATATGAACTTTTCTGCCATATTTATTTGAACAAAGTCATTTAAGACAATAATGTGCCTGTGTCCTAGAATATTAATTACGGTTTGATGGAGCATTGAGCAATGTTAAAATTGAAGTTGAACTCAAATTATTTGAAACAGCCATAGCCTAATTAATGTATTATCACGACTGCAAACTCATTCAATTCCATTAGCAAACTTACATTTGATGTGGGTCTGACGTATTCCAAAATCCTGAACCAGGCAATCCACTTGCGATCTATCCTTCAGTGAAGAAAAGTTTCGGTTTGATCCAGTGAAACGTACGGATCCCCATATTTATCTAGTAGCCGAGCGAGTGACGTCACCATGAGGCAGGGTTTGCCTCTTGAGAGTCACGTCTCAGGGTGGAGAGGGAGTGTGGACCGCTCTACAGAGACGTGATGGAAAAATGATGCGCAGGCGGGCTGAGGGATTCTCCTCTCCTGCAATGCAATGTCATCATGCTACTGATGTAATTATTTTTGCCGAGTAATTCGGCCATTTACTCTCAATAAATTATAGCCTACCTGCGTTGAAGGGGTTGGCTAACTTGCATAGTTTTAACACCAGTTGGCCCAGAGCCATGGAGAGTTGGTGGTGGAGGGCGCTAAAATTCATCTGGACGGTTAAGTTTTTTTCCCAGCCATTCGCAAGGCTGGCAATGTTCAATCAAACATTTTAAATAACACGATTTGTTTATAATTGATCAGTTATGTGCTACAAGTTGTCAGTGGATTAGCCAAGAGCATCTGAGACATCAAGCATTTCCAATAGATGCTTCTCAGCATTTCGGCATTTCAGCATTTTAGCCTTGGTGACACGAAGTTGTGAATGAGGCTAATGTGAGAAAAAGCAGCTGTTCACCACAGAAACAGGACACATTATTTCTTAAAACGACGCCTAGACATATCACTGGGGACACGGGTATCCCACAAGACTCAGCAGGCGACAGGAAAGAAAGCCCATGAAAGAAAGCCATTGCGATCCAAATTGATGATGATTTCACATGCATCAGTCTGATTGAGGTTATTTAACCTGGTCTGTTGTCGTCATCTGATGGTGATTATGTGAAATGCACAATGTTATTGTAGGCTGGAACTGCCAGGTCTGTCTTTTACCATTCTGCTCCCTGAGAAGGAGAGAAGATCAGTGACAAAGGAATATTTACGAGCCTACTTCATTATTATCTCTGGCAAGTTGGCAAGCCTCATTCCTCATTCCTCATGACAATGCTCAATGCATAAAGTCATTGGGTGGTGTATCGGTGGACAGACTAAAGTTAAACACCTTCTCAAGTGACATTAACAGTAACACAGTTCCCAAAGGTTGTCAGTTGAATAGCACAATGTTTCCAAAAACATGTAATCGTCAGATTTTTTCATTGATTGATTTTTTTCTTTGTTGCCGGGGCTTTTCTTCGGTGCTCTATGAAACGTGTTTGACTCACTGGGTTGCTCTGACTCAGTGGTAGCCTGTACTTTTTAAATGGGTCAGACAGTGCCATATATATTTACAGGAAGAGGAGAACGGGCCTTCCTCCCCCAGGGTTGGATAAGCGTCTCTCAACATGACCTGTCTCTTTAACAAGGAAAGTGACCTTGCATAGGGCTCTTTAATTAAAAATCTCACTCTGTGTACGTGTGTTCAGTACATGTTTTAATCTTCTGTCTCCATCACTCACATACACATGCAGAACAGTGTGGAGGAGGAGATGTTTTTCTCCATTCTCATAAACAGTCCATTAAGCTACCAGCTGTTTTGCCCTCAGTGACTCTAGCCATATTGGGTTGCTCCTGTAGTTTCATTGGCATAACATTTTGAACATTGAATAATAGATCAGTCAGTGTTTACGCAGCCTACTGAAGCCTGCTGAGTGGTCTGAGTGGTGATCACTGATTGTGGGCTATATAAATATGAACTCCTCAGCGTGAGAACCCAGGGTGTAGGCTTGTTGTTATTCATAGAAGGACATTTGCATATTTCCATTAGGGAACGCCTACTCTGTGAAGATCGCGTGTGCAATAACGCAATTCGCCTTTGCACTCCTTCTAAACAACGCAATTTAAAAAAAAACTTTGGCGAAGGGTAAAGTCTACAAATCTTAGTCCACTCTGATCGGAACAGATTCTAGTTTTGGGGACAGACATCTGTATTGAGATCAAATGTTTCATCGATGAGAAAATGTGCAGAATGTTGGCCAAAATCCATCTCGTTCCATCTTCTATCACTGGTGGACAATGTGTTTTCCATCACTACCATATTTGGCACATTTTATTAATAAAGTAATTCATCAGTTGTCTTCCTCAAATGAATGAAGTGGATTATGACGCAATCTTTGCGAGAGGGAGGGAATCTGATTTAATTGGTCCTCAACTCGAGGCTCAGAGACTTAATTCATGACAAATGTAGTTAGCCCTGAGTTAGCCTGCCCCGGAGCACGTGAGATCTGAAGATTTCGGTGACATGTAAATGTGCCTGGCTAAAAGGAGAGCGACTTTATTGGTAGCAGTTATCCCAAGTTGAACTCAGAGTTGACCAAAGTTACCTCGCTAACTCCTCAAACTACATTCGTAGTATAAGGGTCTGCAGGCTGGCTCTGGCATTTTCAGGTATTTACTTTAAAAATAAATGGTAAAATGGTAATAACACAATATTAACCTATGTCACAAGGAATAGTCTTATGTACTTAAATGTCCCATAGGGAATGAAGCGGAGTAAGTTAGTAGTCGTGCAAGGAATAGTCAGCTCCACTGAGACATGCTGTATACACAAAACAAATGAAGATGTCAAAGTTGAACTTACTGTCCCATGTTGATAAACTACACACACACACACACACACACACACACACACACACACACACACACACACACACACACACACACACACACACACACACACACACACACACACACACACACACACTCTCACACAGTGCATCTAAGTAGGCCTACCTACAACCATTCTGTCCTGGAAGTCAATTCTGCCTTCCCCAGAGGTGAAATACTCAGTAAAACTTTTCCCTGACAGAAACTGCCTCCTGACCTGCTCTGTTGGCCTGGATGGCTATGCCTCTCATGCCTTGCCTCGCCTTATCCCTGCCACACCCTGCTGTAGCCACATCTCCACATCACAAGGCTTTGTGAGGAAGTTGTGGAGGATGCACATTGCAACCACTAGGGTATCAACCTCGCTTGGCAGTACGTTTATTTTTTGGTAGAGGATCCTCCATCTGGCCGCAAGGATCCCGAATGCCTTCTCCACTGTCATTCTAGCTCGACAGAGACGATAGTTGAAGATTTCTTTATCGTAGCTGATGTTATGCCCGGCATATGGCCTCATCAGGTAGGGCTTTAGTGGGAAGGCAGCGTCCCCCACCATTGTGTAGGGTATCTTTCCTAAATCTTCACCCCCAGGCAGAAAGGCATCTTGGGGCAGCTGCAGGGTTTTTGATGCCATTGCCCTTCCAAGTGGGGAGTTGGCATAGACTCCTCCGTCACTGTTTCTCCCAAAATTCCCCACTTGAATAGCTGTGAAGCAGTAATTGGCATCCAGAAGGGCGAGTAACACCACAGAGAAGGTTCCATTATAATTTTAAAAACGGCTCCCTGAGTTTGGTGGTTTGGTGATCATAACAAGTTTTCCATCAACCGATCCCAAACAATTGGGAAAGTCCCATTTTTCATGAAACTCTTGAGAAGTTTGACTCCAGGTTTCCTCAGTGGGTCGTGGCAGATGGATCGCCAGCATCTTCCTCTCTATGGCCTCATAGGTCTCCATAATGCACTGCGACACTGTCTTGAATCCAAGACGATAGGTGAAGGCCAGGCTGCAAATAGAGTCTCCAGATGCCAAATACCTGTAATGACAATAAATGTTTTGTTATTGGATAACAATCAAAATTGTATTTTACTCTTCACAGAAGTTGAATTGTGCAAAACCAGATGGAAGTCCCTCCATGACACTTTTGTAAGGCACCTACGGAAGGCCCAGCCCAGTGGTTCTGGGGGAACCAATCAGAAAGAATGGAAATACATGAAAATATTAGCATTCTTGATACCTTACGGCCAGCCAAGAAGGTAAGTTATAATATACATTTGAATTGATTGCACAGAATTTTAAATCTCAACAAATTGCAGTATTGCTGACTTTATTTTCTACCTGCTAAGTCACTACGTGATTGGTTCATGTCAGCTGGTATCCCATTTCTGAATGAGTGATTATATAGGCCTATAGATTATGAATCAGTCTCTTATTACAGAGGAATGATGAAAACCAGCAGTATTAGACATTGTGGCCTAGATTTCAGAAAAATTATTAATTGAGCCTGAGCTGAGGTTTCTGAAGTTTACTTAAAATACGTTTAACTTTTCATTTATGTTGATCTTTTTTTCAGCTCAAGAGGCAACCACAGCCTTGAAAATGCTGATTCGCCTCAGCCACAACCTACGGAACCCAATGACGCTGAAGGCGATGTGGTGTCCCTGAGCCATGACCCTGTGCTTCAGATGCCTGAACAACAGTCAAGACCAACCACTACAGGCACAGCTTAAGACTGGCAGCCAAGAAAAAGAAAACAGAAAGTCAACTATCAAGATGTGGATAAAGAGCTGCTTGCATTTGTCAGGAAGCCAATCCCTTCTGCTGTTACCTCAGTGGATGAGGCATTTGTGCTCAGCCTTGTGCCAGAGCTGAAGAAAATAGGAAGAAACAAGGGATGTCTGAAAGTGCAATTACTCTCATTGATTGTAAACTGGGGTGACCAGTATGCAACACCTCTGCTACCACCTCCACCACCACAATGGCTCTTTGATGCTCCACGTGGAAGAGCTGGACTGTGGCCTATGATGTACGGCCAGCCCAGGCATCAATACTCCTACTCACCAGGATCTAGGTCTCCAACACATAACTGGGATGACCAGCAGGCAACACCACTGCCACCACCACGGCCCGCAAGTACTCCGCACGGAAGAGTTGGACTGCAGCCAATCATGTACGATGAGCCCAGGGATCAATACTTACCAGAACCTAGGTCTCCAACATATAGCTGGGATGACAGTACATTCACTCAAGAGAGCTAGGACAGAGACTCCCAGCCACATCAATAATCACCTCCGAAAAGGCAGAACCCAGCCCTGCGCATACTTAGGCCCATGTTCTGTTTTAGTGTTTTAAAAAGGGAAACATTTATGTATGCACTATTTGCACTTTGTTGTTGCAGTTATATATGCATTGCACCTTGCATTTAACTTGAACTTGAACTTTAAATTGTTTTTTTTGTTGCTATTCAGTAGATATTGTTATTGGGAGGGATATGCCGTATTTGTTTACATGCCTTGGTGTGACTGTTAATGTCACCTACAACAGGTGCACCATGCCATATTGTGACTGTTAATGTCACCTACAACAGGTGCACCATGCCATGTTGTGACTGTTAATGTCACCTACAACAGGTGCACCATGCCATGTTGTGACTGTTAATGTCACCTACAACAGGTGCACCATGCCATGTTGTGACTGATTATGTCACCTACAACAGGTGCACCATGCCATGTTATGACTGTTTATGTCACCTACAACAGGTGCACCATGCCATGTTGTGACTGTTAATGTCACCTACAACAGGTGCACCATGCCATGTTGTGACTGATTATGTCACCTACAACAGGTGCACCATGCCATGTTATGACTGTTTATGTCACCTACAACAGGTGCACCATGCCATGTTGTGACTGATTATGTCACCTACAACAGGTGCACCATGCCATGTTGTGACTGTTAATGTCACCTACAACAGGTGCACCATGCCATGTTGTGACTGTTAATGTCACCTACAACAGGTGCACCATGCCATGTTATGACTGTTTATGTCACCTACAACAGGTGCACCATGCCATGTTGTGACTGTTAATGTCACCTACAACAGGTGCACCATGCCATGTTATGACTGTTTATGTCACCTACAACAGGTGCACCATGCCATGTTGTGACTGTTAATGTCACCTACAACAGGTGCACCATGCCATGTTGTGACTGATTATGTCACCTACAACAGGTGCACCATGCCATGTTGTGACTGTTAATGTCACCTACAACAGGTGCACCATGCCATGTTGTGACTGTTAATGTCACCTACAACAGGTGCACCATGCCATGTTGTGACTGTTAATGTCACCTACAACAGGTGCACCATGCCATGTTATGACTGTTTATGTCACCTACAACAGGTGCACCATGCCATGTTGTGACTGTTAATGTCACCTACAACAGGTGCACCATGCCATGTTGTGACTGATTATGTCACCTACAACAGGTGCACCATGCCATGTTGTGACTGTTAATGTCACCTACAACAGGTGCACCATGCCATGTTGTGACTGTTAATGTCACCTACAACAGGTGCACCATGCCATGTTGTGACTGTTAATGTCACCTACAACAGGTGCACCATGCCATGTTGTGACTGATTATGTCACCTACAACAGGTGCACCATGCCATGTTATGACTGTTTATGTCACCTACAACAGGTGCACCATGCCATGTTGTGACTGATTATGTCACCTACAACAGGTGCACCATGCCATGTTGTGACTGTTAATGTCACCTACAACAGGTGCACCATGCCATATTGTGACTGTTAATGTCACCTACAACAGGTGCACCATGCCATGTTGTGACTGATTATGTCACCTACAACAGGTGCACCATGCCATGTTGTGACTGTTAATGTCACCTACAACAGGTGCACCATGCCATGTTATGACTGTTTATGTCACCTACAACAGGTGCACCATGCCATGTTGTGACTGTTAATGTCACCTACAACAGGTGCACCATGCCATGTTATGACTGTTTATGTCACCTACAACAGGTGCACCATGCCATGTTGTGACTGTTAATGTCACCTACAACAGGTGCACCATGCCATGTTGTGACTGATTATGTCACCTACAACAGGTGCACCATGCCATGTTGTGACTGTTAATGTCACCTACAACAGGTGCACCATGCCATGTTGTGACTGTTAATGTCACCTACAACAGGTGCACCATGCCATGTTGTGACTGTTAATGTCACCTACAACAGGTGCACCATGCCATGTTATGACTGTTTATGTCACCTACAACAGGTGCACCATGCCATGTTGTGACTGTTAATGTCACCTACAACAGGTGCACCATGCCATGTTATGACTGTTTATGTCACCTACAACAGGTGCACCATGCCATGTTGTGACTGTTAATGTCACCTACAACAGGTGCACCATGCCATGTTGTGACTGATTATGTCACCTACAACAGGTGCACCATGCCATGTTATGACTGTTTATGTCACCTGCAACAGGTGCACCATGCCATGTTGTGACTGTTAATGTCACCTACAACAGGTGCACCATGCCATGTTATGACTGTTTATGTCACCTGCAACAGGTGCACCATGCCATGTTGTGACTGATTATGTCACCTACAACAGGTGCACCATGCCATGTTGTGACTGTTTATGTCACCTGCAACAGGTGCACCATGCCATGTTGTGACTGTTTATGTCACCTTGAATAATAATAAAAAAAGACTAAGCAAAGAACAGTGTGTCTTACTTACCTTGAGTATAATGAAGACACTATAACTGGTAATCTGCTTCCTAGATGTAATGGAACACAGGCCTACATCTGTGGAGCATCATGATCACAAGTTTGCTGGAGTTTCTTTACATCCATGCACCTGCTTACACAATACAACCTTTTCCAATAACTAACCTTAGAGTGACAGCTGGTCTTTGCTTGGGCTCTATTAGTAGTTGGTCCTGTAGTTGGTCGTCTGCTTGGTGAGGTCTGGGCCAACAAAAGACAGAAGAGTCTCCATCTCTTCTGCACTGATCCGGAAGTATCGGTGATGTCGGGCAGGGTCCAAGAGCAGCTCCTGGACAAGGTGGTAGTATTGCCCATGCTCCCTTCTCAGCACATTTATGGGATTTAACCTTCTCCTCCTTCCCTGTCTGCACCTCAATAATACAAGGGCGACCAACTCCTGTAGGTGGCGTCTGTTAATCCATGCTGTCATAATCCATGTTAATCCATGCTGTCATCATCCATAACTTCTTAATATGAAAACCTGTTTCTTTTTGGCAAATCGCTCTCCCTCGTAAGGATTCAAACTTGTAAAAGGGTAAATGTGTTAAACCAAAACACCACAGGAGTTCAATCTCGTTTATCTCAATTAAGAGAAAGGGCTTAATCTATACATTTAACTTAATTTTCACACTGAACACATAATGTTAGCCAAATTGTTTTGAGTGTAAATCAAGGAAGTAATTAAAGCCGTGAGAATGGCAAATCTACTCTATTGTTTGAAATCAAAGCACATAGCACAGACGTGGGGCAAATTAAATACACTGAACAAAAATATGAACGCAACATGTCAAGTGTTGGTCCCATGTTTCATGAGCTGAAATAAAACATCCCAGAAATGTTTAATTCGCACAAAAAGCTTATTTCTCTCACATTTTGTGCACAAAATTGTTTACATCCCTGTTAGTGAGCATTCCTCCTTTGCCAATATAATCCATCCACCTGACAAGTGTGGCATATCAAGAAGCTGATTAAACAGCATGGTTATTACATAGGTGTACCTTGTGCTGGGACAATAAAAAGCCACTCTAAAATGTGCAGTTTTGTCACACAACACAATACCACAGATGTCTCAAGTTGAGGGAGCGTGCAATTGGTATGCTGACTACAGGAATGTTTACCAGAGCTGTTGATAATTAAATGGTAATTTCTCTACCATAAGCCGCCTCCAACGTCATTTTAGAGAATTTGGCAGTACGTCCAACCGGCCTCACAACTGCAGACCATGTGTATCCACGCCATCCAGCCCAGGACCTTCACGCCCGTGTTCTTCACCTGCGGGATTGTCTGAGACCAGCCACCCATACAGCTGATGAAACTGTGGGTATCCACAACCAAAGAATTTCCGCACAAACTGTCAAAAACCATATCAGGGAAGCTCATCTGTGTGTTCATCAAATTCCACAGGGTCTTGACCTGACTGCAGTTCTGCGTTGTAACCGAATGCTCACCTTCGATACACAGCGTGTATCGCGTCGTATGGGCAAGGGGTTTGCTGATGCTGGGCACAGTTGTGGAGGTCACAGACAGCAACATGGTCTCAGCATTTCATATTATTCTGTAAGTAAATGTTAGCTAGCTGGCTAACATTAGCTAGGGGTTAGGATTTAAGGTTAGGAGTTAGGTTGAAGGTTAGGGTTAGCTAAAAGGGTTAGGTTAGGTTTAGGGTAAGTAGCAGAAAATGGTAAGACGTTGCAAAGTTGCTAAAGTTGTCCGTAATGAGATTCAAACAGGCAACCTTTGGGTTGGTAGATGTTTGTTACCTTATGTCTTATGTAACCGTCCTAAATGTAACATACTCAATTGCGTGTCCCTGATTTATGTTTACCATGTTACGTCTGGTCTATGAGACCGGTCTGCAGACAGAGGCCCAGCCGGGCACAGGTGTTGAGGGCACATACAACAGACAAAGGCTGGTGTCTTTCAGGCTCCTATCTGGCAACTTTTTGAAGATGGGCCACTTCATGTCTGGAAAGTTTGTAATTATGACTATAAGATGTAACATTTAATCACAGTGAGCAGATCGGATGTATTGATGGAACCTTAAATGTAGCGTGTTTAACCTTTAACATCTCAACTTGCTCAGCACATTAGAACACACACATGCATAAGCAAGTGCATGTTTAAGTGCATATCAACAACTAGTTAGCTGTAGCGTTTGTTGAGGTATCTAATGTTAGCTAGCTGGGTGTGACAATACATAGGCCTAAAATAAAATCACACAATGATTTCAGCCTAGTATGGAAATATTGGGGTTGACAGACTATTTTGATGATGATGTGACAAACTATTCTGACTATTCTGCTTGCTACTTGCCTGTTTGTGTGTGACAAGAACTGAGTAACATGGTGTGACCTGCATGTTGCAAAACTGTAGATAACAGCCCAGCAGATGCTTTGTATGTAACAATATTGAGCACATGGTGTGACTTGCTGTATCTTACAAAGTTGTGATAGGGAGGGGTGGTCATCACGAGGTTTAACTGAGATGGAAAAATACTGAACAACACAATAGCAGGAACTGAGCAACTGTTATAACTAGGGGGTGATACCAGAACAGTAGGAATCTATACATCGACGGAGGGAGGACTCCAAGAAGCGCCAAGAGGCGGGGACCCGCCTGAGCGCCTGTGATAGGCTGAGCAAGTTTAAACCACGCCCAGCCTCTACTGTGATAGGCCAACAGACGGGTTGGAACAATGTCTATCACAGTATAAGAACACTGTTTACATACATCTTGTCAGTTCTCTGTTCTGCCCTGCATGGTATTACAGTGAGCCCGTATATACGAAAGTTGCATTTGCCATTTATTACTTCGCTAATAAAAAATACATAGTGTACAATCAGTGACTCATTGTTATATTTATCCTGATACCAGATTCGAATTTACGCAATTCTAACACTAGTGCTAGTTATTCCAATCGAAAACAGCAGACAACAAAACTTCTGATTTCAGAAAAAGATCACATAAGCCGTGGAAGTTTTAAAACATATCTTCTATAGTAGTTCCGGACAATTATATAACTGTTCTCATTGGTCAATTCTTGGTTGCACTGGCGTCTCAGATTGGTTGACAAGTGCAATTCTTGGTTATTGCTTGGTTGCAGACACCGATATGTAGCAACCAGAAATATCCTTGACTCACCATTGCCAGGGGGACTGCAATACCTGAGCTCTGTTGTCCATGTTTACAGAGAACAGAAATCGGTCTTGTTTTGCAACGCAATTGACAGGTGATGGCATCTAGGTGTAGGGGAGATTCTCAATTGGTTTGCTCAACTCCTCCATCCTCTCCTCGCCTCCTTTTGAAACAGGTCCAACGTAACCGAGGAGAGGAGGGGAGGGGAGGAAATGTGGAAACAAATGGCTGGAAGGAGATGAGACTGGGCTACAAGGGTTTAATCACAACTTAAATGTGTCAAGTAAAAGTAGTAGTTGAGCTAGACATTTTATAGATAAAAGGCTAAGTAGCATAATGATTTGAAATATGTGCATGCTTTTCTCCTCCCAGTAAACAACAGCTGTTTCAAATGTGGTGTAGTGGATCTCAAAACTCTTCCGCGAAGGACAGGTAAGATACTCTTGTGCTTCCTCTTTGGGAGGAGACTATCGCGCAGGCGAGGGCACTCCTCTGTTCGCCTGCTAACTAATTGGCCCTTTCTCAATTATGGAACGCCATTTGGGTCTTAAAGCACGTGGTCAAAAAGGCGACAGTTTTAATGCTGTATGTGTAAAGTAAGCAGGTGCATGTGCTAAATTAACGTCTTCACACGCTAAATGAAGTTCGTAGGGTCCAGTGAGATACATTCCTACATTGGAGAGGGATGCCCTTCTAAGTTCTACTTAGAAAGCAGGATATGGGATGCTCTTGAGTAGTGAGTTTCCATATATCTAAGCAATCTCAAGTTTGGTTAAATTCTTCAGGGAAAATTCATTGACTTTTTTTATGTCAGGTCCGACAGCTCCTTCATGTACTCATGTGTACCATGGTAGTGTCTTGTCCATTCTGGGGATACAAATTCTGCTCCTTCATGTACTCATGTGTAACATGGTAGTGTCTTGTACATTCTGGGGATACAAATTCTTATGATAATGTAAAAAATAATCTAAATTTGTTGTTACAGGATTTACACCCAGAGCCCTGAGTCTGTTAACCAGTTTGTGGGTCAGGATGGCGTTGAAAGCAGAGCTATAAAATGCTCTGACGTATGTAAAAATGTATAATTGACATTTGTTGGGACAATAGGCAAACTGGAGTTGTACATTGTGCTGCACAATCTATTGTTCCAGTTTTTTTTTAATCGATATCGACTGTGCTGCAGTTGAAATGGTAAGAAGCTTCGATATCATGGGGCCCTAACTTCTAACGTCATTTCCTGGTACACCCACAGACACTGCAGTCCGATGCCAAACAGCGGCTCTCCGTCCTACAGTGGCTGAAGACATTTTGCCTGATGTCAAACATTAAAAAGAGTGTCAGATTGAAGTGTCTGGAAGAAAATGTAAACAGAACCACAAGAGCAGATTACTTTTTTGTCATCTTTATTTTAAAATGTAGAATTGTAGTCACTTTCAATTGATTCATTGACTCCAAGAACCATAGATTGTTTGTAGTTCATAGTTCATAACATTAACACAACTGACAAACATTGCTTGACTGTAATTTGGAACACACGTTTAAATAACATTGGCTATTATATTGGGTTTAATGTTGCATACCTTGTGTTGTGCCATGCATGGCCAACCAGGTAAGAATCACCAGAATTAATTGATACTTGATGAATCAGGTCTCCTCTGCTGCTTCATCAGCCTCCCCCTTGCCCACTCCAAGCTCCTCTTCATGGTTCCCTTTTGCAAGACACAATTTTGTGAAAATAAAGCGGAAGGAATGGGAACCCTATTCCTTTGAAGAAGTACTGGGTATATGCCTGAAGTTATTTTTACCCTAATAAGATTTGATGGAATATAAATATTCAAAAACTGAACGTGCTCATTAAAGTCTACTCTGTTCGAAAGCTGACATGTAACGTTTGCTAACTTCTAAGGTTTTACAAGGCTGTCACTAGCCAAATTTGCTTTATGTGAGCTTTTCTGTGTTTTCATGCTAATCACGAGCTAGCGTGACTAACGCTAGCATTCAAATGAAAGCCAGTCAGGCTGAAGGAGTTGCCAAGCTTAAGTTGTTTTGCTCAAATATGCGGCTTTGGGCTAAAAACGTAACTCAAAAACATATCCTGCTTCAGTACTAGCCGATAAGTCACATTTAGGTAGCTTGTCTTCCTTAAGTAAATGATAAAGCAAAATAAAGACACCAAAAATCGAGAACTACCAGGATTTTGAGCATCTCCATTGTCTAATCTACATATGCCTGGCCCTGCATTCAAGCAACAATCTTGCTAGTATGTAATATACCTTGATAGTATTAACACAGTCCAATGTGTTTTCGTGGCTGTTATAGTTTACATGTTTTTTCAGCAGGGCTTTTAATAAAACACAAGACTGTGCCGTTCACTGCGGCTAGCAGTATGACCTGGAAAAGTTTGAGGCTAACTATATGATATAATATGGCCGGGGTTCGAGGCTACCGAGGTTAGCTAAATTAGCTAGCAAGTATCTGACTTAGCCTATGCTAAGCACTGCTGATCCTGGTGCTAGATTAATGTTAGCTGCATTTTATAGCCAGTGATGAGAAACAGATCCTTCCACTGTAAAGTAGCTGATAAACATGACAATTCAGTAACAACACATTTCAAAGACAAAATTGTTGTTCAAACTCTGCTTGCAGTGGAAAAGGAAGTTCCTTCAAACTGTGAAATCTGGTTGAAAGGAGGAGCTAGGGAAATTGGCTAGTAAAAATTTGCATATTAAAGAACGAGTTAAGTTAGCCTGTGTAGGTGTATATTTAGCAGCTGTAGGCGTTAACTTGACGTGTGCAGGACCGCTTGCAGCCGTATATTTGGCACATGTTGAACCGCCTGCAAGCACATTTGCACACGCTTATTTGACGCGTGAAAAAGTTAATTTAGCGCCTGCACCTGTTTACTTTACACATGTAGCATTAAAAAGATCGCGTTTTGAGCACGTGCTTTAAGACCCAAACGGCGTTCCATACTCAATTACATTTGCTCAAGTTCTGTGTCCTCTCTCGCCTCCTTTTGAAAAGGGTCCAATTTAATCGAGTTGCGGCGGCAAGGAGAGTCACAATTCCACAAGTAGACAATGGACCTGATCGGACAGCTCAACGTGGACGAAAATGCGCTTGTATGAAATGAGAAGCTCCTCCACTCGTGGGTCATCAGGCAAATTACGTTTACAGGGTTGGATCTCAAAATAAATGTGTAAAGTCATAAAAGCAAATTAAGTCAGTTGTGTAAGACAAATTGAAATTCTTAACACAAATATTTTTCAAAATCTTAACATATTGTATATTTGGCTAATTCGAAATGTATAGTACGTTTTTGAAATTCATAACATATCATACGAAATGGATGATGGACATTCCCAAATAGTACATACAATATGAAACGTAACATATACTACATGGAGTATATTTGATATACACTGCTCAAAAAATAAAGGGAACACTTATACAACACAATGTAACTTCAAGTCAATCACACTTCTATGAAATCAAACTGTCCACTTAGGAAGCAACACTGATTGACAAATTTCACATGCTATTGTGCAAATGGAATAGACAACAGGTGGAAATTATATGCAATTAGCAAGGCACCCCCAATAAAGGAGTGGTTCTGCAGGTGGCGACCACAGACCACTTCTCAGTTCCTATGCTTTCTGGCTGATGTTTTGGTCACTTTTGAATGCTGGTGGTGCTTTCACTCTAGTGGTAGCATGAGACGGAGTCTACAACCCACACAAGTGCCTCAGGTAGTGCAGCTCATTCAGGATGGCACATCAATGCGAGCTGTGGCAATAAGGTTTGCTGTGTCTGTCAGCGTAGTGTCCAGAGCATGGAGGCGCTACTAGGAGACAGGCCAGTACATCAGGAGATGTGGAGGAGGCCGTAGGAGGGCAACAACCCAGCAGAAGGACCGCTACCTCCGCCTTTGTGCAAGGAGGAGCACTGCCAGAGCCCTGCAAAATGACCTCCAGCAGGCCACAAATGTGCATGTGTCTGCTCAAACGGTCAGAAACAGACTCCATGAGGGTGGTATGAGGGTGACGTCCACAGGTGGGGGTTGTGCTTACAGCCCAATACCGTGCAGGCCGTTTGGCATTTGCGAACACCCAGATTGGCAAATTCGCCACTGGCGCCCTGTGCTCTTCACAGATGAAAGCAGGTTCACACTGAGCAACATCCTCCAGCATGACCGGTTTGGCGGTGGGTCAGTCATGGTGTGGGGTGTCATTTCTTTGGGGGCCGCACAGCCCTCCATGTGCTCGCCAGAGGTAGCCTGACTGCCATTAGGTACCGAGATGAGATCCTCAGACCCCTTGTGAGACCATATGCTGGTGCGGTTGGCCCTGGGTTCCTCCTAATGCTAGACCTCATGTGGCTGGAGTGTGTCAGCAGTTCCTGCAAGAGGAAGGCATTGATGCTATGGACTGGCCCGTCCGTTCCCCAGACCTGAATCCAATTTAGCACATCTGGGACATCATGTCTCGCTCCATCCACCAACACCACGTTGCACCACAGACTGTCCAGGAGTTGGCGGATGCTTTAGTCCAGGTCTGGGAGGAGATCCCTCAGGAGACCATCAGCCACCTCACCAGGAGCATTCCCAGGTGTTGTAGGGAGGTCATACAGGCGCGTGAAGGCCACACACACACACACACACACACACACTACTGAGCCTCATTTTTACTTGTTTTAAGGACATTACATCAAAGTTGGATCAGCCTGTAGTGTGGTTTTCCACTCCAAATCCAGACCTCCATGGGTTGATCAATTTGGTTTCCATTGATCATTTTTGTGTGATTTTGTTCATTTCATTCATTCAGATCTAGGATGTGTTATTTTAGTGTTCCCTTTATTTTTTTGAGCAGTGTACATACAGATGGAGGAGTTGAGGAGAGTCTTTTGTCCAAACGATAATCTAACTACATTCACTTCCCACCAAATTTGACCTTTGAAACAGGGATTGAAATCTTAACCTGGCCAAAATATAGAACTCTCGCAAAAGAACAAAAAAAAGAACCAAAAAAAAGAACACTTGCCGAAACCCGGGATCGAACCAGGGACCTTTAGATCTTCAGTCTAACGCTCTCCCAACTGAGCTATTTCGGCTGCACTGTATAATTATATCACAAAATACTAGATAAACATACATCAAAACATTTTAGCATTGTTTTCTAAGGTGTGTGATTGGCTGTCCGGTGTAATTCAGTTGACTTCGGGACCATTAATATTTTCTAACAGGGAGTGAATGACAAATGCCTCCACATTAATGACATAATCACGGACACGTTCTTTTTCAAACTGCTAGAAAGACAATGCTGCCACCTGATGGTCCCCTGACAAACTCACACATAGTTTTAGTTAGAATTTTTGTTAAAATTAGGCTAACCTTTTACCGACGACAGGTACGAATAGGAGCCTTAGTTGATCTGGTCTGGAGTCTTCTTGCTAACAGACACAGGCTCTCAATATGTAATGAAAGTTCTCCAACTGCTCAGATAAAATGACCTGTTATTTAATCTATTGTCCATGAGAAGGTGGTAGTGAGCACCTCAAATTTGCACTTAACCTTCAGGATGTTGCAATATTAATGTGGTCTAACTCAACCATTCTAATAGTTATAGTTTATTTATTATATAAGTTATAGTATTGCTTACGAACACTATTTTAAAACATTCTTTGAAAACAAAGATCTCCTTTTATTTCGTTTAATCATAACTGTACTTAGGTATCATCTCTATTGCATCTTGATGTTTTATATTATCTTTTTAATTCGTGTTTTTTTTCTCCCCCTTGCTGAATTGTCCACACGTAAAAGAAATAGCAGAGGATGGTTTCGATCCATCGACCTCTGGGTTATGGGCCCAGCACGCTTCCGCTGCGCCACTCTGCTGTCTGGTGAATAAGAGATGAAATGTATGGTTTGAACAAACCTCTCACTGCTATAGCATAATAAATATAAACAAATCTAATGACAAAATGTGTATCATTAAACTAAATTAGCATTTCGCTACACTCACATTAACATCTGCTAACCATATGTAACCCATTTTTTTACATTTTATAAACTAAGACCTTTCTTAGTATGTGGTTAAACTCAAATATACTAATTGACTAATCGATAAAAACAAGGTATAATCTTTGTAAATTATATCATAAATAGTACTGATGGAGTTATGTCACACATGCAACTAACACAGACATATAGAAATGTCTGCTCTACCCAAAATTACAACCAACTAATTGCAGCATTACCACAAAAATGGAAGTGGCAAGTGGAAGGGGGAAAAAGTAAGGAACTTGTCTGTCGGCCCTGCATTAAAGACCAAAAATGGTTCAAGAAAATAAAAAAATAAAAAAATAAAAATATATACCAATTTAATTTAAGCACCCAAAAATTGACAGCTGTGCCATATACATTGCAAAACAGTTGGAAAGAGATTCGATGTACTGATTCCATGGCACATGGTTTATGAATTGAAACACAAAATGACGCTGGATTCAAAACTTAGAATTTTAAAATTATTATACAAAATTCTTGCAACCAATAGAATGTTACATGCAGTTGAAGTCTGAGGTTTACATACACCTTTTTCAAATACATTTAAACTTAGTTTTTCACAATTCCTGACATTTAATCCTAGTAAAAATTCCCTGTTTTAGGTCAGTTAGGATCACCACTTTATTTTAAGAATGTGAAATGTCAGAATAATAGTAGAGAGAGTGATTTATTTCAGCTTTTATTTATTTCATCACATTCCCAGTGGGTCAGAAGTTCACATACACTCAATTAGTATTTGGTATCATTGCCTTTAAATTGTTGAACTTGGGTCAAACATTTCAGGTAGCCTTCCACAAGCTTCCCACAACAATTGGTCCAGCATCGTTAGGGTTTGGCAAGGGTAAGGCTGTCATTGTAAATAAGAATTTGTTATTAACTGACTTGCCTAGTTAACTAAAAAAAAACAGTAATGTGAGAATATCCTTACTCTCTGTGTTTAACTTGTCATGTCTAGACTGTCTGTAAGATTATCACACTGAGAATGGGGTCAAGCAATTCAACTGTAGTCCCTCTTATTCAAAGCCATCAAATGATGCACTTGAGAATAAACTTTAACAGAACGAATCTGTGGTACTTTTACAAGAACTTCTGTCATGTGATGGCTTTTCCCTGGAGTTTGAAAATGTTTCATTTGAACAGTGAAAAAGTCAAAGGAAATACCTTCATAATTTCTGCCTAATAACAACAATGTCCATGCTGTACTCATTGGTTTGCATTGCAGTGGTTTTAAATTGCATCATTTATTGGAGGCCAAGCTCCCCTCCTCCCCTTTATACAGGAAGTGAAGGGGCTGCTGCTGGCTGAGAGGATATGATTATTGACAAAAGAATAGAAGACACAGTGCCCAGATCCCAACCCTTGTCCTCATCACAAACATGACGTAGGAGAACTTGTGCCGGTGGAGCAGGTGCTGGAGGAAGTTGGAGGTCTTATAGCTGGGGATCCCCACCGGCATGGCTGAACATACAGGACACACCTGGAGGCACACCAACCAATCAACAACCCTGTCATTACCTCACCAGTACACCAAAACAGAATGCAGTAGAATCTCTGTTGGTTTAGGATGCACTCTCATGCAGTTACGTCAACGTTGCGTAACACTTCATATCAGCACATAAAAGCTTGAGGAAATTCATACTAGGACAGTGTCCATGTTCAGACTAGGACAGTGTCCATAGTTCAGGGTATAACATAGCAGACTAACCACTTTGTTGGGATCGTTGCGGTGGTTCTCCATACAGTGTTGGGCCAGCTTCTGTTGGTCCAGATTGCGGGCTCCACAGAACATGGGCATGAAAAGTGGAATGGTTTGGAATATTGCTGCAGGCAGGGAGAAAACACACGTTTAGTAGGAGCCATAATGGATACAACATGGGTATGCATCACACACACACTTTGCCAGACACACACTGATGGATTGTTGTTGTGTGTGTGAATATAGCTCCAAAGTCTGAGGCCCAGTTTCCAGACATTAGCAGGATGCCAATCATGTCCAGCAGCACACCTGGAAGGACAGCTGGTCTGCGTGGACATGAGGGTCAGAAAGCAATGTGCTGCAGTGACATTTACGCTAGCCGAGCCACACACACACATAGAATAGGGTCCTTAACAATGTGTTCATTAACTCACTGCTTCATCAGCACCACACCAAGACAACAGGGCCTATTCACACACTACCCTCCACAGCTGACCAGGGGCAGCCCATTAGAGTCCCATCAGACTTAAGGTTGACAGGTCTCTCAGGTAGGACACAGTCTACTAGCTAATGGGAAATGGCTAATTTACAGACATGTCTATTTGAATAACTGATAAAGCTGCACACTGTACTGTAAATGTAATAGAACAGCAATGTCCTCAGGAAAAAATTCAAACATTATTTTAGCCTTGGTTTTAAAAAACTGTCAGTTTACACGGAACCCAAACCGGCTGCGCGCGTGCGCCATCGTGCATAAATGTATTTTGTCCCCCCCACACCAAACGTGATCACGACACGCAGGTTAAGATATCAAAACAAACTCTGAACCAATTACATTAATTTGGGGCCAGGTGGAAAAGCATGAAACATGTATGGCAATTTAACTAGCTAGCTTGCACTTGCTAGCTAATTTGTCCTATTTAGCTAGCTTGCTGTTGCTAGCTAATTTGTCCTGGGATATAAACATTGAGTTGTTATTTTACCTGAAATGCACAAGGTCCTGTACTCCACCAATTAATTCACACATAAAACGGTCATCTCTCCTCCTTCCAGGCTTTTTCTTCTCTTGACTTTATATTGCGATTGGCAACTTTCATAAATTAGGTACCTTACCACAATCAAGCTATTTCGTCTTTCAGTCACAGACGTGGGTATAACCAATGAGGAGATGGGAGAGGCAGGATTTGCAGCACGATGTGTGTCTGAAATAGAACTGACTTCTATTTTAGCCCTTGGCAACGCAGATGCTTGTTGGCGCGAGTGAGCAGTGCGGGTGTAATAATTGAATAACATAGATTTCTAAATTTATTTTGGAATTCTCGTGCAAGCTGTGTAGTCAGCCTGTGATGGGAGTGGTGTCTCCAGGGAGAAAACTAATCTTCTGAAATTTCATTCGTGATCTTATGCTGCCATCTATTGGAATTATTTAGCAACTGCAGTACTGAATAAATTGTATATCCTTACTAAAGTGGTAATTACTCCAAATGGCAAAATATAACATTTTCTAGTTCATCTTATCACTTACAACCGTAAAATAACAATTTAAACCATAACAAACCATGAAACAGACATAAACACCATACATTTAGTTTATTCTTTTACATTTTTAAAACTATTTATTTAGATGGGTGACATTATCTGCGAAAGTGACACCCCCTTAACATATAAACACAGACACTGGACACAGACACTAAAAATGTGTTCTTTTTCATTATAAATCTGGTAGCTCTCAAAAGAGCCTTTGCTTTGCTAAACAGTTCGTTTTCCTGAGTGTGCTGCCTGTCATCAGAGGGGTCTGTCTGCCCACCTGCCTGCCATATCATCAGAGGAGTAGATCTGTGAATAATGAAAAGTTAATCAATTATTGCCACACTTTAAGATAGAGGCCTAGTTTACATTTTAGTCATTTAGTAGATGCTGTTATCCAAAGCGACTACGGTTAAGTGCTTTGCTCAAGGTTTCGACAGATTTTTCACCTAGTCCATTCAGGGATTCGAACTAGCCACCTTTCAGTTACTGCCCAACGCGCTTAACCGCTAGATTGCAAACTACAAAATGTTAAACACAAAAAGGCAAATGGTAGTAAATAAATGTTAAACTGCTTAAATAAAATACTCTTTCTTAGAATTTTAAGACTGCCACTGTTTTGGGGAAATAGGGGTATGTATGTCTATTTCGCCAAATATCTCTCAATGTGTATATTTAAAAAAAAATCAAGTAGGACACCATATTAATCAGGATAATCTCTTCTATCTAATTATGTTAGGCAGTGTATCTCGTTGTCATCGATCGTTAGACCAAAAATAGTCCTTAGTTGCAATTCGTTTTCTACTTCCTCGTTATGCAGACATGAGCACAGTTGACACCATCGAGGTGCGTATGTTGACTTTCTACACTAGTTTTTTCTTCTTCTTCAGTTTCGTCCTAAAAACAAATTGTAGTGGTATTGTGAAAAGGGATACATTTTTTGTGCCATTTAGGCAAAATGGAATTCTAAGCATAATTCCAGTCAAAATAGGGTCTACAATCGCTCGATTCAATTAATTCGCTAGTGTTCCAGTTTAGCCAAAGTTCAATTTCCGTTTTCAGCCTTGGGTGAATTTGGACTCGTTCTATTG
Source organism: Oncorhynchus kisutch (assembly GCF_002021735.2). NCBI lineage: Eukaryota > Metazoa > Chordata > Actinopteri > Salmoniformes > Salmonidae > Oncorhynchus > Oncorhynchus kisutch. The sequence continues at coordinate 57,310,501 of NC_034181.2, read as the reverse complement.
TCCAGCCTGCCATAGGGCGGCGCAAAATTGGCCCAGCGTTGTCCGGGTTTGGACGGTGTACTGTCGGCGATCATTGTTAATAAGAATTTGTTCTTAACTGACTTGCCTAGTTAAATAAAGGTTAAATAAATAAAAATATTTGCCATGCAATGCAGATGGATGAAGTATCGTAGCTAGATCATTAATTTCTTGCTGATTGTACAGTGGAGGATAAAAATACCTGTATGCCTATGGATGTGTAGCTAGCTATGTAGCCGATATGTGTATGGAACAGAATTGGTATACATATTAGTTCATAACCTAGCTATGAACCTCAGCTATCATAGCCAGTTGTATCAACTTCAAACCATTCAGAAGGACATTAACGAAGCCTATGGATTGTGTAGAATATAATATAACTTTGTGCCAAGGATGCAAGTCGTATATAAATGTAGTTATTACCATGCATGGGATCCCCACATTGTAGCCGGTACATTTAATATATTCACTGATCATGTACTCTACTTTGGCAAATAAAGGTGCAGTTCAGGTATGAATGTCTTTGAGATAATTGTTCAGTCATATCCAATACCAGGAGTATCAAATTCCAGTATTTGAATGATGCTGTGTCTGCATGTATGTATTACAATTATACTCTTCAACAGTGTTTACCAATCTTGGCCTGGGACATCAATGGTTACACATTGTAACTCTGCAATAAGCTAGAAACATGATTGAACTAGTTAAAGGCTGATTTGTAATTCATATATACAGAAATATTTTTTTTTTAAACAGTACACTACACTTCTTATGCATCATGTAAATACTCTAAAACCGGTTAATCTCAATATCTAATTTCCTTCATCTGCATTGATCTGATAAACACAGGATAGGTGTAGTATTTCATCAAATGAGAGACTTAATTTCAACCAGTAGAGAATGTGAAATGTTGTTACGGCTTTCTTCTGTCGAAAGAGAGGAGGACCAAAATGCAGTGGTTGGTTATCTTAAATGGTTATCTTTATACATCTTTAATAAAGATGAAAATACAAACAATATACAAAACACAAGAACCGTGAAAAACCGAAACAGCCCTATCTGGTGCAAACAAACACAGAGACAGGAACAATCACCCACGAAACACTCAAAGAATATGGCTGCCTAAATATGGTTCCCAATCAGAGACTGATAAACACCTGCCTATGATTGAGAACCACTCCAGGCAACCATAGACTTACCTAGACTACTTCACTAACCACAATCCCATAACCTACAAAAAAACCCTAGACAAAACACACCACATAAATACCCATGTCACACCCTGGCCTGACCAAAATAATAAAGAAAACACAAAATACTAAGGCCAGGGCGTGACAAATGCTTTATTGAAGGAAGTTCATTATCCAAGTGTTATAAATACATAATACATGCATTATAAATATTATCATTGTAATATTATATTATAAATACAAGTTCAAACTGAACTTCAATGCACATCTGTTGTGCATGATAAAATCAGAGGAAGAAATACGAGGTGGCGAGAGAGGTGTAAAAGACAGAAGGGGAAGGCAGCATATGAATCACAGTGGTACCATAATATTCTCTCAGTTCATCACAATTATATAATAGTGTCTCTAGTGGTGTCTCCTAAACAGCCTTGGGCTCCCAGTCGGCCCAAAGGTTATCTTAAGAGCGGGTGAGGTGGCGATGACGGTACTCGGGGTTGGCATCCTCTCTCACATCAAAACATACCTGCAGATGAGAAACAGATGAGAGAGCATGTTTAAGAGCATGTTTAAGCCTAGTGTTTTTTCTTTATTCTAACACTGTCAGTCATCAATCATCAGGAGGTGAAATGCAAAACTGACCTTGGATCATTAACTCTGGGACTACTGCATCTCTATCTGTATTTCAATGCAAAGCATCTCTTTAATAATACTTCCTGTTGACCCGACCAAGTGACCACTCACCTCTGATCATGCTGTGTCCTCTATGTAGCCAGTTCAAATGCAGGAGGGGTTCACCGACACAGCTGATATAACCTAGAGGATTTAGGGAGAAGGGGGGAGAGAGGGATGATGTGAAGGAGAGAGACTGTTATTGAAAAAATAAGGTAGTTAAAGAGACAGTGTTCAACAGGAATCTGTGTGTATGGCCTCACCTGGTGTCCACGCTAAGTGGCTGCAGAGTACTTTATGCTGAAAAACATGCACAAACACACGAGGACAAACAATATAGCGTAATTATAGAAATAATGAAGTGTCTTACTATTCTCCATGGTTGGCCCTCTTGCCTATTCTTTGAAGGTGGAAGGAGCCACAATTCAAATAAAATTGTATTAGTCACATGCGCCGAATACAACAGATGTAGACCTTACAGTGAAATGTTTACTAGCAAGCCCCTAACCAACAAATACGGAAAAGAATAAGAGATAAAAGTAACAAGTAATTAAAGAGCAGCAGTAAAATAACAACAGCGAGACTATATACATGGGGGGAACCAGTACAGAGTCAATGTGGGCACCGGTTAGTTGAGGAAGTATGTACATGTAGTTAGAGTTATTAAAGTGACTATGCATAGATGACAACAGAGAGTAGCAGTGGTGTAAAGTGGGGGAGAGGGGGGTTGCAATGCAAATAGTCTGGGTAGCCATTTGACTAAATGTTCAGGAGTCTTACGGCTTGGGGGGTAGAAGCTGTTTAGAAGCCTCTTGGACCTAGACTTGGTGCTCCGGTACCACTTGCCGTGCGGTAGCAGAGAGGACAGTCTATGACTAGGGTGGCTGGAGTCTTTGACAATTTTTAGGGCCTTCCTCTGACACTGCCTGGTATAGAGGTCCTGGATGGCAGGAAGCTTGGCCCCAGTGATGTACTGTGCCATTCGCACTACCCTCTGTAGTGCCTTGCGGTAAGAGGCCGAGCAGTTGCCATACCAGGCAGTGATGCAACCAGGATGCTCTCGATGGTGCAGCTGTAGAACCTTTTGAGGATCTGAGGACCCATGTCAAATATTTTTAGTCTCCTGATGGGGAATAGGTTTTGTCGTGCCCTCTTCATGTCTGTCTTGGTGTGCTTGGACCATGTTAGTTTGTTGGTGATGTGGACACCAAGGAACTTGAAGCTCTCAACCTGCTCCACTGCAGCCCCGTTGATGAGAATGGGGGCGTGCTCGGTCCTCTTTTTCCTGTAGTCCACAATCATCTCCTTTGTCTTGATCACTTTGAGGGAGAGGTCTCTGACCTCCTCCCTATAGGCTGTCTCATCGTTGTTGGTGATCAGGCCTACCACTGTTGTGTCAAATTGAATGATGGTGTTGGAGTCGTTCCTGGCCGTGCAGTCATGAGTGAACAGGGAGTACAGGAGGGGACTGAGCACGCACCCCTGAGAGTGGCGGATGTGTTGTTACCTACCCTTACCACCTGGGGGAGGCCTGTCAGGAAGTCCAGGATCCAGTTGCAGAGGGAGGTGTTTAGTCCCAGGTTCCTTAGGTTATTGTTGAACTTTGAGGCCATTATGATGTTGAACGCTGAGCTGTAGTCAATGAATAGCATTCTCACAATAGGTGTTCCTTTTGTCCAGGTGTGAAAAGGCAGTGTGGAGTGCAATAAAGATTGCATCATCTGTGGATCTGTTGGGGCGGTATGCAAATTGGAGTTGGTCTAGGGTTTCATGGAATGATGGTGTTGATGTGAGCCATGACCAGCCTTGCAAAGCACTTCATGACTACAGATGTGAGTGCTATGGGCCAGTAGTCATTTAGGCTGGTTATCTTAGTGTTCCTGGGCACAGGCACTATGGTGGTCTGCTTAAAACATGTTGGTATTACAGACTCAGACAGAGAGAGGTTGAAAATGTCAGTGAAGACACTTTCTGGTGGGTCAGCGCATGCTCGGAGTACACGTCCTGGTAATTCGTCTGGCCCTGCGGCCTTGTGAATGTTGACCTGTTTAAAGGTTCATACTCACATCGGCTGTAGAGAGCGTGATCACACAGTCTTCCGGAACAGCTGGTGCTCTCATGCGTGTTTCAGTGTTATTTGCCTCGAAGCGAGCATAGAAGTAGTTTAGCTCGTCTGGTAAGCTTGTGTCACTGGGCAGCTCTCGGATGTGCTTCTTTTGTAGTCTGTCATGATTTGCAAGCCCTGCCACACCCGACGGGCATCAGAACCGGTGTAGTATGATTCGATCTTAGTCCTGTATTGACGCTTTGCCTGTTTGATGGTTCGTCGGGGGATAGCGGGATTTCTTATAAGCTTCCGGGTTAGAGTCCAGCTCCTTAAAAGCGGCAATTCTAGCCTTTAGCTCAGTGCGTATGCTGCCTGTAATCCATGGCTTCTGGTTGGGGTATGTACGTACGGTCACTGTGGGGACGACGTCATCGATGCACTTATTGATGAAGCCAATGACTGATGTGGCGTACTCCTCAATGCCATCAGAGGAATCCCGGAACATATTCCAGTCTGTGCTAGCAAAACAGTCCTGTAATTTAGCATCTGCTTCATCTGGCCACTTTTTTTTATTGATCTAGTCACTGGTGCTTCCTGCTTGAATTTGAGCTTGTAAACAGGAATCAGGAGGATAGAATTATGGTCAAATTTGCCAAATGGAGGGCAAGGGAGAGCTTTGTCTGCATCTCTGTGTGTGGAGTATAGGTGGTCCAGAGTTATTTTTCTTCTGATTGCACATTTAACATGCTGATGGAAATTTGGTAAAATGGATTTAAGTTTCGCTGCATTAAATTCCCCGGCTACTACGAGCGCTGCCTCTGAGTGAGCGTTTTCTTGTTTGCTTATGGCGGAATACAGCTCCTTCAATGAGCCAGCCTCTGACTGTGGTGGTATGTAAACAGCTACGAAGAATACGAATGAAAACTCTCTTGGTAGGTAGTGTGGTCTACAGCTTATCATGAGATATTCTACATCAGGCGAGCAATAGCTCGAGACTTCCTTAGATATTGTGCACCCGCTGTTATTTACAAAAATACATAGTCTGCCGCCCCTTGTCTTACCAGACGCTGCTGTTCCATGCTGCCGGTACATCGTATAACTAGCCAGCTGTATGTTGATATTGTCTTCGTTCACCCACGACTCCGTGAAGCATAAGATGTTGCAGTTTTTAATGTCCCATTGGTAGTTTAATCTTCCACATAACTCGTCAATTTTATTCTCCAAGGATTGCACATTTGCTAGCAGAATGGATGGAAGTGGGGGTTTATTCGATCGCCTACGAATTCTCAGAAGGCAGCCCGCTCTTCGGCCCCTCATTCTCAGCCTCCTCTTCACGCAGATCACGGGGATGAGGGCCTGTTCCCAAGTAAGCAGTATATCCTTTGCGTCGGGCTCGTCAGAGTCATGAAAGGGAAACAAGGATTCTGCTCATCCGTGGTGAGTAATCACAGTCCTGATGTTTAGAAGTTATTTTCGGTAGCGGCAACATTATGTACAAAATAAGTACAAAAATAAGTTACAAACAAAAAACACAATCGGCTGGGGGCACGTAAAATGTCTGCCTTCTTCTCCAGCTCCATCTTATACACCAGAGCCTGCCCACTTGAGCCTGCTTACTGCACAACAAAATCCATCAAACAGATTTATACATGAGTGTGTAGGTGTGGGTTCTGGGGTGTCCAATTGTTCTACATTAAAATAGCCTGTTTTGTTTTTGTACAGACACCACACCCTTACCTAAACAGCACCCTCACCTGAGAAGTAGAAATCAAAGGGAGAGAAATTGGGAATTGAGTAACTGTAGTTGACATAGCTAAGTAAATGGTACAATACTCTTACTGCATTGCGGATTGCTCTTAAAAGAGGCTTTGGTTGTGCATAGTGTAGTCTATGGTGTTGTCAGGGAACAGCACCCTCTTTGAAGAAGTAGGAGGTGAAGATCTCCCGCACACGGATTGCCTCTCTTGCTTCATTGTTGGACCCCATCCTTGAAACATCCTGCAGAGCAGCAGACTTCTCCTCTGGTACACACCGGCGAGCTGCAGATCCCCTCCTGGTCCTCGTGTCCATCCTCATAAAGTTACGCAGGACACTCCTGAGTTCCTCCAGGAGGCAGTCCCAGATGGCCCTGGTCACCCAACCTTGCAGTGCCCTACACGGTAACTAGGCAATCATTTTGAAGGAAATCTCCAGTGACAAGGTATCTGTAGGAATATGGAAGATAATGTCATTATTAGACTTATCGTACATCATGAGGTCATTGTGGATTACTGAAGTATAATATCCCTTATAACAAATCATGATAACATTGGATTGATAGATGCATGTGCAAACACATGTGCATGTGTAGCATGTGACAATAGCAGGATCATATCAAGGATAGCATCACAAATGTATACATAAATACCACTTGAAGCATGATGATGAGTTGATCATTTGAATCAGCTGTACAGTGCTAAAGTAAAAGCAAAAAATGTGCACCCTTGAGTCCCCAGGACCAGGACTGAGAACCACTGCTCTTCATTGCGACCTCTTCATCTGCAGACAGGCTTTCACAGCTCTCTATATCTGAGGGCAGAAAACCTTACAAGAAACAGACTTCAGTATACTCAAAATTAGACCGCACTGAATATTATGTTACTTTTATATCTGTCCTCACTTCTAGGGACTGGAACTACACCAAAGTACCTGCCCTATCCAGAATAGCCTACTCTCTCACTTTGACAGTTGGGGATGCTATCCTTTCACCCTCCTCCATGGCTGTTAGCTGGCTACCTACAAATGCATTTGGAGTTTTTTTTTCAACAGTGATAAATACACCAATATAGCTAACTAATATTAAGTTAGGTAGCTGGGGATATTTAATTCACTTAGCTAGCTATCTATACAGTATGTAAAGTTGGCTAGATAGTTAACTAGCTATGTTAGCAGCTAATTTGAGTTAGTCTGCACTGTAGCTAGTTAGCTAATAACACTTTTTTTTTTTTTTACATATTCGAAATGCATTTACTTACTTCAATAGGTTCTCCCAGCCATGTGGACAATTGGAAACAGGGCAGCAAATTTTGTTTGTCACCAGAGCCTTTTAGAGCATATTACTATTGAACTATTTACCCATTTGAATAACCAGACCTTCATACAAACTTGCTATGCTGAATTCTTGACTCACATTCGAATGTGCTGCCATATGCTGCCAGCACGCCCACAAGCGAGCCACTCTGGGCAGCCTAAGCAGCACGAGGCAATTTACCATGTGCTAGTGAACACGAGATGTAAGTCAGTTGGCGTGCCTCGACCAATGGCCTCCTTAACAATAGTGAATTGAAGGCCTGCACGGCAATCCGGTGCTGTGACCTGATGGTGACATTTGAAAGAACGCCTTTATGCTTTGGATGAAGGCGTCGCACTGCCTGAGTCACAGTTAAACTAGGCTCTCTTTGCCAGGCCAACTGTCTGGTGAAAGACTTTAGAAAAATGGTGTCATGCTCAAATGAATGCATGGCTTCTGTGTGATGCAGTGCAGAGGATGTGACATTCATAGGCCTACTGATGTACAGTACGATTGACCTATGTGGTCATCCTGATGTCACATCAAATGAGAGTTGATTGCTCTGCTAATGCACTCACTGGCAGGCAACATCCATCTGCCATTATACATACATTGTAGTTTTATTGTAGCATAGGATAACATAGGATAGGATAACCTCCAATGTTTCTGCTGAAATGGTGACCATCGGCTCCATGATTACAGGCCAATGGTCCATGTCATTTCCTAAATGCCCCAGTACAGAAAGCATTACACAGCATGGAAGTGAAAGGGGGGGGAGTCTTTTCAGCACCTTTTGAAGTAACTTGACTTTATAGGAAAACATCTGGAGGATCTCAAATAGACACTTCACAGCTGGCCCTACAAAGAGAGTATGGGGTACAAACACCCTCTCTAAGTACCCCTTTACTCCCTTTGGCCCAGACCCCCAGGCAGATCAGCTGATATGAGTCAAAAACGTACCTCAATCCCATTATCTGAAATGACAAATCAAGAAGATTTAAATACAGCTCGTTTGTAACTGACTTTTTCTTTCTCATGCTTAAGTAAATGCTTAAGGTAGGATGGGAAAAAAGCAGTTTAATTAAAAAACAAGCAGTATTTTTGTCTTCTCGATTTGCCATTTCGGATAATGGGATAATTAGGAATACAGCAACATCTTCCATCCCTGGATTGAAGTACGTTTTCGAGCCATATCCTGCGCTCGTCACCGCGGTGCAAACATGGGTGGAGTGCATTTCGACTTGAAGAAAAGTACTGAACTTCAAGTCGGGTTTTGGCTAATTCAATCCATAGATTTAGCCATTTAGAACAAAAAGATTACTCAGTCAGTGTCGTAGTACATTTTAAGTGAGACACTATCAAGGTTTTAATAACTGTGTTACACTGAAACATTATGTGATATAAAAATATGTCTCTGAAATGGGCAGCAGTGTGACACGCCTTGGCTCTGATGCCCTCCCGTGTGCCAAGTTCTGCCAAACACACTGTTTGCCAAAGATGCTGCCTACTATCATGGCTGAATAAAGCTAAACCAAGGGTAACACTGAGGAGCCAGTCACCTGATAGTACACCAGGTGTTTATTAGCACAAACAGTTGTTTGCATGTGGTTTTGGCCAGGTGTGGCTATTTGAATATCCTTGCCTGGCTGATGTGCTTCAGCGCCTCGCCTCGCTGTTTTGTTTTGCTTTGCTCTGTCTGAGCCAATTAAAAGTGACATAGTGCCATAGATCAAAACTCCCCTCATTTCTTGAGAGAAGCTAGTCAATCCGAAGCATCTATATTGTGGTTGAATAGCAGGGAATAACCTTAGTAAATGAAAACAACCACCAGAAGCATTCCCATTGCATCCTCTCTGTTCTGCGCTTATGAGGGATAGCCCCACACAATCTCATTTTGTTTTGAAAGTAGGGAACAATTGAGCCCAGAGTCGCTTCATCCATCTCCTTTCATTGCCCCTTTTCCCCAGAGATGATCCAGCCTCACTGGCGTTAAAGACTCAGGCTTCCGTTGTGTTTGCCGGCTGGATAAAGCAGCAAAACCCTATAAGCTGGGGCTTAGGAGGTGCGATACTCATGGAATCCAGGGACTCTGTGAGGGGGCCTAGATAACTAAGTGCTCAAGGTGCCCCTGCCAGTCAGCAACACTCCTGGCCCCATCCCACTGCAGCATGTTTTGATCTTTACAACTGGTATCTACACGGATGGCTTTGGACACTGTTGATGATCTTGGAGTTACAAATACTGATGTGTGTGTATAATGTGTATGTTGGGGGTGCATGCGTGCAGGTGTCAGTCTTAAATAGCTTTTGGCCGTGAAAAACGTCATTTGTGGAGATTGCCTGTACCGTTCACAATTCTGCATGTTCACTTTTATTTTGCGTTTTTGCAAACAACATTTTTTGTTTTGCTGTTTGTTTCACAAATACTTTGATATTCTACCTCATATCACATGCCTTGTGTCAGTTCCCCAGTGCTGAAACCCCTAGTATCCACTGAACTCTGTTAGGGCAGTGTGGCAGAGGGACGAAATCACATTGGAAACGGGCTGCTTTCATTCTACCTCGCTGGAATCCTCTTAACACCTTGCTGCCTATTTACATAGGACCATCGAACAACCGTTCGAATCAAATCAAATTGTATTTGTCACATGCGCCGAATACAACAGGTGTAGACCTTACAGTAAAATGCTTACTTTACAAGCCCTTACAAGCCCATGTTTCGTACCCATCTCTGTTGGCGAACACATCGTTGCGGGTTTTCCTGGCTGTCTCTGTGTAGTCTTTTGTGTTCTACAGAACTTGAAAGGCACATCTGAAATAGAAAGACGTGTTGGCCCATGGGGTGGATGGATGATTATTTGGTTGACAGACAATAGAGACAAGGCATATAGATGGAGTGTAGCCAGTATTTTTAGGGATAGTTTTACAATCCATAAACATTGTAACGCCTCAGTTTACTTGAGCAGAAAGCTGTCATTCTTTCAGGCAAAGACAAGGCTCCATTTAGCTCGAGCTACCCAGTGGACAGAAATACATGTGTATTGAGTGGCCACACCTGTCTCACTCTTCCAAGGCCATTTTTCTTTGAGGGATTTATCAAAATGGACAGTTCAACAAAGGAATAACTTGGAATTATACACAACTTGACTCTCCTCTCCTCAGTTTGACAAATATATTTCTGGTTTCTCTATCGAATAATGTGTATTGTAGTACGATAGATCAAATGGAATTTGATGTAACAGTTTGAAATTCTGTGAGTTAGAGAACCATTGGATTTCTGAACTCCTATGTAATCACACTTCTTTCTAAACCATTCAGTCAAATTATTGTACAATTGATGTTGTCAGAGACCAGTATTAGTATGTGAAGACTTGTACCATCAAGGGTTCAGACATGAAAGAGTCATTTTACAACATTGGGAGTTTTATTAACTTTAAGTTAGGCATTAGTCATGTGCACAGCACATACATCAAGATATTCAACAAGATCTGTATAAAACTACAGATAATATCTAGTAAATATATATATTTTTAAAGACAATGGAAACAAGAGTAACAAGACCTCACGACTCAAAGACACTTGTTACTTGAGACCCAAGAGCCCTCCCCTGGATGCAGAAACAGCACGGCAATGGAAGAGATAAGCACCCATAGAAGAAGATAGACAATGAACATTTTAAACACTGAAACATGCTCGTTGTTCTGCATATTACGCTATTGTCTCTGTCGCATCAGGGATAGATTAAATGTCTGAACAATTGTTCAAACTGTCTTGTCTATGAGGTGCACATTTCGGGAACATTGTGTCGTGTTGCTTGTACACTTGCCGTATAAGCAAATGAGGTGACTCTCCTGGGGTTGGAACAGGGTTGAAGGGAGAGGTCACAGAATATTTGCCAGTGGCTTCTCAGTCTTTTGTAAACATTATGGTGACCCATGCAAAACAGTCTAATTGGGGAACGTTTGGCACAGCTGTGGCAAAGGAAAATAGTTATGAGATTGGCAGTGCAGCCTGGTGTCTCGGGTGACTAAATAATATTAACAACAGGGGTTTGAGCATCCAGGTCATACGTGACAATATTAAGTCAGGTACAGCGTTGGCTAGCTCTTTGACTAGTCAGTCTCAGGAGCTGGATGGTATGCAAGAGCATCATAGTCTTGACTCGTTTTGGCTGCCATGTGCTCGTGTCTTTTTGAAGGGGAAGACGGGATCCGGGATAGGGTTGTTTTGCGGGAGACATAGACTTCCACAGCAGGTGTTTAGACATGGACACAGAGAGTTCACCAACAACACCCTGAGATATTTGCTGGCGCTCCAGCCATTCTATTATTTACTACTAGCCAGTGATGTCTTTTCCCTTGACTGCATTTAGCAAAGCTATTTGCTGTGTCAAAGTTACGCCTCATTAGATTTCTCAGGATTTGGACGCTAATTGTTACTATTGTTCTATTGAATATAAAACAATGGGCCTTCGCTTCCAGTTTGAGTTGTCTAAAATCAGTACTGTTACATTGTAAACTGCCACGGTGTGTGGAATGTTGAACCTGAGATGGAACCCTCTCAGACGAGAATGAACACCATCGTACAATCTAGAACTATTCTAATAGTCCCAGTCGGTATTAGATAGAACGTTGCAGCCCCGCCCACTTGTGGGGAAAACAACCGGTGGTGACATAGGTTGACCTATTGCCTCAGAGTAAATACTCTACATTTTCAAACGCAATTTTCTTGTTGTCCGCTTGTTTTAGTCCATTACAAAACTGCATTTAAGAACAACATGCCTCAAGATAACTTTTCAACACTCAATACTTTGAAAAAATGTAATATTGTAGGTCATCCCTTGTGCCACTTTTCGTGACAGTGCTTGCAGCCACGTGAGTGAGTGCTAGCTAGCGAACGTTAGCCAAGACCAACAACACAAAGAAACGGACTATACAGCTACAAGTAGTGAGTGGAGTTACAAACAGACTATACTAATCAAGTTTAAGGTCTTACCTGTGATGAAATGTTTTCCACACACATAGCTACGAGTAGCCTACCTGGACAACGGGTCCCCACATTTCCCACTCTCCAACGCCAAATAGCCTGAAGCCACAGCACAGGGCTCTTCTCGCAGGCTCTATTTCCCTACATGGGAGCATTGCGAACCATAGGTCAGGGCCTTTGGCCTGGTTACATTGAACAACACAGCGGCTTTTCAGCAATGTTTTGTTATTTCTGTATGGCAAAAAACAGTTGCCTCTTTTACAATGGCGGTCAATAGGAAAGAATGATGGTTTTCCCCAATTTGTGGCTGTGGCTGAGGGAATTCCTTATTATTACGTGAATACCGACTGGGATTATAGAGAGAGAGACACCCTCTGGCATGGGCCATCTCCCGGTCAAACCCCTTCGTCTGTGAATGAATGTTCCCAAAGGCGGAAAAACAGACTTTGAAGCAGCATCGCTATGCTCTGCCAGTTACCAGGGGTTATATTTACAAAATATATAAAGAAAAATATAGGGTTACTGGTTAAGCATATAGTGCAGTCTAACAGCTGTCTGTAAATATTCCCACCATGATCATCCTTTCTAAAAGTAAATCACAGGGTAAAGATAGCCCAAACGTGACATGGCGCAACTGGGACGAAATGGCTGCCTGAACTTCTGCCTATGGCATGGGGCTCTGAGAAGAGATTGGGGCTAATCTAAAACTGGTTCAATAGAATTACTTCAGGACAAACTCTAGAAAAGTTTTTTTTGGGGGGGTGGGGTTTGTTGAATATGTGAGATAGAGGATAGATAACAAGGAAAGTGGGGGCAATGGGAAGAAATGGGTGGCGATACATGTCCCCAAAAATAATGTATAGCCTTTCGGTGTACCAACTGGGGGAAAACATAACCTTTTAACAATCCTTACATTATCTTGCCTTCTTCTTTTTGCACTCAGCGAGGAGCTCTGATGCTGAACTTGCGATGATTTCAATGAATCCTTTTGAGATCCATATATTTTCCATACTGCTGAGGACTTTGAGTTTTTTACTTCCCCATTTTAAAAGTTGTATGTTAAAGAGCCATGGCTATGGTTTCTGCCTTGTGTGTCAGCACACTGACCTTGCCATTAAACTCTCAAATTCTCTGCTTATACAATGTCAAGAAGATGCCTCTCTCTACCCAGAGTCTTATAGATGTGACAAAGATTGACTGCAGAAAAGTTCAAAGTTCAACCACCTGGCAGAGCTAAAAACAGATTTGAGAGGGTAAGGACTTCAACGTGGCTCTTTCTGTAACCAGTAGCAAGCTGATACTGTTTCAATTAGACTCCAAAGCCATACAAAGAGTCCTGCCATTGGACAATTGCTTCTGCTTCTAAAACCAATAATTTGATCTAATTTCACTTGTTTGAACTTCGGTCTAAGACTTTAAAGTTATTTCCATAGAAGAAAAAGAATATAAAAGTATCCTTTGCTCTGTCGCTGTAGAATATTTTGTCTATAAACAGTGCAAAGAAAACCATAATTATACAAAGGAATCTCACTTACCCAAACACTTAATAGCAGCAGACTTCTGATAAATTAAAAAACTTAAATAAATGTGTTGATTTCTGAAATTCCCCCTCATGTGAGGACCTGTTTCCCCCCAAATACAAAATTGTTGTACATAATAAATAAACTGATATACAAACGTATACATACAATTTCAACAGGATGATACACTCAGTCTTGCATAAAACTCCAGTTGAAAGTGTATCATTTTGAGTCCCCCTCACCCCACCTTATTGAGGTTAAGTCTATTTCTGAGTGACTCAGATTCTCGGCAAGAAATGCGTCACTGTCATGGCTGGTGACACTCGGTTTCCTCTTTTTGTTTTACCAGTCTTGCTTAGTCCAATGTACATCGTCGGGTATGCCACCGATTCGTAAGCATTGTAATTATTTGCCAGGAGAGTTTCTTTGAATTTGCAGTCGTTGTTGTAATGAACCTAAAAACAGAGAAGATTAGAAAGATGTTTAATTATAGGCTATATGTTTAGTGTGAGCAGTATAATGGCATAGACGTGACCTACTTTGTGGATATTGAAACTTGACAAAATATTTTATTATGTCTCTTAACAGTTATATTCCATATATCCTTAATGAATGACATAGGGGTAGGCTAGTCCATTAGACTGCTTGGTTTTGTCTTTGATGTTGATGCTTTTGTGTGGTATGGATAACCGGGGCAGGTGAAAAAAACGATTCTGTAAGAGCCGCAATCCAACTATTTAACTAACCCATCAAGAACATTAATGAATGTGCTGTGTTGTGGGGTCTATAGGCCGTGTGTGTACGTCGTCTTTTTTGGCCAGTTCATCTTTACTCTGGGGAAGGACAGTAGGTGCATGTGGTGGCTGGCAATGCTAAGAATGGAATGTGCAGTCTGAATGATCTACTGCGCTACCGTTCCTGGGTTTATCCGGCCCACAATGAAAACACGGCCAGGCACTGGAAGCATGCCATAACCTAGCCCAACAACGTGACACGGAAAGGAGCTGTCGGGGGTGCTGTGGTGGATGTAGCAGAGGAAGTGGTTGCTACAGCTCAAGTGGTGGCATGTCATCGAGTAGGCTACGGATAAGAGCATCAACCGGCGGAAATCAACCGTAAATCCTCTCGTGCACTCACAGATCCGTACAGCTTCCCTTTGCTGTTCATGGCCACGAATAGACCGCGTTGGACGCCAAAGATTGTCACAACTCCTCTCTCTACTGGAGATATCTCAAGGAGACCTGGAAAGAAGAAAACAAATAGTCTTGTATGTGGTTCACATGCAACTAACTTCACATCACGGCGCCAGTTGATTTCACTCATGTCTGGAGACAGAAACAAAGGTTCAAATTGCGCAAGCATGCATCCTCCAAGAAAGAGGCTTGTACTCACTGTCAATTTAGAAGCCTTTGTTAAGGCCTAAAGTGCACGTGATATAAAACACCAAATATCAGCTGGTATAGTGTAATATATAATTAAATATTCACTATTAGCAATTGTGAATATTAAATATTCAATGCAATTCAACAATAAAGTACTGTATTGCTGTTCCGCTATGTATTACCTGCAGCATACTGTGAATTATTGTGCATTGTGGAGAAATATTGTGGGAGGAAAATGAAGCGCTGGCTCATTAACATATTTGAAGGCTGTTGTGGCTATATTTGTTGCATCTGATAGCGAGAGTCGTGTACCAATTTAAATGATATGTGGTCGTAGTTCCCTAACAATGAAATGTATATAGGGAACAGATCAGAGTGGTAACGGGTCTTAAACCTTTTAATGGTTGAATATTTACCCATGTCCATTTGACCTGTTTTGACCTCTAATCACGACCAGTTTGGAAGCCTTTGTTTAGGCCTCTAGAAGTGCAAGTGATAGAAAACACCAAGTATTCATTAATATGCAAATGCATACAGCCAACTTGCTTGCTCTAATCCCTTGTAAAATACTGTCTAAATACTTGTTTTACAGTTTAATAGTCACTTTTAACGTATTGCACTGTGACGCATTGCTCTGGCATCAAGTTACCATGAATATCTCAGTATTGGTGTGGCAGGGTAGCCTGGTGGTTAGAGAGTTGGTCCAGTACACGAAAGGTTGCTAGATCGAATCCCCGAGCTGACAAGGTAAAAAATCTGTCGTTCTACCCCTGAACAAGGCAGTTAACCCGCTGTTCCTAGGCCGTCATTGTAAATAAGAATTTGTTCTTAACTGACTTGCCTAGTTAAATAAAGGTTAAAAATACAAAATTGTATTGGCACTATCCAGAGATAGTCTGAGAATTATCGTAACTACAACAACATTTTCAGTAATGGTTACAGAAACATTTGACTTGCTATGACTTTTTCCTTGTTATCAACCTTGGTTGAATGCACTG
The DNA here is from genome assembly GCF_002021735.2 of Oncorhynchus kisutch. Classification (NCBI taxonomy): domain Eukaryota; kingdom Metazoa; phylum Chordata; class Actinopteri; order Salmoniformes; family Salmonidae; genus Oncorhynchus; species Oncorhynchus kisutch. The sequence continues at coordinate 57,294,643 of NC_034181.2, read as the reverse complement.
ACTGTAAGTTGTTAAGGACAAAAGCACCGCTAAATGAACAGAATGTCAAAAATAAAAACTTGCAAAGAACACTATGTCGCTGCATTGGTAATTACAGTAATATACTGTAAAGTGCAAGTGATATACTGTAAAGTATATTACAGTAACATTTGCGGTACAGTAAAATGGATTACCATAAGATTGATAACAGTAGCTGCACTGTAAAATAAATTAGAGTAACCTACCAGCCAATTGCTGCCAGTAAGTTACTGAACATGTTACAGGAAATGTTTGACAGTGCATTAACAAACATTGGCATATTTTTTTAAGGTCAATCAAGCAGCCTATGGACCTCTGATGCTGTTCTTGTGCTTTTTTTTATTTATTAAAGGTGTCCTAACTGAACCATCATATGTCACCTTATGTCCAATTTAAGTCCTCACTTGAGCTTTAGGTCCTGGACTTTTGAGGCCAGAATGGTGTCTGACTCCTTTTTTAACGTTTTCTTTTATGGCGACTGGAGCTGTTCAAACAGAACCTATGTAATGTATCTCCCTTGAATTTTATGCCATGTCTCAAAATAGGCCAAGGGAACACAAAACAACCTTAAAGTTCACAGGCAGACCTTGTCGATATAGGCGATAGGGGCGTATTTGTCACATTATATCGTTGAAGATACCGGTTCATATTTGCAATGACAACTGTTAGACAAATACATGCTTGTTATTCTTTGTGTCTGCAAATGTAATTGAATATGACTTTGTCTCGAGCGGACATTCATTTGAGACGCAAGGCCAAGAGGTTAATTTACCGTAACAGATGGGTTTATCTCCGTCCTAACGTTAGGACGTATTGGACATTGGCTTGGTTCCTAGAAATCTCTGATTTCAGACACTGGTTTCAGAGTGGAAAGCACCCACACGTCATTTTTAGCCTCCAGATGTTCCAACGCATGCCCACCTTATTCGCTCCTTTGACACTTATGCCTATTTATTTAATAGGAGCATCGCTTTTTTAGCTAGCTAGCATAGCACTGCATGTCACGGATGCCACACAGACAACGTGTTTCATCAGCAGTGAAATAAGAGGCACATTCTAATCCTGCAATCAAGTCATATCTATTCCACTTTCAAATGAAGCACATTGGTGAGGCATTTCAAACAGTTCCAAGATACCCCTGCCCCGACACTGACACTATTACATAATATGCCATATATTCATATCGCGATAATATGTTTATGAAGACACAATCTAGCAGTCTCTTCAAATAAGTATAGGCTAATTGGAATACAAGTGGCACATAAAAACGTGTTTTTATACATATAACAAAAAAAAACATTTGCCTAAGTCACTAAAGTTATTTAGAATTGATTGCATGAAATATGTTATGATATATTAAATATTTGTATTTCATTTTATGAATAGCCTAGGCCTATTCTAATACCAATGGCTCGCACGGGAACGGGATAAGTGCATGGAATGACCAGGCAGGCCAGAGATCAGGTTGGGAATGCCAGCACAAGAGGCGCATGCAACTAATGCCAGAAGGCAATCTTATGCATAAAAGTGCAAATAATCATTTTGAACTTACTGTAACGGTTTTCATTGTGCACCCCTGTTATTCTCCCATCGGGTGAAACTTGAATATGAAACCCAATTCCTACGTTGCAATAAAGGCGTCGTAGCCGTTTAATGCCCATAAGATAGTCGCTGTCCCGGTTTATCTCTCTTTTCTCCCCAGGGATCCGAGCCAAGGACCGCGAGTACAGTGTCTCCCAGCGTCGTTCCACCGTGTCATTCAGCCTGCCAGTGAAGGGGGCACAACGCACCAAACTAGTCATCAGTCCCAAGACCAATATTGGTAAGAAGGCCGATTGAAAGGCCATCCTTACCAACACTGCAGTAGCCTACAGTGTTTGTTGAGGGAGTTTAGGGGACTAAAAATATCACCCCTGTGCCGGCCTTTACCTTGAATTCCGAATAAGACAAAATGAACGAATGAAAAAAAGCAACGAAAGAAGCTCATTCCAAGACAAAGATGACGAGTTCCGTTTGGTGCGACATCAATTCTTGCTTGGTTTAACTGTCCTCTCCGAGGTAACGTGTATAGATTCGAGTCGAACTTGTCCAAGGATAAGTTGAGAAGCGTTGGCCGTCTAGGCAAGCGCAGCTCAGCCATGCCGCTTTTCCCTCGCCGACGATATTTATATCTTCTGCGAAATTACATCACGCAATACCTACTGCATCACGGGACAGTATTCTAAGCCACTCTAAACAGACGGATCCCTCATAATGTACATGCTGTGCCAAGGGTGGGGAGGGAGGGGGGGCGTTTAACGAATGTCAAAACTAGACTTGCCCGGATAACAAAACAACATTTGCCAGTGTACACTCATATTGAAACGAGCAAGACTGCGGGAAGTTGTCTATACAAATAATGCCCTTATCAAATAGTGAAAATTAGAATAAAGACTTTGTAATAGGGTTTCATTGTGTAAAGCTTCTTTCATTTATTGGACTGAAATTAAATAATTTATGTATGGGAGGATGTAAAATAGGAAATAGCCAAGTTTACAGACTACGGTGTCAGACAGGAGACAGTTCTATAACTGAACAATAACAGGAAAAACAAAAGTTGAATTCAACGAATTGGAAACACTAATTTAAGACTGACACACACAAAAAATGACCCCGGTTCTTAAAGAGAACAATGGTGAGACTAAATATAATATGAAAAAGCATGATAAGTAGATGCTCCGGCTGATAATCTGCACAGTGAAGATAGTGACACAGAAAAGCTATTCACGACTATTTAAGTTTGTATTGCCTACCTTGTGGAGGATATCGCGACAATACCATTAAGCTATTGCTGGCTCTAACTCTGTCAAAATTCTGAAGTTATAATAACATCAATAAAGTAGTATACTATAACATAACATCACTGATAATGATAAACAATTATTACTCAATTTACGAATTAATTTGCAGTGCCAATGCTTCATTAGGCAAAAGATCATTTTGAGAATGTGGACAATGAAGCATTTTTGATAGGGGTCAATGTGGTTTAATGTGGTGTTACATAGACAATATCAGTGTCCCAAAGCAATGAACGTGTGTTTTTCTTATTTTCAGTTACTGCTTTCGTCTGTGTCCAAATAATGGCCAAATTCCATCAGTGACATGCATGAACTGTCTACTATAAGTCACCAATTTGCTTCTACACGACTTAAGTTACTTACATCTCTACACGTTGGTGAAATTGATTGGGGAAACAACATTTTCATTAGGCTAGTCAAAACTGTTAGGTCAAATAATTTGCAACTTCAATGGCACTGGTGCCATATAGGGTTGTCAACAGTAAGTACTCTACTTCTTCTCTGATAAGAAAAAAATATTTTTTTGCCTTTTCGGGTATCTCTTGGAAATCATTGGTGGGTTTACAGGCGCCCTTTTGTGGACCCTGAACCTCCCCGTCACAAGTTGATTCTCATGAAAACTTTTTCTCATGTTCACGTTTGGGTAATCCTCAATATATAGGCTAATAACATTCTCCCACTCTATGCTGCAAATTTGAACTTTGAATGCAGTCAGATATTGGAGCCGTACCCCGAGTTGCTCAACCTTTAGCTTGGCGACCCCGCTCTCCTGTGTTCTCTAGTTCACTAAACGATGCCTACTGATGACACAGAAGACGCGTCTTTTTCAGTCGGTTCATTTGATCTTTTTCCGTGTCTCACAAGTGGCTTGTTTGTTCTCTGCCTTATGGATAATCAAATAGATCGGGGGTGACATTTGTTGTTGCGTTGGCAGCGATCACTGAGGTACTCCATGGATTATCATTCATTACTATTGTACACATCCAGTACAACTTTGGTCTATTTGTACACGTTTGAGCATCGACTATGGCGGTTTCCCCCATGTCAACTGAGCTTCAGGCCTGTACTTTCCCCTGGTTTCGTTTTGGATCAATTCCGTATAACTGATGGGAAATATACTATTGTGTAAATGAAACAGGCAATACATCAAAAATATATTTCTGGACAACATCAAAAATATTTTTCTGGACGAAAATCGAACAACAAACAAATATTTGAATAATTCGTTTAATAACTTGCTGACTTTTCAAGCAAAGATAATGGACTTCCACGGTTTATAACTGTCCTTTGAAGATGCACGGTATTGACCCATACTTCAACAAGTGACGTTAATCCTTTCACGTAGTCCTGGGGTGCCGCTCTCCATGGTGCTGTAATTTGTCTCCACATTTTTAAGTAGGCTACACGTCGCGCTGCATAGCGATTCACTATCAAAGGGTAACGTTTTGTATTACTTTCTAACTGTGTTCGGTTGCTCAATAACTTTTCCCTCTCGTATTTGACTGAATACATTTTCGACGTTGCTGTCTTGATTGCTTGAGATTACTCCACGTCTAAGCCTGTAACTTTTGAGCATGTCTTTAAACGTGTTAAATAAGGACAACATTAATGTGTGAAGAGGATGTTTGAATCAGGCAGCGCTTTCATCACATGGCAGGTGGTTGTAGCCTGTTTTGGTCCAAATCTATTGCTACCTTGGCTCAATCTCTCCTGGTCAGCAAGGCAATCGACAAGTGTCTGTGATGTCCTCTGCTTTCGCCCTTTACCTGACGATATCGAGGGACACCGTACACTTAAATTACCCTCAAGTCTGCACGTGAAAACCCACCCATTGTCCCCTTAGAAAATACATCCGGCAGAGACCTATAGTGTATTATGCAAGGTACTGTTCACAGTTCCATTCACTCAACTTTAAACCTTTTTGTTTTTGTTGTAATCGGCATTTATACATAGAAATGTGCGAGTTTTAAAGGACATTGACCCAACTGCATGCAACTGTGATCTATACACTCAAATTGTAGACTATGCGTTGATAAACTGTGATAGTCACACTTCAGTGTTTTGGGCTTAGGTGTTGCTGTTAACCATAATAACCGCACATTAGTCGTAAAACAAACCGATAGAAACTGTACACTCGATAGCCCTATTTGAAATCTATTTTGTTAAAAGGAACATGATGACAGCATTTTAGCAAGCTCTAGGTCTGGGATTATGCATTTTGCATAGTGCACCACATGACCTAAAGTCCTACTCGACTATGTATTTTATGAGTAAAATCATTCAAAGCTGTATTAGATTTGTTTAATATTTCCTCAGTGCCAAAACGTTGAGAATTTCCCCAATTGTTAATTTGAATACCACCCAGTTGATGATTTTCACGTTTGATTTGGACAGTGTCAATCTTGTTGCCTATAAAGTGAGAAATCATCCTGGTTTGATCTTCTTTGATGCTTGCTACTGGCAGTTACTGCCGATACCAAACTCGAAGACCTCCTATAATATCACGTGGGTTGCGACAGCCATGGTAACCGGCGGTAGCCGTTTCAGTGACTATAATTTCTTTATAATTTTATTTCTGCTGGTGAAAGAAAATGAAATTGAAAGTGAATGTCACTAATTGTGTCAAATGTTATTTCCGGAAAAAAATGGTATAACATCATTTTGGTATAGACTCAGGGGTAGGCTACGTCACTTTTATTTTAAGGTGAATCGATCAACTGGTCTTTGAAGTAGGCCTATCACTCTTGTGGGATAGAAGTCGTGATTTTAACACTTGCTCATTATTTTATGGCATCTTATAAATACTGTCTGATGTGCACCAAATATTTTTTGAGATAAAGAGTCTCACACAATTTGGAAATTGTGTCTATATTTATATTTATATAAGCACAATTTAGATCACATCAATATGTCACTTCTCAGTCAAGTTGTTATTTGACCATTTAGGTGTAGATGCTCAACAAATAAAAAATGTGAAAACCAAAACAATGAAGTGTCAATTTGGCTGAGAGGTCATGGTAAGCAGTGCAGACGGCCTGCACAGGACAGACACAAAAACCTCAGAGGTTCTGTGAAGGTGGAATTCCTTGCCACACCAATTCGGCAGGCATGAGGGCCTGTCTCCTTTTGGAGAGACACTGAATACCTGCGGTTTTAATTTGGTGGGACACATTTCACTGATTGTTAAGATTACATGTTCAAATTACAATAGCAGCAACGATAATAGTATCTTATTCAAATTCTTCGATTTCATCATCACTCTTCTTTTTAGCCTTATTCTGATGATTGCTTTGTATTATATTGAATTTGCTCAAATTATGACTTGCTGTTCATAAGCTCATTATTGATTTATTTAGGTTACATTTCGTGTCATATATGCGTATACAAGCGTTTGACGTTTCAAAGAAAAAGTATTTGCACGCCATATATTTGCTGAAAAATCCAAATTGATGCCACATTGATGTGCATTGCTTCATTATTACAGTCGTTGTTTGGCAGAAAAGTGTAAAATGTTTAATGTTAATGTTTCACGTTATAAACTTTTGGCCTATTTTGTCATTTTCTGTAAATCATTTGTCTTATTAGAAAACCACTATCATAACGCCCTACCCCTAGGGTGCAGTGTCTACAAGTTAACACAAGAGATGCTTTCCATAGATGGGAAAAGAGAATCTGCGCTTGCTTACCTGTGATAGCCTATGGTTTATCCCGCCGTCTGACGTAGTTGTGGAATACAATGCCTTCAATCACTGGATGTCATTACAGGTTTTACCACGTCGACTGTGGGAGGGGAAGTTTGCTAGTGCACTAATGAGGATCTCCCCTTGACATGGAGACAACCAGACACGTCATTGTGTTGTGCGGGTCAACAGAAGTCGCCATGTCGAGATGCAAACTCTAACTACTGACCTTTTGTTGACTTGCTTAGTGCCACGGAACTAATAAGAGTGTCATGTACCTAAATAGATGTTCTGCTGGAGCACGGAGGGGAACAGGAGAACAACATGATCTGTGTGGGAATATGCAGAAGGGGCCAAGCTGCATGGTAGCCTCAATTTCTACAATTTAAATCAGTTTTAACTCCTGATTTCTGTATGCTTCCTATTAAGTTGAATGAACATGTCCCATAACCACCAATTAAATATTGTTATTGCTTTATCAAAATTGTAATTTTCATACCTTGTTTCTAAGCTGGATGTAATTGTGGGTATAAAATAGAGGCCTAGTGAATAACCCAGTTACCGTTGTCATGTCAGACTAGGCTACAACCTTTACACGCAAGTTAAATTGATCCTGTCTATTTATTTTCCTCTTCAAAAATGCCGGGTGGTCACACATTGATGATGGGTTAAGATCCCAGAAATGTTCCATAGAGTTCAAATAACAGACACATCTCAACATCATCTGTTGAGAGGAGACTGCATGAATCAGGCCTTCATGGTTGAATTGCTGCAAAGAAACCACTACTAAAGGACCCCTCTTGGCCTTGCGTGTCAAGAAGAGACTTGCTTGGGACAAGAAAGATGAGAAATGGACATTAGACCGGTGGAAATCTGTCCTTTGGTCTGATGAGTCCAAATTTGAGATGTTTGGTTCCAACCGCTGTGTCTTTGTGAGACACAGAGTAGGTGAATGGATGATCACCGCATGTGTAGTTCCCACCGTAAAGCATGGAGGAGGAGGTGTGAGGGTGCTTTGCTGGTGACACTGTAGGTGATTTATTTAGAATTCAAGGCACACTTAACCAGCATGGCTACTACAACCTTCTGCAGCAATACTCTATCCCATCTGGTTTGCGCTTAGTGGGACTATCATCTGTTTTTCAGCAGGACAATGATCCAAAACAACTCCAGGCTGTGTAAAGGCTATTTGACCAAGAAGGAGAGTGATGGAGTGCTGCAGCAGATGACCTGGCTTCCACAATCACCTGATCTCAACCCAATTAAGATGGTTTGGGATGAGTTGGACCGCAGAGTGAAGGAAAAGCAGCCAACAAGTGCTCAGCATATGTGGGAACTCCTTCAAGACGGTTGGAAAAGCATTCCAGGTGAAGCTGGTTGAGAGAATACCAAGAGTGTGCAAAGCTGTCATCAAGGCAAAGGCTGGCGATTTTGAAAAATCTCCTTATATAAAATATATCCGGATTTGTTTAACACTTTTTTGGTTACTACCTGATTCCATATATGTTATTTCATAGTTTTGATGTCTTCACTATTATTCTACAATGTAGAAAATAGTTTAAAAAATAAAGAAAAACGCTTGAATGAGTAGGTGTGTCCTAACCTTTGACTGGTACTGTAATTCATGTCTAATGCTCTCCTGGGAAATAGCATATGTTTTCGTTAGCCAGCGGATATAAGGCTACATCAGAATGTATATTTTATTGTCTGGTTGATAAATGCACATCTTTGTAGGGTGACCGCTTAGCCTAGGCCCTAGTCATCAGGCTATTGAGATGAAGATATGATGTTTTGTCCCGTGAGAATAGACGAGAATAAGACAGAGGGCGGGGAAACACAAAGGCTAATTCAATACTTCCACTTATCAAAAGTCCCACATTCCGGTTAAGTAATATTAGAGTTTGGCATTCATAACAAACTATAGCAACATGTTACACTTTCTATGACACAGTTTCTTTTTCAGGAGGGATTGCCTTGTTTATTGGATCTGAGGCTTTGGTCGTTTTTGGGAAAAAAAGCAGAATGTCTCGGGCGACACAGCTTCCCAGGTTCCCCTAGAGACGCTCTATTGTCATGCTCAGGAAGCTTTCAGACCCTCAAGGTATAGGATAACACTTCTTTATATGCTCCTATAGATTTAGCAATACACAGTTAGTGGGTGGTTGCAAGGTTCAGTTTTTCATATAAACTTGAATTAAACATTCTATGACAGTGCTTGCAATTAAAAACATGTTATTGTATCCCTAACACTTTCTCTGTCATTAAAACGGGTGCAGTCACTCTGAATGAGTGGGAAGGGTAGAGTACAGCATAGAAGGGATTGGTTCCCCTGAGAGAGTTCCATTCTGCTGGAAGGCCGTGAGAGCCATTTTACTTCAGGACCGTGGGATTACACTATTGGGTTTGATGAAGCACAAAGTCATGGTACTTGGAAATAAAGAAACAACCATTCAGCTTTTAAAATGTCAATTTTGCCATCAGTAGCCTATGTTATTTTGAAACTGTGTAATAATCACCTCACCTTGACAGAGGTAACTCAGACGCTAACATTAGACCTCCCTCTTAACCCCAAGAAGCCTTTTTTTAAACACAACGTTCACAGGTAAAAAAATGTCCATATGACATTAAAACAAATACTCGATAGTTTATTGTTTACATGTTACAGTGTTCACTATAGCCTCATGAATCAACATTCACCATAAAATAATTGATTGGTGGTGAAAAAGAAAATCATGACAATTACATATTTGTGTTAACATAGAGTGGAACGAAGCTGTGTCCCCCATGCTCTGAGCAGAACGGCAATCTATGAGCAACATGGAAGGCCAAAGCTAGGCCTAATTCGTGTAGGTACAGTGGTGTCAAAACTGACAAGAGATTATCCCAACCTGGGTTGAAGTACAAAACATGGTAATGGGCAGGACAAAATGGAGTCAGTTGAGTGTGATCTCATGCCCAAAAATGGAAAAAGAGTATTTGATAAGTACATTTTATGTATTTTGTCTGTTCAGTTGCACTAGCCAGTTATACCAATTAACAAAACGAAGTAATGTTTGACAAGCCAGATTGACCATTTGTTTTGACAATATCTCTTGTTACCATACATTTGAGTGATGGGTACGCCTAGTTGGTTACAACAAAGTAAAAAATAATAACATTGGTAAATGTAGAAACAATCTCATCAATAATTTAAAAAACACAGGTACCAAATAAATATTCATATCATTGGCAATATACAAAGTACTTCTCGCAGTTTACAGACAGTACACTATCACATCATAAGTACATTTCAAAATAATAGTGTTCCCATGTTTTTATTTATTTTCTTTTTTATGTTAGTTTGAAAAAGTGCTTTGCTGTATTTCTGTTTCTCTGCCACCTCCTTGGCATCTGTAAGCACTTGAATGATGGAGCATACCACCTCCTTGGCATCTGTAAGCACTTGAATGATGGAGCATACCACCTCCTTGGCATCTGTAAGCACTTGAATGATGGAGCATACCACCTCCTTGGCATCTGTAAGCACTTGAATGATGGAGCATACCACCTCCTTGGCATCTGTAAGCACTTGAATGATGGAGCATACCACCTCCTTGGCATCTGTAAGCACTTGAATGATGGAGCATACCACCTCCTTGGCATCTGTAAGCACTTGAATGATGGAGCATACCACCTCCTTGGCATCTGTAAGCACTTGAATGATGGAGCATACCACCTCCTTGGCATCTGTAAGCACTTGAATGATGGAGCATACCACCTCCTTGGCATCTGTAAGCACTTGAATGATGGAGCATACCACCTCCTTGGCATCTGTAAGCACTTGAATGATGGAGCATACCACCTCCTTGGCATCTGTAAGCACTTGAATGATGGAGCATACCACCTCCTTGGCATCTGTAAGCACTTGAATGATGGAGCATACCACCTCCTTGGCATCTGTAAGCACTTGAATGATGGAGCATACCACCTACTTGGTCTCTGTAAGCACTTGAATGATGGAGCATACCACCTACTTGGTCTCTGTAAGCACTTGAATGATGGAGCATACCACCTACTTGGTCTCTGTAAGCACTTGAATGATGTCCAGTTCTTACTTGAACTTAAAGCTGCTGATAAATGAAACAGATATGAAAAATAACTGTACACATATATACATGCATTTTGCACACAATGTATATAGACTCTCTTTTTTTTTCTTTTCTACTGTGTTATTGACTTGTTAATTGTTTACTCCATGTGTAACTCTGTGTTGTCTGTTCACACTGCTATGCTTTATCTTGGCCAGGTCGCAGTTGCAAATGAGAACTTGTTCTCAACTAGCCTACCTGGTTAAATAAAGGTGAAATTAATTTTTTGTTTGTTTAATTCTGATCTTTAAAAAGTTCCACAAGAACACAAAAATAACTTGTCTTCTTCCAGGTAATACGACAGTGAGAAGATATCCAGCTGTGTTGACTTTAGTCACATTCACACGTGTATTTACAAAACAAACACCAAACCTATCATCCTTTCATACTTGTGTAGTGGTAGATCTAACTTTAGATGTATGTGCCTGACTCGAATTCCCAGGCAAATCTTGTGTTGGTATTGCAATAGTTGTGGGGGATGGTTCGAGTTGCATGTATCTCAAGCAAGGATTATGGCGGGAGCTTGTACAATGAAGTATAGCTTGCTGCCACTGACTGATCCAAGTGAAATTTTCTCCTTCTAAAAACAGATATTTCAGTAAGTCCGTTTTTGGTCATTTTCATGTGCCATGAACTGGTGCTCCTCAGCGGAGAAATAGGGCCTACTGCTCAGGCAGTGGCGAGTGTCAGTCAGTCACCAGGCCTCTTGGTTCTGCCCTTTCTGCCACGGGCCCGGTGTCTCCGTCTCCGGTGCTCAGCCCGGCCCATAGTGGGACTCTGCTGTCCAGCTGGAGGCCTCTGGCTGTCACGGAGCTTTCGCACCATCTCATGGTCCTTATTGCCTAGCACTCGAGGCAGGAAAAGGGAGGCTTTGTCAGTGCTGCGTGTCTTAAAGCCCCTCCTTGGCCGGCCTTTACCATTGATGGACACATACCACTGCCGCTTGGCACTGGCTCGTCGTTTGCCACTGCCACCCACTGCAGGGGGCTGCAGGGTGGAATGGTGTCGTGAAGCATATGTGTTGTAGCCCAGCTCATGAATCCGCTCCAGGAACTCACACTCCTGGTTGAACACATCCTGAAAGATAACACAATCTCAATCAACCTTTCATCATAGTCAATCAGTCCTTTCATTAATCATTTCATTAATGACATTGGACCAATACACAAATAGAGGTGAATCTATGAGATCACAATTTCACATGAAAGCTATTCAAATAGGCCTCCTTGATTCACTGACATCTACATCCACACACACACCTTTGTTTTGCTATCCTTGTGAGGACCAAACAATTTATTCCGATTCAAAATAATATTTTCCCTAACCCCTAACCCTAATACTAACCCAAACCCCTAAACCTAAAATAGCATTTTTCCTTGTGGGGACCAGCAAAATGTGAGGACTTCTGGGCCCCACAAAGATAGTAAAACCAAACACAGGCACCCACACAAACACATTCCATGTGATTGATCATAATGCCTTGCATTGATGATAGGTTGCTTCAAACTCTTGAGAACTAGAGCAGTGACCAATTAGTTGGAGCAGTCTCACAAGCCTCATATAAGATATGTTGTTTAGGGAAATCCCTCCAGTTTGGTGCAGTTTTACGCAAGATAAACAGCCCAATGGGATAGATGGAATCAAATAGCGCTCATTATTACCCGAATCCTCTTAATGAATATCTAGGTATCTTGGCAAATGTGACAACACTTACCGAGGCGTATAGACGTCCTTTATCATTCATGGCCAGATACCTCCCGGAAAATATCCCCTTTATCGCTACCACTCCAACATCCACTGCTGTGATCTCCATGATGCCTGAGAAGATGACACCAAATGTTATGCATTAATACATTCTGAATAACATTTGCATCGAGGCTATAGTAGACTATAGGAGTAGTAGTAGTAGTACTGTCCTTCATGACGCTATCATTTGGATGACGTGTAGAGGCTTCGGCGTTCTCGGGCTCCATTACGCACAGAAACACTTTGGGCTATATCATGATAATAAACGTTATGCGTTTTGGTTAAGTGTCGGGTGTAGAAACACAACGTATATGAAATGTTTATTTAAAAAAAAAATAGCTTGACTGCTTATCTTTTCTTTTTTGGGGGGTATGTAATGTCATCACAAAAGTCAATTTTCTCACAAATAACTTTGATAAATTAAGATCTAATTGGATGTTTAGAAGTTGTGAGATTAAAAAATATTACATTTGGGTTTATTTGCTCTATCGTCACCCATTGATTAGTCTATGTAGGGTATTCAGTGGTTTCGGATAATCGTCATTGATTGGATAAATACATCCGCTACGACCCAGCTTTTGTGTCTCTCATTGTCTGTTAATTATGATGTTCATATGTAAATAGGCCTCAATTTTGTGTTTGGGTTTGGCTAATGGGCGCTCTATTGCCTGATACGTGACTATGCCTAAGTGTTTAAATGCTACAGTTAATAAGTGTCCTCTGGTCACGTTTTCAAAGATATACAAACATTATTTACACTGCCCAAGTCAAATATGCAAGAGGAAACCATTCAGTATACCAATTATCCGTAATTGTGACCCTGATGAAGTAGCCTGGGGGGCTGTTTATGTGTGGAACAGTGGGAAGTGATCAGTTTGGTAGATATTGCATCACATGTATGACAGCTTACCTACCGGTGTTGTCATCTATATGAACTACTGCACCCCATAGGCGAATACTGTTTTATAAAGAGCATGCCTGACCTAATGCAGCTATGAATGAAAATGTAGTCCAAATCGCATGGAATGATACTTCCAGCGCCACACAATTAAAACATAAATTATTCAATTCAACAGATATTTCCGTTATAATTAAGTTTTTCAAATGCTTATGAAACAAACAGTGTTCTTTAACCACATGAAGTCTTCAATATAAAACAAAATATATACGCTCTTAGAAAAAAATGTTCTGGATAGAAACAAGAAGGGTTATATTGCGTGCGTCATATATTATGGTACCTCTAAAGGTTCTATATAGAACCCTTTTAACGCCGGAGGTTCTTCACTCAACCAAAATTGGTTCGATATAGAACCCTTTGATTTCATAGGGTTCTATATGGAACCAATTTCGGTTCTTGGAAGAACCTTAAGGGGTGCCATATGTAAAGCAAGCATATAACCATGTTTGGTTCTACCCATAACCCTTTTTTCTACGCGTAGGCTACACATATAAAGGAAATACAACATGTATTATAGCCTATACTTACTAAATTGGTTGTTTTCCTCAAGAGAACCGTCTATTTTCCCGCTTGGGTGTATTTGCAAATGATATTTAGTTGCACAGTAAAGTTTTCTGCATCTTGGTGCTCCTCCGAGGTGCTCGTAGACTCCACCGCGTCCCCCAGCATCTCTCCGCTGCCTTGGGTCACACGCCTGGCCCCGGGCACAAGGCGCCCCTGAAGTCCTAGCAAGCCTCGGAGACAGATAATCCTGCTTGCTTTGGTCCAAGAAACTCAGCAACAACAGGAACTGAATTATAACCATTGTGGCATGGCTGTATATCGTAAGATTCTGACAAGAATGGATAGAAATGGCCCCCGGGGTCCCATTAAAGAGTTGGCGTATGCCTTTGCCGTAGTGATGGCAAAACGTAATGATCCTGCCCACGAAACATTGGCATGCAGATGTGTTCCTCTGCGGTCTCTTTATCTGAAGTGATCTGGTGAAGCCGTGGTCGATTAGGGCCGGTGCGTTGACAACAGTGTGGTCTCGTCCTGGCGGTTATCGTCTCCTTTGCTCTCCCTACAGTGGATTGTAAAAAGTTCTGGATCCTACAAGGAGCCTATCGTGAGATTTCGCTGATCGACAGCGTGGACAGATCTAAAAGAACCTTCCAGTGACAATAGCCTGAACTCCGACCAATTGATACAAAGGAAAGGGGGAGGCAAGGTATCAGCCTTGCGTGAATCAAGAGAGTGCAGCGTGGATAAAATTACACAGCATTTACACACAGTGGCTTATTGCGGAAAACCGCATCACAAAGAGCGAGCCATCTGATGGCAGTTTCCCTCTGAACTCATCTTTAGAAATATCCCAAAGACCAAAATGATGTACTGTGGTTTAAGACGTGCGCGCCTATCCAAGTGACATCAATTCCGTTTAACAGGTGAAGGTAGGAGTCTTAAACAAAACAAAACGTTTGGTTCGTGGTTCAAAGATAGGGTTATTGGAAACATCTGCAAACTTTTATATAATTTAAATGATCCTAACCAAGCACTCCCAGGGATCAGTAAACCAACGTTTAGGGTTTAGTTTCTTTCGCCTATTAGGTCCATATTAAAATAGTGTCTCACACAATATTATAATATTAGTCTACGGGTTGTCTAAGTGGTTTGATAGATTACATGTAACTGAGCATTTCATTTGTTTGCCCAGTCCCTCGGTTTGTGTAAATTATTGTCATAATGATGTTACATTTCAGACTTTTTCCTATTGGATTTTGATCAGATAATCTAACCAGCCTAACATATATGAGGTGTTTCCACTATCACACTCTCAAATAGTTGAAATGTATTTATTTAAATATTAATTTCAGTCATTTTTAGGGTGGTCCAAATATCTCAAGTGACTGTCCTACCAATGTATTAACGCTAGCAGGTGTCATTAAAGATTACGAAATCAATATATCATTATAAGCTTTAGTATTTTCCCGAATCTTTCTTTTGTTGTGATCGTTTCACAACGGAAACTTCAAGCAATGTGCCTCTGATGGAGAGCATCGCCTATCTCCAATAAGGCATGAAACGCACGGGGACGGATCGTGGCAAGCCACAGAATAACTTTAGGGATTCTTCCTTTTGTCACAGACGGGTATCCTCAGAACTTCATATCATTGCCATCCCGGAGAGCAAACTGTTAAATTCACTACTGACCTAAAACTATCGACTTGTTTTTCTATAATCAAAAGATGAAAAGTTTATTCGCCATGATACATTTCCAGCATATTTGAACAAGCAAAGAAGTACCATTATTGGCATTAAGCCAATGTTTGAGTCCCCAGTGCAGTCCACAATTTTATTGTCTCCTCCTGCACAATATGCGCATTCATTCCCTCTGTCTGAGATTGTGAAGTCCTAGGCTATTCTATTCCTAATATTAAGGCTTAGGCTATGTTGCAGCCGGTGGGCGGAAGAGTAACACGGAAATGACTACTGCCTAAATTGCTTCCATCTTGGTCACATTATGACCATTCTCGTAATTAGCACCATCTACACATCTCTCTGCCCTTTGGCGCTACTCCAGAGAATGCGACGAAGGCCATCGTTCAAAACTCCCTAAAGGAGTGAACTGTTCATTTGCCCTCCCTTCCCATACGTACTGTGGTACCTCTGTCTGTCAAATATAAGAGGTTTACTTGAATCAATAGAAAGGTGGCCATATAACATACTCAGTATTGCGCATCGTAGACGCCTGCGAGTCAGACAACATACCAAAACATCAGCCAACCAATGTATGTCATGCGTTGTGCTGGTGACCATTTCTAAGAGACTGTCTTGATGTGGCTTGATTCTGACAGACGGTGGGTTGCTGGCACTTAAGATGTGGTCTGCTGTTTCTTTCAGCAAGTATTTTAATGATGGCCTATAGCAGCCCACAAAGCATCTCAGTAGTAATCAGTATGAACAGTCTGATTTGCACGACACACACACACACACACACACACACACACACACACACACACACACACACACACACACACACACACACACACACACACACACACACACACACACACACACACACACACACACACACACACACACACACACACACATACAGAGGGAGAGGAAGGAAGAGATAGACTGACTGGTTGATGCTTCAATTATTCTGAAAAAAAAACTTTAGAGATTATAAATGATTAAATGGTTTGAAAATGTAATAAAACTGTTATCAAACTTAGTGACAAAGTCACTATTGGTTTTATACGACCTACTGTATCTTTCACAGTGTTTGACCTATCTTTCATCAAACCTTTTGGAATAAAGAGCCCTTTAAGTTGGGCACAGTCAAGTTTTAACAACTGAACCAAACTGTAAATGTCCGGCTTGATTTACATGTCTTGATTTGGTTGTTTTGAGTTGTGTTTTGGTTATGATTCCCCAGTTTTATCCACAACTAAGTTAAAGGGATAATCCACTCAAAAGCTGTATTTTGGTATGTTTTTCATTCTTCCACTGTTGATACAGTCCCAACATGTTTTGTATGTCTGCAATCAATCTTTCAAGATATCGGGCTTTCAAAAAGCAAATTGTAACTTGCCGTTTTGCATCTTACGATGCAAAACATGACATGCAAAACATGCTTGGGAGTGTGTCAACAATGGACTAATTAAAAAATATATATATATATATTGTTTTTATGAGTGGATTATTCCTTTAAACCACGTGTCATCTCCCATGGTCCATTTGGCTAAATGTGTTAGCAAGACTGCTTCGCTATATACCACACTCTTAGAAGAAAAGGTTCCATATAGAACCAAAAATCATTATATTCTTGCTACATATGTGGCACCCCTTAAGGTTCTATATATATATACGTAGAACTGATATTGGTTGCATATAGAACCCTATATGGAGCCCAAGGGCTCTAAATGGAACCACTTTTGGTTCAGTGAAGAAGAACCCCTTGGGTTCTGATCAAAGAACCCTGCAAAAAGGTTTTATATAGAACCTTTAGCGGTGCCATATATGAAGCAAGCATCGAGAACCTTTTTTTTCTGAAAGTGTACACCCAACTATTGCAGCCAAGTGTGTTATCATTCATTTGACAAATTATTAAACACTATGCTATATATCAAGTGCAACCAACAAATACATTTGAAACTTTTTACTTGAAGAATGAAAGCAAGAATTTCAGGGCTTCTTTTTTAATTGACCCCAAATTCCCCCAAAAAGTGCACAATAGGGTATTTTCTGACATTACAAAGGTTATTAGCCACAGGTCCTTTTCTTGGCCTCCTTGCAGAAAAAGGGAGTTACCAATAATCCAGACCAAATCAAAGTGACCTTTGAACCTTTTTTGCTGTACTTTTTCTCATGGCTTGGTTTCTTTAGTGAGCTAGTGATCTGAGGGTCTGGCCACGGCTGCAGCCACTTTCCCAGACGGGAATGCCTCTCGTCCCCTGACAAATCACCGCTGAGCCTCTTTTGTCCACTTTTACTTTGATCTCACCTGCTTGTCAGAGACTAAGAAAGAACTCCCGTACAGTTCGAATGCATTGCAAACAAATTGGCAACAATTTTCTTCTCTCATACCCCTTTAACCCAAGTTGGTTTGAAAATGTTAACCCTAGTTTCGCATCCACATTGATTTTCTGCAACACTTTTAGTGATTGTACAATGATTTTTAAACGAAACATGATTTTGGCTTCCCCATTCAAATGTATCTTGTAATAGACTGTGGGAAGTTATAGTCATCTACTATATATTTTTTTCTGATGGAGTTTAACCACCAAATTGTCGTATATATTTAGATAGTATGGCTGTGGTCCTATTTGTATTAACTGGCTCCATTTGACATCGATTGTGAATGTTAGACAGCATAGAAATGACATCCCGTCTTAAGGTGCCATATGGCTGCCATGTATATGGCCAGATATTAGAGCACTACAAACATATTTTTTAACCACAGAATTATCAAAATCATTTGATCTAAAATAGTACCTGGCGCACTGTAACAAGACAAATTGTACGTATGGTCGCCACAGCATCTGCGCTGGAGTTTTGCATGTGGATATCAACCTCTCTCTCAATATCTATGTTTTCCGTGCTTTCTGCTGACATACTGCAGCTAAAGCTCTGACAATCTCTGTATGTATGTCATATTGGTGCTCAGGTTCAGCGGTCCACCTTTTGACATGTATTTGTTTACTTGAAGGACAACAAAAGGGATGTTCTTTTTATTATGAGAAGTAGGGCTGTTACAAAGTCACTTCAAACTGAAGGTACAACCGCTGGAGCACTCAAGCAAGGGGCAAGCACTTTGGAGATGTAAAATCATAACATCATGTCACCTTCATGCACATTCTCCCTTGTGCAGGATAGCTCTGATATGGTGCACTGGATATGTTAGCACTATGGGAGCATGGATGGCCTGAGCGGTGAGCAGACTTCATCCATGGTGAAGAGACAGGTACATATCCATCACCTTTTGTGAGAGACAGGTACAGATCTGTATGCTGTGCCTGATTAAACAGCAGTACTTCCATGTTGTGTCCTGGTAAGAGGGTTCTCTCTCTCTCTCTCTCTCTCTCTCTCTCTCTCTCTCTCTTTCACTCTCTCTCACTCTCTCGCTCTTTCACCTTGCCCCGCTTGAAACCAGATAGGGCTGTCCTAAACTTCTAGCCCTTTGATTCCTACATGCAGATGTCAAATACCTTTCGGTGGGACAGTGGAGTGCACTGCACCTTCCAACAATAAAATGATTGTGGTGGGTTGTAACTCTATAAGCCATCAATGGCTGTCACACACCAAACAGTCACCGGGCAAGGGTAAGCTTGTGGGAGGGACAAAAACATTAGCCCATTTCTTGTCACAGGTTGATAACAAGTACTCCAATACAGATGTCCTAAAATCGTTAAACTCACTCAAAGGGTATGCAGTTGTTTGATGAAGAAGACAGCCAACGGTCATAACACAACCACAACCATTTCTCAATTCAAAACCATTCCTTCTGCAATACAACTAGATGATGGTCGGATTTAGTTTGTCTGTCAAACAGCGCTCCTCTCAACGGTTCTAGATAAGTTCCTCTGTGGTTGCCACCTTTTTCTCCCCCTCAAGTGGCTGAACTTACCGTCAGGGCTTGGGAGGTGGGCAATGCCGTCCCCTTGTCGCAGCGAGACGAATGGTTTGGAGTGACAGCGACGGAGCAGATGTCGGAAACTCATTTAAAACTCAATGTCACCTAATTTCCCTTTAATATAAGGCCATTGAAACAAGGGGTGGGGTGCTCCACAGGGGCTGCTGCATAAGAAAGCCGCATGTTTATCGTGTAAAAGACGGATGGCAGAGGATTGTTTACGGCATGGTGTATTGTTCTCAGGTCTCCTTTTCAAAGCGTGACAGTGACATTTATATGGACCCTAGGTGGACTTTTACTCTGGGCTTCTTTTGTGCCCCCCCCCCCCCCCCCCCCCACTAGAGAGACACACGATAGAAACCCAAGAAAACACCACAGAGGCTACATGAGTATAGCCCTAGCTTCGTGGCCACATTCTCCCTGGCCACATTCTCTCTCCTCAGACAGCTCTGTCTGTCACTATTTGAGCAAATTGGCCCACAGATGGTTAAGCTGTTGTACGTCATTAAATTGATGTATGCATCATTACATTTTAGATATATGAAATGATTAAAATGTGGTTTGTGTTTTGTATTTGAGGATGGAAGGAGCTTGATGAGGCTTGATCATGTTTCTGTCTTTTTTTTATGGATGGGAATTTTGATAATCCGTTTTGGCAACGAATCAACCCAAGTGTGAAGGTGATGGCAACATAGAGCAGTTGGCTGGCGTGTCTGTGGAGTTTGCATTGACCTGTGGAGGGCCACGTGTTGCACGGTTTCTGGGTGGACTGGTATCCATCAACACCTGGATGATCCAAGGAAGAGACCAGGATGACCTGGTTGACATGACTCAAGGAAGGATGATGGTTGTGATTTTTGTATTCACGCAATCCATTTAAATTCCAAAGAGGTTTCTCTATGGATCCCAAAATAGTTATCCTATGGGGACAGCTGAAGAACCCTTTTTTCAATGAGTATACCCATATGTACAGTAGGCTTCTGCCCTAGAACTGGGCCATCTTCCTGGAGTGTCTCTCCCTGGCCACATTCTCTCTCCTCAGACAGCTCTGTCTGTCACTATTTGAGCAAATTGGCCCACTGACAGATCTCTGTCCTGCAGGTACTTAGCACCACTACACTGTTTGCTGGTGTCTTTCAGCCGACAAGCCTGAGCTATGTTAATACCATTCTTTCTGATGGGTTCTGAGTGACTCTCCCAAAATAGCACCTTGTGTGTGAAGTGGATCCACATAATTCACCACCCTGCTGGATATAGTACCTTTGAGAAGGGGAGAGGGTATGTGGTGCTGTTCCTGGGAATCAGACAATAGTTACAGCATACATGGACACAAGTGTATGATTACTCTTCTCTGTACTCACAGTCATAGTATACATCAGAAAATAGTATACATCTGCTGTGTATGTGTATGCAAACAATACTTAGATTTTAATGAGTCAAAATTCTGAATAAAATGTAGAAGTATACCAACTCAGGGACTGAAGTTGATCCTCTATTAGAAGTGGTTGTGGAAAAGACTGCCAAACGAGGGGAAGTGTCACATATTCCTTGCATACTTCCAATTGTATGCGCTGCAATTGATGTAAATGCTGAGGCCATTATAAAGGACATCATACAACATTGCAATTAGTGATAACACTGAAGCATGCGGTAAGGGCCTGGCTTTTGCTCTCTCTCTCTCTCTCTCTCTCTCTCTCTCTCTCTCTCTCTCTCTCTCTCTCTCTCTCTCTCTCTCCCCCTCTTAACTCTTGTTTGCGAAGAGGGGATTAGGATTATCATTGAATTCACCATACAACAAAGATTTAACCTAGAGCTCTAAGAGGGAGCGTAAACGCTTGTCAAAAGCAATGGAATTAGCGTTTCCGCAATAATGCACTGACAACATGTATGAATACGTAACTTAAAATGGGTTTGTGTAATAGTATATTATAGCTTGTGTAGTAGTATATTATAGCTTATGCAGTATTGTGATGGTCATACATGAAATGCTTATTGCAGGGTTTGGCCTTGGATCTTTTGTTCAGTGTGAAAAGGACTATGATTCTCCATAAAATATACAATGGTATGCATCAAACAAACAACACAAAACAACAAAGTTTTAGTGATGAGGAACCTTACAACCTGTTTAGACCTCTGGACAAAAAGGACAAATTACAACCTGGAGCGTGCTACGTCAATTTACAGTGTCCTAAAAGCATTCCTGTCACCCGATTTTGCAGGGATCGTTGTAGAACGGATCATGTAAATTCTATGCTAGTTTGGGGTTGGGGTTAGATTGGTCGAGGGGGGTGCGGCCGGTCGGCCTAGCCGGTTGGCCTGGCTTCTTTAGTGATGAATAAAGACACAATTGTTTGTCAGTCAGACTGAGAACAGGTGTTACGGAGCTGCAGACTGTAAAGCTAGAGGCCAGTGGTCTTGCTCTCTGATTTCAGGGGACAGAAGAGGGGGGTTCCTATTATGTGGCCCGGCACAGCCTATGGCCACTGAGAGTGTATTGCCTGTCTGAATGCGGAGACTGTCACTACTTCTGACATACTGGGTGGTAACTCTAGAATACGTATGTGCGCACACACATTCTTCCTTCGTGGTCAGAGAAGCTACCCAGCTTGAATCCACCCCCTTAGGGAATAACAACAATTTGTATTAGGAGCAAAAAAGGGTTCTTGGTTTCTATTTCAACGTTCTACCAATGTTTCATGGAAATGTCACAGATGTGTATAGTTTTGCCATAATGATAGTTAAGAGTGCTTATATTTCTTGAGGATGCACACATCAAACAAAGAGTTAAAAAGCTGTAGCTGGTTGCAGGAAGCATGCAGATGATATTAGACAGTACAGCTGGAAACCACGGCAATGCTAACATTTTCCATGTACAGCCTTCTCCTCAATCTGGTCTCAGAGCATTTCATATTATTCTGTATGTAAATCCGAGATGCTCCATTTAGTATGATATGTTATGTTTCGTATGGTAAGTATTCATTTGTGGATGTCCATCACCCATTTCGTATGATATGTTATGAATTACAATTCATATTATATGTTATATGTTATAAATTTGCACAATATTTTATGAATTTTCAAAATGTACAAAATATTACGAATTTGCAAAACGTATGATATGTTACGAATTCTAGCTAGGTGGCTAGCGTTATGCTAGGGGTTGGAAAGGGTTAAGGAAATGGTTAAGGTTAGGGTTAAGTTGAGGAGTAATGGTTAAAGGGTTTAAGGTTAGGGAAATGGTTAGCTAAAAAGGTTAAGGTTAGGGTTAGGCAAAGTGTTAGCTAAAAGGGTTAAGGCTAGGGTTAGGGGAAAGTGTTAGCTAAAAGGGTTAAGGCTAGGGTTGGGGGAAAGTGTTAGCTAAAAGGGTTAAGGCTAGGGTTAGGGGAAAGGTTATCTAACATGCTAAGTATTTGCAAAGTAGCAAAATGTAGTAAGTAGTTGAAAAGTTGCTAATTAGCTGTCCGGGATGAGATTCGAACTCGCAACCGATTGGTTGCGAGACATTCACGTAATCCACCCCGGCCAACCATCCTTCTTTCGTTTTTGCGTTAAGTAATTATCTGTCTTATGTAACCATACCAAACGTAACATATACTAAATGGAGTGTCTCAGATTTACATACAGAACAATTCGAAATGCTCTGAGACCAGGTTGTTCTTCTAGATATTTGTCACTGAAAACACTCCATGATTTATCAACCTCCCACTGCCCAGACAGACTACATCATCATTGATTCTAGATAGATTTTTTTCCAGGCAGAGAATAATGTGCTTTGTAATGACATGAGGTGACATTGTGGAATTGTCGGTGCTAACGGTAGCCAATCTATCAAAATAGTAATTTACACTAGCGAAGGGGTTGTAGTCGGCGATTTCCAAGTTCTCAGTTGGCAGAGAAATTGTGTCAGACTAATTTGAAATTGAATGTCATAGCCCCACATTAAAAGTATGTGATCGATATTTAAGAAGACAATCAGAAATACTGCTAGAATGTTTTGCAATTGACTGCCATAGCCCAAAATAAAAAAGTTAACATTGGCTATTAATTACATAATTTGTTTCACATGGTTGGGTTCTCAAGAATTTTCAGATATCTAAATGGGGTCGTGGATGAAAACAGTTAGGGAATCCCTGATCTATGGGCATTCTCTGGTCGATTTTTATCTTTTAGATTTCAATCATTTTCATTTAGATTTTTAAGGTTTGGTGGGATTTTGGAAATTCTCCAGCGACCCCATTTTCATATCAGGTGACCCCACACGGGGTTGCAACCCCTAGTTTTGGAACCGCTGGGTTAAGTATGGTTGTTTCTCCCATAAATAGATACTGAGATGAGAGACGTTTCCTTGAACACAGTTTCCTTGAGAATGTAGATGTTGACATCCAAAGCTTGCTTGTTGCTTGTAGAAATGATCACAAATGGTCCACTGACAAAGGCCGTCTGTGATAGCAAATGATATACAGTACCATTCAAAAGTTGTGTTGTGACAAGGTAGGGGTGGTATACAGACGATAGCCCTATTTGGTAAAAGACCAAGTCCATATTATGTCAAGAACAGCTCAAATAAGCAAAGAGAAATGACAGTCCATCATTACTTTAAGACATGAAGATCAGTCAATTTTGAAAACTTCAAGAATTTTGAAAGTTTCTTCAAGTGCAGTCACAAAAACCATCAAGCACTACGATGAAACTGGCTCTCATGATGACCACCACAGGAAAGGAAGACCCAGAGTTACCTCTGCTGCAGAGGATAAGTTCATTAGAGTTACCAGCCTCAGAAATTGCAGCCCAAATAAATGCTTACAGAGTTAAAGTAACAGACACATCTCAACATCAACTGTCCAGAGGAGACTTCGTGAATCAGGCCTTCATGGTCGAATTGCTGCAAAAAAAGCACTACTAAAGGACACCAATAATAAGAAGAGACTTGTTTGGGCCAAGAAACACGAGCAATTGAAATTAGACCGGTGGAAATCTCTCCTTTGGTCTGATGAGTCCAAATTTGAGATATTTGGTTCCAAACGCTATGTCTTTGTGAGACGCAGAGCAGGTGAACGGATGATCTCTGCATGTGAGGTTCCCACCGTGAAGCATGGAGGAGGAGATGTGATGGTGTGGGGGTGCTTTGCTGGTGACACTGTTGGTGATTTATTTAGAATTCAAGGTACACTTAACCAGCATGGCTACCACAACATTCCGCAGCGATACGCCATCCCATCTGGTTTGCGCTTAGTGGGACTATAATTTGTTTTTCAGCAGGACAATGACCCAACACACCTCCAGGCTGTGTAAGGGCTATTTGACCACGAAGGAGAGTGATGGAGTGCTGCATCAGATGACCTGGGATGAGTTGGACCGCAAAGTGAAGGAAAAGCAGCCAACAAGTGCTCAGCATATTCAACTCCTTCAAGGCTGTTGGAAAAGCATTCCAGGTGAAGCTGGTTGAGAGAATGCCAAGCGTGTACACAGCTGTCATCAAGGCAAAGCGTGGCTACACTTTTAACACTTAAAAGTTTTTTTGGTTACTTTTTGGGTACTACATGAGTCCATCTGTTATTTCATAGTTGTGATGTCTTCACAATTATTCTACAATGTAGAAAATAGTAAAAAATAAAGAAAATCCCTTGAATGAGTAGGTGTGTCCAAACTTTTGACTGGTACTGTATGAATGCTATTTAGCTGTTCCTTATGCATGAATTAGAGAGCAGATGTATCATCATGTTATTGACTGACTTTACAGTTCTGTCCTGAAACTTAGCACGGAATGCCCAATCTCAGTAATTGCTAACCCCGCTCATTGTATCTTGGCTACACATTTCCCTCTCGTATACTTTGATAAATCCCGACTCAATCGAGTGGCTTCCAGACTGAGTGGTGTGAAATTAAAATGTCAGACGGACTCACAGGCTAGCTTTAGAACACTTCTCACCCAAACACACACTCAAACACACTAATCATGCAGGAGTGCTAGTCTCAGACAGAACTGAATAGGTGCAGCAGAGGAGGGTGGTCGGCTGCTTAATGAAAAGCAGAGCTCCGCTCAGTGTGCTTCAGTTAGGAAGTGTGATGCTACAATGCTTAGCATAACCCAATAAAGCCAAAGGCATCCTGTTGGAAGACTCTCTTCCCAGTTCCATAGTGTGTTTCCACCTGCATGAAGACAGCCCAGGCAGAGGTAATCATCGATGCACAATGTTCAGTGTTATTCACCATATATGGATATTCACCCATTGTTATTGTGAGTGTGCTATAAGCACGCCTAGAGGGTACCCAGACATAACATTCATGAGGCCAATATGGCACCCAGACCTTCTGATCACTTTTGTGGTATGTGAAAAAAATGTTGTGTTAATCTCTAGTTACTCCCAAACAGACATTTTACAACAACAAAAATGTAACACACCGTCTCAAAATTGTTATCAGATTTATACATGGACTAATTGGGGTGATTCTCCATTGGGAAATGACACCAGAAGTTCACCTTTTAAACATGATCCAGTTGGCAACCTTGGTGAGTTGGGAGGGGAATCTAAAGCGCGGGCTCCCGTCGACTTGCTCTACAGATTCCTCTTCTAATCCCCGGTGTGAGTTGAGGTGGCAAATTGGCAGGCTTCCAGGTCCGTCTAGATAAGACTGATTTGTTGAAGAGAGGTACTAAGTCCCAGGATGACGGTAGTCCTCTGCTCCTCGTCTGTGTTTTTGAGATATGTTTTGTGGTTTGTTTTGATGAGCTGAACCTCAGAGGCTTGTGTATACATTTTCTGATCAAATGCCTTTTGAGAGAGGATGTGCCCCACCTTCAAATTGTATATATTTTATATACATTTTAGATATTCAGAAGTGGCCCTTGGTAATGGTTAAGGCTTGATATACAGGTCTACACGAGCCAGAGATGATCAATCTTATCAATGACACCCGTCCCTGAACAATGTCTCGGTGGTACAATAATATTTTGCTAAGACATTGTATTAGAGGGCAACTTTCAAGTGCAAGGGTTTTTCACGGGCGATAGGAAAGATACACGTAGAATTATCTTAAACTGATTATTAAAGGAATAGCATTTGCAGAACATAACCTGTCAAATTAGCCAAGTATGTGAGGTTTGGTTGGTTGCTATGTTAGTCAGCAGCCCCTCACAACACCAGAAAAATGCCTGAATATTTGTCATGCAGAGGGTAGCCCAGTATAACCAGGAGGAGGAATGGCCCTCCCCTTGGAAACCAAATAGGACCCATGGGACAGGGCTCTCCTTTCTGGGCAGATCTGCTCCAGAGGGCCTGGGCCATTAGAAGCCTTAATATTCTGAATTACCTTTCCAGCCATTTGTTACTCCTTTGTTGTGATACCTACTTAGAATATCAAAGCAGTGAGAGGCTCAATGAAACATTTGAAAATGGAGAAACTCAGGTTTTATGTGTCAACGCAGAGTCCCCTCCCTCCCTCTCTCGCTCCCACTCTTCACAGAGCTCTATGCAGGTATCCCTGGATAAAAAGAGGAATCAAAAGAAGAAAAAAAAAACTTTGGGTGGGACATCAATGGCTGACATGGTTTAGGCAGAACAAAAAGGAAAGCTTTGTAGTAGAAAAAAAAAATCAGAAGCGCCCAAACAGAGGGAATGGAGCCAGAGAGATTGTTGAATCACGGCATACCCAGAATACAACCAGTTTCTACGTCCTGCTCTGGTAACCATTGGGAGATCAGCTATGTGGACTGGATTGGCCAGCCATTTCCGTTTAGACTGACCAGACCGGGGCTGAGCAGAGCTGCAGTGGGCTGGGGGAGACTGGTGAAGGCCTCAGGCCATTCACAGTGTCAGGCCCACTCTAGTTTCAAAGTGTGCAGGAGTGTGTGCAGTCGACAAATTAATTTCCCTCCCCGAAGGCAAGCGGAACCCCTTCAGACACCACAACTCAAAAGAAAGAGCACGACATCCCTCCCAAATTGGTCCCCTCTCCTGCTGGCTACACACACAAACAATTACATAAGGGCTGGAGGGGGAGGGATCTGTGTGCTACCACTGTAGGCTTGACATGGGCACATACATAATGAGAGGATGGTGAGGAACATGTCGGGAGACCGTCCCAAGCTTACCTGTTTCTTGTGTTAGACAGCACGCCTATGCACTGGAGAAGTAACAGAGAATTAGTATTTCAGAGAATCTTACCCTTCGTCATTCAGAAACAAAATATTATAGGTGTTTGTTTGGATGTAATACATTTTATAGGAAATATTACTTTTGGGAAAATATATGACCTACTAATCTGTTCTGATTTGAGTCTTGGCCTTGTAGGTGACCTGTGTTCTAAGGTGTTCTAGGTGAACACGATTAGAAACGTTCTTCTGTATTTGTGTGGTCTCCAGCAGTCTGCAGATACTGTAGATAGAGGCATACTGTCCTGTATATAGACACGGTGGTTGTGAACCTGCTGTTCTACCGGGGCACCTTGTGGAGCGTTAATCACTGACGTCTCCACTCCCTTTGCGGCAGCACTTTGTTTGGAGCTGGCTGTCTGTTGGCCTCTTGATGTGGTCACCGCAGCGCTGTAAGAATGTGTGTTCTGATGTCTGCAACGTGACCTTACTCTTTTATGTGTGTTTGGGTGTGTACGTGTGGTGTCTGTTTGTGTTTTCCTCCCCAATGACTTCCTGTTGAAATGAGAGTTTTTTTCCCCCCCAGTCGAAGAATATGGTCTCATTTGTTCTCTCGTGTAAAGTGACTTGATGGGATGAATCTTACAAGGTGAGTGCTGTCAACTAAAGACTGCCCCTCCAGTTGTAGATAACCAATGGTCAACAACCTGCCATCACCCTTGTGCTGTCCCGTTGGTTCAAAGTTATCTCAACTCATAGATCTCCCGTGGTTGCCATTGTTGTCGTTGATGTTGAAATGTTTATGACACTACAGATGCCATGAAAAATCTAACTTGCTAAATGCTTGTTTCAACCCTTACTATACGTGACATGGAAATAGAAAACGATTGATTTCTATGCTTTGTAAAATGATATGGTCTCTCTTCTTGTGGGTGTGGCACTGGGTGCAGGACACAGTGGACTGTTTGAAGTGAACTTTTTGTGTGTGCTGTTTCGTCTGTGCACCAGGAGTGAAGAGACAACCACTGCAAACAGCAGGTGTGGCTTTTGAACGTAGCCACGATAAGGCAGGTTCTCTTTGCTCTCAATCGTCTGATTCTTGTTTCCATCAAAAGAAGAAAAGCCTTCTCGGTGGAGTCTTTCATCTCCAGGAGACAGCCTCTCCCTCTCTCTCTACCTTTTGTTTGTGTGTTGTCCTTGGGCCTGAGCTTTGTGGTTTATAGCAGGTGTTACTGTTTTTAAGTTTGGTCTGCCACTAGCAGTCATCCCATATTGCTACACCACACAGGTTTTTTTTTAAAGTCTGGTATGACTTTTGGGTATTCATGGTCGGGCTATAACAGTTCCTATAGAGCTACAACCGCATCTGTTATTTTTGATATTTCCGTCAGTGGCTGTTGTGGTTACACACGTAAAGGAATAAATCCTCCCAAAACCACTCATTCATATCATTTACAGTGTTTCATAACACTAATGTGTGAGAACAATATTTTTTGAGAACAAATGTTTAACTTCGTCACTATAATAAGGTTGGTTGTAACTCAAGTCGACTACAAAATCCACAATGCAATGCTCTCTCTATGGGCTGGCAGGCTGGCTATCTATGCTTTGTAAAAGTGTGTAGTGTTTTAGCTCGTTAGCAAACGTGGCTACACACAATATTACCAAAGTCAATATCAGCATATGAAGTAGCGAGTTAGTTGTAAAATCGCCTGAACAAACTGCACTGTCAATTTAGGAGTCTACAGTCTCATCATGTTCAACCTGCAGATCGATGTGCCTCAAAGAGTGGATTCTGACATTCGCAATGGCATCATGCAATGCATCTTGGACTGAAGAGGCAGGCAAATCGGAGAAATGTGTTAAACCCTCTGTTAAATTACACATTTCATGGGGTAGCAATATCACAAAAATAAGATCAATGGCTCATTCGAGAGAAGACAACCTACCACGTTGCCATCGGCCAGTATTGAAATCTGATATGTGTGATCGATGTTTTCGCGATCTAAAAGTCGCATTCCTATTAACCTGTTGCGACGAGCAATCCCGTATCCGGGATCCTATTTATAGCCTCAAGCTCATTACCATAACGCAACGTTAACTATTCATGAAAATCGCAAATGAAATTAAATAAATATATTTGCTCTCAAGCTTAGCCTTTTGTTAACAACACTGTCATCTCAGATTTTCAAAATATGCTTTTGAACCATAGCTAAACAAGTATTTGTGTAAGAGTATTGATAGCCTAGCATAGCATTAAGCCTAGCATTCAGCATGCAACATTTTCACAAAAACAAGAAAAGCATTCAAATAAAATCATTTACCTTTGAAGAACTTCAGATGTTTTCAATGAGGAGACTCTCAGTTAGATAGCAAATGTTCAGTTTTTCCAAAAATATTATTTGTGTAGGACAAATCGCTCCGTTTTGTTCATCACGTTTGGGTAAGAAAAAACCCAAAAAATTAAGTCATTACAACGCAAACTTTTTCCCAAATTACCTCCATAATATCGACAGAAACATGGCAAACGTTGTTTAGAATCAATCCTCAAGGTGTTTTTCACATATCTATCGATGATAAATCATTCGTGGCAGTTTGGTTTCTCCTCTGAAGAAAATGGAACGAGCATGGACCTGGAGATTACGCAATAATTTCGACGGAGGACACCGGGCGGACACCTGGTAAATGTAGTCTCTTATGGTCAATCTTCCAATGATATGCCTACAAATACGTCACAATGCTGCAGACACCTTGAGGAAACGACAGAAAGTGGAGGCTCATTCCTGGCGCATTCACAGCCATATAAGAAGACATTGGAACACAGGGCATTCAAAATCTGGACCATTTCCTGTATGAAATTTCATCTTGGTTTTGCCTGTAGCATTAGTTCTGGGGCACTCACAGATAATATCTTTGCAGTTTTGGAAACGTCAGAGTTTTTTCTTTCCAAAGCTGTCAATTACATGCATAGTCGAGCATCTTTTCGTGACAAAATATCTTGTTTAAAACGTGCAAACGTAGTACACATAGTCTAGAGTATACAACTGAGTCAGCACGATAAAAGTGGAATGCTCATTTCAGGAAAAAATTTGAGAGACTTTATCACAATGCTACGTCCTACTGGCCAAATTTATTCCTGCTTGGATGGCAATATCTCAGATACACATGAAAACATGAATTGACCCAGGGAATCAATATAACATTCCTCAGAGATGCAAAAAACAATAAAACATTTAAAAAATGGGCAAATCTTTACTTTAAGAGGTTGAAGCTGCATGAACGTACAGGGTCAGAGACCACACCACCTCCTCAGCAAATATTTATTCATTTGGCCCGATGGTGGCTCTATACCAAGTTTTTGAAATAGCAAACTACCCTATTTGACCCAGAAACACAAATTGTGGTCCCACGATTCTTCTCCCAGGGGTTATAGCAATAACTAATTCAATTTTAAATAGTTTGACCTGATAGTGGCACTATAACTTTGTGAACTTTGGTAGGCATGCACAGGGGTTAGGCAGTAGTTAACCGCAGGCTACATTAAGCTAAATGGTAGCGCTATAACAACTAGATATAAATATCTAGTCCACATTGTGAGTGGGCTTAGACTCTGGTTAAGCTTTAGTTATTCTTACCACAAACACTGTTTATATCATTATTGTTACAAGTCATAGTAGTAGCAGTGACAGACTGCATGGTCTAGACATCATCAGACCTGGTTGGGTCCAGACTGCAGTAAATAAGACACAGGGGATGGAGTTTCCCTAAATCAGGAGAGCAGTCACTGTTACTGTATGTACTGAGTCATACTTCTCCTCCAAAGTAATCAACTTTTTTTTCAGACAT
Source organism: Oncorhynchus kisutch (assembly GCF_002021735.2). NCBI lineage: Eukaryota > Metazoa > Chordata > Actinopteri > Salmoniformes > Salmonidae > Oncorhynchus > Oncorhynchus kisutch. The sequence goes on along the minus strand of NC_034181.2, from coordinate 57,263,218 downwards.
AAACATTCCCATGCCAGTCATTCACATTTCCCAGGACAGATGCTGTTGGTTGACGGTTAGTTGGCATATTGTTAGTGGATCAACCTGGTCCCATTATCTTCAATTGAGTAAAATTCCACCTCATTCTACAAATTGCAAATATTTAGGATGGGAGATGTTTATGATTCTGGATTCTGCTTTAACGGGACATAGAATGATCTGAAAAGTATTGATATAACAGCAATAAAATACATTATAACGTATATATATATATATACTTTGTATAATGTATTTTATAATGTATTTTATAACGTCTTGTACATTATGAAATTATTAATTTAATAGTATGCCAGCAAGGGTTGGCACATTGCTGTTATAACAATACTTTTCAGTATTCTTATATAGTATATATATTCTATATTGGTAGGTTGTGTGGAGGCTTTATGGGAGAGTTTTAGTGTAAGAGGGGGAGCCTCACTGTAAACCCACTATGCCACCTACAGGGTGGCTACAGTTACAGAGAAGTTACATGTTCTAGTTTTTTTGCAGCCAGACTTTGCTCAGTAGCTCAATCAACGAGTCTCCCCTGCGTTTCCTTGCTCAAACAGTTGGGAGAAGAAACGCCTCACTCGGCCACTCTCCGTCGGGACATTTACTGATTCTATTTATGCCAAACGTGTGCTTTTGAAAGGAAAACCACTCTTCACAACAGTTTGTCTAGGTCGCTGGCTCTGTGGTTCAAGTGTGTAGTGTTTTCTTTCTCAGTGCCATAGATTCCACAAATGGCTCACACTGGAGGCATAAGGGTGTATTTTTAAAATCTCAACAAGAATGTTGGGAATTGCTTGGGCTGGTGCCAATCTGACACACACACACACACACACACACACACACACACACACACACACACACACACACACACACACACACACACACACACACACACACACACACACACACACACACACACACACACACACACACACCACACACACACACACACACACACACACACACACACTCATAGAAATCGTCTCCAAAAGCCCTTTCATCCCTATTGTTGTTTCATCTGTTTTATTTGGCCATTGTAGATGTTCCAACATGCTCTTTACTGTAAAGAGTGGCCACACTTGGCTGATTGTGGCTGATTGTAAAAGGCATTTTGGCTTGGGAGCGCTCTTTATGGTCTGAGTTAGAAATGCACTCAGTCGTCATCAGCTCACAGGAAATCCCCGCGTCACTGAAGAGCGGTACATGACATTTGAAGTTACACGTAAGAAGGCAAACTTAGAAGAAAAAAGTGGCGGTAGGGGCTGTTGTTAAAATCATTTTGCCAACCCACATGCAGAATGGTTGAAGTCTACCGTGTGGGTTTTTCAAGTGAAGCAGGGTGACACAACTTTTTTTTAATCACCACACAATCTTTCTGATCTGCCCTTAACACATCCCTCTTTGGTCTCCGTTACTTCTAATACCCAAACGTTTGATAATGCTAATCCTGCTACATCCCCAGACAAAATAAGTTATCCTGTTAGACATTGAGGGGGGCTCTTAGGCAGCACTCCTCAAAGCAACATCCCTGGCAGGATGAGCAGCGGGCCCTGCCTGCTGTGTTTATGCGCTGTGTAATGTGATATAAAACAACTTCTGACTCGTCCCTGGACGCTGGCCAACCTACTGAGGGCAGAAGTCTCTCTGGCAGCCGCCCGCCAGCCCGCCGCTTAAATCACAAGGCCCTGATCCAGAGTTGGACCCTCCCTACCTGCTCCTCCCGCTGCCAAACATTTCTGCCGAGACTGTGTTTGTCAGCGGGGGGGGGGCAAGGTGTCATACATCACTACTGCACTGCTGACCTTGATGGCTACCATAGACAGTAAACAAATAGATTTTTAGCAAGTGAAATAGATAATAAATGAAAGTGAAATAAACAATACAAAATGAACAGTAAACATTACTCTCTGTCTCTGTCTCTGTCTCTGTCTCTCTCTCTCTCTCTCTCTCTCTCTCTCTCTCTCTCTCTGCCTCTTGCTCCCTTCCTCCCTCACTCTCTTTCTCTCTGTGGGTGGTTGAACAGGGAGTATATGGTGTTCCTTAGTTTCATTATTATTCATATTGAAAGGTGCCTCTTTCTTGTTGACAAATAGCATGCTGCTTCTGCCATATCAGTTTGCTTTGGATGTGTTGTTCACGGTGAGTTGAGTCTATAATTTGCATATAGAAGTTTCATAATTCTATAATTTGCTCATAGAAGTTTCATAATTCTATAACTTGCTCATAGAAGTTTCATTGAGTATTCTAAGCTTTGCATAATATACAGTGGGGTGCGAAATTATGGACAACCCTGATAAAGATAAGCAAAAATGACTGTATAAAATAAATATGACAATATATTGTATGCAATAAAATAGTTTGGAAATTATATTATTGCTCAGAGAAAGAAACCCCCGTTTTCAATGCGTTTCAACACCTCTCTTTGCGAGGATTCTGTCACTGAGCCTTTTTCTAAAATGCTTTATGAGTTGGGCCATTAGACCATTCCCTCCGTACAGAATCCAGATCCTTGATATCCTTCGTGACCCCAAAAATCTCCATAATTTTTTTTCTATGACCACCCAGAAAATCCATCCAGAAAGCCTGACCTCTAACAGAAAGCCATCTAGGAATGTATCCAGGAATTTCTTCATCCACTCAGACTTTGGGGTCATGTGTCCACAAACGTGTTGCTTGACTGAAAATCCCTCTTCCTCCCTGTGTTTCGGTTACCTATTTACCGTGGCAAAAAAAAAAACTGACACGGCTCTTTGAAAGTGAGGGATCCGAGATCTTTGTATAAACATCTACAGAGAAGTGAACAAATACACAAAGGAACAAAGGCCGCCGACGTGGAGAGTACTCCATCACTGGGACACTGTGTTATCTTACGGAGAGAAAGACGAGAAAGACACAGTGTGGGACACCCTTCAGTGACATGCCCTTAACTGCTCTGTCGCACAGCTCTTGCTCTGTTTCGAGGTGAGGGAAGGACAGAGAATTGTTCATGGAAAGACAACTGATTGGGTCTGTTTACTGATGGATTGTGTCAGCTATAGATCATTTAGCTTTTCATTCAATTGTACTCTGACATTAAAAAAAAATTTAAAACACTTTCAAAGGTTGTGAATAGTTAAGACAAAGTTGTGGATCACTGACTGATTTCTGCGAGTGTCACAAGATGCGAGATGCTGTAGGGAGATTCATTTCCGTCCCCTATTGGTGTCTGTTCTGCACATCTTTGTCTCATCTGGTGATCAGAGCACATCGTTTAAGAGGATCATTATCTCCCCGCTGTGACAGACAGGCTTCTCCAACAAGCAGGGTTTTGTTTCTTCCTCTCCCTGGCAGCGTACTGAGGTCATTTATTTTTATTTAACCAGGCAAGTCAGTTAAGAACAAATTGTTATTTACAATGACGGCCTACCCCGGCCAAAATCGGACGACACTGGGCCAATTATGCGCTGCCCTATGGGACTCCCAATGACGGCCGGATGTGATACAGGCTGGATTCAAACCAGGGACTGTGGTGACACCTCTTGCACTGAGATGCAGTGCCTTAGACAGCTTTGCCACTCGGGAGCCCATGTGTCCCACGCCTGTGGCCAGGCGCTAAGCGCCCCACACTTCACCATGCAACAATGGGGTGGTATCCGTCTGTTTAGCTTTTAAATGTATAGACCACATAACCAATTTTATGACTTTGTGGCTGTGCCAGCTAGTGACCACTCAGCAGAGCTGCCTCCAGAACAAGATTTGTGATGAAAAATGCTAACCTGCGTTGGCCTCCCTTGTGACATCCAGCCTCTATGAAAACGATGCAGTATTCTGCTTGAATGCAGTCAGCAAGGGAAGCCAACGAAGAGGGGGTGGGATTGGCAGGAAGATCCCATGCCCAGCTTGTGTGCGCAAATGTCAATGCACTATAAGTGGTAATTGGTTATATTCCTTTTAACCCATGATTATCGTACCCACAGTTATCACCCCTAATGTTGTTGGAAATGCTGCACGCAACCAAGCCATGGATGCAGTCAAAACAGTTGACATCTCCAAGACCAAAGGCCTGGAAGTAAGCACCACAGATTTATAAAACATGTTCACACACACAGTACCCTAGCCAACAGTATCTCCTAGGGTCCCACTCTTTCTATTTTCCCCTCTCCCTCTCCCAGTGGAGCACAGAGCAGCACATTCTGCTGTGTGCTCCTAACTTCTGTGGAGAGAGGTCATTTGCAGGGAGGCAGTTTGGTATCGCGTTGCAATTCTGCGGCATGTGTTTGATGTCGCCGTGTTACAGTTTTAGCGATGAGCGAGCGCTAAGCAATGCTAACCAGCCGAGCCTGGGAACGCAAACTTGATCTGCTTTGCAGCCCGAGTACCACAGCCTGCAAAAAAACACCTCAAGGAAGGTTAAAAGGGGTGGCATTCTGTACACAAGCTTAGGAAAAAAATGTTTAAAACATACCTTTGCTCCTCTGCACTGCATAGTAATGACTAATCAATGCTTATTAATCCATAGGCCTTGCTAATATTTGATTTTAAGGACATTAGTAGTACTTGAAAAAAAAAGTTGTTTTTAATAATTCCTCATTATGATGAGCATTGGATATTGACTATTGTATCTGTTTAAGTATAATGATTTGTTAGAGTGGAGTATAGTGCTGATACCACAGAGGAGTAGCTTTAATTTTTATTTTTCCCATCATATCATTTTATTACAAAGCCCTCACACATTTTCATTATGGTAATCCGTGGTGGAAAAAGTACCCAATTTCCATGCTTGGGTAAAAGTAAAGGTACCTTAATAGAAAAAGTCACCCAGTGAAATTGAGTAAGTCTAAAAGTATTTGGTTTAAAATATACTTCAAGTGTAATTGCTAAAATATACTTTTGTATCAAAAGTAAAAGTAAAAATAATTTCAAATTCCTTTACATTAAGCAAACCAGATGGCAACATTTTCTTGTAAAAAAAAAAAAACAATTACGGATAGCCAGGGGCACACTCCACATTCAGACAAAACAGCTTCTATCTCAAGGCCATCAGACTGTTAAATAGCCATCACTAGCACCTTAGAGGCTGCTGCCCTACGTATACAGACTTGAAATCACTGGCTACTTTAATAATGGAACACTAGTCACTTTAATGATGTTTACATATTTTGCATTACTCATCTCATATATTCTGTATTCTATTCTACTGTATCTTAGTCTATGCCGCTCCAACATTTCTCATCCAAATATGATATATTCTTAATTCCATTCCTTTACTTCAGATTTGTGTGTATTGTGTGTATTGTTGTGAAATTGTTAGATATTACTTGTTAGATTTTACTGCCCTGTTGGAGCTGTGTTTAGTGAGACCGCCAGATCAGAAGCAGTAGGGCTGACCAGGGATGTTTTGTTGATAAGAGCGTAAATTGGACTGTTTTCCTGTCCTGCTAAGCATTCAAAATGTAACGAGTACTTTTGGGTGTCAAGGTAAATGGAGTAAAAAGTACAATATTTTCTTAAAGAATGTAGTGAAGTAAAAGTAGTCAAAAATATATATAGTAAAGTACAGATACCCCCCAAAACTACTTTAGTAGTACTGATGGTAGTCCTTTGAAGAGAAATGTTAAGCTGCAATGGTCATTGAGTGCAGATCTACATCTGTTTTTTATGATTTAAGGACGTTTACTTCATGTGGGATTGGTTTGTATGTGTGAGAAGGATGAGATTGTGTGTGTGTGTGTGGTGGGACGAAGGGTCCTATAGACAGTGGAGTTGGTGTGCCTCTTGTTTCACTAATCGATCAGCAGATTGCATTGAAATGGGGCTGAATGGAATGGTCATGGTGCACCCCATATCCTCTCCCCCACCCACCCTGGCGCCCCTCACCGTGTCATCAGTCTTGTCCTACAAGATGCCTCACACCCAGCTAGCATGGGAGAGTGACCGTTGCAGCCCACGAAAGGGTCCTCTCTCCACATCAATGGAAGAAAGAAAGAGGGGACAACAAAGTAGGAGATTCCTGACATAGCTTCCCATTTTCATGCACTACTGCCAATGGAGAAATGAGTGTGTCCCTTTTTGGCACCCAGCCAGATATCTCTTCTCCTTTTTTATCTGCGTTCAAAGGTAGCCCTATACTTACTGTTCATCAAAGGAGTTCAGATATGACCACCTGTAACCCGATGCCATTTTTCCCCCCAAAAACTTCCATTGTCTGCTATAGAAAGACCTGGTGGGATTATTCAAAGCAGTTCTAGAACACACTGAATGACCTCACACTTCTTTATTGGAGACAGAGGCCACATTTTTTGGAATAATGAAATGTACAGAAATGAAGCACAGAAAGGACTCGTGGAGATGCATTTGTCTGCTTTGACTATGACCCCGGCAAAGTCCTCTTTTGACATGTGTGCGCCTCTGTTAAATGTTGGCTATTGACATGGCATGAACACACAGATAGTATCCTACAGCTGATAATTCAGTGACTATCGCAAAATATGAACTGAAGACAATGAAAATATAGAAACATGGGAGATACTCCCACAGTTTCCCCTCTGCCCTATAATCAGCAGCTTCTATTGTGGAGCAAAGGGGGAGGAGCTGTAAGACTGACTAACTTGATGTAGTCAATGCCTCTATAACGCGTTTCCAGCTGTCCTTAACTGACCTCAGATGTAAAGCAACTTAAACCTCAGAACCAAACATGCATCATGCGGCCCAAACAAAACAGCCAAGATCCAGATATCTCATGTGTGTGTGTGTGTGTGTGTGTGCTCAGCACTCTTTTGATGTGAGTAGCCACCAGGCCCCCTCAGTCTATGTACTCGTCCATCTCATCATTTGAGGAAGCTGTCATACGGATGGCAGTGCGTTGGTTGGTATAGAGGACTATAATTAGGGACTTCAGTATGTTATCCTGTCAACCCCAGCATGTCAATATCCTGTTACATCTAAGGACATCCGTAGTGCAGCCACGAGAGCTCGGTCTTGATTTATGTGTGCGTCATTTCATGTGAAACTCCCAGGGACTCCCAATGAGGATCCCTTTTTTTCGACATTTCAGTAGCAATAATATAATTATAACCATCGTCTAACCTTATCATGTTTAATATTTACACTGTATCCATAACAAGCCAAAGGCCAAATCATTACTGATTTGATTTAAGTTAAAGCTCATTGCAAAATCTGTTTCATGTAATTTCCCAGTGTGCTGTGCACATTTTCTGATCCACTTGTGATTTGCCATGCCCATAGAGCCTCTGCTGTTGTAGCTGTTGAGAAAACACTTAGGGGTAAACTTGGGATCATATGGCCCTCATTACAGATGCTCTGATAGGCTCAATCATGTTCTTATTCTTCCAGTCCTTCATTTGCTCTTGTATCCTGCCATAGAAGAATGCCAGCCACTTTTAGTGGAGTGCTGACTCTATGTTGAAAATGTAGAGACCGCCATGCTTAATTCGTACTGATGACGGACAGACTTTGGCGTCTGCTGGCTACTGCTAGTGCATTGAGATGACGGCTGTATTGTGGCTGCACGTGGTCCACTATTCTTGGGACCATGGATTATTACAGCCGCAACACTACCATTGAAATCAAGGCATTATTTACCCCAAAAGTCTTAGATACACATGCAGATCTCACATTCTGATTAGTGAGTGGGAAAATACAATACAGTTTGTTAAAAAATAATAACACTTTCTGATGGCCGCTGCTAGCAGTTCTATTGTTTGTGTCCAGACCCTCCACATGCTCCGTGGCTGACATTGTTGCAAAATTCTATTGAATTCACTGAACTATAATGTAGATATTTTGCACAGAATTCCTATTGTATTTTTGCATTTTGCAAGGGGGTGGCTGCTGAGAAGTGTTTTTGTAAGTTTCCTGTAAAGCAAAAAGGAAAATGAATCAACAATGTACTCTGTAGAGGCAAATTGTTTGGCTCAAAACCCTAGTGAGCATTATTACTGCTAAAAAAGTTGAACGTATGCTACGTGTTGAATGTTCAACGTATGTATTGTGTTATGAATACAAAGTACTGTAGGTGAGGTCTTACATCATTATGATATTCAACCCTGTAATCATAGGCTATCATAAATATGTTCGCGTTAAACATTCTCAGTGAGAAGTGAGATGTTTCCATCTATTTTCCGGAGAAACAGCAGGATAAGCCTCAGGGCCCATTGTTAAGCATTGTATTATCCCTCCTTTCCAGTCATCCATCATGGGAGCCAGAGAGAGGGATAAGACCGCTGGACAGCCAGGCCCAAAGTGACAGACATAGAGCAGTATAGAGTCAGTCACACACTGTCTATGTGAATCCAGCTGGTAATGAGGTGGCAAATTGCCATCCTAAATCACACTGGAGAGGCTCCCTGCAGATATCTCCTTGTCAATGAAGGTGTTAAAGGCCCTGCCCCCCCCCCTCCCTAACCCCCTGCTAACTGTAAAACAACAAGGCTGCAGCCCACTTCATTGATCAGCTAGGACAAGTTTTCACTGACTTGCCATTTCCCTGAAGCGTTTTGAAGACTTGAAGACTTGAAGACTGTGTTTTGTATCATATTGTACCAACAGCCGGTGAAACTAACACTGTAAAAATGTGAAAATAGATAAGTACAATCTACACCGTACCTTGCACTGGGCGTATCGGCTTGCCTGCTAAAAATACACTACCAGTTAAATAGTTCGGTCACAACTTAGGGTTTTTCTTTATTTGTACTATTTTCTACATCTGCGGTTCAAACTATCTCAATTGGGTTGAGGTCGGGTGATTGTGGACGCCAGGTCATCTGATGCAGCACTCCATCACTCTCCTTCTTGGTCAAATACCCCTTACACAGCCTGGAGGTGTGTTGGGTCATTTTCATGTTGAAAAACAAACGATAGTCCCACTAAGTGCAAACCAGATGAGATGGCATAATCACTGCAGAATGCTGTGGTAGCCATGCTGGGTAAGTGTGCCTCGAATTCTAAATAAATCACAGATAGTGTGACCAGAAAAGCACCACCACACCATCACACATCCTCCTCCATGCTTCATGGTGGAAACCACACGTGGAGATCATCTGTTCACCTACTCTGCGTCTCACAAAGACACGGCGGTTGGAACCAAATATCTCAAATTTGGACTCATCAGACCACTGGTCTAATGTCGATTGCTCGTAAATCTTGGCCAAAGCAAGTCTCTTCTTCTTATTGTTGTCCTTTTGTAGTGGTTTCTTTGCAGCAATTCCACCATGAATGCCTGATTCATGCAGTCTCTTCTGAACAGTTGATGTTGAGATGTGTCTGTTATTTGAACTTTATTTTGGCTGACATTTCTGAGGCTGGTAACTCTGATGAACTCTGGGTCTTCCTTTCCAGTGGCAGTCTTCTTGAGAGCCAGTTTCATCGTAGCGCTTGACGTTTTTTGCGACTGTTCTGGATTGACTGACCTTCATGTCTGAAAGTAATGATGGACTGTCGTTTCTCTTTGCTTATATGGGCTCCCAAGTGGCACAGTGGTCTAAGGCATTGCATCTCAGTGCCGAGAGGTGTCACTACAGTTCCTGGTTCAAATCCAGACTGTATCACATCTATCCATGGGCGGCACACAATTGTGTTGTCTGAGTTTGGCCGCGGTAGGCTGTCATTGTAAATAAGAATTTGTTCTTAACTAACTTGCCTATTATATGTATATTTGAGCTGTTCTTGCTATAATATGTACTTGGTATTTTACCAAATAGGGCTATCTTCTGTATACCACCCACCTCGTCACAACACAACTGATTGACTCAAACGCATTAAGAAGGAAAGAAATTCCACAAATGAACTTTTAACAAGGCACACCTGTTAATTGAAATACATTCCAGGTGACTACCTCATTAAGCTGGCTGAGAGAATGCCAAGAGTGTGCAAAACTGTCACCAAGGCAGGGTGGCTACTTTGAAGAATCTCAAATATAAAATATATTTGGATTTGTTTAGCACTTTTTTGGTTACTACATGTTTCCATATGTGTTATTTCATAGTTTTGATGTCTTCACTATTATTCTACAATGTAGAAAATAGTAAAAAAATAAAATAAAGAAAACCACTTGAATGAGCAGGTGTGTCCAAACTTTTGACTGATACTGTATATTTTTGTCAATTTTAATGGAAAACAAATGGAAAACAGTAAGGTACTTAATTTTCCATTTAATGGAAAACAGTAAGGTAAATAATTGTTACCGAGAAAATATTTGATATTGATATAAAACCGTCTGCAATGGGCCTTTGAGGTGTTTGCTGTTATACTCTAAACATCCATATGAAATGGTTCAAACTAATCCTTCTCCCTCCATGTCAAAAATCCACTTAGTTTGTACAAATCACCAGGCAGTTTCATGAAAACCATGCAAGGACATTCATCAGACTTCGAGGTATTATGCACAGTAGATGCTAATGAATTCCAAATAAAGGATTGCCTACTTATTGTAAATTATACTGGTACTGAAGCAGGGATAATGTTCTCTGTCAACAAGAACATTAGAAATAGTGTTGTTAGAGCTACAAGTGCCTCCAGAAAGTATTCATACCACTTAACTTGTGTTACAGCCTGAATTCAAAATGGAAACTATTTTTTTCTCTCACCCATCTACACACAATACCCCATAATGACAAAGTGAAAACATGTTTTTAGAGATTTTTGCAAATGTATTGAAAATTAAGTACAGAAATATCACATTTTCATAAGTATTCACACCCCTGAGTTTGTAGAAGCACCTTTGGCAGCGATTACAGGTGTCAGTCTTTCTGTGTAATTCTCTAAGAGCTTTCCACACCTGGATTGTGCAACATTTGCCAATTATTCTTTTCAAAATTCTTCTAGCTGTCAAATTGGGTGTTGACCGACAACCATTTTCCAGTCTTGCCATCAATTTTCAAGTAGATTTATGTCAAAACTGTAATTTGGCCACTCAGGAACATTCACTGTCTTCTTGGTAAGCAACTCCAGTGTAGATTTGGCCTTGTGTTTTCGGTTATTGTCTTGCTGAAAGGTGAATTAGTCTCCCAGTGTCTGGTGGAAAGCACACAGAACTAGGTTTTCCTCTAAGAGTTTGCTTGTGTTTAGCTCCATTCCATGTATTTCTTATCCTGGAAAAACTCCCCAGTCTGTAACGATTGCAAGCATACCCCTAACATGATGCAGCCATAATGCTTGAAAATATCTAGAGTGGTACTCAGTAATGTGTTGTATTGGATTTGCCCTAAACATAACACTTTGTATTCAGGACAAAAAGTGAATTTACAGTATTACTTTAGTGCCTTATTGCAAGCAGGTTACACGTTTAAGAATATTTTTTATTCTGTACAGGCTTCCTTCCTTTCACTCTGTCAATTAGGTTTGTATTGTGAAATAACTCCCATGTTATTGATCCATCCTCAGTTTTCTCCTTTCACAGCCATTAAACTCTGTAACTGTTTTAAAGTCACCATTAGCGTCTTGGTGAAATCCCTGAGCGGTTTCCTTCCTCTCAGGAAACTGAGTTAGGAAGGACGCCTGTATCTTTGTATTGACTGGGTGTATTCTTACACCATCCAAAGTGTAATTAAAAACTTTACTATGCTCAAAAGAGATATTCAATTTCTGCTTTTCCCCCCGTCTATCAATAGGTGCCCTTTACGAGGCATTGGAAAACCTCCCTGGTCTTTGTGATTGAATCTGTGTTTGAAATTCACTGCTCGACTGAGGGACCATACAGATAATTGCATGTATAGGCTACAGAGATGAGGTAGTCCTTCCAAAATCAAGTTAAACTTATTATGGGACTTGTTCCACAAATTTTTACTCCTAAACTTATTTAGGCTTGCCATAACAGAGGGGTTGAATACTTATTGACCCAAGACTTTCAGCTTTTCATTGTTAATTAATTTGTAACAATTTTGAAAAACAATTCTGCTTTGACATTGTAGGGTATTCTGTGTAGACCAGTGACCCAAAATGGTTTATTTAATACATTTTAAATTCAGGCTGCAACACAACAAAATGTGAAAAAAGTCAAGGGGCGTTTACACCAACGTCATTCACTCTCATAATCACCAGCTATTACATTGTGTGTCCATTAACAAATCAGTTATACAATGAGCAGAACACCCAGTGGTAAGAGAATACACACGTCTGACAGCGAAAACAAAGACAAGAGAACATGTTCTGTGTGTTTTGAATTCTCAGGAGCCAAATGAATCTTTCAGCATTGTGCCTCTGTGGCTGTAATTGGATACAGAGTGATTGAACAACTGGGATGTTTTTAACATAACTCACGGAAAGCAACTACTGTCACATTTTTAGAAACCTAGACCAGCTAAATAGGAGTTAGGAAGCTTTGACATAATATGGATACTTAAATATGACATTTCTGGTCATCCAGTATCAGTCAATAGATACATTTTCACAAGTATCACAGTTAGTTGGCCTATTTTATGAATTTGTGTCCAGTAGATTGAGGACAGAGGTGCAACCTTGTGCCTTTGGCTATATGAAAGATCACCTCCCAGTTTGAGCCAATGAAAGCATGGCCTCCGACAGGGCTCCTAATGGCTGTTATTGCTCAATGGGTCCATTAAAGCGAGGAGAAATCAAAGTAGCAAGGCAGTGGTGGACGTAGGTGCACACAGAAATGGGAGCACCCTACTGTCTGGAGGTGGGCCCAGACCATGGGGACCCAATGATGTCACTCTGCTAACCGACAAGCTTTCTCATGGGAAAAGGAACACTTCTTCTTGTCATCATAAAGGACAAGCGAGCCAGAACAGTAACGGCGTAAGCCGTTTGCCGTTTGATGTGAACATGTTATCTGTCCTCTTTGGGTTTTTTTGTTTTCTATTCAGAGCATAAATGTGATCATTGAAGTGGGCCGCTCCATCTTCACGGAGCACAAAAGTCTCTCACTAATTGCTGCCACATCAAATAAGTAGGAACATCCCAAATGGGAGCCTTCGACACTAATGAAAAAAAATCTAGCTATGCTTAAAGCTGGTTGCTTTTTTGTTGTTGTCATTTCCCATCAAAGATTAGGTTTCTGGTTTGAGGAGGGAGGGAGGGTTGAAGGGTAGGGGGTGGTTATCACACAGGAAAGACCTCTTCACAGATTAGTTCTGCATCGACGGCTGTTCGCTATTTGATTCGGAGGCAGCCAATCCAATGGCTGTCCCCTTATTGTCTTTTTGCGACGAGCAGGAACAGTGGACCGCATCCGGGAACAAAAGCCAGGGCCGAGGACCCTGTGTGTGTTTTCAAAGTGTAACTCCTCTCTCTGCCGTCACACCCGAGTGATATGAGTGTCTCAGGGCTGGCCTGAACCACACAGAGCGAGGAAAAGCTGTCAATTCAGAGCCTTTTCAAAGGTGCATCACTTCTGTGCAAATAGGGCCTGAAAGTCACAGTCCATATACTCATCAAAGCAGGCTATGAGTTAAATAGCCATTGACCAACTTTGCATCAAATGGGATTTGTTTCTTACCCCCCCCCCCTCTCTTTTTAGCCCCTGCATTCCTGTTTTCCAATTGTGTCGTCTTTGTTGAGAGGCGAGTCTTTGTCGGTGGGGTTGGTTGGTGAGTAAGGGTTGGGATCTGAACTCTCAGTCTCTCGTTGGATCTTGTCAAGGTCGTGACCTGCTAGTATTTGGTGGTAGCCGGTGCACGCGGTACCACCTTCATCCATGTCAGCGGGTCAGGCAGATGCTTTGAAAGCAACAAGGTAAACATATCCGGTGAACAAAATCCAATCCATCACCACGGCTTACATTATTATATCAGTGAACCACGCAGCGTTGTCACTCACAGACACGTAAGTAAGTTGTTGGTTTGGTCGTGGTGGCTCAGGGGGAGGAGGAGGGATGCTGCCAATGATCCCACAAGAACTTCAGCTTACCATGTTTGTACCACTGTCTCTGCCTTGTTCTCTGAAGACATTCTAGTTGTTTTATGTTTAGGTTGCTGACTTGACATGTTCTAAATGTTCATGGGAGGATCAGCGTCAGTTTGTTACAGAGATCTGAGGGCCATCATTGCTGGGGTTCAGTGATTTACTGTCTGCCAGTGCTCAGAGGGAGGCATTTTTTTCACAGCCCTCTCTAAATTTAAACACCATAAATATCCCAGCAATGAATATCCCGTGATGAAATATGTGACGGCTTTTATGGCCAACAGTTCAATAAGGGGGAATAAAACATTAGTGCACCTCTTCATGGAAATCCGAATTCTCACTCCACAGCCCGGGGGCGATAATCAATCTCTCTCATTCATTGAGCCTCCTAGAATGTCGACCACAGTCGTGACATACTTACACTCAGTCCGAACGCCAGCTCCAGTGACCCCTTAGCTGGGAAAATATCTGTGGGACACCTTAAATTCCCCCTGTAATCCTGAAAACTGTCCTGTGTGCTGCCTGCTGCAGGACAGACTGACAGCATGCAGGACGGCCGGCCAGCAGCGTTACAATAAATCAGACAGATGCTTTTTACAGGCCCTGTCCTGGTCCTGTCAGAAGGCCTATAGTGTTTTAACGTTTGAAGCTGGCATTTCTATAAATACTATTTATACCACCGGGGAAAACAAAGTTATCCTAGTATGTCGGTGTGGGACTAGAGGTCAGTCCTTGACCTGGTCAGTCACTGGAGATGAAACTGACCAGATGTGAGACAGGTGGATGTAGAGCCTAGGATCATATAGATGGGAACTAGAAACAACCTGTTACGAACCCTACCACATCCACATTTATCCTATTTGAGGTGGTTGATGCAAGTCAACCTTTCCCAGACAAACCGGCTGCAACAGAGGATCACAGCAAAACTATATATTGTCACGGAGGGTAGATTTGTCTAGGAAAGTTGACCAGACATCTGACATCACATCTATTTATATGTTCAAACTGGGATAATGTAATGAATTCCCTTTTACATTCCCAGGTTAGTTCATTTTAGACAAAATCTTTATTTAACAGATGGGTTCTAATATGGCAAGTCAATAGTTTTACAATTTTGGAAAAGGTCATTCAATTATGGTTTGTATTTGGGGCGGCAGGTAACCTAGTGGTTAGAACTTTGGGCCAGTAAATGAAAGGTTGCTGGATTGAATCCCTGAGCTGACAAGGTAAAAAATCTTCATCGTAAATAAGAATTTGTTCTTAACTGACTTGCCTAGTTAAATAGAGGTCAAACAAAATTGTAAATACACTCATTTAAAAAGTAAGTTGTATTCACCAATGAAGGCTCTTCTCTCAGGCATTCCTTCAGAAGGGCCTCGGTTGGGTAAGACCACTGAGCAGAGTGCTGCCTCCCATCAAGCCCCACGGAGGCCTATTGCAAGAGGCAGGGGGTCATTTTCCCCATAGTCTAGCCGTTAGTACTCCCTCACCAGAGTTGAGGACAGGGCCCTGTGGGGAAAATTATCACAAATCCCCTAACACTAACTGCACAGCTGGCAAGGGGCAGACAGACAGTGTCTGAAAGGCAGGTTCACCCCAGCTATAACAATTGTTCCCTTTCACCCACCTCCCAAGTTCTCCATTCAGTTGAACAGGAGAGCCAGAGAGAGAGAGAGAGCAGCGGATTATAGGTCACACAGGAGGAGCATTAACTCCCTCTAAGCTTTAAGCCAACCAGCCACGGAAACACTAGGTGATGCTGAACAGCACCGCACAGCAGCCTGGGCCATGCAGTGGTCTGATGCCTTTCTTTCTTTAGGGCATGATGTTTGGCCAATGTTTTTCTTGGTGTTGTCTTGCTCAGTACACATGTCTACATCGTAAAACATAATCACAATGAGTGATGGGGATTTATCTAATGAGTGTAGAGTCTGGCTGCGCTGTCGTTGGCCTCCCCTGCAGCAGAGATGTGAACGGGGGTCACGGGGGTGGGAGTTGAGGATTAGAGGCACACAATGGGTTAAAGGTTCCTCCTTAGACGACATCGGAGTTGAAGGATCCCTCAGTGTTGATAATTTGTCTAGAATAACTGCCGTGAACCGCTCAACTTCAAAAATAAATAAATAATAAGTTTTAAAAAAAGAAGCTTTGGCTGAACCTCACATTGCTGTAGGTTGATCATGAATGAACACTTGAGAGTGCTTTAAGTGCCCTTGCTGTCAGAATGGAATTTGAAGTGACCATGGAACAGTGGCACAACCATTCACTGGTTCCCGATTAATAAAGATAAGAGGGGTATTTATACATTGTCATATCTAGCGCGCCATTTTTGTGTTTCTAAATGTTTCAGAAAGCCGCACATGGAAATTTGTTACAATGGTTGTTGTCTCTTTTTTCTCTGACCAGGTGGGCATGTTCTCCTTGCAATGATATAATAATATGTTCCTGGTGTGCACAATAAGATTTCATATAATATATCTATCTACCATGATGCTGTCACTGATTAAATATTTATCAGGTATACATGCAATGTCAGTGGTAATCAAAAAAAATATGAAAATGATGGGTGTTGAAAAATTGCAAAGATTTTCAAACTCAAGAAGAGAACTAAGACACTGCCAAGTATTGGCGCTGAGATTCTTTCCAAGCTGTGTTCTCCAGTGATGAAAAAATATTTATTCTTAAATGTGACAATAGTGTTTATAATTGCAACAATGCTATCTTGCACAGTAAGTTAATAGTCTCTACTGAAAAATAGGAAGACACTGAACAGTTAGCTACACACAAAGAATACTGACATCTGGTGGGATAGAATCTAACTACATAGAAACATCAGAGGGCAACTATTTTTATTCTCAAACTATTGCCCTTCTACTGCCAAGAACTCTAATGTCCATTACAGTAGATTCATAAGTGTTCATAAGCACTATATATATATATATATTTGCCTCGCAAATAATGTATAAGTCATAGAGCATAATAGGAGATGAAAGGTGCTTACATTTGGTGCTTTCCAAATGTGACATAAGCCCTTTTGCCACCCTTCATAGTCTCACCCTTAATAATCCTCACCCTCTACATAGTATGACATAGACGTATAAATTATATGATGCATAGGCCTTAAAAAACAGTTTTTGAACACTTCATTAAGCCTGGTGCTGTTGTTTGTTTAAAGTGGGGCCTAATTTACTTTGCTCTTTGTGTAAGTTTGGAGAAATATCATTTAAAATAATGTTGAACACAAAAAAGTATTTGATCCATTGAAAAACAGGTAAATGAATGGCCAAGTGCTGTGACACAAACACAGGGCACATTACTGCGCTTCAGACTAAAGTCTTCTCTCTTTGCACAAAATATCACCTTATCAACAATCTTACAACATCCTTTGATGTAGACGCGATGGTCTAATACTATCTGTTACTAAAATGCATAGTCTCATTCTATTTGAGTTTTTCCTAATGGAGAGGTTAGTTATTCCCAATGAACACTTCCATCGCCAAGCCTGTTTCAGTGTTGTTTAGCTATACATTCAGATGATCAAGGATACTGCTTTAATGTAATATGTCCACAGGAAGACTATTGCAGTGTGAATTGTGCTAATTCCATTGTCCAGTTGGAATTTAGGCAAAGTTGGCAAGTTTGTTCGTAGTAAAACAACTTTTCTGATTATACAATTATAAACATGTGCTCAGCTTTTTTCTCCATTTCTGTGTTTGTTTTCTCCCAGGACATTGCCCTCACTACGTGCCAGTGGCTTTGTGTTGCATTCTTCCACCCCTGGCATCCACTGTGGTCTGAGGACCCTGGGGTTTAAACCGGTGCAGAAGGGAACCCATAGGTGGTCGACTCTCACCGAGATGACTAAGTAGTCCTGAATAACCCCTTAAGATTTGTATCTGCTCTAAAAGTCAGAGAAACAGGCAAATCAAATTGGCCCATTTCTGTTTGCTTTGACTATCACAGCAATGCCATTAACCTTTGAGTTGGGCACCTTGAAGCTTGAAGTACGGCACTTCATGAAATGGTTGTTGTTTCTTTACCTACCTTAGGATGCCATTAGCTACCATGATAATATGTGCCGTTTAGCAGACACCTTTATCCAAAGCGAGTTACAGTCATGCGTACATACATTTTTGACGTTTCAGGGGTCCCCAACGCTATCCTGGCATTGCAAGAGCCACACTACCAACTGGGCTACTGAGGACCATGTGGGATCACACCGGCTTTTGTTCAGTGTCATGGAGCAATCGTCGCCTATTGCGGTCTTTAGAAGTTTTAAATTTGATTTAGCTATCACCACATGATAACTATTAACCCTCTGTCATAGGAGAGGGCTGATGTCACATGAGGGGGTAACTGTGGTTTAAAGTTCACACGTAGTATTAAAGGATATTTGACAGAAATGACCTAAATCGTAAACAACCATCCATTTACAAATGGCAACACGCATCTACAGCAGGATGTTTTGTGGGATCTAGTAAAGTGCAGAGACCAGTCCACTGTCAGCGTGTTACCCTCTCTGATGACGCAGTGATGACTGATGGCTGATGTCACTCAGGGTTTCTCCTCTGTATCTACTGCACCACTGAGTGATATTTGGTTGCCTTCACTTTTTAGAGGTCGCGTGGATCACTGGTTATTAGCCCCGTGTTTACCTCGCGGCTGACATTTCCAGTGACAGCCATGTTCAGCAGATTGGCTAAAGATGTCAGCTGACTAGAGTGAGATGCCAGACGCCTGTTGAGCATGTGATCTAGCAGGCGTTTTATGGTTTGATTCAGAATGTATACTACCAATAGGGAGCGGGAAATTAAAGTAAAATCTTTTCTCAGGCCCAGAAATCGGCAACCCCTGTTTCCGTCGGAAATTCAATGACTAATTGTAAAAATAGGAATCATGAGGTAGAAAAAAAACGTGCACACACAATATTCTTCAAAATGATTGGATGCTGCATCCTTGCAAATAAGGGGGGTGCTAAGACCGGTGCAATTTGCA
The DNA here is from genome assembly GCF_002021735.2 of Oncorhynchus kisutch. Lineage (NCBI taxonomy): Eukaryota > Metazoa > Chordata > Actinopteri > Salmoniformes > Salmonidae > Oncorhynchus > Oncorhynchus kisutch. The sequence goes on along the minus strand of NC_034181.2, from coordinate 57,244,336 downwards.
CAGCTGTGTCTGTTGGAGATGGACCAGGCAAACCAGTACTCAGGTGACATTGGCAAATCGTCACGTGCAAGGGCCACTTTCAATGTGACGCAATGTTAAATACTGGCATCGAAGAATTCAATCAGACTCACACTGCGGGAACCTGCATTGAATAAAAATCACATCGCACCAGTGGCATAAAATACGATTTTTTACACACTTATTGGTGAGTGTTTACACAATGAAACAAAAACCTTCCCTTGTGCAGGGAACAACAGAATGTTTCATTGGTGTCAGTTTCCTGCGGTCTTGATTGAATCCGGCCCTTGGTTGAGAATAGAGTTAATTACACTGAGACAATTAATACATGATTAATAATACATGTTCATCATTTTTGCAATTAGAGCAGTCTAATAAGGTTAATTGAGAGGCATTTGTTATGTAATATCATTGATCATGTCTATATAACCCAGCATGTTCATTTTGTCAGAAAGGTAAAGGACTAACAACAGAACCACTAACTGGCAGAAAGGTAAGAAAGGATTGGGTGAAAGGCTTCTATCATTTTTATCGCAGACTAGATTTAGTTTGTGAAATAGTCTAAACTATGTACAATTCTAATTTTGTTTATAATACGCCAACATACTTCTCATAAGAGAACTACGACATCTTGAGGTTTAAGCATAGTACTGCATGTCATTCTATTATACAAGATTGATTAGTGGAATCAGGTGTGTTACCTCTAGGCTGGAACAAAAGCTTACACCCATATCAGCCTTTGGTGGGTAAGATTGCCCACCCTTGGGATTGGGCAATTCTTTCAGGTTTAAGGAGAAAGAACCATAAAACATTTTAGTTAAAGAGGGATCTGGTCAAACCATGAAAGAGTTAGTATGTTCCCAAACCAAAGTTTCCTCAGGAAGTGGAGTTAACGAGAAAACACTTAAAAGTAAATTACAAATTCAATATTAGTTTGCTTTGGCAAAGGTATTTTTTATTAAACATGTGTGCATGATTGCCACGATTTAAAAGACATTTGGTCCATTCAGATACATATACAGTGGGGCAAAAAAGTATTTAGTCAGCCACCAATTGTGCAAGTTCTCCCACTTAAAAAGTTGAGAGAGGCCTGTAATTTTCATCATAGGTACACTTCAACTATGACAGACAAAATTAGGGGAAAAAAAATCCAGAAAATCACATTGGTGTCTTTTATACAGATAACAAGTTCAAACAGGTGCCATTAATACAGGTAACGAGTGGAGGACAGAGGGGCCTCACAGTTCTGTGAGAGCCAGAAATCTTGCTTGTTTGTAGGTGACCAAATACTTATTTTCCACCATAATTTGCAAATAAATTCATAAAAAATCCTACAATGTGATTTTCTGGATTTTCTTTCCTCATGTTGTCTGTCATAGTTGACGTGTACCTATGATGAAAATTACAGGCCTCTCATCTTTTTAAGTGGGAGAACTTGCACAATTGGTGGCTGACTAAATACTTTTTTGCCCCACTCTATATAATACCTATTTAGAGCTGTGAAAAAATAGTAGTGGTTTACTTTTAATTCCAAATCAATAGAAGATTTGGGATTCAATAAAACATCTAATGTCCAATAAAACATTGTTCAATAAAACACCTTACAAGGTTATTTTTTGAGCAATAGAAAAATTCCGTTTCACATTGGTACTAATAAATACTTGCTCAGTTTGGAGTACTGTACCAAAAAGCCCCTGACTCTCCCTTTTCAGATCAATTCATCATATATATATATACACATATAAAAATAAAGATTACTAGGTCACCTGTGCCCCAAAGTCAAATCAACTGCACAGGACATAACACATTAACCTGTCTTCCTAGAGAACTGTCCACATTTTAAGGGCACTTTGATTTCACCAAGGGCACTTCCTGAGATGATGTCAGTGTGTTTTCCTCCAGTAAACCACGGCCATCACGAAAGCCACTGCAGCCACAAGCGACACAGTACGCCAATGTGACACGGTGCTAACAACCGCCTCCTGCAAGCAAAACGAAAAGTCAATCACACAACAGTGGAACCATTACGATTGTCCGTACTAACCAGAGTCATAGGCTGGACTAGGCTGAGCTAAAGCCTTAGTGCTCGTTCTGGGATCTATAGGCGTGAGGCAAGGTTACTCATCATCAAAAAAGCTTAGCTTCACGAACTGACAGTACTGTGACGTGGCACAGGTAGCTGAACTCGGTGTTGCCCACATCGGAACTGCCTGCCTGCATCGGCCGTTGAGGACACATATGTGCATGGTCTTATTTGAGTAGGAGTGAGCGCTTCCTCCTCTTGATATGCATATGCACGTGTGAGTCACCATACGTAGTATGTACAAGAACTTACCAACTAGCATCGATTACATGTTGCGTTTGTCCGATGGGCGTGTGACTTATGGCTATACTTGTCAGATGTGCATTTTTGAATAGATCAGTTAATAAGAGTTCGTCCAAAATAACTGACAAGCCATGGAAACGCTGTGGGGGATAGATCCAGAATCTCCTCATTACCGGCCATCAAAGATCGCCTACATTTAGGCTATTGTTTATTTGTATATTTGACACCATGTCGGTGTAAAGAAAAAAAAAAACTGTACAACACCTGTATGTATGTCACCCGCAATACATGTTCACGTCATCTTTACCAATCAATTGCATTACACTTAAAAACAACTTAAAAATACCACCACTAATTGCTATATGGCTAGCTACGCTATCAGCTTATCCGAACGGTGGTTGACATTTAGCAGACATATTTTCTAAACCCAAAAAGGACATTAAATATTATGCACCAAATCAGATTTTAGTAAGCACATTGTGGGCCTTTTCGAACACATACATCATGACAGATTTGATAAATATCCACTTTGTTAGATCAGCTTTAAAAATATATATTTTTAATTAAATGGGCACCAATGACCTAGTCAGTCCTCTATCCCCCACAGTCTGTTTTCAATTGATCTCTTTACTGCATGTATGTGTTGATTGTGAAAGCGTCTCTGCTCTTGTGGTATTTTTTTAAATAGAATATAGTCCCATTGTACATCTGGACGGGCATGTTGGCATACTCCAGCAGGGTACTCACCCATCCTCCTTGCTGTCGGATCCAAGCGGAGACATTTTCCCTGATGAACTGTAATACCCAGCTAATAACCTTCTTGATGATTTCTAAGTGGTTCTGTGTCAGTGCCTTGGAAAGAGGGATAACAAATATACATATAGCGTGAGGGGAGATTCATTCTGCTTTATTTGATTCTTTTTTATTTTATTTAACCAGGTAAGTAGACTGAGAACACATTCTCATTTACAGCAACGACCTGGGAAACAGTAAAAGAGGAGAGGAAGGGGGATGAATGAGCCAATTGTAAACGGGTGATGATTAGGTGACCGTGATGGTATGAAGGCCAGGTTGGGAATTTAGCCAGGACACCAGGGTTAAGTGCCATGGGATCTTTAGTTACCAGAGAGAGTCAGGACACCCGTTTAACGTCCCATCCGAAAGACTACACCCTACACAGGGCAATGTCCCCAATTCCTGCATTGGGATTTTTTTTTTTAGACCAGAGTAAAGGGGGCCTCCTACTGACCCTCCAACACCACTTCCAGCAACATCTGGTCTCCCATCCAGGGACCAACCCTGCTTAGCTTTAGAAGCAAGCCAGCAGTGGGATGCAGGGTGGTATGCTGCTGGCATTTAAAAACTTTACAATTGTAAGTTTCAATGATTTCATATTCAGTAACAGGCACATTCCAAGTGTTACCTTGTAAATAAGCTTGTAGGCCAAGTGAAACAGGGAGACCACTCTGCCCCAGTTGATACCATCTGCAAAGATTTCCCTGGCCACTGAGAAGAACACATCCTGGACACAGTTTACCTGGACTGTGCTTATTAGGCTGTCAGAGGAAGGAGAGACAAATAATTAGAAAATTAGGAAAAGTAATCGTTTCTCTTTCCATGTTTCTTGTTGAAACAATGATAAAATAATAAAGTTCTTCATTTGATGACAATTTGCATTTACAATTTTGAATTGTTTTTGTTGTCACCGGCCTACACACAATATCCCATAATGTCAAAGTTAGAATTGTTTATTTTTAATGTTTCCAAATTAATTAAAAATGAAAAGCTGATGTCATGAGTCCGTAAGTCTTCACCCCTTTGTTATAGGAAGCCTAAATACGGTAAGTTCAGGACTAAAAATGTGCTTAACAAGTTACATAATAAGTTGCATGAACTCACTCTGTGTGGAATAAGTGTTTAACATGATTTTTGAATAACTACCTCATCTATACTGTACTCTATATCATCTACTGCATCCCTATGTAATACATGTATCACTAGCCACTTTAACTATGCCACTTTGTTTACATACTCATCTCATATGTATATACTGCACTCGATACCATCTACTGTATCTTGCCTATGCCGCTCTGTACCATCACTCATTCATATATCTTTATGTACATATTCTTTATCCCCCTACACTTGTGTGTATAAGACAGTAGTTTTGGAATTGTTAGCTAGATTACTTGTTGGTTATTACTGCATTGTCGGAACTAGAAGCACAAGCATTTCGCTACACTCGCATTAACATCTGCTAACCATGTGTATGTGACAAATACAATTTAATTTGATTTGATCTCTGCACCCCACACGCACAGATAATTGTAAGGTCCGCAGTGGAAAAGTGAATTTCAAACACAGATTCAACCACAAAGACCAGGGAGGTTTTCCAATGCTTCGCAAAGAAAGGTAGATGGGTAAAAAAATAAACAAGACATTGAATATACCTTTGAGCATAGTGAAGTCATTAATTACACTTTGGATGGTGTATCAATACACAGTCACTACAAATATACAGGCATCCTTCCTAACTCAGTTACCGGAGAGGAAGGAAACCACTCAGGGATTTCACCATGAGGCCAATGGTGACTTTGGAAGAGGAAGCCTGTACAGAATAAAAATATTCCAAAATATGCGTCCTGTTTTCAACAAGGCACTAAAGTAATACTGAAACAAATGTGGCGAAACAATTAACTTTTTGTCCTGAATACAAGGTGTTATTTTTAAGGCCAATCCAATACACCACATTACTGAGTACCACTCTCCATATTTCCAAGCATAGTTGTGGCTGCATCATGTTATGGGTATGCTTGTAATCGTTAAGGACTGGGGAGTTTGTCAGGATAAAAAAGAAATGGAATAGAGCTAAGCACAGGCAAAATCCTAGAGGAAAACCTGGTTCAGTCGGCTTTCCACCAGACACTGTGAGATGAATACACCTTTCAGCAGGACAATAACCTAAAACACCTAGAGCTGCTCATCAAGAATACAGTGGATGTTCCTGTGTGGCCTAGGTACAGGTTTGACTTAAATCTATGGGAAGGCCTGAAAATGGTTGTCTAGCAATGGTCAACAACCAATTTGACAGAGCTTGAAGAATTTTGAAAATAATTAAGGGGAAATGTCCAGATGTGGAAAGCGCTTTGTGACTTACCGAGAGAGACTCACAGCTGTAATCCCTGCCAAAGTTGATTGTACAAAGTATTGACTCAGGGGTGTGAATAGTTATGTAAATGAGCTATTTCTGTATTTCATTTTCAATAAATTCACAAACATAAAAATAAAAACTTTTGTCAAGTGGGATATTGTGTGTAGATGGGTGAGAAAAACAATAATTTAACCCATTTTGAATTCAGACTGAAACACAACAACATTTGGAATAAGTCAAGGGGTATGAATACTTTCTGAAGGCACTGTAACTAATATGCTAATTCAGAATAAAATAATGTCATACTGTTGTAGCTCAGCATTTCTGTTCAGGTCATCAGCGATCAGCAGCAGTTGTTGTACCACGTCTTTGACTTGGTGGTCCTCTAGTTCGTTGGGTCTGCCACCAAGGTCCTCTGGAGTCAAACGTCTCTCTGGGTTTTCTGCACTGACCCTCTCTATGACATACCTTCATGGATAAAAATGTACAAATATTTTGTGAAAATGGATAATGTGATAATGTGATGGATACTAATGGTACTAGTGCTAAGTTTATTTACCCTCTTAAAACAACAGCTCCTTGTTCCATAATTCTGTCATCGATGACATCTGTTACAAAGATGTTGTTAGTGATTTTATTATCAATGTTTAATGACAGGACAGTTTATTGTGGTGATCAGATAGATGTGTTAATCACGCATTGTGCTCAAATTCAATTGGCAGAGACTTTTGCTAACTCCCAGAACCTGCATGTTTCCTTTATGATGTAGACTTTGTATGCCACTTTACTTGGGGGTTAGAGTTATGCCGCGTTCAAAACAACTGGAAGCTCGGGAACTCGGAAATCTCTAACTTCCAACTTCAGTGCTTTCAAAAAAACTGAACTCGGAAAAAAACTATTTGAACAGTCATCCAACTAGGAATTCCAAGTCGGGGACTCGGGCCTCTTTCTAGAGTTCGACTTTCCGAACTTATGATTTTGATTTGACCTAGTATTACACTTTTTGTTTCACATTTGTTACAGTGAAGTGACGTCAAAGGACATTTCTATGGCCTTCCAAGCTCCAAGTGTGTAGCCCAAAATAGTTATAGATTTTTAGTGCTAGATTTTTACATGTTGAAATAGCCGACCTCACTGAGACTGTTTTCACCATTTCGCTAATTAGTCTAACTAGGCCTACATGCTGAAAGATCAGGGAAAAACAAAGTATCGCTTCGATCGCAACCAATGATTCTGACGGGACCCTGTACTTTGTGTTAGTTGACAATATTTTAGATTTTAAAAATTCAGGTGACGATCTTTCAAAGTCTCAGCGCATATTAATATTTACCTTCACCCCCGACTGCACCCTGAGGCTCTTCGCCGGTTTTCCGTCTTTCTCGGGAGTCTGCCATCGACGAGAAGTACTGGGGTGAAGAAGTCCTACAGCTCCTGATCACCTCAGCGGGTCTTGACGAATCAGTAACCGCAAGGCGGGGATCTAAAGAAAACAATTATTATGCGTATCTGTCGCTCGCATTGATAAGTAGCCGAATCCCCCCAAAATTACCGCTGTCTACACATTTCTCTCCAGAAAAATACCAAAGATAAGACAGAACAAGGAAGTAACACGGAAATACACAGTGGGTTGTGTAAGTGCCCTGGGCTGCTTGTTGTGTGTCTAAACTACGCCTCTTCTTCGTGTGTCTTTCCGGCAGACTAGACAATATGTTGCGTATTGCTGCCTTTCACAGTGTGGAAAGTGCATTGCACATTCGTTCACAAAGAAAATGTGTTGCACCACCATCTAACCCAGGGATGGGCAACTCTAGTCCTCGGGACCTGATTGGTGTCACACTTTTGCCACAGACCCAGCTAACACACCAGACTCCAATACTCAACTAGTCATGATCTTCAGTTTAGAATGCAATCTGTTTAATCAGCTGTGTTTGCCAGGGATGGGGAAAATGTGACACCACTTCGGCCCCTGAGGACCTGATCTGAGTGTACAAAACATTAAGAACATCTTCCTAATATTGAGTTGATTTAAATATTGACATTGATCATAGCTTTTTCCTGGATTCACCTGGTCAGTCTATATGTCCTCATATTTTAGTGCAAAAGAACTACAGGGGGTTTTGAGAGAAGGGTGTCCAGCCTCTTTAGGCCAACGGCCTGGTGTATGATCTGTTTGGGTCAAAGTAGTGGGAAGGAGTGGCGAGGTGTGTTGGGGATAGTGGTATATACACTGAAAACATTACAGACACCTGCTCTTTCCAGGACATACAGTTGAAGTCAGACGTTTAAATACACCTTAGCCAACTACATTTAAACTTAGTTTGTCACAATTCCTGACATTTAAACCTAGTAAAAATTCCCTGTCTTCGGTCAGTTAGGATCACCACTTTATTTTAAGAATGTGAAAAGTCAGAATAATAGTAGAGAGAATTATTTTTTTCAGCTTTTATTTACTTTATCACATTCCCAGTGGGTCAGAATTTTACATACACTCAATTCGTATTTGGTAGCATTGTCTTTAAAATTGTTTAACTTGGGTCAAATGTTCTGGGTAGGCTTCCACAAGCTTCCCACAAAAAGTTGGGTAAACGTTGGCCCATTCCTCCTGACAGAGCTGGTGTAACTGAGACAGGTTTGTAGGCCTCCTTGCTTGCACACACTTTTTCAGTTCTACCCACAAATGTTGTATAGGCTTGAGGTCAGGGCTTTGTGATGGCCACTCCAGTACCTTGACTTTGTTGTCCTTAAGCCATTTTGCCACAACTTTGGAAGTATGCTTGGGGTCATTGTCCATTTGGAAGACCAAGCTTTAACTTCCTGACTTATGTCTTGAGATGTTACTTTAATATATCCACATCATTTTCCTCCCTCTTGATGCCATCTATTTTGTGAAGTGCACCAGTCCCTCCTGCAGCAAAGCACCCCCACAACATGATGCTGCCACCCCTGTGCTTCAAGGTAGAGATGGTGTTCTTCGGGTTGCAAGCCTCCCACTCTTTCCTTCAAACATAACGATAGTCATTATGGCCAAACAGTTTTATTTTTGTTTCATCAGACCAGAGGACATTTCTCCAAAAAGTATCATCTTTGTCCCCATGTGCAGTTGCAAACCGTTGTCTGGCTTTTTTTTATGGCAGTTTTGGAGCAGTGGCTTCTTCCTTGCTGAGTGGCCTTTCAGGTTATGTAGATATAGGACTCGTTTTACTATGAATAAAGATACTTTTGTACCTGTTTCCTCCAGCAACTTCACAAGGTCCTTTGCTGTTGTTCTGGGATTGATTTGCCCTTTTCGCACCAAAGTACGTTCATCTCTAGGAGACAGAACTCGTCTCCTTCCTGAGCGGTATGACGGCTGCGTGGTCCCATGGTGTTTATACTTGCTTACTATTGTTTGTACAGATGAACATGGTACCTTCAGGCGTTTGGAAATTGCTCCCAAGGATGAACCAGACTTGTGGAGGTCTACAATTGTTTTACGAGGTCTTGGCTGATATCTTTCAATTTTCCCATGATGTCAAGCAAAGAGGCATTGAGTTTGAAGGTAGGTCTTGAAATACATCCACAGGTACACCTCCAATTGACTCAAATAATGTCAATTAGCCTATCAGAAGCTTCTAAAGCCATGACACCATTTTCTGGAATGTTCCAAGCTGTTTAAAGGCACAGTCAACTTAGTGTATGTAAATTTCTCACCCACTGGAATTGTGAAACAGTGAATTATAAGTGAAGTAATCTGTCTGTAAACAGTTGTTGGAAAAATTACTTGTGTCATGCACAAAGTAGATGTCCTAACTGACTTGCCAAAACTATAGTTTGTTAACAAGAAATTTGTGGAGTGGTTGAAAAACAAGCTTTTATGACTCCAACCTAAGTGTATGTAAACTTCCCACATCAACTGTATAGACTGACCAAGTGAATCCAGGAAAAAGCTATGATCCCTTATTGATGTCACTCGATAAATCAGCTCAATATTAGGAAAGTATTCTTAATGTTTTGTCCGCTGTTAGATCAGGTCCTCAGGGGCCGGAGTGGTGTCACATGTTTTCCCCATCCCTGGCAAACACGAACACAGTGAAATGCTTACTTACAAGCCCTTAACCAACAATGCAGTTTTAAGAAAAATACAACAAAAAAAGAAATAAAGTAACAAATAATTAAAGAGCATCAGTAAAATAACAATAGCGAGGCTATATACAGGGGGGTACCGGTACAGAGTCAATGTGCGGGGGCACCATTCAAGGTTCAAGGTAATTGAGGTAATATATACTGTACATGTGTGTAGAGTTATTAAAGTGACTTATGCATAGATAATAACAGAGAGTAGCAGCTGTGTAAAAGGGGGGAAATGCAAGTAGTCTGCGTAGCCATTTGATTAGATGTTCAGTAGTCTTATGGCTTGGGGGTAGAATCTGTTTAGAAGTCTCTTGGACCTAGACTTGGCACTCCGGTACTGCTTGCCGTGCGGTAGCAGAGAGAACTGTCTATGACTAGGGTGGCTGGAGTCCTTGACAATTTGTAGGGCCTTCCTCTGACACTGCCCGGTACAGAGTTCCTGGATGGCAGGAAGCTTCTGTTTCTGGGATAATGGTGTTGATGTGAGCCATGACCAGCCTTTCAAAGCACTTCATGGCTACAGACGTGAGTGGTACGGGTTGGTAGTCATTTAGGCAGGTTACCTTAGTTTTCTTGGACACAGGGACTATGTTAGTCTGCTTGAATCATGTTGGTATTACAGACTCAGACAGGGAGAGGTAGAAAATGTCAGTGAAGACACTTGCCAGTTGGTCAGCGCATGCTCGGAGTCTGTCTGACCCTGCAGCCTTGTGAATGTTGGTTGCGGTGAGCGTGATCACACAGTTGTCCGGAACAGCTGGTGCTCTCATGCATGTTTCAGTGTGTCTTGCCTTGACGCTAGCATAGAAGTAATTTAGCTCATCTGGTAGGCTCGTGTCACTGGGCAGCTCTCGGCTGTGCTTCACTTTGTTGTCTGTGATAGTTTGCAAGCCCTGCCACATCCGATAAGTGTCGTAGCCGGTGTAGTACAATTCGACCGTAGTCCTGTACTGACGCCTTGCCTATTTGATAGTTCGTCTGAGGGCATAGCGGGATTTCTTATTAGCTTCCGGGTTAGAGTCCTGCTCCTTGTAAGCTGGAGCTCTACCCTTTAGCTCATGGTGGATGTTGCCTGTAATCCATGGCTTCTGGTTGGGGTATGTACGTACAGTCACTGTGGGGACGACGTCATCGATGCACTTATTGATGAAGCCAGTGACTGATGTGGTTTACTCCTCAATGCAATCAGAAGAATCCTGGAACATATTCCAGTCTGTACTAGCAAAACAGTGCTGTAGCTTAGCATCAGCTTCATCTGACCGCTTCCTGCTTTAATTCTTGCTTGTAAACAGGAATCAGGAGGATAGAATTATGGTCAGATTGGCCAAATGAAGAGCGAGGGAGAGCTTTGTACGCGTCTCTGTGTGTGGAGTACAGGTGGTCTAGAGTTTTTTTCCCCTCTGGTTGCACATTTAACATGCTGATAGAAATGAGGTAAAATAAATTTGCAAATAAATTCATTAAAAATCCTACAATGTGATTTTCTGGATTTTTTTTCTTCTCATTTTGTCTGTCATAGTTGAAGTGTACCTATGATGAAAATTACAGGCCTCTCTCATCTTTTTAAGTTGGAGAACTTGCACAATTGGTGGCTGACTAAATACTTTTTTGCCCCACTGTATTTCACAGTTTGTGTTTGCACCTCGCACCCTTCTTTCTGCTTCTTCTCGCCATCCACCCTCTTCCTTGCCTTGGCCTCCAACACAAATTCCATTTTCTTGTGGGACTTCAGGAAACTCAGTATCTAGCCGCTGGTACTGCCATGCTCCATTCCCTGGTCCTATATTGTAGTACAGTGTAGCCCAGGGGTTTTCAAACTGTGATTCGGGGCCAGATAGAAAGCATGCAGAAAAGATATTGAACTATATGCAGTATATCTTTTAATAATACCATCTTTGAGAACTAGCAATCAAATAAAGACTAGACAGTCAGGGAGAATCGAAAATTAAAAACGGGTATACATGACACATGCTTAGTGATTTTGTTGTTTGAGTAGAGGAACACAGCATTAGCTATGGCAAAAGGCATAGAATTGCAGGAAATTAGCTTTAAAACCACAAAATTGTCTTTCAGCTCCAGGCGAAACTGTGTAGAATTGCTGGAAATTAGCTTCAAATCTGCAAAATGTTCTCTCAGCTCAATGCAGATCATTAGCATTACAACAGCAATATGTCTTACCACTGCAATGATACCTTTCTAGCTAATAGGCTATGTTAGAATTGACACTTCCTCTTCCAGTTATTATGTGGGGAGGTTAAATAATGAAACTGTCTACCAAACCTATTCATTTTAATTCACGGGGTCGCCGGTTTGCCTGGACGGGGTCCCCGTGGAAGAAAAGTTTGAAAGCCCCTGATGTAGCCTAGAGTAGCCTAGGCTAAATGATTGTCTTTCATGATTTAAAAGCTACACGTGCAGGCATTACACTGACTGACACCCACATCCTTAAATTGACTTAATTACACAATAACAAACAGAACATTCACACACATGATTTAAATGAACATTTTAGTTAAAACAAAGTAGTGAATTTGCGTTTATGCAGACACTGCAATGCTTTCTTAGTTTGAATTAAATCATACATTACATTCATGGGATTTACCTTTTCACAAATCTTAAAACGCAAACTACAAACTTGTCAGGGGATGTCACTGTTGCCTTATGGAATTTTCCTCCACTAGAGATAACCTATCTGTAAGATGACACCGACCCAGAGCAGCACCAAAATAAACATAGCTTTGTTACTTGTTACATGGTCACTAATAGCATAGCCCTATAGGTGGTGCTGTGTCATTTCTGTTTTGCTGAGCAGACATTCGATTTTAGTAGCACAACCCACCTCTTTCACACTCCACCTGCTTCCCTCCAGCCAACTTGCTTGTCTGTTTTTTCTACCACATAACAAAAGCCCAATGGACTGTCTCACAATGCCTGCATGGAAGACACATGGGGTATTCGGCTCTACCATCAGCTCCCACATTACCTATATACTCTAAAAAGAAAAGGTTCCTGGGGTATCCTTTAAGGCTTCTTCAAATTGAAACTATGGGGGAACCTCTATAAATTCTTTGAATAACCTTTTGAAGAGCCTTTTGGGGTACATTTTTGAACTAGCCCCCCCTCCCTGTTGTTATTATTATTATCCATAATGTATAGGCCTATGGGATATTCATTGAAGAGGTGTCACGCCTGCTCCCGCCCTCTCTCTCTAGCGCTCAAAGGCGCCAGGCTCCCCAGCATTACGCACTCCGGCCACCATCATTACGCACACCTGCTTTCCCTCGTCACGCGCATCAGCAATTATTGGAATTACCTGGACTCAATCACCTGTGTCATTACCTCCCCTATATCTGTCTGTTCCCAAGCTCTGTTCCCTGCTTCAGGATTAATGTTTGTATGTCATTATGTTTACCCAGTGCTGACACTGTTTCCGTCCTGTTTAATGTCTGTGCTATGTTAAATGTTGACTCCCCATACCTGCTTCTCATCTCCAGTGTCGGTCTCTGATTGGGAACCATATTTAGGCAGCCATATTCTTTGAGTGTTTCGTGGGTGATTGTCCTTAGTGTCCTTGTTCCTGTCTCTGTGTTAGTTTACACAAGTATAGGCTGTTTCGGTTTTCGTTACGTTCTTTGTTTTGTAGTGTTTGTATTGATTCGTGTTTTACGTTTGTTTATTAAACATGGATCGCAATCTACACGCCGCATTTTGGTCCGACTCTCCTTCACCACAAGAGAACCGTTACAGAATCACCCACCACAACAGGACCAAGCAGCGTGTCAACAGGCAGGAGAGGCAACAGAGGCAGCAGCTGCTGCAGTGGGAGAGGCTGCACTACTTGGAGAAATGGACATGGGAGGACGAACTGGACGGTAAAGGACCCTGGGCTCAGCCTGGAGAATATCGCCGCCCCAAAGAAGAACTGGAGGCGACGAAAGCTGAGAGGCGCAGGTATGAGGAGGCAGCACGGCGAAGCGGATGGAAGCCCGAGTGTCAGCCCCAAAAATGTATTGGGGGGGGGGCTCACAGGGAGCATGGCGACGCTAGGTAGGAGACCTACGCCAACTTCCTGTGGTTACCGGGGGGCTAGAGAGACCGGGCAGGCACCGTGTTATGCAGTGGTGCGCACGGTGTCCCCAGTGCGGGTGCATAGCCCGGTGCGGTACATTCCAGCTCCGCGTATCGGCCGGGCTAGAGTGGGCATCGAGCCAGGTAAGGTTGGGCAGGCTCGGTGCTCAAGAGCTCCAGTGTGCCTGCACGGTCCGGTCTATCCAGTACCACCTCCACACACCAGCCCTCCGGTGGCAGCTCCCCGCACCAGGCTTCCTGTGCGTGTTCTCGGTCCAGTACCACCAGTGCCAGCACCACGCATCAGGCCTACAGTGCGCCTCGCCTCTCCAGCGCTGTCGGAGTCTCCCGCCTATCTAGCGCTGTCAGAGCTTTCCTCATCTCCTGCGCTGCCGGAGTCTCCCGCCTGTTCAGCGCAGCCAGAGCTGCCAGCCTGCATGGAGCAGCCAGAGATGCCAGCCTGCGTGGAGCAGCCAGAGCTGTCAGTCTGCATGAAGCAGCCAGAGCTGCCAGTCTGCATGGAGCAGCCAGAGCTGCCAGTCTGCATGGAGCAGCCAGAGCTGTCAGTCTGCATGAAGCTGCCAGAGCTGCCAGTCTGCATGGAGGATCCAGAGCTGCCAGTCTGCATGGAGCAGCCAGAGCTGTCAGTCTGCAAGGAGCTGCCAGTCTGCAAGGAGCTGCCAGTCTGCACGGAGCTGCCAGTCTGCAAGGAGCTGTCAGTCTGCAAGGAGCTGCCAGTCTGTAAGGAGCTGCCAGTCTGTAAGGAGCTGCCAGTCTGCACGGAGCTGCCAGTCTGCAAGGAGCTGTCAGTCTGCACGGAGCTGCCAGTCTATAAGGAGCTGCCAGTCTGCAAGGAGCTGCCAGTCTGCAAGGAGCTGCCAGTCTGCACGGAACTGCCAGAGCTGCCAGTCTGTAAGAAGCCGCCAGAGCTGTCAGCCTATATGGAGCAGCCAGAGCCGCCAGTCAGCGTGGAGCAGCCAGAGCCGCCAGTCAGCATGGAGCAGCCAGATCCGTCAGTCTGCCAGGATCCGCCAGTCAGCCAGACTCTTCCAGATCTGCCAGTCAGCCAGACTCTTCCAGATCTGCCAGTCAACCAGACTCTTCCAGATCTGCTAGTCAACCAGACTCTTCCAGATCCGCCAGTCAACCAGACTCTTCCAGATCCGCCAGTCAACCAGACTCTTCCAGATCCGCCAGTCAACCAGACTCTTCCAGATCCGCCAGTCAACCAGACTCTTCCAGATCCGCCAGTCAACCAGACTCTTCCAGATCCGCCAGTCAGCCGGGATCTGCCAGAACTGCCATTCAGCCGGGATCTGCCAGAACTGCCAGTCGGCCAGGATCTGCCAGTCGGCCAGGATCCGCCAGTAGGCCAGATCTGCCAGTCAGACAGGATCCGCCAGTCAGCCAGGATCTGCCAGTCAGCCAGGATCTGCCGAAACCACCAGCCAGCCAGGGTCTGGTAGATCCATCAACCTGCCTGAGCTTCCTCTCTCTCCTGAGCTTCCCCTCAGTTCCGAGCTTCCCCTCAGTCCCGAGCTTCCCCTCAGTCCCGAGCTGCCTCAGTCCCGAGCTTCCCCTCAGTCCCGAGCTGCCTCAGTCCCGAGCTGCCCCTCTGTCCTGATCTGCTCCTCAGTCCAGTGGGGTTCTGGTAGATCCATCAACCTGCCTGAGCTTCCTCTCACTCCTGAGCTTCCCCTCAGTCCCGAGCTTCCCCTCAGTCCCGAGCTTCCCCTCAGTCCCGAGCTGCCTCAGTCCCGAGCTGCCCCTCTGTCCTGATCTGCTCCTCAGTCCAGTGGGGTTCTGAGTGAGGACTACTAGGCCATGGTCGGCGGCGAGGGTGGACTATCCAAGAACGCGAGGAGAGGGGACTAAGACATTGATTGAGTGGGGTCCACATCCCGCGCCGGAGCCGCCACCATGGACAGACGCCCACCCGAACCCTCCCTATTGTTTTGAGGTGCGTTCGGGAGTCCGCACCTTAGAGGGGGGGGTTCTGTCACGCCCTGGTCGAAGTATTTTGTGTTTATCTTCATTTATTTGGTCAGGCCAGGGTGTGGCATGGGTTTTTGTATGTGGTGTGTATGTATTTGGATTGTAGCTTATTGGGACAGCAAGGAGTCATCATGTCAGGTAGTCCTGGGGCATGGTCATAGGACTCAGGTCCTCCGAGAGAGAGAAAGAATGAGAAAAAGAGAGAATTAGAGAAAGCACACTTAAATTCACACAGGACACCGAATAGGACAGGAGAAGTACTCCAGATATAACAAACTGACCCTAGGCCCCCGACACATAAACTACTGCAGCATAAATACTGGAAGCTGAGACAGGAGGCGTCAGGAGACACTGTGGCCCCATCCGAGGACACCCCCGGACAGGGCCAAACAGGAAGGATATAACCCCACCCACTTTGCCAAAGCACAGCCCCCACACCACTAGAGGGATATCTTCAACCACCAACTTACCATCCTGAGACAAGGCTGAGTATAGCCCACAAAGATCTCCGTCATGGCACAACCCAAGGGGGGGCGCCAACCCAGACAGGATGACCACATCAGTGAATCAACCCACTCAGGTGACGCACCCCTTCCAGGGACCCACCCATTGTATAAATGGCCAAAATACCATTGCTAACAGCTGTTCTTACACAAGACGCAACGCAGTGCCTGGATACAGCCCTTACATGCTGACCAGACCGGACATGTCGCGTGCGCAAGCGTCGCAAAATACATTTTGAAATCCATGTTATTCAATTATTGCACCCACACTGCTCGCGCACACCAACGAGCGTCTGCGGCGCCAAGGGCTAAAATAGAACTCATTCCTATTTCTGACGCAGATCGCGCTGCAAGTCCTGCCTCTCCCATCTCCTCATTGGTTTATAGAAGCAGGTACCCACGTGCCATCTCCTCATTGGTTTTACCCATGTGGGTGATTGAAAGACGAACTGTTTTGCCGGTCGTGGTGGTAATACAATGAAAGTTTAGATGCGATCACCATATAAATTAAACGATGAAAAAGCCTGGAAGGAGGAGAGATGACTAGAGACGATTCGGTTGGCCGTTTTATGTGTGGATTATTTGTCCGAGTAGAGGTCCGTGTGCATTTCAGGTAAAATATCAACTCAATGTTTATATCCCAGGACAAATTAGCTAGCAACATCAAGCTAGGTAAATAGGACAAATTAGCGTGGTACATTGTCCCTGGGGTGCGTTATTGCTATTATAAACTGGTTATCAACGTAATTAGAACAGTAAAAATAAATGTTTTGTCATACCGTGATATATGGTCTGATATACCAAGGCTGTCAGCCAATCAGCATTCAGGGCTCGAACCACCCAGTTTATAATGGCCATTATACCACACCCCCTTGGGCCTTGTTGCTTAATTATAGTTTAGAGACCCTTGTGTACATCTCCCAACGTTTTTGTAACATGCCTGCTATTGGTTGATATACAGAATTGGTTGTACAGCATACACTTAAATACAGGGTATCAGGTTAGGGCTTTTGATGCTGTGCTCATCTCTTTTGATCAAATCCAATCAAATCAAATTTTATTAGTCACATACACATGGTTAGCAGATGTTAATGCGAGTGTAGCGAAATGCTTGTGCTTCTAGTTCCGACAATGCAGTAATAACCAACGAGTAATCTAGCTAACAATTCCAAAACTACTACCTTATACACACAAGTGTAAAGTGATAAAGAATATGTACATAAAGATATATGAATGAGTGATGGTACAGAGCGGCATAGGCAAGATGCAGTAGATGGTATCGAGTACAGTATATACATATGAGATGAGTATGTAGACAAAATGGCATAGTTTAAAGTGGCTAGTGATACATGTATTACATAAAGATCCAGTAGATGATATAGAGTACAGTATATACGTATACATATGAGATAAATAATGTAGGGTATGTAAACATTATATTAAGTAGCATTGTTTAAAGTGGCTAGTGATATATTTTCCATCAATTCCCATTATTAAAGTGGCTGGAGTTGAGTCAGTGTGTTGGCAGCAGCCACTCAATGTTAGTGGTGGCTGCTGCCAACACACTGACTCAACTCCAGCCACTTTAATAATGATATTCTGTCTGTTGCTGTGTATTG
This sequence comes from Oncorhynchus kisutch, assembly GCF_002021735.2. Taxonomy (NCBI): domain Eukaryota; kingdom Metazoa; phylum Chordata; class Actinopteri; order Salmoniformes; family Salmonidae; genus Oncorhynchus; species Oncorhynchus kisutch. Next base: position 57,226,546 of record NC_034181.2, on the reverse strand, counting down.
CTCCACTGACCAAATCAATCAAATCAAATGTATTTATAAAGTCCTTTTTTACATCAGCAGATGTTACAAAGTGCTTATACATAAACCCAGCCTAAAACCCCAAACAGCAAGCAATGCAGATGTAGATGCACAGTGGCTAGGAAAAACTCTTTAGAAAGACAGGAGCCGAGGAAGAAACCTAGAGAAGAACCAGGCTCTGAGGGGTGGCCAGTCCTCTTCTGGCTGTGCCGGGTGGAGATTATAAGAGTACATGGCCATTGAGGCCAGATTGTTCTTCAACATAATAATTAGGCTATCTTAAATTAAGATTTTGGAGGACTCTTAGGGAGCAGTAAGTACACCTTGACCTGATGTTGCCTCAAACCAACATTCACCACCAAATGTCCATAGCATAGCAAACTGTGGCATAGCCTTTACTTTGTTGAAATAGCAGGACATTATGTTCAACTGCAAGTAGAAATACTAGTGTATCATATAGTACTTTTGTTCATGAAACGGGTTGAAGTTAAAAGATGTGTGCCAGCTTTGAAAGTAAAAGATTGAAGCACAGCTTTAGAAATGTTCCACAAAAATTGTAAACCATTCTAACTCAATGGCCCTTACATTGCAAAGCAGCTTTATTAGCCATTCATTTAAATGCTCATGTAGGCGGTGAACCCCGTTCTTTCGCTCGGGAACCCAACGTCTTATCCAGTAGACCAAAATAATATTATTAAATCCCAGGCAGGGCTACCTCAACATAAAAGAAAATCATATTATTGGTCGTATACACATGTTGCAGATGTTATCGCAGGTACAGTGAAATGCTTATGTTTCTAGCTCGTACAGTAATACCTAACAATACACACAACTCCAAAAAATAAAAAGATTCTGAAAAATTTAAACAAGCAATGTCAGAGTACGGAATATTAGAACAGTGTCTGCATTCAATAAGAAGATTGAATGGGATCTTAAGCACTTGCAAATTCATAACATTTTGTACAAATTAGCATTCGTAACATATCATACGATTTGCAGGAATGTACACACACACACTACCGTTCAAAAGTTTGGGGTCTGTTATGCGGAGTGGAACTCAAGAGCAGACTCAGACGAGGAGACTGAGATGAAGTAACCAAGCTATTTATTAAAACACAGGGGGAGATGGGGTGCAGGTCAGGGGAAGCTCGGGCAGGTTGCTGGAAACCATGTGTGGAGGCTGAGGCTGGAGCGAGAGGGGTTGAGACAGGGTAAGCAGGTCCGGAGGGGAATCCAAGGGAGTAGTAGAGTGGGGAATCCAGGACAGAGTAGCAGGATGACGAGACGTGGGACTGGAGACAGGGACCAGAGTCCGAGCAGGCAGAACTGTAGTGAAGAGGAAAAAAGCATCAGGCAAGGGAAACCAGGAACAAACAGATAACAGGCTCTGAATAGTAACAAATGGCTAAAAACGTATATTGACTGATCAGCGATTACGATCTGGCAGCGTGGAAGTGGCAGGGCTGAGTACTTGCAGAGGTCTTGATTATGGAACAGGTTGCAGCTGGTGGGGATCTGCTCTGACTCAGCACATTTGTCTCCGACCCACACAATCACACACACACAGAGAGAGAGGGAGAGGGAGAGAGTACTGGGGGAGTGGTGGCAGGTCAAGGAGACACAGAATGAACAGTAGAGTGCGTTGGAGGAGCAGATGTGACAGGGTCACTTAGAAATGTCCTAGTTTTTGAAAGAAAATTTAAAAAATTGTCCATTAAAATAACATCAAATGATCAGAAATACAGTGTAGACATTGTTAATGCTGTAAATGACTATTGTAGCTGGAAACTGCAGATTTTTTCATGGAATTTCTATAAAGCCGTACAGAGGCCCATTATCAGCAACCATCACTCCTGTGTTCCAATGGCACGTTGTGTTAGCTAATCCAAGTTTATAATTTTAAAAGGCTAATTGATCATTAGAAAACCCTTTTGCAATTATGTTAGCACAGTTGAAAACTGTTGTTCTGATTAAAAAGGAATGAAACTGGCCTTCTTTAGACTAGTTGAGTATCTGGAGCATCAGCATCAGCACAAAATGGCCAGAAACAAATAACTTTCTTCTGAAACTCGTCAGTCTATTCTTGTTCTGAGAAATGAAGGCTATTCCATGTGAGAAATTGACAAGAAACTGAAGATCTCGTACAAAGCTGTGTAATACTCCATTCACAGAACAGCGCAAACTGGAGTGGGAGGCCCCGGTGTACAGCTGAGCAAGAGGACAAGTACATTAGAGTGTCTAAACTCAAAGAAACGTCCTCTCACTGTCAACTGCGTTTATTTTCAGCAAACTTAACATGTGTAACTATTTTTATGAACAAAAGATTCAACAACTGAGACATAAACTGAACAAGTTCCACAGACATGTGACTAAAATAATTGAAATAATGTGTCCCTGAAAAAGGGGGGGTTCAAAATCAAAAGTAACAGTCAGCTTCTGGTGTGGCCGCCTCCTCCTCATGGACTGCACCAGATTTGCCAGTTCTTGCTGTGAGATGTTTCCCCACTCTTCCACCAAGGCACCTGCAAATTCCCAGACATGTCTGGGGGGAATGACCCTAGCCCTCACCTTCCAATCCAACAGTTCCCAGACATGCTGAATGGGATTGAGATCCGGGCTCTTCACTGGCCATGGCAGGACACTGACATTCCTGTCTTGCAGGAAATCATGCCCAGAACGTGCAGTTTTTCTGGTGGCATTGTCATGCTGGAGGGTCATGTCAGGATGAGCCTGCAGGAAGGGTACCACATGAGGGAGGAGGATGTCTTCCCTGTAACACACAGTGTTGAGATTGGCTGCAATGACAACCAGCTCAGTCCAATGATGCTGTGACACACGACACCTGACCATGACGGACCCTCCACCTCCAAATCGTTCCCGCTCCAGAGTACAGGGCCTCAGTGTAATACACATTCCTTCGACGACAAACGCTAATCAGACCATCACCCCTGGTGAGACAAAACCGCGACTTGTCAGTGAAGAGCCCGTTTTGCCAGTCCTGTCTGGTCCAGCGACGGTGGGTTTGTGCCCATAGGCGACGTTGTTGCCGATGATGTCTGGTGAGGACCTGCCTTACAACAGGCCTACAAGTCCTCAGTCCAGCCTCTCTCAGCCTATTGTGGACAGTCTGAGCACTGATGGAGGGATTGTGCGTTCCTGGTATAACTCGGGCAGTTGTTGTTGCCATCCTGTACCGGTCCCATAGGTGTGATGTTTGGATGTACCGATCCTGTGCAGGTGTTGTTACACGTGGTCTGCCACTGCGAGGACAATCAGCTGTCAGTTCTGTCTCCCTGTAGCGCTGTCTTAGGCGTCTCACAGTACGGACATTGCAATTTATTGCCCTGGCCACATCTGCAGTCCTCATGCCTTCTTGCAGCATGCCTAAGGCACGTTCACACAGATGAGCAGGGACCCTGGGCATCTTTCTTTTTGTGTTTTTCAGAGTCAGTAGAAAGGTCTCTTTAGTGTCCTACGTTTTCATAACTGTGACCTTAATTACCTACCGTCTGAAAACTGTTAGTTTCTTAACGACTGTTGCACAGGTGCATGTTGATTAATGGTTTATGGTTCATTGAACAAGCATGGGAAACAGTGTTTAAACCCTTTACAATGAAGATCTGTGAAGTTATTTGGATTTTTACGAATTATTTTTGAAAGACAGGGTCCTGAAAAAGGGACTTTTCTTTTTTTGCTGAGTTTAGTTTGAAAAACAGACGCCTCACAAGTCCTCAACTGGCAGCTTCATTAAATAGTACCCGCAAAACACTAGTCTCAACGTCAACAGTGAAGAGGGAATGTTGGCCTTCTAGGCAGAGTTCCTCTGTCCAGTGTCTGTTCTTTCGCCCATCTTAATAATTGTTTATATTGGCCAGTCTGAGATATGGCTTTTTCTTAGCAATTCTGCCTAGAAGGCCAGCATCCCGGAGTCGCCTCTTCACTGATGACGTTGAGACTGGTGTTTTGTGGGTAAATTAGCCTTTTAAAATGAAAAACTTGGATTAGCTAACACAATATGCCATTGGAACACAGGAGTGACGGTTGCTGATAATGGGCCTATGTAGATATTCCATTAAAAATCTGCCGTTTCCAACTAGAATAGTAATTTACAACATTAACCATGTCTACACTGCATTTCTGATCAGTTTGATGTTAATTAAATGAATTACTTAAAAATCATACAATGTGATTTTCTGGATTTTTGTTTTAGATTCCGTCTCTCACAGTTGAAGTGTACCTATGATAAAAATTACAGACCGCTACATGCTTTGTAAGTAGGAAAACCTGCAAAATCGGCAGTGTATCAAATACTTGTTCTCCCCACTGTATATTTACACACAGTGATTTACACACCTGCTGATTTTGTACGTTTGCCCACTGACAAAGAAATGATCATTCTACAATTTTAATGGTAGGTTTAATTGAACAGTGAGAGACAGAATAACAACAAAAATATCCAGAAAAACGCATGTCAAAAATGTTATTAATTCATTTGCATTTTAATGAGGGAAATAAGTATTTGACCCCCTCTCAATCAGAAAGATTTCTGGCTCCCAGGAGTCTTTTATACAGGTAACGAGCTGAGATTAGGAGCACACTCTTAAAGGTAGTGCTCCTAATCTCAGTTTCTTACCTGTATAAAAGACACCTGTCCACATAAGCAATCAATCAATCAGATTCCAAACTCTCCACCATGGCCAAGACCAAAGAGCTTTCCAAGGATGTCAGGGACAAGATTGTAGATCTACACAAGGCTGGCATGGTCTACAAGACCATTGCCAAGCTGCTTGGTGAGAAGGTGACAACAGTTGGTGTGATTATTCGCAATGGAAGAAACACAAAAGAACTGTCAATCTCCCTCGGCCTGGGGCTCCATGCAAGATCTCACCTCGTGGAGTTGCAATGAGAACGGTGAGGAATCAGCCCAGAACTACACAGGAGGATCTTGTCAATGGTCTCGAGGCAGCTGGGACCATAGTCACCAATAAAACAATTGGTAACACACTATGCCGTGAAGGACTGAAATCCTGCAGCGCCCGAAAGGTCCCCCTGCTCAAGAAAGCACATATACATGCCCGTCTGAAGTTTGCCAATGAACATCTGAATGATTCAGAGGACAACCGGGTGAAAGTGTTGTGGTCAGATGAGACCAAAATGGAGTTCTTTGGCATCAACTCAACTTGCCGTGTTTGGAGGAGGAGGAATGCTGGCCATGACCCCAAGAAACCATCCCCACCATCAAACATGGAGGTGGAAACATTATACTTTGGGGATGTTTTTCTGCTAAGGGGACAGGACAACTTCACTGCATCAAAGGGACGATGGACGGGGCCATGTACCGTCAAATCTTGGGTGAAAACCTCCTTCCCTCAGCCAGGGTAGGTCACGAAAATCAGAAAAGCAATCAAATTAATCGTTTACCTTTGATCTTCGGATGTTTTCACTCACGAGACTCCCAGTTACACAACAAATGTTCCTTTTGTTCCATAAAGATTATTTTTATACCCAAAATACCTCCATTTGTTTGTCGCGTTATGTTCAGAAATCCACAGGAAAGAGCGGTCACGACAACGCAGACGAAAATTCCAAATAATATCCATAATGTCCACAGAAACATGTCATATGTCAACATGTTTTTTGTAATCAATCCTCAGGTTGTTTTTAAAATATATATTTGATAATATATCAACCGGGTGTGTAGCTTTTTCAATAGGATCTGGAGAAACAATGGCTGCTTTACTCAGTTGCGCAAAACTCACTCTGAGAGCCCCCACCTATCCACTTACGTAATGTGATCTTTCTCGCTAATTTCTCAAAATAAAAGCCTGAAACTATGTCTAAAGACTGTTGACACCTTAGGGAAGCCATAGAAAAAGGAAAAAAGGATCTGGTTGATATCCCTTTAAATGGAGGATAGGCATGCAGAGGTTTCAAAATAAGAGGCACTTCCTGATTGGATTTTCCTCAGGTTTTTGCCTGCAATATCAGTTCTGTTATACTCACAGACAATATTTTGTACAGTTTTGGAAACTTTAGAATGTTTTCTATCCTAATCTGACAATTATATGCATATTCTAGTTTCTGGGGCTGAGAAATAGGCAGTTTCAAATGGGTACGTTTTTTTAGCCAATAACGAAATACTGCCCCCTGCACGCAAAAGGTTAAGGTCCTGGAGTAGCCTAGCCAGTCTCCAGACCTTAATCCCAAAGAAAATCTGTGGAGGGAGCTGAAGGTTCGAGTTGCCAAATGGCAGCCTCGAAACCTTAATGACTTGGAGAAGATCTGCAAAGAGGAGTGGGACAAAATCCCTCCTGAGATGTGTGCAAACCTGGTGGCCAACTACAAGAAACGTCTGACCTCTGTGATTGCCAACAAGGGTTTTGACACCAAGTACTAAGTCATGTTTTGCAAATCAAATCAACATTTCTGACATGCGTTTTTCTGGATATTTTTATTGATATTCTGTCTCTCACTGTTCAAATAAACCTACCATTAAAATGACAGACTGATCATTTCTTTGTCAGTGGGCAAATGTACAAAATCAGCAGGGGATCAAATAATTTTCCCTCACTGTATATATATATATATGGAAAGCCTTTGGAAAGTGTTCAGACCCATTGACTTTTTCCACATTTTGATATGTTACAGCCTTATTCTAAAAATGATTTAATCGTTTTTTTTCTCTCATCAATCTACACACAATACCCCATACTGACAAAGCAAAAACAGGTTTTTCGAAAAATGTTCAGAGGTATAAAAATTAGAGGTCGCCCGATTATGATTTTTCAACGCCAATACCGATACCGATTATTGGAGGACCAAAAAAAGCCAGTACCGATTAATCGGCCGAATGAAAAATAATGTAATAATGACAATTACAACAATACTGAATGAACAAATAAATAATGAAACATGTTCAATTTGGTTTAAATAATGCAAAAACAAAGTGTTGGAAAAGTAACAGTGCAATATGTGCCATGTAAACAAGCTAACGTTTGAGTTCCTTGCTCAGAACATGAGAACATATAAAAGTTGGTGGTTCCTTTTAACATGAGACTTCAATATTCCAAGCTAAGAGGTTTTAGGTTGTAGTTAATATAGTATTTATAGGACTATTTCTCTCTATACCATTTGTATTTCATATACCTTTGACTATTGGATGTTCTTATAGGCACTATAGTATTGCCAGTGTAACAGTATAGCTTCCGTCCCTCTCCTCGCGCCTACCTGGGCTCGAACCAGGAACACATCGACAACAGCCACCCTCGAAGCAGCGTTACCCATGCAGAGCAAGGGGAATAACTACTCCAAGTCTCAGAGCGAGTGACATTTGAAACGCTATTAGCACGCACCCCGCTAACTAGCTAGCCATTTCTCATCGGTTACACCAGCCATTAGGCTTATAGGCTTGAAGTCATAAACAGAGCTGTGCTTGCGAAGAGCTGCTGGCAAAATGCACGAAAGTGCTGTTTGAATGAGTGCTAACAAGCCTGCTACTGCCTACCATCGCTCAGTCAGACTGCTCTATCAAGTCATAGACTTGATAATAACATAACACACAGAAAAACGAGCCTTTGGTCATTAATATGGTCGAATCCGGAAACTCTCATTTCGAAAACAAAACGTTTATTATTTCAGTGAAATATGGAACCGTTCTGTATTTTATCTAATGGGAGGTATCCCTAAGTCTAAATATTATTGTTACATTGCACAATCTTCAATGGTATGTCATAATTACGTTTTTTTATAAGTTACATTTAATGCTAGCTAGCAACTTACCTTGGCTTCTACTGCATTCGAGTAACAGTCAGGCTCCTCGTGGAGTGCAATGAGAGGCAGGTGGTTTGAGCGTTGGACGAGTTAACTGTAAGGTTGCAAGATTGGATCCCCCGAGCTGACAAGGTGAAAATCTGTCGTTCTGCCCCTGAACAAGGCAGTTAACCCACCGTTCCTAGGCTGTCATTGAAAATAAAAATGCGTTCTTAACTGACTTGCCTAGTTAAATAAAGGTATAAAAAAAATATTTAAAAAATGGGCAAAATTTGGCACCCAAAAATACCGATTTCCGATTGTTATGATAACTTGAAATCGGCCCTAATTAATCGCCCATTCCGATTAATCGGTCGACCTCTAATAAAAAATATATACTGAAATATCACATTTACATTAGTATTCAGACATTGTTGAAGCACAGCCTCGAGTCGTCTTGTGTATGACACTACAAGCTTGACACACCTGTATTTGGGGAGTTTCTCCCATTCTTCTCTGCAGATCCTCTCAAGTCTGTCAAGTGGATGGGGAGCGTCAGGTCTCTCCAGAGATTTTGGACTGGGTTCAAGTCCGGCGCTGGGCCACTCAAGTACATACAGAGACTTCAAATCTAATAAAATTTTATTAGTCACACAGGTAACACCTTACATTGAAATGCTTACTTACGAGCCAACAGTGCAGTTTAAAAAAATACAGATAAGAATAAGAGATAAAAGTAACAAGTAATTAAAGAGCAGCAGTAAAAAAATAACAATATGTACAGGCGGGTGCCGATACAGAGTCAATGTGTGGGGGCACCAGTTAGTTGAGGTAGTACGTACATGTAGGTAGAGTTAATTGTCCCGAAGCCACCCCTGTATTGTCTTGGCTGTGTGCTTAGGGTCATTGTCCTGTTGGAAGGTGAACCTTCACTCCAGTTTGAGGTCCTGAGCGCTCTGGAGCAGGTTTTCATCAAGGATCTATCTGTACTTTGCTCCGTTCATCTTTCCCTTGATCCTGACTGGTCTCCCAGTCCCTGCCGCTGAAAAACATTCTCACAGCATGATGCTTGCACCACTCCAGACCTGAAAGCTTGGCATTCAGGCAAAGGGTTCAATCTTGGTTTCATCAGACCAGAGAATGTTGTTTCTCATGGTCTGAGAGTCTTTAGGTGCCTTTTGGCAAACTCTAAGCAGGCTGTCTTGTGCCTTTTACTGAGGAGTGGCTTCCATCTGGCCACTCTACCATGAAGGCCTGATTTGTGGAGTGCTGCAGAGATGGTTGTCCTTCTGGAAGATTCTCCCATATCCACAGAGGTACTCTGGAGCTCTGTCAGAGTGACCATCGGGTTCTTGGTCACGATTGCTCAGTTTGTCCAGCTTTAGGAAGAGTCTTGGTGGTTCCAAACTACTTCCATTTAAGAACGATGGAGTCCACTGGGTTATTGGGGACCTTCAATGCTGCAGAATTGTTTTGGTACCCTTCCCCAGATCTTTGCCTCAACGCAATTCTGTCTCGGAGCTCTACGGACAATTCCTTTGACCTCATGGCTTGTTTTTTGCTCTGACATGCACTGTCAACTGTGGGACATTATATAGACAGGCGTGTGCCTTTCCAATCATGTCCAATCAATTGAATTTACCACAGGTGGATTCTCATGAAGTTGTACAAACATCTCAATGATGATCAATGGAAACAGGATGCACCGGAGCTCAATTTTGAGTCTCATAGCAAAGGGTTTTAATACTTATGTAAATAAGGTATTTATGTTTTTAATACATTTTCAAAATACCTGGTGTTGCTTTGTCATTATGGGGTATTGTGTGTAGATTGCTGAAGGAATTATTTTACTTAATCCATTTTAGAATAAGAATGTAATGTAACAAAACGTGAAAAGTTAATACTTCCCGAAGGCACTGTATATAGAGTAGGTATGTACAGACAGTATGAACAGTATATGAATATAAAAGTTGTGTACAGCAGTAGTTATAACGGACGAGTCTTTCCTAGAAGACAGTATTTACATATGAAGTGGGTAATACACTATGTAAACATTATTAAAGTGACCAGTGTTCCATGACTATATACTGTACATAGGGCAGCAGTCTCTAAGGTGAAGGGTAGAGTACCGTGTGGTATCCGGCTAGTAACAGTGACTAAGGTTCAGGGCACGGTGTTCAATATCATGTCCGCTGTACATGCAATCCCAGAAATATTGTTTTTCTACAATTTGGCCTACACGACTGCTGTATTTTCATCTGCAGTGTGAAACTGCAAAATCTTTTGGTTTTCCGGAGATCCAGGCCAAGAATTATAGACCATAACTTTTTGTATATTAAAGGTTTGTAAAATAGTGGTACACCAGTACGGGTAATTTTGAAATATGGCTGCCTCGACCCCAGGGGCCAAATCTGGGGTGGCTCCATATCTAATTATTTTAAGGGTACATAAAACAGCATCTCTGCCAAATTTGGTGCTTTAATTAAAAAGTGAATTATTTTTCAGCTTAACCGCCCCAATAGAGGTGATAAGTGAACTAAACATTAGCTTGTTTCGTTATGTTGAAATGGACAGAGGTTTGTATAGCAGCTGAAAACAGACATACTGTAACTGTGTGGTATTCAAATATGCATTCATAAATAAGCCTTAACAACAGTAGATAATATGATTTAATAATGACCTCTCACATACTGGGGTCAATCATGGCAAAAAAAATAGCTTGATGTCAAAATGATACCTTAATACATAATGCCCAGGCACTTTGATGTCTCTTACAGACTATCTTCCAATAGGGAAGCTTTTAAAAATGTATTACGGATTTCACCCACAGTTGTTGCCTTTTAGAGTATTTGTTTTTCCTCTGCCTTTATGGCTGCAAGTGGACTTTAGAGAGGTAGTATACTGTGGTCGGATAACCTGAAAAGAGTGCCTCCCACATGTTAGGGCACGGCTTTTTCTAACATCATCACATTGTGCAAACATAAAACACCCTGTCTGGCAACTTGTGGAAAGGCATTTATGACTACTGTTTAGAGTAGACATAGGGATCCCCCATAAAATAACACTTCACTTGCCCTTAGGGCATCACACTAACCAAAGTGATTAACTTGTGTGTCTTAGAGTTAGCCTGTGATATTTGCCTCCAAGTCTCCAGAAAGGGGAGAGCCAAAGCATCACAAAATGGAAGTAGCCAGAATCCACTACACTGCCCCTGTACTAGAGGAGAGTATAGTGTATGTTTCTATTTTTGGGACAGCAATTCCTTTAAAGGGGCAGTGCTGTTTTTTATGACATTTTCGCACAATGTGGTCAAAATAACTCTGAAATTGTGAAAATTATGATAATGCCCTGTTAGTGTAAGAGCTTAAAAAAGAAATGCCTGGAATTTCAGCCTGTTCAGGTGGGATGGAGTTTTTGGCCCACAGCATGACATCACAATCTAATCGGATTATTCTGACCAATGACCAGTCATCTTTTATTTGCATATGTATCCTCCTATCTTTGAAGGGATAAGCTGGCCTGGGCAAAGGCCGGCCCAGGGTTCGTATGCAGCCCGCGACCTGATTTAATACGGCCCGTGGAATCATGCTCAGATCACATAAAGAATTTGCGATAGTAAAGTTTTGAAAAACGGATTTGTTATTCAAATGAAAAGCCCAATGAATACTCGTCTTTGTGTAATGATTTAACTCCCACCGCTTGTGGGACATTTATTTTGAAGGCACGTATAAATAACAACTGCACGAGGACAGAGTGACTGGCAGACTGACACACACGTCACAGTTACAAATAGTAGCTAGCTAGAAATTGCGCAAAAATGTGTTTTTCAAAGATTTCAAAGAAAATGAAAGTAGACAGTTCGTGCAAGAGTGGACATCAAAATATTTATTTATTGCGGTATCAGGGCTTACCTTCACCATTTACATCATGGCCCTCATGAATGAACTGATTTCCAAACTACAAGGGAAGGGCCTTTTTGCACATCAGATGTACAGCCTTGTTAAATCCTTCAAGGGAAAATGACTCCTGACCCGCCAAGTAGAAACCAACAATCTCACCCACCTTCCGACACTACTAGTCTGTTCCCTTTCAGATGATCAGCGAGAGAAGTATACATCACTGATGCGCGCTTTGAATGGTGAGTTTTCTTGTCGTTTTGAGGATGTCAAAGTGTTGGACAATGACATGCTATTGTATTCCTCTCCTTTCACCTTCAATGTGGATAACGCTCCCACTGACCTGCAACTTGAGTTTATCGATCTTCAGTCCGATGCAGCGATTGGAGAACTATTCAAAACAATGTCACTGATGAGGTTCTATGCATCTCTCGATGACCGTTACTTTCCAAAGATTAGGAGTCATGCTCAGAAGATGTTTGTAATGTTCGGGTCAAGCTATGTATGTGAACAGATATAACAAGATATAACATAACAAGTCAAGGCACAAATCATCTGTTACTGACTCTCACCTCTCAGCAATCCTGCGTATAGCGACGTCAGAAACTATACCTGACTTCACTGCTCTAGTAAATGCCCATCAGAGACTTCACTCCTCACACCGATTGAGTAATTTAAATGTAATGTTGAGCTCTCTCTCTCTTACCCGTTAACAAGAGTTCTGTACGTGGTGCTGAATGCACAGTGTACTTTTCCTTCCATGGAGTTCATTGCATGTTTTATAATGAAAATACCTACCAAAAGGAGAACATGGATGTGGTTTATTTCTGTGCATGTTAAAAAGTTAAACAAGTAGCAAATCTGGACGTGATTTACAATCATACACATGATGTATAATGTATAATCCTGTAATAAGATTCTGGCCCGCTACGGCAAAAATATATTCTAATGTGGCCCTCCATGGAAAATAATTGCCCAGGCCTGCTCTAGAGTAGATGAACCTGTCCGCCAATCAGGGCTGTGTACGGTATGCAAATATATTTTCAATTTGTATGAACATGCCCACATGATCAGACTGAGCATTTCAATGGCAAAAGGAGGCTCAGGGAAATAAATTCTTAAAAATATATATTTTGAGCTATGTTCATGAAATAAATACACACTGTGAATTCTTAGACAGGGAGATGATTTAAAAATAACATAAAAAAACACAGCATTCCGTTCAAGTTGAAAAAAATCACCCCCACATCCAGCGGTGCTCTATCAATCTCGATTGACACTCTATCTGTGAGAAAATGGTCTCTCTCATTGTCTGCTCTAAGGGGTTGGATCTGCCAGCTTGTTTTAATTTCAGCCTTGTCATGACAGGATGTGTGGGGGGCAACAGGAAAATGACAGTGCATGGGAAATGGTTAATACACGTAGTTTAGACAAGTGTTTGATGGAGGACCCATGTTAGGACCCATTAGCCTGTTAGTCTGCTAGCTACCCTCCCCCACAACTACACACACAGCCCAAGAAAGATGTTCTGCACTCAATGGAAACAGAAACGCATCTTCCAGTCCTCACATTGTGTCCCAAAAAATGTTTCACAAGTGTAGGGAAATATGACAAAGACAATATGAGTGGCAGAGAAATGTTGGTTTGTTCAGAGTAGGAAGAGGCAACACCAGCCCTTGGGGGCAGGCCAATACTTGTTACACAGCACATAGTACTTACAATACTTGTTACACAGTACTCAAAATGAATCATATGATAAATGTTTACTGTTTTAAAACACTTATTACAGGTTTAAACTTTAAATCAGTTTATGAAAGGTTTTTGTCTTCTATTCTTTATTATAAGAACGTAAACGTCTCTGAGACCAAATCGTTTTAGAGAAGGGAACCCACTGAATAACTAGTTTTACAGGAGAGGCGGGGACCAACTGATGAACTGAATGCCTCTGTCTTGCCCTGATCTGTTCCCCCCCCCCCCCTTCCGGTGTCACCCATCTTCCCCTGTGTACTTATACCTGTGTTCTGTTTGTCAACCTTACCAGCGTTTGTACTGTCAGCTCCTGTTTTTTCCCAGACTTTTTCTCACCCTCCTGGTTTTTGACCCTTACCCTGAACTCGCCTGCCTGACCACTCTGCTGGCTCCTGAGCCTGCCTGCCGTCCTGTACCTTTGCTTCTGTTGAGGTAATAAACATTGTTACTTCGACACGCTCTGCATCTGGGTCTTACTGATAGCCTCCTCAGAGCAAGTCATCTATATCCTGTGAGTTGTAAAGTAAAAAATAAATATCTGAAGATGAACACACTTTCAATATTCTACACCTATTTAATTTCTTCATGCAACAAACCTAGAGTTGTTTTAGGTCTGTTTAGTGTCAACAGTTTGATGTGAATGTAAATATTTTCTTAAATATTTTTATATTTATATATATTTATATATTTCTTAATGCCACTCGTCTGCTTTTCACCTCATGTAATACCTGATGTACTCAGAGGCACATCACAACAGGTGGTCCAGGTAAGTCATGACATACTTGCAAAAGTTTTCACCCCCGTGGCATTTTTACATATTTTGTTGCATTGCCACCTGGAATTTGAAATAGATTTTTTGGGGGGGTTGTGTCGTTTGATTTACACAACATGCCTAACACTGTGAGGATGCAAAATATATTTGGAGAAACAAACAAGAAATAACACAAAAACAGAACTTGAGCGTGCATAACTATTCACCCCCCCCCCCCTCCCATCCAAAGTCAATACTTTGTAGAGCCACATTTTGCAGCAATTACAGCTGCAAGTTTCTTGGGGTGTCTCTCTATAAACTTGGCACATCTAGCCACTGGGCTTTGACTAAGCCATTCCAAGATATTTAAATGTTTCCCCTTAATCCACTTGAGTGTTGCTTTAGCAGTATGCTTAGAGTCATTGTCCTGCTGGAAGGTGAATCTCCGTCCAAGTCTCCAGACATAACGATTACTTGATGGCCAAAAAGCTACATTTTAGTCTCATCTGACCAGAGTACCTTCTTCCATTTGTTTGGGGAGTCTCCCACATGCCATTTGGCAAACACCAAACGTGTTTGCTTGTTTTTTGCTTATTCTTTAAGCAATGGCTTTTTTCTGGACACTCTTCCATAAAGCCCAGCTCTGCAGAGTGTACAGCTTAAAGTGGTCCTATGGACAAATACTCCAATCTCCGCTGTGGAGCTTTGCAGCTCCTTCAGGGCTATCTTCGGTGTCTTTGTTGCCTCTCTGATTGATGCCCTCCTTACCTGGTCTGTGAATTTTGGTGGGCGGCCCTCTCTTGGCAGGTTTGTTGTGGTGCTATATTCTTTCAATTTTTTAAATAATGGATTTAATGGTGCTCCATGGGATGTTCAAAGTTTTGTATATTTTTTTATAACCCAACCCCGATCTGTACTTCTCCACAACTTTGTCCCTGACCTGTTTGGAGAGCTCCTTGGTCTTCATGTGCCCCTTGCTTGGTGGTGCCCCTTGCTTAGTGGAGTTGCAGACTCTGGGAATCTTTCAGAACAGGTGTGTGTGTATATACACTGAGACCATGTGACACTTAGATTGCACACAAGGTGGACTTTATTTAGCTAATTATGTGACTTCTGAAGGTAATTGATTGCACCAGGTATTATTTAGGGGCTTCATAGCAAAGGGGGTGAATACATGTGCACGTACCACTTTTCCATTTTTAAATGTTTTGAAACAAGTTTTTCACTTCACCAATTTTGACTATTTTGTATGTCCATTACATGACATCCAAATAGAAATCAATTTAAATTACAGGTTGTAATGCAACAAAATAGGAAAACGTCAAAGGGGATGAATACCTTTGCAAGGCACTGTAGCAAAAATGTGTTCTCTAGACGTTGTACTGATGTCTGTGCCCAGTGGGCTGAGTCGCTCAATGAGAGAAGATTTGAAATGGACAAGATGTTGTATTACTTCATGCAGCAAAACATGTATTTATTTTAATAACGAAACAACTGCAACTGGACACGGACAATTAAGAAGATGTATGTTTGGCCGAATCAAGAACAAAGAGAGCATCAACAAGTTAAGGTTGGTTGAAAATTCTCTGTGCTACCCCAAACAGTACCTATCCTGTACTGACTAATTGAGCAAACCTAGATAGTTGTTTTAGCTCTGTTTAGTGTAAACAGTTTGATATGTGAATGTAAATACATTGCTTTTTATTTTCTTAAAATGGCACTCGTCTGCTTTTCACCTCATGTAATACCTGATTTACTTAGAGGCACATCTCAATAGCTGGTCCAGGTAAGTCATGACACAGCAAAAGTGGGGTCTTTCCTTTGTTTTCTAGGTTTCCTTTATTGTTCCTCGAGCAAGATGACATCACAGACTCCCATCGGACCAACACCAACACTAAAGATTGCTTTATGTTGATGTTGTCACGTTCTGACCATAGTTCTTTTGTGTTTTCTTTGTTTTAGTGTTGGTCAGGACTTGGGCTGAGTGGGCATTCTATGTTGTGTGTCCAGTTTTCCCGTTTCTATGTTTGGCCTGATGTGGTTCTCAGAGGCAGGTGTTAGTCATTGTCTCTGATTGGGAACCATATTTAGGTAGCCTGTTTTGTGTTGGGTTTTGTGGGTGGTTGTCTTCTGTCTTCGTGTGGCTGCACCAGACAGAACTGTTTCATTTTTTTCACATTTGTTGTTTTGTATTTTGTAGTGTTCACGTTTATCGTCTTTATTAAACATGATGAACACTAACCACGCTGCGTTTTGGTCCTCTCCTTCGTCCACAGAAGAAAGCCATTACAGATGTGTAATTTAATGAAATCATACTTGAATAAAAGTAAAGTTACATTAATAGAAAATGTATAGAGTAGAAGTGAAGGTCACCCAGTAAAATACTACTTGAGGAAAAGTACAATATTTTCTTTAGGAATATAGTAAAGTTAAAAGTAAAATTTGTCAAAAATATGAATAGTAAAGTACAGACTTAAAATCGACTTAAGTAGTATTTTAAAGTAGTTTTACTTAAGTACTTTACAGCACTGATAATATATACAGTGATATTTGGAAAAAAAAGTACCTTCATATACAGCAATGCATGTACAGTAATGTAAAAGAATGAACAGTACCTGTGAAATAAATACAAATCAAACAAGAGTCCAAACCACTTCCATCAATGGAAATATATCTTCAGCTACAATTTATTTCAGTGTGTGTGTGTGTGTGTGTGTGTGTGTGTGTCTGTAGAGTCACTCTCCCTTACCCACCATCCATCTCTACTTTTCAGTCTCATAAAAAGCAGTCTGTTGGCGTTCCCGCCAATGCCCTGTGCCAGGTAAAGGGAAAACACTTTGGCTAGGCAGTAGATATTTTCCTGCCACTCAAGGAAAGCCGGTGTGTGTGTGTGTGATGGCTGTTGGGGCCTTGATTCAGCGACTGGTGGCAGAACCTGTTGCTCTAAGGATTTTCTCTTTCCTCAGTTCGCTCCTTCCTCACTACCTCCCTCTGCTTCGAGGCCTCCAGCTTCCATTGAAAGAAGGCAGCGACAGCAAAATCCTAAAAAAAGGCATCCTTGAATTGGTGAGGCTTTCCGCTGTGTAAGTGCAGGTGGAAGGGAACGTGACTGGGACACTGACCATTTTACTCTCTGCAGTAACATAATGTCACAGCTGTGTGTCTCTAGGAGCTTCTCTGGGCTGGTGTTAAGAGCAAAGCAGATCTACCCACTTCAGGATCTCTTCCACTCTGTGGTGCCTGGCCAGTAGGACATCACTGGCAGCTCTAATGGGCTCTGTCCATCAGCCGTGGTCAAAGATGAAGAGGCAACCTCATCTCTTGATGGATCCAACGGAAAAGCTGTCAAGGGCAGTGGTGGTGTGGCTGGCAGAGGTGTGCTTGGAAGATCTTATCAATTTTGCTTTAATGACAAAGACTTTATCATACACTAACCTAAATCAAGTGTGCGATTATGTGTGATATCAGCAGGAACTCTCAGAGGAATCCTCTTTTGTTGGGGCAGGAGCTGGTGCCAAAAGGGGAGCGGAGCAGGACAGCCTGTAGAGAAGGCCACTGTTAGAGCTGGGCCTGCTCTGCTGGGGCCCGAGCAGAGAGGAGAGCCAGAAGGTCATGCATGTCATTCCTCTCCTGAAATAGAGGCCCGATTATCTTAAATGAGGATAATTATAAAGCTAAACTATGTGATTAAGTGAGTGCGTGAGTGAGCAAGTGTGTGATTGAGAGGTGGAGGGTGTGCTGTGTGATCATGTCGCTGTGCTGTTTTCTTTTTTGTTGCATTCAGTCACTGTACCCGCCCTGGCAATCCCTGGTATGTGTGTGTGTGTGTGTGCGTGTGTTCATATGACACAGAAGTTTGTCAAGCTGACCGAGTCCTTGTAGTAGGACATTCAATGATTAGCTTTGGCATCAACTACCATTAACAGTGTACAGTAAAAAAGGATGTCAAACATTCCGATCTGTATTGACATAGGCTTAATCATGTGAAGTTACAAAACCTCTTGGGCTTAGTCATCACTCAAGTTTAACAACGGATGTAGGTAACAGTGTGTACGCACCTCTCGACCGTTGTGATACGCATTAATTGGCACAACGGTTGTTGACAAATGCATGACATATCCGTTGTTCCACCTGAGTGCAGACGAAGCCTGGTCATGCTCCAATTCACGTCAGTTCCTCTAAATCTAAATATGAACTTGAAAGATATCCACACAACTTAAGTGGCCACATTTATGAATGAAATTACATTTGAATGAGATATTTACCACCCTTGTCTACACTGCGTCCACAATGGTGGCAGCTTTTTCTTTGCGGTGTGTTTAAAAAAACAACAGCACATCGTTACACCACGAGCAATGAAAGATATGGAAATCATTCTCAATCTAAGTAACATCTATAATTGAACGTGACCAGGTGTGTCTCATCTGATTGAGAATTGCTGATACTACCTTTGTGTATTTTATGTAGAAAATCTGGCACTGAGCCACACACTTCTATCTAGTGAGAGTGCACAGAACATTCTATCTTTAATTATAAAAACAAAGAAAGTATCAACAAGTTAAGGTTGGTTGAAAATTCTCTGTGCTACCCCAAACTGTACCTATCCTGTAATGGCTAATTAAGCATTGTATTAGCCCATTACAGTCTGATAGCTACCCCCCCCCCCCCCCCCCCCCCCCCCCAACCACACACAGCCCCAGGAAAGATGTTCTGCACTCAATGGAAACAGAAACACCTCTTCCAGTCCCCACTTTTTTTTTTCATTGTACAATAAAGGGTGTGTCCAAAAAAATGTCACACAAGGAGTTGTTGGGACACAAGGAGTGGCAGAGAAAATGTGGTTTGTTTAGAGTAGGGATGGGCAACACCAGCCCTCGGGTGCCGGGTATTAGTGCATAGCCATTGCACAATTTTGGTTGCCCTATTAAAATAAACAGAGTAGAGTTTATTCCCTCAGAAGTTGGTACACTGTACTTATTAATACAATTACATTACAAGTTTTAATAAAGTTTAATCAGTTCATGAAATGTTTTTGTCTTCAATTCTTTATTATAGTAACGTACAATTCCCTGAGGCCAAATAGTTTTACAGGAGGAGGGAACCCACTGTGAATAAGTAGTTTTACAGGAGGAGGGAACCCACTGTGAATAACTAGTTTTACAGGAGAGAGTGCCTCATTTCTTCATGCAACAAACCTAGATAGTTGTTTTAGGTCTGTTTAGTGTAAACAGTTTGATATGTGAATGTAAATACATTTCTTTTTATTTTCTTAAAATGGCACTCGTCTGCTTTTCACCTCATGTAATACCTGATTTTACTTAGAGGCACATCTCAATAGCTGGTCCAGGTAAGTCATGACACAGCAAAAGTGGGGTCTTTCCTTTGTTTTCTAGGTTTCCTTTATTGTTCCTCAAGCAAGATGACATCACAGACTCCCATCAGACCAACACCTTGAATGACTAAAACGTGTCCAAAAAACACTACTTTGTTAAACATGTATTTTGTAACCTGTGTACTTTACTGTATTTATAGTTGGGATATCGCTCAAAAGGTAAAAGTTGAGACATCGCTGTAGGACGTCTTGCATTTGGAGGACGTTACATCTACCATTGTAATGCATATAAAGACGCACAATTGGCCTAGGGTAGCATACCCGTGCCAAATTAATGGGAGGCGTCATGCCCCTTGGGGCGGCATCCAGCAGACAGTTCTCTTGTCAAGCCCAACTCTGGAAAACAGATGCACCCCTCGTCCGCTTTAAGGGTGGTCTGTCTTCTGCCCGAGAAGGTGCAGGGCCGAACACTGTATGAGCTGTGCCCTGCTCCGCTCCGCCTCTGGAGAAGGATCCCTAGGTCAGGACTTCGAAGAGGCTGCAATGAAGGACAGCTTGACCCAGGACTGCGTCGATGGGATCTGGAGCCCCTGGACGCCGAGAGCTGTTCACAGAGGTAGGATTTTATAGGACATATCAAGGCTCTGTGCCCCTTTGCAAGGGGACATAGAGTGATATATTTCTGGAGGTAGGGTGCTGTAAGCATGAAGTGAGGACAGTGCATGGTGGAAACTGATATTTACCAGTCCAGCCTCGGCTTGAACTTAAAGCGGTACTGAGGGGAGAGCTTTAGCTTGGAGAGCACTTGTGCCCAGAACAACCATGTTTTAGCCCAGCTTTGGCTACAGTTTGTGAAAACTAGTCTTTACGCGGGAGCTGCCTTGGTTTTAGAGTCACCCAGTGGACTACTAGCTTAGCTATAGCTAGCACAGTGTTAGCTGAAGAGAACCATGTTGCCATTCGGTCTAGAGAGCATCTTTTGACCTTACTTCCCTGCTGTGTAACTGGTCAGTTTAACCTAAACTATTAATTCCAGGAATTTGAGTGCTTGGCTTAGTTCGCCCAGTACGGGGAAGGTGTAGCTGTACCTCAGAGAGAGAGATAGACTGTTCTGTCAGCCAGGTTGTGTGTGTAGCTTTTCCAGCTAGTAGCAGCCTAGTGGGTTAAACACCTAGCTGTAGTTAGCACTTCGTTAGCCGGAGTGCACCATGTGGGGGTGTTCCTCTATAAGCTGAAAATCTCCCACAACAGTAGTACGGAGAGGCAAAACCAGTTAGTCTAGCCAGTGCGGGCGCTGGTAAGCTAATCGAGGAGAGAAGTAATGCTACCAAGTGTAGGTAGAAATAACTAGCAGAAAGAGTGAGCTTTAATCGTTTGCTGGCTGACCTTAGCTGTGGAGCTAGTCCTGGCTCCGTGGCTGAACAGGTCACCTGTGAATAGTTAAGCAGGACAGAAGTGGTTCAAGTCATGCTGAAGAGAGATAGAGATCTTACCTTTGCAGTAAGGAAGAAAACAAATCATAAAAGTAGAGGATGGAAGCGTGGCGCCTTATAAGGAGTGGGGTTCTGACAGACTGTGTGACTGGAGCTTCCTGTGACTCTGCCTAAAAGGGTGTGGCCCCATAGGGAGAGACTACAATTAGTATTTGAAAGAGATGTTTGCATATCTTGCATTACTCATCTCATCTCTCATGTATATACTGTAGTCTATACAATCTATTGCATCTTGCCTATGCCGCTCGGTCATCGCTCATCCATATATTTATATGTACACTACCGGTTAGAACACCTACTCATTCAAGGGTTTTTATTTATTTTGACTATTTTCTACATGGTAGACTAATAGAAGACATAAAACTATGTAATAACACATATGGAATCATGTAGTAACCAGAAAAGTGTTAAACAAATCAATTTTAATATTAGATTTGAGATTCTTCAAATAACCACCCTTTTCCTTGATGACAGCTTTGCACACTCTTGGCATTCTCTCAACCAGCTTCACCTGGAATTATTTTCCAACGGTCTTCAAGGATTTCCCACATATGCTGAGCACTTGTTGGCTGCTTTTCCATCACTCTGCGGTCCGACTCATCCCAAACCATCTCAATTTGGTTGAGGTCGGGGGATTGTGGAGGCCAGGTCATCTGATGCAGCACCTAATCACTTTCCTTCTTGGTAAAATAGCCCTTACATATCATATGTGGTGTGTTGGGTCATTGTCCTGTTGAAAAACAAATTATAGTGGGACTAAGCGCAAACCAGATGGGATGGCGTATCGCTGCAGAATGCTGTGGTAGCCATGCTGGTTAAGGGTGCCTTGAATTCTAAATAAATCACAGACAGTGTCACCAGCAAAGCACCCCGACACCATCACACCACCTCCATGCATCATGGTGGGAAATACACATGCAGAGATCATCTATTCACCCACACCGCGTCTCACAAAGACACGGCGGTTGGAACCAGAAATTGCCAATTTGGACATTGCTGGTGTTTCTTGGCCCAAGCAAGTATCTTCTTATTGGTGTCCTTTAGTAGTGGTATCTTTGCAGAAATTCGACCATGAAGGCCTGATTCACACAGTCTCCTCTGCACAGTTGGTGTTGAGATGTGTCTGTTACTTGAACTCTGAAGCATTTATCTTAGTGCTTGATGGTTTTTGTGACTGGGTTAAATAGATTGGGGAAAACAAGCAACATCTGGAGGGGGTGGAGACAATAACGAGGACAGGTGAAACTCATCAGGGTGTGACATTAAGAAAGAAATACATTCCACAAATACATTTTTAAGAAGGCACACCTGTTAATTGAAATGTATTCCAGAAAAATACCTCATGAAGCCAGTTGAGAGAATGCCAAGAGTGTGCAAAGCTGTCATCAAGGCTAAGGGCGGCTATTTGAAGAATCTCAAATATAAAATATACACTGCTCAAAAAAATAAAGGGAACACTTAAACAACACAATGTAACTCCAAGTCAATCACACTTCTGTGAAATCAAACTGTCCACTTAGGAAGCAACACTGATTGACAATAAATGTCACATGCTGTTGTGCAAATGGAATAGACAACAGGTGGAAATTATAGGCAATTAGCAAGACACCCCCAATAAAGGAGTGGTTCTGCAGGTGGCGACCACAGACCACTTCTCAGTTCCTATGCTTCCTGGCTAATGTTTTGGTCACTGATGTTTTGTGTCTGCTCAAACGGTCAGAAACAGACTCCATGAGGGTGGTATGAGGGCCCGACATCCACAGGTGCGGGTTGTGCTTACAGCCCAACACCGTGCAGGACGTTTGGCATTTGCCAGAGAACACCAAGATTGGCAAATTCGCCACTGTGCTCTTCACAGATGAAAGCAGGTTCACACTGAGCACATGTGACAGACGTGACAGAGTCTGGAGACGCCGTGGAGAACGTTCTGCTGCCTGCAACATCCTCCAGCATGACCAGTTTGGCGGTGGGTCAGTCATGGTGTGGGGTGGCATTTCTTTGGGGGGCCGCACAGCCCTCCATGTGCTCGCCAGAGGTAGCCTGACTGCCATTAGGTACCGAGATGAGATCCTCAGACCCCTTGTGAGACCATATGCTGGTGCGGTTGGCCCTGGGTTCCTCCTAATGCAAGACAAAGCTAGACCTCATGTGGCTGGAGTGCGTCAGCAGTTCCTGAAAGAGGAAGACATTGATGCTATGGACTGGCCCGCCCGTTCCCCAGACCTGAATCCAATTGAGCACATCTGGGACATCATGTCTCGCTCCATCCACCAACGCCACATTGCACCACAGACTGTCCAGGAGTTGGCGGATGCTTTAGTCCAGGTCTGGGAGGAGATCCCTTAGGAGACCATCCGCCACCTCATCAGGAGCATGCACAGGCGTTGTAGGTCATACAGGCACACTACTGAGCCTCATTTTGACTTGTTTTAAGGACATTACATCAACGTTGGATCAGCCTGTAGTGTGGTTTTCCAATTTAATTTTGAGTGCGACTCCAAATCCAGACCTCCATGGGTTGATAAATTTGATTGATAATTTTTGTGTGATTTTGTTGTCAGCACATTCAAGTATGTACAGAAAAAAGTATTTAATAAGAATATTTCATTCATTCAGATCTAGGATGTGTTATTTTAGTGTTCCCTTTATTTTTTTGAGCAGTATATTTTCATTTGTTAAAAAAAATGGGTTACTACATGATTCCATGTGTGTTATTTCATCATTTTGATGTCTTCACTATTATTCTATAATGTAGAAAATAGTAAAAATAAACAAAAACCCTTGAATGAATAGGTGTTCTAAAACTTTTAACCGGTAGTGTACATATTCTTATTCCATCCCTTTACTTAGATTTGTGTGTATTATGGAGTTGAGGCGGAATTGTTAGATTACTTGTTAGATATTGCTGCAATGTCAGAACTAGAAGCATAAGCATTTTGCTACACTCGCATAAACATCCGCTAACCATCTGTGACCAATAACATGTGATTTGATTTGTTGACTCACCTTTGTCATGCGATGTCAGACTTGGATGTTCTTGGGTGTGACGCTACAAGCTTGGCACACCTGTACAGTGCCTTGTAAAAGTATTAATCCCCCTTGGCGTTTTTCCTATTTTGTTGCGTTAAAACTTGTCATTTAAATAGATTTTTATTTGGATTTCATGTAATGGACATACACAAAATATTCCAAATTGTGAAGTGAAATGAAAAAATAACTTGTTTCAAAAAATGCTAAAAAATAACAAACGGAAAAGTGATGCGTGCCAATTGTCACGCCCTGATCATAGAGAGCCCTTGGTTCTCTATGGTATTGTAGGTCTGGGCGTGACTAGGGGGGTGTTCTAGCTTTTATATTTCTATGTTGGTGTCTCTAATTGGGGATCATATTTAAGTTCTCCAATGTTCCCACCTGGGTTGTGGGATAATGTTTTGGTTAGTGCTTTGTTGCGCTCCGTGACTGCACGTTTGTTATTCTTTGTTGTAGGTTTCATTATGAAAGATAATGTGGAACTCTATGCACGCTGCGCCTTGGTCCACTCATTTCAACAAACGTGACAGAATATCCCACCAACACTGGACCAAGCAGATTGTGACGGAGATAAAGGAGTTTTGGACCTCGGAGGAGATCATGGGAGGTTGTGAGACCGTTCCGTGGAAGGAGACACATTGGAGGGTGGAAGGACAGCGACGACGCCAGGGACCGCGGCCACAGAAATCCCAATATTTTTTTTGGGGGGGGGGGTCGGCGGAGCAGCGGAAGAGCGGTTCATCAGTCCGGTGCCATCTGTGCCAGCTCCCCTTACTCATCCTGAAGAGCCAGAGACCGTCTGGGAGGCAATGGATAAGTTAGGAGAGAGAGAAATGTTTTGTAGGTCTGTTCTGCACGACATCCGACCTGAAGATCCTGTCAGCAGTCTGGTGAGTCCTGTGCCAGCTCCCCGCACTCTCCCTGAAGTGCGTGTCACCAGTCCGGTGCCACCTGTGCCAGCTCCCCGCACTAGCCCTGAAGTGCGTGTCCGCAGTCCGGTATGTCCTGTGCCAGCTCCCCGCACTCTCCCTGAAGTGCGTGTCACCAGTCCGGTGCCACCTGTGCCGGCTCCACGCATCAGGACTCCAGTGTGCCTCCCCAGTCCGGTACGTCCTGTGCCAGCTCCCCGCACTCTCCCTGAAGTGCGTGTCACCAGTCCGGTGCCACCTGTGCCGGCTCCCCGCACCCGGCGTCCAGTGCGCCTCCCCAGTTCCGCTCCTAGGCCGGACCATTCCTCTGCGCCAGTGCCCAGTCCAGCTCCAAGGCGGGAGCCTTCCTCTGCGCCGATGCCCAGTCCTGGTACTGCAGCCGGCCCAGCTCCATGGCCGGAGCCTTCCTCGGCGCCGGTGCCCAGCCCGGGCATGGTGTCCAGTCCCGCTCCAGGGCAGGAGCCTTCCTCTGCACCGGTGCCCAGTCCAGGCACGACGTCCAACCCAGCTCCATGGCCTTGGCCCTCTGTGCCGATGCCCAGTCCAGGCACGGCGTTCAGCCCGGCACCCAGTCCAGGCACGGCGTTCACCCCGGCACGGGGTCTGGGCGGTGGCTATGACCCGCACCAGAGAAGCCACCGACACTAGTCATCCACCCTGCCCTCCCCATTTGGTTTCAGGTTTTGCGGCGGCCGGAGTCCGCACCTTTTGGGGGGGGGGGGGGGTACTGTCACGCACTGATCATAGAGAGCCCTTGGTTCTCTATGGTATTGTAGGTCAGGGCGTGACTAGGGGGGTGTTCTAGTTTTTTATATTTCTATGTTGGTGTGCTTGGTATGGTTCCCAATTAGAGGCAGCTGATTATCGTTGTCTCTTTTTGGGGGATCATATTTAAGTTCTCCATTGTTCCCACCTGCGTTGTGGGATATTGTTTTGGTTGGTGCTTTGTTGCGCTCTGTGACTGCACGTGTGTTATTCTTTGTTGTTTTGTTGTAAGTTTCACTATTAAAGATAATGTGGAACTCTACGCATGCTGCGACTTGGTCCAATCATTTCAACAAACGTAACACCAATGTATTTATCATCTTTGCTATGTATGTATCTTTGCTAAGCCCCTAAATAAGATCTGGTGCAATCAAATACCTTCAGACGTCACATAATTAGTTAAATAAAGTCCACCCGTGTGCAATCTAAGACTCACATGGTCTCAATATACATACACCTGTTCGGAAAGAGTCCCAGAGTCGGCACCACCACTAAGCAAGGGGCACCACCAAGCAAGCGGTACCATGAAGACCAAGGAACTCTCCAAACAGTTCAGAGACAAAGTTGTGGAGAAGTACAGATCAGGGTTGGGTTATAAAAAAAAGATCAGAAACTTTGAACATCCCGTGGAGCACCATTAAATCCATTATTTAAAAAATGAAAGAATATGGCACCACAACAAACCTGCCAAGAGAGGGCCACCTACAAAAACTCACGGACCAGGCAAGGAGGGCATTAATCAGAGAGGCAACAAAGAGACAAAATATAGCCCTGAAGGAGCTGCAAAGCTCCACAGCGGAGATTGGAGTATCTGTCCATAGGACCACTTTAAGCCGTACACTCAACAGAGCTGGGCTTTACGGAAGAGTGTCCAGAAAAAAAACATTGCTTAAAGAAAAAAATAAGCAAACACGTTTGGTGTTCACCAAAAGGCATGTGGGAGACTCCCTAAACATATGAAAGAAGGTACTCTGATCAGATGAGACTAAAATAGAACTTTTTGGCCATCAAGGAAAACGCAATATCTGGCGCACACCCAACACCTCTCATCACCCCCAAAAACACCATCCCCACAGTGAAGCATGGTGGTGGCAGCATCATGCTGTGGGGATGTTTTTCATCGGCAGGGACTGGGAAACTGGTCAGATTTGAAGGAATGGTGGATGGTGCTAAATAAAGGGAAATTCTTGAGGGAAACCTGTGTCAGTCTTTCTGAGATTTGAGACTGGGACAGAGGTTCACCTTCAAGCAGGACAATGGACCCTAAGCATACTGTTAAAGCAACCCTTGAGTGGTTTAAGGGGAAACATTTAAATGTCTTGGAATGGCCTAGTCAAAGCCCAGACCTCAATCCAATTGAGAATCTATGGTATGACTTAAAGATTGCTGTACACCAGCAGAACCCATCCAACTTGAAGGAGCTGGAGCAGTTTTACCTTGAAGAATGGGCAAAAATCCCAGTGGCTAGATGTTCCAAGTTTATGGAGACATACCCCAAGAGACTTGCAACTATAATTGCTGCAAAAGGTGGATCTACAAAAAATTCACTTTGGGAGGGTGAATAGTTATGCACACTCCAGTTTTCGTTTTTTTGTGTTATTTCTTGTTTGTTTCGCAATAAAAAATATCATGCATCTTCAAAGTGGTAGGCATGTTGTGTAAATCAAATGATACAACCCCCCAAAAAAATCTATTTTAATTCCCTCTTGTAAGGTAACAAAATAGGAAAAATGCCAAAGGGACTGAATACTTTCACAAGCCACTGTATTTGAGGAGTTTGTCCCTTTCTTCTCTGAAGATCATCTCAAGCTCGGTTATGTTGGATGGGGAGCGTTGCTGCACAGGTATTTTCAGGTCTCTCCAGAAATATTTGATCTGGTTCAAGTCCGGGCTCTTGCTGGGCCACTCAAGGACATTCAGAGACTTGTCCCGAAGCCCATCCTACGTTGTCTTGGCAGTGTGCTTAAGGTCATTGTCCTTTTGGAAGGTAAACCTTTGCCCCAGTCTGAGGTCCTGAGCACTCTGGAGCAGGTTTTCATAAAGGATCTCTCTGTTCTTTGCTCCGGTCATCTTTCCCTGGATCCTGACTAGTCTCCCAGTCCATTTCCAGCATACCAAACTGTTAGCTGAAGGCAAAACACACATTGATTGTTACTCAGTTGATTACTACATAAAGTTAATGAATGGATACATTCATTGGGATTGTGGTTTGAGAAGACCACAGCCTCTACCAAAGGACTGACATCATGAAAAGACTACAGACAACTCATCAAATGAACAATACAAGGATACCAATGCTTGGATACATTTGAAGGGGAAATCATTTTTGTTACCGCCCAGAATGATATGCCTATTATTCTATATTCCACTTGTATATAGTAATTACTGTGTTTAATGCTAGTGGTTATCAATTGAGATAGGCCTGTAGTTCATGCACCAGCATTTCTCCAGATCACTACAGGAAACATTTTACATATGTAAAGTCACTCTTGCAGAAGCATTTGGTAGGAAAATCTATGCAGATGGCCTCATTGTCCATTGATTATTTGCATAAAACAAGGCCATCTGCTGAATATGACTTTTTTTTGTTTTACGAATTACATCTGTATTTCCATTCCATTTCCCATCAGTATCTTCAACATCTTAAACAAGACTGTATGCAGACACAGGCTACTTTTTAGAGAACAGGTGGTTGAATCTAGATGTGAATTATACACAATATAATACTTTTTTATGCGTGTGCATTCACTTTAGTTAGAAGTCTCAGGTACTCTGGCTCTGATCTGAGAACAGCTGGGAATGCCATCCTTTTGGTTCTCATTCCCTGCTTCATAAGAGTCCCTACACGCACGCCCAGGCTGGTATGTGTGTGCAGAGATTACATTTGAAAACATTCCTAATGTGTTGTATTGCGTTTCCTACTTTCATCCTAGGCCTACCTGATATTGACGTATCATTATTCTGATTCACAGACTTGCAAGACAATTTGTAAGCTTAATTCAATGCCACACTCTGTAGGTTATTGTTTGTTGTGGCACTAAGGTGACGACGACAATTTTACATTTCCTGATTCTCGAGGAGGGAGTCGCAGGGAGATTGCGAACAGGTAGACACAGGCAGAGAGGAAGAGGCGAAGGGAGAGTATTTACTCCGCTCAAAATCTGTCCGCGTGAGATGAGCCTTTTTTTGCATGGAGGTCTTGCCCCTAATAATTGAGGACATGTATTTCCATTATTAGAGCGGTCAGACGGGTATCTTGTCATTTTAACAGATCATATTTGACACAGGTGAGTCGCCGACAAATGTGATACTGGAATAATTTGGGGAAGTGCAGTTTGGTGTACTTGTGTGTCTTGACATCATTGCTTTATTGTACTTAACTAAGGTAGGCCTAATTGCTGTCTTTCAGTAATTTCAGTAAATGTTGTTTGGTTTGACCAAGTTGGTTCAAAGCCCAGATGCGCCTTCTTGTCGGGGTGGGGGTTTCCCTATAAAAGACCAGTTTTTCCCTGTGGCATCCTGGTAGCCTAATTGTAAATAGTATACTTTCCAGAATGTTTTTAAAACTGATTATCCACATGTAAACATAGGCCTAACATCGTACACGGATATAGGCTATCAAGTGTGTTTTTGATCACCGCGAACTATTGCTGATTATCCACATGTAAATATAGGCCTAACATCGTACACGGATATAGGGCTATCAAGTGTGTTTTTGATCACGACGAACTATTGCTACATATTAAAACACGTTTAAAATATTTGTTATGGAGATTTACATTTGTACTATGATGATGCGCCTGACAAATTTAAGCATCATACAGAACGAAGTCGTTTCAACTCAGGCTGCGTAAAATTCAAATTCCGCGGGTATCGAGAATGTCCCGCATAAAAGTTAGATATAGTGAGCGATTGGGCATCTACATTTGACATGCTGTACACGTTCTAGGCTACTTCTGACATTTTTCGTGAACGCTTCATCTGTGACTGTCGCTCTGGTTTCCTATTTGAAGAGAGAGTAGCCTAAATTCATTGGACACACACAAGCATTGCGTTGCGCACGGACTGTTGTCTCCAGGTATTGACGTGGTCGTCAGGCTCGAGGTAAATGAAATGCCCTCATTTGAATTCCTCTATAATGGGTTATTTCATTGAAAATATAACCATTGATTAAGTCCATTTGCTGAATTTGGGGGTTCACAAAATCAGCAATCAAGTTTTTTATACGAGTATGAAAACCTGAGTGCATGACAGTACAGGCCAAATAAGGTGCAGGTCAAATCATATAACCATATGCGCTGTAAAATGTTGCAGCAACATTAGTGTATCGTAATTCATGTATTTCAAGCATGAAACATCCCCTGTGTTTGACGGATAGCCTCACACCTACCCATGTTGGAGGAGACATCAGATCGTGGCGTGGGCGGCACCAGCTGTCTCTTGCGGGTGCTCTCACAACCATATTGACCATCCTATTGATGCACTGCACTGAAATATATTACAGCTATTTTGCACGACGTGTTGTGGGAGGGCACATAATGGACATGATGTAGTTCGTAACGCGTATGGATTCGAATTCTTGTTTAGATAGAGAGAGAGAGAGAGAGAGAGAGAGAGAGAGAGAGAGAGAGAGAGAGAGAGAGAGAGAGAGAGAGAGAGAGAGAGAGAGAGAGAGAGAGAGAGAGAGAGGGAGAGAGAGAGAGAGAGAGCGCCTCTGTAGTAGGCTAGCCTTCGTGGGGAGGCAGGGGCACGTTCTGTGGGAAACCCATCGTTTCCATGCCTCACCACAGCATTGAGCCCACGGGCGCAGTGAAGGCATCGACTATATGGTTTTCAGAGCGTGGAGGATAGAGAGAGGAAAATCTGTTGAGATCACTGGTGTAAATAGTCTGTTCAAATGGAGAGACATGGTGATGATGATGATGTTCCGATGCAAGCCATAAACAGTCATGATAAAGTAACTGGTAAGTTAATGCTGTTTGATGAATGGTTAATTTGAAATTATTTTCTAAATGTACAAGCTCCAATACAAAAAGAAGCGCACCACAGGTAGGATATGGTTGCATAAGGTATAGAGCTACATTTGATGGATGGATATGCGGCAGGTTAGCGGTTAGGAGCGTTGGCCAGTAAGGTCGCTGGTTAGAATCCCCAAGCCGACTAGGTGAAAGATCTGTCCATGTGCCTTTGAGCAAGACATTTATCCCTAATTGATCCTGTAAGTCGCTCTTGATAAGTGTCTGCTAAATTACTAAAGTAAATGTGAAATGTAGGAAGGCAGGCAGGCTGTAGCCTAATATTTAATTATATGAAAGCCCAGTCGATGTATTTTTTAACACATCACTTTTGCATGTTTCTATTTTAGGCATTTTTTTAGGGGGTTGGAAACGATTTATTACACATTTGTCATAATGACCATTCACTGTAAGGTTATAGCCTACTGTAATGTAGCTTTGAGAGGTTTGTTTACCTGGCTGTCAGTGCTGAGCAGTATTCCCGAGGCAAGTGTTCACTGTGTTCACACCCTCGGCTACAGTAGCTGATAGGGAAAGGCGCACAGACAGATATATTTTTGGAAGCACGACTCCATTTAAGCATGCCTTATACTGTCATCCAAACCATTCTAACTTGAATTCATAAAAACAAATATGTTAATAAATATGTTTTTGATAGCTCTTGTTATATACAGTATCTATCTACGACTACTGTTGAATTATTCTACATGTTGATTGGGATGAGGAATGGAATTAGCAAATAAAGAGGTTCTTTCTGATAAGTATGAAGACTGGATCATAGTTGGGAAATCGAATTGGTGTAATTTAATTTTGATTTAGCTACTCCGTCACATCATATTCCTTCAGCTCTCAATAAGTTCACATAGGTTTGTTTCATGTTGATATAACAAACCAAGCATCTAAATCGGAAAAAAGGACTTTACTATTTGGCCATTTTGATCAATACAGCATCTTTATGGAGAGATACAAAATATTTATTTGTATCATTACTGAATATTACTGAATTGTAAATTCCAACATACAATTTTGCAGTGCAAGACAACATCAGGTCACTAGTTTTGATTGAATGGAGCTGTCAGTGTAATTATATAATGTAATCCTTCAACCTATTATGGTCCATATCAGGCTCCTGCTAATTTCAGCACACACTCCTTTTTTCTCCTGAAGAGCACCCAAGGGCCCTTATCTGTGAAGGTTATTACAAGGACTTGACTTACAGCATAAATGTGTCTTTGACTGTCAGAAGCTGTCCCTGGCATTGCCACGGGTAGGGAAATCCTTGTGAGTCATTGCCCAAGAAAAGGCAGATACTTGGTGGAGCTCCTTTGTATTCCCTCTAAAAGGTTTTCTCAACGTAAAAGGATTCGTAATGTTTCGTGATCAAAGACCAGATGTGTACGTTGTCTAGGTACGCTCAGATATTCAAATATTTATAGAAATATTGTCATACAGGCATGTGGGGTGACAAATGAACAAAAGACCAATCGGTAAACCGAGGCAACATTAGCCTTTAGGCCATGAGAGATTCATGGACGTGCTTACACAACCAATGCCTTTACATTAGCTCTTTGGAAGAAAAAGAAAACGTTTTTGCTCAACATTCACACAACATGCACGTAGATGTTGAGTGTAAATAAACTATGGTCAGATTCTCAGTGATTATAGTCAACTATATGGGTACTTCCTCATCCACGTTGTTAGTTTACCCTAGAAATGAACACCCAAAGCATGTTGGTTATTTTATGTGGCTGTCAAGAACCTCATCAGAAAATATACTGTACAATGGTAGGATGGTTATTATGCTCCTCATGCCATTGAGCTGGACAGTACACTCTTAGCACCATTTGACCTGGAAGCACATATCAGAGTAACAAATACTTACAGTATATTGTTCCATGCTAATCATATCTTTTTCCTCCCTCACAGGTCAAACTTTCCTCGTACACGACCTCTCTGGTAGTCTTCTCCCTGAGTTGGAAGAGCAAGGCACCATGAGGAGGAATGACTATTATATCCCTGTATCCTGCGAGGAGAAGGCAGCTGACTTTGGGAACACTAAGGATGGTGGCGATAGCAAATATAACAAGTATGACTCCATCGTAAGTGGTCTTCTCTACATTGAGAATTTGTATTTGTATTTATTAGGGATCCCCATTAGCTTTTGCCAAGGCAGCAGCTGCTCTTCCTGGGGTCCAAACACATGAAGGCACCTGCATTGTAATATTGTTGTATGGTGGTATTATACAGTTTGTATTGTAGATATGTAGTGGTGTAATAATGTTATATGATGTATTGTTTTATCGTTTGTTTTATGTGTATAGAATGCGTGTGCTAGTGTGTGTGCGTATGCGTATGCGTGTGTCTGTACCTGTGTGTGTGTCTCTTCACAGTCTCCGCTGTTCAATAAGGTGTATTTTGATGTGTTTAAAAAAAATCTGATTCTACTGTTTGCATCAGCTACCTGATGTGCACCTCCCATAGTCTGTTCTTGACTTGGGAATTGTGAAGAGACCTCTGATAGCCATGTCTTGTGGGGTATAACACAAAATCATTTGACTTTTTTTCTCTCAAGATCAAAGCATTTAATAAAGTAGTTCAAAATGTGTAAACAGCTGATGGGCATACACAGAAGTTAATCTTAGTGTGGTAAATATGAAGATCCAAACAAAGATTCCACCCATCTAATCATGGGTGGAATCTTTGTTTTGATCTTCAATCATCATATTTACCACACTAAGATTAACTTCTGTGTATAATTACTGTATGTTAATAACCTAAAACCATTTAAAATCATTTAAAAAAAAATATATATATATATATTTTTTTTTCACCTTTATTTAACCAGGTAGCCTAGTTGAGAACAACTGCGACCGGGCCAAGATAGCAATTCGACACATACAACAGCACAGGAATAAACAAAACATACATTCAATAATACAGTAGAAAACAAATAAAACAAAAAGTCTATATACAGTGAGTTCAAATGAGGTAAGATAAGGGTTGTTCAGGAGTTAAGGCAAAGTTATTACAATATAGCAATTAAACACTGTAATGATAGATGTGCAGAAGATGAATGTGCAAGTAGAGATACTGTGGTGCAAATCTCTTCAGCACTGTTCAATTGGCTTTTATAATTTATTTATTTAACTGGGCAAGTCAGTTAAGAACAAATTCTTATTTTCAATGACCGGCCTAGGAACAGTGGGTTAACTGCCTTGTTCAGGGGCAGAACGACAGATCTTTACCTTGTCAGCTCGGGGATTCGATCTTGCAACCTTTCGGTTACAAGTCCAACACGCCAACCACTAGGCTACCTGCCGTCCCATTTTGAAAAAAATAAATGGTGCAAATAACTAATTATCATAGTAAGTCGCCCTCATGTACTGCCCTGTGTTAGCAGTGTAGAAGGTTAAAAAGTCAGAGTTGGTGTTCCTCTCTTGATGAGGACTACTGCCCCATCACTATGGAAACTGTATTGGGTCAAACTTGTGTACCTTCTACTGGGTCAGAGGGTCATTTGGACAGTAATTGCGGTCTTGTTCTATCTAATCACAGACACACTGGAATTATTAAGCAAGCTGATATACGCACCTAAAGCAGGCAAGAAAGGTCAAGTACATTGTTTGAAACACAGAGTCAATTAAATCAGTGCGGAATGCGGATGTATTGCTATGTATCAAGTGACTGCTAAAACAGACACTGATGGATGTGTTGTTGTTGTGAGGACCTATTTCCAGAATTAGTTTATGTATTCATTAGGATATAAAAATGATGCAGTATTGTTATTCAGCTATCCTATAGTGACCCTACGGATGTTATGTCCAAACCTCTCCCACAGGACTCTGCTGTTAGTGAATCGGCATGACAGTCAGATGGCTTAGATCTAGTAGCTATACAGCTGTAAAGGTTTATATGCAAATGTGTAAGAAGATATGCATGCCTCCCTAGATTAGAGGGCCTGTGGCTGAGTAATAACACTATTGATATGCATGCTGGTTTTTCTCACAGCACAGGAGTTAGGAGGTGGGTGGTTGAAGGAAGGGTTCTGGTTCTCTCCATTCCTGTATCTGCAACATGCCGTAACCACAACCTTATTTTCCCCTGTGAGGAGTGACCTTTGCTGTGACTTCCTGTTCTGAGGGGGCTGAGGCTTGTCGTCCAGTGGGATGCTTGTATTGAGATGTTTTCCAACAACTAGAGCTCTTTTGTCTCTCGA
Source organism: Oncorhynchus kisutch (assembly GCF_002021735.2). NCBI lineage: Eukaryota > Metazoa > Chordata > Actinopteri > Salmoniformes > Salmonidae > Oncorhynchus > Oncorhynchus kisutch. Next base: position 57,191,603 of record NC_034181.2, on the reverse strand, counting down.
TTATCAAATAGGTTTGTTCTCCATAAGAAAACTACTGTTTGTTCTCAACAAAAGCGATGAATTTCAAGCAAATAATTGCAGAGCAAATATTGTGTTTGGGTGTGCCGTACCAGTAGAGAGAACATACAAGTGAGGCCATTCAAACTAGAGTCCATAAAACAATATCTACACGCGTTTAGTTTGTGTTAATGCATGCAATCCATTTGAATGAGTTATTTTAAGTTAAAAATACCTATATCCCTATTATATATCAATGTGTGTCACTATACCTGACAGTTATTTTGCAGTAACACATCTATATAGCACAAGTGGGAAATATTTGAACTTAATATATAAATGTGTAAACATGACTGTATAGCATTGTATTCATGAACCCTTCCCCGCAGAGTATTTCAGAGTGAAAGTTGTGGTGTTTGTTTATAACACGCTATATGGCACACATTTAGCTTTTCAGATTTCAGCTGTTCAGATGCATTAAATTAAATTTGACAAGGTCATGAGTTCAATGTGGACAAGTGCAGTCCATTTTTGAAAGATGAAATACAATACATGCGTCATTTACACAATCCTCTTCTGTAAAGCTTACATCTTTTTGATTTTGTAAAGGGGGACAATATTACCTTCAACATTTATAATTTATTATCCCTTGGGCCAGGGACGGGGGCCTCGCCGGGCCAGTTGCTCAAGGTGGGAGGGGTCAAGGGCACGTTTTGACAGGGGTGACCTAGGGGAACTCGAATCTGCCCTGTTTGTTTTGTTTGTTCTCATTTTTAGATATAGTTTTGTTTTGATGTTCCTTTTTGTTTCTGTTGTACAGTACCAGTCAAAAGTTTGAACACACCTACTCATTCAAGAGTTTTTCTTTATTTTTACTATTTTCTACATTGTAGAATAATAGTGAACACATCAAAACTATGAAACAATACATATGGAATCATGTAGTAACAAAATAAGTGTAATATAAATTTCAATTGATTATTAAATTGAAATAAAAATGAATAAAAACACAAACAAAAGATATACAAAATCTAGTTACCACACCTTAATCGTCTAATTGGACTCGATTCTATGTACGTCCACGGTCTAGGCTAAATGACTCTATCATGGCATTTTGTCTAATGTCATATCTATGGCGATCCTACTTAGTGGTGTGTTGCTTAGGGCACTATCCTAAGTTGATAACTACATGATAAGTCTACAGCTGTAATGGTGGTGAAACCGTCAGAGGAGGGGAGATCGGTTACAAAGTCAATGGATAAATGAGACCAGGGTCGCTGAGGCGCGGGTAGCGGCAGGATCTTCCTTGCTGGTGCATTCCATGGACTTGGTTTGGGCACATTCAGAACAGGAGTTGACATAACAAGTTACATCCTGCGCCAAGGTGGGCCACCAGTACTTCTCAGCGATGGAGTGGATAGTGCGAGATATACCTGGATGTCTAGCGACGACAACTGTGTGTGTCCAGGTCAGCAGTCGATCACTTATCCCTGTGGGAACGTAGATGCGCTCAGGAGGACAGTTCAGTGGTGCGGGCTCCCTCTCTGAAGCCTGGCAGATTTCCACATCTACGTCCCAGGCATCTGGACCTACAACTCAGGAGGATGAGATTATAGGTGCACTCTGGACAGAGCCCTCTCCCGAATCGTAGATACAGGACAGGGCATCAGCCTTGATGTTCTTGGAACCACGGTCAGCTTGGTGAAAAAAAGTTCCCACATGGCTTGTTGTGGATTCAGTCTCCTCGCTGTCCGTATGTACTCCAAGTTCCGTTGGTCGGTGAGGATGACGAAAGGTTCCTTGGTACCCTCCAGCCAGTGTCTCCACTCCTCTAATGTCAACTTCACCACCAGAAGCTCACAATCGCCGACGTTGTGATTTCTCTCTGCGGGGGACAGTTTCTTAGAAAATAATGCACACAGATACAATTTGAATGGGTTACCCTGTCGTTGAGACAAAACTGCCGCCACGCCCACCTCTGACGCATCCACCTCAACCACAAAGGAAAACGTGGGATCTGGGTGTTTGAGCAATGGGGCGGAGGTGAAATGTCCCTTGAGGAGATGAAAGGCCTTGTTGGCTGCTGGGTTCCACACCAAACTACGAGGCCCACTGAGGAATGAACATAAGGGAGGGACATACAAAGGGGAGGTAATGAGGAAGGTAATGGAGTCCAGGTGTGAGTCATGATGATCTGCAGGTGCGCGTAATGAAGGATGCCAGGTGTGCGTAATGATGAAACCCAGGACAGTTGGTTAGTATTCCGGCGACGTCGCGTGCCGGAGGGGAGGAGCAGGAGTAGACGTGACATCGAGGCACAAACAAAAGGGTTGGACCCTTTGTACGAGTTGTCAGCAGCCGCGTTGTTAGTAGATTGTGGTTCAAAATGCTCAGTGGCTATCATGGCCTGCCTTTCACCACAGTGTCCGCGTGTGGCAACTGTTCCAGTACCCTCGAACATAGACAAGGATATCTTTTGGCGATATCGCACAGTATTTCACCAGTTTCAATCACCGGGTCAGTGGCGGGACTGACGCCGTTAGTTTCATAGAATGGGGTTTCAGTCCCTCTCAAAGCGGAAAATGTATCATCGGAAGCAGAGTCCACTCTGAACGTTGATGCTTTGTTTCCTGAAACGGCTGCGTTGCTTGCGGAAGTGTCTGAAGGACAAGAGAAGTTCATCTTAGCTACAGTATCGCATGACTCCAAGGAGGAGGGAAGTTGCTCACTCACAGAGACTGCTGGCTCGAAATCATGAAAATAATAGTCTATCAGGTTTGCTGACTGAATGTGACAAGATATCGTAATATCGGCTTGAGTCAGATTCTACATCAAGAGGTGTCAATGTATTTTTCCTGTCCTGTAGACAGATACTCCTTGTGGATGACTGTGTTGCAGCCAGCGTTAGGAGAAGACAGTGTGGTCAGTGGAGACGGCACGGTTATCTGTGACCATACCTGGTTGGCTTTCCAATCCATTAGTGGGATCAAACGATCCATCAAGTCTGCTCCGAGTACCAGGTGTTCAGTTTCGAGGCTGGTAACATACACAGGTTGAAAAAGTGATACGTCTTGGAAGGTTAGTTTCAGCATGAGTCATATTGTGAGAGGCGAGGTAGTCTGAGTAAAACCTCGAAGTTCAGTGTCACATCGTTCCGTTTTTTAATATTCTCAAAACGGCTGTGAACCTTGCTAAACGTTGGTTAACAACATTTGAGAGATGAGCGATATTGTTGAGCTCGAATCAATTAACGCAACACAATGGTAAGCAGTCCTCTAGGACAGTTTCCACGTAGTGACTTTCAGAGTTGTGTTTTGTGGTCATATTCTCCACAAAGTGGAGTGACTGTTCGCAATGGCATGATGTGTCATTTGTCTTCATGGTTAAAACAGATTGACTTATCTGAGTTTGAGTGGAATTGGCTATTGCGATGTGATTGAACTTGTGCGTCGCAACATTATTGTTATTTTTTTTAACTTTATTTATAGATTTTCAAATATGAGAACAAAAACAGTACAACCCCAACCCCTCCTTCTCCCAACCATCCATCCATCCCTCAAATCCACCCTTCCACCCTCCCTCCAATCCACCCTCCCTCCAATCCACCCACCCACCAACCAAGGCATCAATAGGATATACTATTAAAGTAAATTAAATATGACAGAAACACACAGAAAAACAGTAATAGAAACAAAAACAATGGAAAAAGTGGAATAAAAATTATCAGCACAAACGGCCACTAGAACAGACATGGCTGCTTACCAAAATATGCAAGTTACACTAAGTAAAAGACAGGCTCTCCACGTATTGTATTAATGAGGACCAGGTTAAGTCAAACTTTTGTCGGGACCCAAGCACAGTGTACCAAACCTTCTCCAGAGGAGGATATGACATCACCTCTAACCCACTTCATAAAGGAGGGCGGCTTTGCAGACCTCCAGTGAAAGAGAACAAGGCGGTGAGCTAGCAGCGAGGCAAATGCTTTCGCATTTCCTGATGCATGGTAGCATTCTGGTCTAGTGGAAGTACCGCAAAAATGGCTTGGGGCTAACAGTTGTATTACACATACAGTATGTGAGAATGCCTCAAAATGGGGCCCCAGAAGCCACTCAAAGATTGGCATGACCAAAACATGTGTCCCACAGTCGCTGGACTCTGGTGGCTTCTCAAACATTTGGCATCCACATTTGGATATATTTTTGCCAATCTGTCATTTGAGTAATGGAGACGGTGCAAAACTTTAAACTGAATGAGCCCATGCCTTTTGCAAAATGATGAGGTGTGGATACGCTCAATATGTTGTTGCCTTATATCATCAGGAGCTCGGCACCCATGTCTTGCTCCCATGCAGATTTTGTATTTGCCAAGGAAGGCGGATTAATGTTCTGTATTATGTTGTATAATCTGGAGATTGTGCCCTTCTGATACGGGTTAAGTTCTAAGCACATCTCGACTGGACACTTAGTGGGCTCGAGTGGAAATGAAGGGAAATGTTTTTTAGCAAAGCTGCGAGTATGCAGATATCTAAAAAAGTGGGTATTGGGAACATTATGGTCAAACCTCAGAGTCACAAAAAACACCAGACCGTAGCTATGCCAGAACTGGAATGCCGTGTCAGTCTGTGACACTGGGAAGATATGATTAGATGTTAATGGAGTTGCAAGTAGTTGCTTGCTTATTTAAGGCTAAAGTGATTTCGGAATTGGGACCAGATTTTAAGGGTGTTCTTGACAATGGGATTCAAAACATGGGTGCCAAGGTTCATGGACAGTGGGGAGCACAGGAGCGAGACAGGATAAGTTGGAAGACTTGACTGTAGCTCCATGAGGGCCCAAGTTGAACCATCCTTGTTATAAAATGTAGAAACCCAATAAACACATTTAGATATATTTGCATGACTAGTATTAGTGTAAAAAAAATGTGGAAAGGCCTGCGGGCTTAGGTCTCTCTAGATATACCTTTCTCATTCGTGTATTTGACTTATTCCAAATGAAGTTGGAAATGTAGCTGTCCAGTTGTTTGAACATCGACTTTGGGAGAAAAACGGGGATCATTTGGAATAAGTACAAACATCTAGGTAGTATAGTCATCTTAACAGAAACATGGGTGCCAAGGTTCATGGACAGTGGGGAGCACAGGAGCGAGACAGGATAAGTTGGAAGACTTGACTGTAGCTCCATGAGGGCCCAAGTTGAACCATCCTTGTTATAAAATGTAGAAACCCAATAAACACATTTAGATATATTTGCATGACTAGTATTAGTGTAAAAAAAATTTGGAAAGGCCTGCGGGCTTAGGTCTCTCTAGATATACCTTTCTCATTCGTGTATTTGACTTATTCCAAATGAAGTTGGAAATGTAGCTGTCCAGTTGTTTGAACATCGACTTTGGGAGAAAAACAGGGATCATTTGGAATAAGTACAAACATCTAGGTAGTATAGTCATCTTAACAGAATTAATGCGACCTGCTGATGAAATGGGACCACCTTATGAAATCCTGCTTGGTGCGCTCCAGGAATGTTTTGAAGTTATGTTTAACCAGAGCCTTAAATGAGCATATGACATTTATCCCCAAATACGTAAAGACCTGATGCTCCACCTTAAGTGGGAAGTTGGCACACCCAGTTCCTTCTGCTAACTGATTCATGGGGAGGAGCACACTTTTTTGTTAGGTTTAACTTATGACCAGAGAATGACCCAAAACCTTGTAGCATGTCCAAGAGATAGGTTATAGACTCCACAGGGATAGAAATGTATAAACGAAGAGTTATGTCGCCCATTTAGTATTTCCTTAATCCTCTCCTCCACCCACAGGGCAAAAGCAAGAGGCTCAATAGCCATATCAATTAGGGAAGGGGATAAACAGCAACACTGCCTACCCCCCCCCCCCCCCCCCCCCCCCCCCTGTGAAGAGGGAAGCAGCTGGAGGTAACATTGTTGGTGCGAACGGAAGCCACTGGGAACGAGATCAAAATCTTAATCCAGGAAAGGAATAAGGGTCCAAACCCAAGTCTCTCTAGTACTGTAAATGGATATTCCCACTCAACCCGGTCGAAAACCTTTTCAGCAACAAGTGAGATGACGACCTCTGGCTGTTGAGTTGAGTGGGCAGAATAAAGGACATTAAATAGCCAGCGCATATTATAGAAAGATTGCCTACCTGTCAGAGTTAATTATTATATTAGGCATCACTGTCTCTAAACGGCGTGAGAGGACCTTAGTGAGAATTTTTAAATTGCAACACAAAAGGCTTATAGGGCGGTATGAGCCACAGTCTAGGGGGATTCTTGTCTTTTTTAAGCAAAACCGAAATACTCACCTGGGTAGGTGTCTGTGGCAGTTTCAGACTAGAAAGGATTTCAATGTACATTGAGCTGAGGATGGGGGATAATTTAGAAGAGAATGCTTTATAAAACTCAATAGGAAACCGTTAGGCCCAGGAGCTTTTACCGCTCTGCATGGACAGGATTGCCAGAGTAGCTTCATTATCACTTATGGAGGCATCCATGTTGGTTTGTTCATCTGAATTGAGACAGGGGATGTCCAGATTGCCTAGAAATGCAGGCATACGAAATGTGTCAGGACGAGTACAAGTAAAGAGCAGAGTAGAATTGCTTAAATTGATTGTTGATTTCTTTGGGATGGGTAGAAGTTGAATCAGTTGCGACACACATTTCAGGTATGGTGCTGCTGGTAGCGGATTGTCGAAGCTGATGAGATAACAACTGGTCAGCTTTCTCTCCATATTCATAAAATGTCTGCTTCGACTTAAACAGAAGCTGCTCATGTTTGTTTAGTGGAGAGATCGTCAAATTCTGATTGGTGTAGCAGTCTCTCTTTGTAGAGTTCAGGAGTCAGAGAAGAGGCATATCTGTTGTCCAAATCTAGTGCGCTGTTTGTTGTCATACGCTGCTGCGTATGAAATAGTTTGGCCCCTTAGATGTTCTTTTAATGACTCCCAAACAGTAGAGGGAGACACGTCAGGGGTGCAGTTGATCTGTAAAAACACATCAATATGAGTTGATATGTATTTTTTAAACGCACTACAGGATAGTAGCAGTGGGTCAAGTTGCCACGCGCGTTGTGACACAGTACTGTCCAGAAAGCGGAGATCTAGCTATAGTCTGAGATAATGATGCTGTGATATTGACTATTAGTTACAAAAGGAAAAATTCTACTGTCCAGCAGGAAAAAGTCAATCCTAGAGTATGAGCGGTGGACTGGAGAAAAATGGAGTAATGTTTAGGGATTGCTCCTCCTACATGGATGATCAGACAAATTATAAGATTCTAGAAATGAGTTGATTACTGCGCCTGATTTTGAAATTACATTGTTGGGCTTCGGTCTGGATCTGTCTAGACTTGGATGCAATACACAATTGAAATCTCTGCCCAGTATCAAGTGATGAGAGGTAAGGTCAGGAAGTGTTGCAATGAGGTCTGAGAAAAATGTAGCGTCATCCCAATTAGGACCATAGAGGTTAGCCAGAATAACCTGTGTGCTAAACAATTTCCCCGTCACTATAATATATCTGCCGTTAGTATCCAAAATGACTTTGGAGGAGACAAACGGGGTGCCTTTTCTGATAAGGATGGCTGTCCCTCTGGCCTTAGCATCAAAGTTGGAGTGAAATATATGGTCTACCCATCCTGTCTTTAGTTTATCATGGTCGCTGGACCGGAGGTGGGTCTCTTGGAGAAAAACAATGTCCGGACTTGGACTTAAGATGAGCAAACACTCGGCTACGCTTGACCATATGGTTAATTCCAGTTGATAAAACAAGTGGAGCCTAGAGTATGTGAATTAGGCATAGTTATAGTAATTAGAAATTAATGTTGGTACGATCACATGGCCAGTGTGCTGAGAGGTCAGAGTAATAAAATATAAAGAAAAGAACAACAAAATACTCAGAAGAAAGTATTTGGTGGGGGGAACATATACCCCCGTCCCCTTGGGATGACAAGAAAAAAGAAAAGAAAAAAGAAAGAAAATAAATAAATAAATAAATAATAAATATATATATATAGGTATATATATATAAAATAATTAAATAATAAGTAAATAGGAAAACAAACCCAGTTTAATTCAACATTTGTATAAATGTAACCCTAAGTTGAAAATCCTAACAACCCAGAACACCGAAAAATTATTGGCAAACGCTTGGTAATTAATACCCGTCCTGTACTGCTCGCTCAGCTATACAACCTGCGCTCCTGTTCCAGCCACCACCAAGCACCAAGGCGGACCAACCAGTCAAATAGTAAAGAATAATACACGTGGTCCTTTGGGAGTATGTATTAAACATGCTCACAGTATGTTGTTAGAGTATCCTATTAAGGCATGGAAAGAGAGCTCAGTGGCTAGCCTTAGGTAGCAACTAGGCTAATTAGTACCGCGCCACCTACCACAGAGGCTGTACAGCCACAGCTAGTTAGTAAAAGCTAATTGTGCCATGTACTGTAAATAAAATACTTTTCAAACTATAGTGTCCTTGTGAGAACATTTCACCCTATACATATCATTATTGTTCATAACGTTAAGTTACTGGAAGAATAATTGTCCTTTTTTGGCAGCAGGGTGGAGGCACGTTTCTTATCAAGATATGAGATCGCTAGTTGGTCCTTTGTCGCGTTAGCATGGTAAGTATGGGCCTACAATGGCTAGTTAGTTGTATGTCACCGGTCCTCCGGTGGATGAAGGTGCTTGACGATGTATTCTTTGGCCCTGGTTGGGTCTAAGAATGTCTTCTGCTCGCAGGAGGGAGTAGTGATCTGCAGTACAGCTGGGTAAAGAATGCCAAACTTGGTGCACAGACCTCGTTGAAGGCTGACCTCTTCTTCATGGCTGCCACCATATAGTTTGGGTAAATGCAAATATTCTGACCATCGTAGGTGATGGGAGCCGCTCGCCATGCCTTACGGAAGACACCCTCCTTCTCCTGAAGGTAGTGGAATTTAACTACAATGGGTCTGGGCAGCTCCCCATTCTTCGGTGCGGACTGTAGGCTTAGGTGCGCAAGGTCAAGGGTGGGGGCGTAATTGGGGTCTAGAATTTCCTGGAGCAATTTAGCTATGGACATGGTAGACCGCAATCCGCCTTCGGTCTCGCGGCCCTCTCTCACGCCAAAAATGCGACTGTCCCCCCCATCTGTTCTCTAGGTCTTTGACCTCGGAAGTTAGTTTTACGACATCTGATGAAAGCCGGGTGACTTGCTCTTCCATTGTCACCAATTTGTCGGAGAAAGTATTTAAGCCACCTTCCGGGCTATTCAGACGGGTGTCACGTTTCGCCAAGTCGTCTTTAACGGAGTCGATCTTTGTGTTGAACTCGGTGGCGAGAATGGCTATTTGTGTGGATAGGTCAGTGGATAGTGACACCTTAGCCAGGACAGTCTGTTCAGACTTAATGATAGCCGCCATTACCTTGGCTAAGTCGGGGGGATCAGAGTCAGTGTCCAGTGAGCCGGAGGCTTTAGTAGAGGCCTGCTCTTTTGTGACTCACGGCCATGGTTGTTTTGACATTTTACAATGAAAAGGCCAAATATTTCAGAAAAAATTGCCAAATTTGTAAATTGTGTTTGAGTCCAAATTAAATGTTACAAAATTAACGCAGTAGGGAAGGTGTTGGTCATGTATTAATAGTAAATTGTTCGCTCTGGACAAGAGCACCGAGAAAACGCGTCTTCACATGTTGCTGCTCACCAGTGCCCCCGTGCGTCTCAACATTTGTATTTGAGTTTATAGTCAAAGCCCGTGGGCTTGTTTCTTGATTGAGCAGGCCCTGGATAAGGTTTTGAGTGAGAGCGGGGGTAATTTGATCGTTTAAGTTCTCACTAATGGCGTTAATTCTGGCGGCGCTGTTCTCCGTCAAATCCACACCTAGTCATGGTGTCTTATCTTTTTCCTCTTTGTCAAATTTGGCCGCTTTTGTACTTCTCTTAGCAGAGCTTCTAGAGAGTATTGGCCTACGTTTTGATAATCATTGAACCCGTTGTTATCCTTTGTTACTCTTGTGCCCTGACCCTTTGTGTGGGTTGGGCGCAGGAACGCAACGATCAATTTGATTGTAGCGGTAGTCGTTTTGCTGGCAACGTTCTTTATAGTTATTTTGACCATGGTGGTTATTGGGTTCGACAGAAAGACTTGTTTGAATGGTAATCGCTGTTCCATTCCTGTTTCAGTGAGTAGGCCAAAGTAAGCTGAACCCACGCCTATGATAGTATGCTCGTGGGAGTTCATTCTGAGCTTGTTTGATAGTGTTAGCCAACGAGCTGTCGTGTTTGCAGCACGTGTTGCTGTTGTAGACAGATAAACCTTGTCAAATGTTTATTCGATGTTTGTTTCAACAGGTAAAGCCTGTCAGTACCCGTAGCGTTGGGGTAGCCATCCAAAGCGTCCTCTATGTTTGCTAAGAGCGTCTCAGTGTCGTTTGGATTCCCTGGAACTGGGTCAAAAGTGCAGAGGTTTTTGGAGATGTTATCAAGGCGTCCCGTGCCAGAGAGAGTTGGCTTCATCCTGTGGGAGATTTTGGAACAAAAGGCCAAGAGAAGACACCAAGCTTTGGCTTTGTTGGCAAGATAGCTCCATATTACTCTGTGCCGAATGGACAAGAGGAAAAGACTGAGGGACACCTGAGAGAGGTCAAGTCCGAAACCTTATGTTGTCTTCACTCCTTTGTGTACAGAACTCCGGTATGCAAGCTTGGTTGCTTTTGGAATTCCTCCAGATGGTACCTAAGCGTGGTATTCTGCTGCGTAGCAGAGTCCACTTGGGCGCTAAGAGTGCTTATTTTAGACACTGGCTCCGTTCAGTCTCATTCTTTTCTTTCATAGTTTGCAGGTAGAGGTCTTGAGCGTGGAGCGAAAGATTCAGTGATGAGATTTCTTCCGCTTGCTTAGAGATACATTTTTTTCCATCTTCCTCACCTGGGTTCTCTCATCGATCATTTGGTCAGGGACTTCCATGAGTTCCGCTGTTTTGTCATCCAACTTGGTCATTGTGTTCATTAACTGATCGTCTATGGTCTGCAGCATTTGGACTAGAACATTTTTGCTCTGAGTGTTGTTCATCAAAGCTGCATGCATGTTATCAAGTTGAGCGGCCCTGTTTGTAGATAGTTTTGCATGGACTGCATCGTATTTATTTTTGGGCTAAATCTAGTTGTTAATGTAGAAGACGATTTTGTTCCCGTGGAAGACGTTTTTGTTCAAGAGTTTGTGCTCGTTCGTCGTCATACGTTTTTGCCATTTCTTTTAATTGTTCCGTTCTCAAACGCAGTTCCTCGGTTAGCAGTATTTTATTTTTGTCTTTTGTCATTCGTTTCCCCGGTTCTCCCTACCTGTCCCTTTATGTCAACCGTTTCTTGCTTTTGCTTCTGCTGTGCACTGTGGTACAGGACCGATGTTAATCTCTGCTGGCGGCCATATATCAGGGTTATACTGGAGAGAACCTTTACATGGCCTGCGCCTGAAGGATTATTCTGGAGGGTGTCTGTCGCGATTTCTGCAGTTTAATTTCTACTTATGGTATAGTTTGGGTTCATATCACTGCTGAGATCAACGATCAATCTTTCTATGGGCGAGGATTCATTAATTAGTGGGAGACTGGGGACCACCCCCTCTGATAGCGTGCTCATTATTATTTTTTATTTTTTTTATGTTTTATTTAAAGTTTAGGTTTTGAGTCGTTGGAAACTGCAAAAACGATCTACACTACCGGTCAATTTTTTTTTAAACACCTACTCATTCAAGGGTTTTTCTTTCTTTTTACAATTTTCTACATTGTAGAATAATAGTGAAGACATCAGAACTATTAAATAAAACATGGAATCATGTAGTAACCAAATAAGTGTTAAACAAATCAACATTTATTTTATATTTGAGATTCTTCAAATAGCCACCCTTTACCTTGATGATAGCTTTACACACTCTTGACATTCTCTCAACCAGATTCACCTGGAATGCTTTTCCAACGGTCTTGAAGGAGTTCCCACATATGCTGAGCACTTGTTGGCTGCTTCTCCTTCACTCTGCGGTCCGACTCATCCCAAACCATCTCAATTTGGTCATAGTTTCTAAGATCACATCCCTCTCTTAACCTTTTCATACGTACCAACAGACTTGTTTGATCATTTTACAATGGTCCCTGTAGCGTATGCTCAAACTGGTGTGATTAGAACGCTTGATTAGAGCGCTTATTTAGAACATCCAGTTTCGATTGATGCAACGATCAGTATTTGAGCTGGCCACACTGTTTTTTTCACAGAAACATTTTTCACAAACACAGTCCTTATAAAGTTATGTCCAGAATGTGACCAGTTTTTTTAGGATGCAATGTTCAGACATTTACAGTAGCTACAGCATAACACAGTCATCCAAACGGGAAAATGTAGACTACACTACAAAGATTGAGGTAACACAAGCGGTCATATTTTTATAACTCTCGGGTTGACAGAAACTACAATATGAATTAGCTAATAGCAATTACTACTCATGATTAATCACATCACGGGGTGAGCTCACCATTGATAGAAATAATTGAGTAAAACACTTTCTAGAAATCAAAAATAATCCGATGATGGATAGTTTGTGCGTGCCCCCATGTTTGTTTTTTACGCATCAACATAAAGATCATTTGAAAAGACAAGTTTAGTTTAGTCTATAGTATGCATGTTGAAGAGGGTGTGTCGTCTACCATCTTTCACATCACATCATTCACTTCCGGAAGTTTACTCGAAAACTGAGTGAACCCTCCCTCACCTCATTTTGTTATAGCAGATTTGGTCCGACAGACGATTACGTGAAACCCAGAATTGATTGTACGTCAACAAACATGGCTTCACACATAACTGGAATTAGTTTAGCTCATCATAATCAGTACAACCTTCAAAAAAGTATTTTACACACATAATATGTGTCCATTACAATCTATGCAAGAATCAGAATGCATGATTTGTCAGCAGTATTTGAAAACATGAATAAAACAGTAAATTAATCAATAATTACCACACAAAACATTTTGTGATGGTGATGTATTGATACAAGTGGCGCGTGCCGGCAGTCAATCACATAACCTCTCACTCCCACTCTGAGACATTCAGTGTTGTTGTTTATCTATGTAGCTAGTGAGCTAAGCTGTAGCATTAGTAATGTCTTTCAAAAGGAGGCAACTTACAAATGGGGAAATTCCAGAGATTTTTTAATCAATTCTGACAATGAGTCTGGGTATGAAAGTCAGGAATCAGATTCTGACAGTGACAATGAGGAGCTGCCCCCAACCTTGTAGCCATTGAGAACCCTGAATCTGAGGACCCCTTGTTCACTGACGAAGTCCCAGGTCCCTTTGCAGATGCTGGTGGTGATGGAGGCAGACTGACAGTGGATGAAGTACAGGAGTTCTGTGGTAGCTGGAAGGCCTCCAGCCATTTCACCCCTCCTGGCCCTGCTGTTTGCTTTGATGAGTCCCAGTCTGGAGTGCAAAGCCCCTTTCCATTCCCCCTGAGGAAGTGCTTCAAGCTGTTTCTGACAGAGAAGCTGTTGGGAGACATAGTAGAGGAGACCAATCGCTATGCCTTGGAGCTACAGGAGAAGAGAGAGCCAGGAGTGAGTGGAAAACTCACTAAATGGTTGACAACCACAATTAGTGAAATGTATACCTTCCTGATGACAGTCCTTCTCATGGGAATAGTAAAGAAGAACTTCCTAAGAGAATACTGGAGCACAGATTCTATGTTTGTAACTCCCGTCTTTGCCAACCGCTTCCTAGTTCTGCTGCGATGCCTGCATTTTGTCAACAATGCTAATGCCAACCTAAATGACCCGTTACACAAAATAGTAAATGTTCTTATCAGCCTGACAACAGCATTTGGTTGGGTCTTTGTGCAATAGAAGGACCTATGCATTGATGAGTCCCTGATGTTATGGAAGGGTAGGCTGGCGTTCCATCAATATATTCCCTCCAAAAGGCACAGGTTTGGGGTCAAGTTCTTTGTCGTGTGCGAAGTGAAGACAGGATTTGTCCAGGACATGGTCCACACGTCATACAAAAGCTGTCCTCAATCTTCCGCACGAAAGATGTCCACTTCCAGTGATGATAGTGACAAATACTGTTTGTGTGTGTGGTTTCTGAAAGTACAGAGTAAATAGGGATCATTACTAATGAGAATACAATATCAGATTATAGCAATAAAACAATATTACAAAGAAGCAACATAATAACACTGCTATAAAAAAAAATATATATAGTGCATTGACAAAATCACAAATAGGAGTTATAACAGTAGGAATCTGCTCCACAAGGGCAGGGCAGGGCAGAACAGAGCTATGCTAAATAGGCTGAATGAAAACAAACCATGGTCATAAGGCCGGGGTAGCTTGAAAATACAACACAAGCTAATACTTCTCTGACGCAATTAGCAATGTTTTAGAGAGCTAATAGAAGAATGTCGCTAGCTACATAAGCATATATATGAATATAACACCATAAAGGTTATATGAAATCAGTAACGTTACCTCGCGTGTCTGCTGTTATAAGGATTACACACAAATATATTACACTCCATACATATAGTGAGCTACAGTAGAAAGGACAGAACACGATATACAGAAACTATTATAACGTAATAAGGCACTTACTTTGATATGAACGCACACATTTCCAAATGTATTATCATGTAGTAATGAAAACAACAATGAATGTGATGCCGCCACCAGATGGAAAATGTGAACATGTGTCTGCAGGTGCTGTTTTGACTGGAGACGAGCAAATTTCTGTAGACTTGATTTGCAGAAACAATTGGTGCTTCCGGGTCAGTAATGCCCAAAAAGTTATTGTCCGCAAAGGTGAAATGGCCTACTTTTATGTGAATTAATAAGGAGGTGGAACACACTTCAATTCAAACGGTTGTTAAAAAATAAAGACGTGTTCGAAAATCATTTGAAATTGCCAAGTTGAAACAGTCTATAAATAAAAACAGGCAGCGTGCCTTGGTTTGAGGGCAGCGCGGATGAACTGTCCTGTAACCATCACATTTTGGAACAGTGAGCGCATTCTGACATCACGGGCATAAAAGAGATATTGGAGATATTTAGAACTCCAGTATGAACAGGTCAACAAAAACACTTTCATAATTTTTCATATTTCATACACAACGAGGAGGATGGAGACTTCGTACATGTAGTGTGTATACTTTTCAAGTTACAGTATTTCCTTTATCATTTTTTTTATGACATCTCAAAATAACAACCAAAATGACATTAGTATTCTTTAGATCGCCTCTGACCATTCCCCACGTTCTATGTTAGAAATATTGTTCCAGTATTTGCTTTAAAACGTGTTAGAGTTTCGGCGGGAAATGTCTGTGAAAACAAAGGCACATTCCTGTGTGATTTTGGAGAGGGAGATAGCTGAAAGTTCTAATCCCTGATTTTACAATAGGGTGTGAACTGTCAACCCCCCACCAGCTCCCTCCTCCCCCTATGTGGGTGAGAGAGGGTCTGGCCGAAGTCATCCACTGAAAAGTTAATCCGACCCATCTGGATCCTCACAGTACAGTCATTACACACCCTTTGCCTTGATGACAGCTTTGCACACTCTTGGCCTTCTCTCAACCAGCTTCATAAGGTAGTCAACTGAAATGCATTTAAATTAATAGGTGTGCCTTCTTAAAAGTTAATATGTGGGATTTCTTTCCTTCTTAATGCGAGCCAATCAGTTGTGTTGCGACAAGGTAGGGTTGGTATACAGAAGATATCCCTATCTGGTAAAAGACCAAGTCCATATAATGGCAAGAACAGCTCAAATAAGCAAAGTGAAACGACAGTCCATCATTACTTTAAGACATGAAGGTCAGTCAATCTGGAAAATCCAGAAAGTTTCTTCAAGTGCAGCCACAAAAACCATCAAGCGCAATGATGAAACTGGCTTTCATGAGGACTGCCACAGGAAAGGAAGACCCAGAGTTACCTCTGCTGCAGAGGATACGCTGATTAGAGTTACCAGAGTTCAAGTAACAGACGCATCACTGTTCAGAGGAGACTGCGTGAATCAGACCTTCATGCTCAGACTGCTGCAAAGAAACCACTACTAAAGGACACCAATAAGAAGAAGAGACTTGCTTTGGCCAAGAAACACAAGCAATCGACATTAGACCGGTGGAAATCTGTCCTTTGGTCTGATGAGTCCAAATTTGAGATTTTTGGTTCCAACCGCCGTGTCTTTGTGAGATGCAGAGTAGGTGAACGGATGATCTCTGCATGTGTGGTTCCCACCATGAAGCATGGAGGAGGAGGTGTGATAGTGTGGGGGTGCTTTGCTGGTGACACTGTGATTTATTTAGAATTCAAGGCACACTTACCCAGCATGGCTATCACAGCATTCTGCAGTAATACGCCATCCCATCTGGTTTGCGCTTAGTGGGGCTATCATTTGTTTTTCAACAGGACAGTGACCCAACATACTTCCAGGCTGTGTAAGGGCTATGCTATTTTACCAATAAGGAGAGTGATGGAGTGCTGCAACAGATGACCTGGCCTCCACAATCACCGGACCTCAACCCAATTGAGATGGTTTGGGATGAGTTGGACCGCAGAGTGAAGGAAAAGTAGCCAGCATCAAGTGGTCAGCATATGTGGGAACTGCTTCAAGATTGTTGGAAAAGCGTTCCAGTTTAATCTGGTTGAGAGAATGCTAAGAGTGTACAAAGCTGTCATCAAGGCAAAGGGTGGCTACTTTGAAGAATCTAAAACATAAAATATATTTTGATTTGGTTAATACTTTTTTGGTTACTACATGATTCCATATATGTTATGTCATAGTTTTAATGTCTTCACTATTATTCTACAAAAGAGTAAAAATAAAGAAAAACCCTTGAATGAGTAGGTGTGTCCAAAGGTTTGACTGGCACTATATATAGAGAGTTTTTTTAAACATTCCATTTCATTTAAAACCTTAACTTCAATTTGCTGCCTAATCTAATTTCACACTAACATTTCACACTAACATATAATGTATTCAAGGACAATGAAGCAAAAATGTTTTTAGGTCACAGGCGAAGACAAACACCAGAGTCACTTTGTTACCATATGTTCCTCTATGAGTCGTACTGTCAAGTAGCGTATAATTGATTTGGTCACTGGTCTTCAGGTACAGTATGTCCTCATGAGGATTAGGACAGTATTATGAGAAAGTCTAACGTAATGTGTTGCAGGGTGCAACGATTCTTTTGTCATCTTTTGAGGGGCAGCATTTAATCTGTACAAAATGGTTCAATTCCCACTCCTTGGAGAAGGCAGTAGCAAGAGATATGGTTGAGTGCACTGATTTAGCGCGGTGGAGGGGATTTGACTATCCACAAGGCTTAAGCTTTTGCAATTTTAAAAGATAAACAGATGTACACACAACAAACTCTCTCACAGGCTAGAATGACACATGCCTTCTCCTCATGATCTGCCAACATGTCTGCATTAAATATATAATCCCCCTTTCTCTCTCTTCTCAGCCCTTGAACTCCCTCAAGTCAGATGAGGCCGGCCCAAAACAGGGGCCTACATTCCAGGATGGCCAGCGGCGGGTGGACTATGTTCTCACATATCATATCCAGAAACCCCAGAGTTTTCGTCGCAAGACATCCCACTTCGGGGATTACCGCATCCTCAGGAGCCTGCGCCGCAGTCTGAGCATGATGAGAGGTCGGGACACGCCACCACCCAAAGAAGACCCTGAGGTTGCTGCCCACAAGCATCGCCTCGACTACCATGAGGATGACAAGCGCTTCCGCCAGACTGAGTTTGAGGATAACCTTCGAGAGATGGGCCTGGAGCTAGAGAAGGATGAGGGGGTGAGTTAGTGGCCTTGGACTGTGTTTTCCCCACATGTTTGAAAACATCAACAGTAGAACATCTCAAAGTCTTTTTGGAATAACCTAGCAATTAGACTGCCAACCTAACTGATACAAAAAATGTTGATCAACCTATTTTGTAGTAGACTCTGGCGTAATATTCAATCCCTGGTTTGGTTGTGCATTTAGACTAGATGCTTGCTTGTAGCTGCATTCTTTCACATCTTGGCAATCAGTGTTCAGATATTGTCTTTGATGTCATGTTGTTCCATTGAACGCAACTTAATTCTCCATTCCTCCTTATATTGACTGGTTGACATTTGTCCATCTATTGTTCATGTAGCGATTGTATCATGTATCTTCTTCATACCGGAACAAAGCACATTGAACTTCCTCTTGCATTGAGGGTTTACTGTGATCAGATATGATTTTTCAAATCTACAATTGACCTGCATTCGTCATATTATTGATCTTTATCAAATGAACAGCTTTCATCAAATATATATCTGATAAGAAAGGACAGCATGTGCAATAGATTTTCCCTACAATGGGAGTAATTCTTTTCAGCCTTACAAGCAAAAAGAGGCCTAATGTCATAGGTTATTATATACACTCTAGGGAGTGGCTATAGGCCCATTAATCATTAATCATAAATCGTTACATTGATCAAGACCCAAGATACATTGGCTGCGGACCAAACACTTAAAAGACACACCCTATCCCCTCAGTGCTTAAATTAAGTGGACACTTCTGGTGATGTATCATGATGTCTGACGAGTATACACTTGCAGGGCAAGGGGCGAGAGAGGAAGGAATTATTTTTAAATGGACCACCTTTGGCTGGAAATTCATCACTTGTTCATCCTGTGATGATTGTGTTTTCAGCCACCGGTAGCTTGTGGGTACTTTATATGTGCTACAGTCAATTATGAGTGCATGTCTACTTACAATTGAAGTCGGAAGTTTACATACACCTTAGCCAAATACATTTAAACTCAGTTTTTCACAATTCCTGATATTTAATACTAGTAAAAATTCCCTGTTTTAGGTCAGTTAGTATCACCACTTTATTTTTAAGAATGTGAAATAATAGTAGAGATAATGATTTATTTCAGCTTTCATTTCTTTCATCACATTCCCAGTGGGTCAGAAGGTTACATACACTCAATTAGTATTTGGTAGCATTGCCTTTAAATTGTTTAACTTGGGTCAAACGTTTTGGGTAGCCTTCCACAAGCTTCCCACAATAAGTTGGGTGAATTTTGTCCCATTCCTCCTGACAAAGCTGGAGTAACTGAATCCGGTTTGTAGCCTCCTTGCTCGCACACACTTTTTCAGTTCTGCCCACAAATTTTCTATAGGATTGAGGTCAGCGCTTTGTGATGGCCACTCCAATATCTTGACTTTGTTATCCTTAAGCCATTTTGCCACAACTTGGAAGTATGCTTCGGGTCATTGTCCATCTGGAAGACTCATTTCCGACCAAGCTTTAACTTGGTCATTTGCGACCAAGCTTTAACTGATGTCTTGAGATGTTGCCTCAATATATCCACATCATTTTCCTCCCTCTTGATGCCATCTATTTTGTGAAGTGCACCAGTCCCTCCTGCAGCAAAGCACCTGCACAACATGATGCTGCCACCCCCGTGCTTCATGGTTGGGATGGTGTTCTTCGGCTTGCAAGCTTCATCTTTTTCCTCCAAACATAAAGATGGTCATTATGGCCAAACAGTTCTATTTCTGTTTCATCAGACCAGAGGACATTTCTCCAAAAAAGTATGATCTTTGTCCCCATGTGCAGTTGCAAACTATTGTCTGTCGGTTTTGGAGAAGTGGCTTCTTCCTTGCTGAGCGGCCTTTCAGGTTATGTCGATATAGGACTCGTTTTACTGTGGATATAAATAATTTTGTACCTGTTTCCTCCAGCATCTTCACAAGGTCCTTTGCTGTTGTTCTGAGATTGATTTGCACTTTTCACACCAAACTACGTTCATCTCTAGGAGACAGAACGCGTCTCCTTCCTGAGCGGTATGACGGCTGCGTGGTCCCATGGTGTTTATACTTGCGTACTATTTTTTGTACAGATGAACGTGGTACCTTCTTGGCGTTTGGAAATTGCTCCCAAAGATGAACCAGACTTGTGGTCTACAAAAAAATTGTTTAGGTCTTGGCTGATTTCTTTAGATTTTTCCATGATGTCAAGCAAATAGGCACCGAGTTTGAAAGTAGGCCTTGAAATACATCCACAGGTACACCTCCAATTGACTCGAATGATGTCAATTAGCATATCAGAAGCTTCTAAAGCCATGACATAATTTTCGGGAATTTTACAAGCTGTTTAAAGGCACAGTCAACTTAGTGTATGTAAACTTCTGACCCACTGGAATTGTGATACATTGAATTATAAGTGAAATAATCTGTCTGTAAACAATTGTTGGAAAAATCACTTGTGTCATGCACAAAGTAGATGTCCTAACCGACTTGCCAAAACTATAGTTTGTTAATTTAACAAGAAATTTGTGGAGTGGTTGAAAAATGAGTTTTAATGACTCCAACCTAAGTGTATATAAACTTCCGACTTCAACTGTATATTAAATAATTCATTATTAATATATGCCTACTGTATGATGGCTATTAAATTAATTAGCTAACTAACGTTAGCCTGCCTAGCTGGTACTTCCAAAAGTCAATAATCCAGAGAGGGTGTAAGGTACAGGACAGCAGGCAGGCTCAGGGTCAGGTCAGGCAGAGGTCGGTAATCCAGAGTAATGGGGCAAAAGTACAGGACGACAGGCAGGCTCAGGGTCAGGGCTGGCAGAATGGTCAGAACCGGGAAACTAGACAACAGGAGCAGGAAAACAGGTAGGAGCAGGGAAAACAAAACGCTGGTAGGTTCTATGAACAAAACGAACTGGCAACAGACAAAAAGAGAACACAGGTATAAATAAACAGGGGATAATGGGGAAGTTGAGCGAAACAGATCAGGGCGTGACATATGTGGAGTTTAAGGCCCCGGAGTGAACATAATTGTACACTTGCAAAGCCGACTGAAAACGAGGGCTGAGGGGCTTACGTTGCAAACCTCCCTTGCTTGGCTAATCATTTGGACAGCCCTCCAAGATGACGACGGGGATTCCCCAAAGGGCACAAGGCGATGGTAAGTGTACGAGGGTGTGTCTTTTAAGTGTTTGGACCGCAGCCATTGTGTCTCCCATTCAGATTGAAATATCTACAGTATACAGCATAAAACATATTTGGGATTTAAAAACTATGGGAAACTGCCCTGTATGAAAGAGTAATGGTAAGGCCTAGTTCCTAACCACTCCATTTGCAAACCACTACTGAAACCACTTAAGTAAAGATTTGACATGTGTTTACTGTTCTATCTTTTATCGTTGATATGTGTTTTGTAATGTCTGTTACGTGACATTTTGCAGAAACATGGTAGGAGGCATGTGGTTCTGTGGGAGTTGGGTTCCTATTGCATGCATGAAGAGGTCTCTTACCATTTAGTGATTGTTGCTCACATGGGTTGAAGTTTTGTTTTGAGTGATATTAAGGCAAATTCAAAAGGATTTGATACTTATTGACAACATCTGTATGCTTTGTTGATGAGTAAGTCCATGAATGAGGGTTGTTTGTGGATAATCGAACCAAAGCCCCAAAATAGAATTGGCAGGATCTGTTCTGCTTGATATTGCTGTGAAAAGTGTAGTCTGCCACAGTGTTCTCAACAGACAGGGCCAGGACCCTGAAGTGGGCTGGGAGGTGTGAGGATGTAGGTCAGGAGTATATGAGAGGGACTTACATAACCACTGTTGTTTTTGATAGAGGAGATTGTGGAGAGAGAACTTTTATCCTGTATATATTAGACTATGAGACATTGCTTTCTATTCAAGTGGATACAGCCGTTGGCTGACTCAAACCAACAACAATCCTTGCTATTGTAGCATTGCGACTTTTTTTCAGTTGCAATGCTGCAGTAGCATTGCTGTGCTTTACCTTGGAGAGACTGATTAGTCCTTAGAGATGTGACATTAGCTTCATTCTAGGGACACATATATCACGCAGATAAAACAGGGGAAACTTATTTCATTGCACATTAAAATATCCATGAAAAACCTTTGCCTTATTATTATTATTTTATTCAACATCACATTCTCTGTTTTCCAGAACAAAATCCCAGGAATTGGCTTCCTGAAGATCCATGCTCCCTGGAATGTGCTCTGTCGGGAGGCAGAATTCATGAAGCTCAAGATGCCCACCAAAAAGGTATGGCCTGCCTTTAGATGGATCACTGTAGATCACTGGTCAGTTTCTATGGGAAGGCAGCTCCCGCTCAGGCCAGTCAAAGTTCTTCCCTCTCTTAGCACCCCAATGTGAGAACACGCTTTCCCCTAAAGTCAGGACAGCGAAGTCCCTGCACGGCTTCTGAAAGGTCTAAAACCCTAACTCTTTTTAAAGAGTACCTTAAATAACTCTCACAGCGCCCCGACGCCACCCTCCCCACCCTTCTCCCCCCCCCCAAAAAAGGAAAAAGGGACTTGTCTTTTTCTACTAGCACTGACGTTGCTGATAAACACATTGTTGAGGGAACATGTCCTTGATACGATTGTGATGGGTTGTTGTCTCACCTAGCTATCATAAGATGAAGGCACGAATCGTAAGTCGCTCTGGATAAGAGTGTCTGTTAAATGACTAAATTGTTAAAACAAACAAGTAAAATGAAACTGATAGCCTTTCATGCACTCATTTCTCAACATGTTTTCTTCCTGTTTCCCCTTTCCCTTCAGGTGTACGAGGTCAAACAGGGAAGTGATGTGGTGGAGAGGATCAATCTGTTCATCCGCAAAGCGACTGCACCACTTCATCCTAAAGTGGAGCCGAATAGAGCCCAAAATGTGAAGCATCTCTCCCACCCTTTCTCCAGGGAAAAGCAGCACTTGTGAGTATAGTAGTAGCACTGAGACCTGTGGCATTGCTTCAGGGGTTTAGTCTCATCATTGAACATTAAATACATTCTGACAAGTGATCAATGATGCAGAGTTCAAAGGTTAATGGGTTTACTTCCAGTACTATGCATGTGAGAAATTCAAAGTGGCTTGAAATGTTTATTGCAATCAGAAAGAAATGTATTTTCAATGCAAGACATGGGTACAATGCCACAGTATAGCTATTTAAATCATTACAGCACAGGTTGTGGCGTTATTAACACTAGAACCGCTAAAGCAGTCATTTTGACTGCTCATAAGTTTTACAACAATTATTACTCTGCCAGTGTTTTCCGTTTTGCCCGCCTCTGTCCTTGACTTTTTCCTAAATAGGTCTATATAACACACTGCCGTTGTTGGAATCTCAATATGACAAACAGAACTGGAGTACGAGGACATGCCATTTAAAAAATAAAGAATTGGGGGAGTACATAGTGTACATAGTGAGCGCGTGCGTAATTTACAATATCAAGAAAACCAAGATGAATGGATGCACATGTTGCCTTAGCGGTGCTACAAGATCCGAATGAAAATGAAAATGACTCAGATGGCGGGGAAGAAATGAATCATGATGATTATTCTTCGGATTCTGAGCCTCAGCCTGAATAACCTACACCTTCTAGGCTTAAGTGCAAAAAGAAAGCCAGAATGGTGGGAACTGCGTAGGTTCCCCCGCCACAACCAAATGGAACAGTGAGAGAGGAGAGCAGAAGGGATGGCACCATTTAGATAGAACTTGCCAATGACACTGCTCCATGGAGATTATCAACACCAAATGTCATTACAGAGTAAGGACACTTCCTGGGATCTGTCTGTTGATGACCTGGAAGTGTTCATTTTAATCCGGTATGTCTGTAGAGTATTCGGTGAAAAGAGTGTGTGTGTGTGTGTGTGTGTGTGTGTGTGTGTGTGTGTGTGTGTGTATGGAGAGCTTTTGGTCAGACTTGAATGGGATACGTTTATTTCGAGAAAACTTGTCACGGGATTGCTTCAGAGAGATCATGCGTTACCTCCATTTTGATGACAAAGATACAAACAAATTCCCCATGGTATCCAGCGAATAAATAATTGACTATTTTTCACTACTGTCATATCGACACTTCTTATAATGCCATTATTGCATATGTGCTGATTTTCACTATTTATCGAGCACACTTATAATGATGTTTAGGCTACTGATGTTTTCATCATTAGACTGTGAGTCTTGCTGACTGCGCGCCTTGGTGGTTGGGGTATTACTTTGTGTGTGTGTGTGGGGGGGGGGGGGGTCATTATAAAAGGAAGCTGTTAGCGTGTTCAATGGACGTACTGTATGCTTTCTGTTTCATAGCTGTAACAAAGGCACTCCACTAAACACCTGAATTTTGTGTTTTTTTAAAGTAATTTTCCTTACATACTGTATAGCCTACAGTAACATAAACTAATGAAAATGCTAATGCTATTTGAAATAAAATAATGAGTATTCTGTTACCTTAGACCTTCATAAACACAACCAAATGATACTTTTTGCGATAGCATATATGAAATATGAATTACACTGTAAGAATGTCACAGTCAAAATGACTGCTCATTTGCTTGAAGGGGGGTCCCACAAGGCCCAGCAGTTTTAGTGTTAAAGATTGTAATTAGTGAGCTGGATGCTTTTATGTGCAGAATATGTGATTATGTATGAATGATACAGGCTGCTACCTGTAATTATTCATCTCAGTAGGTGCGTTTCCCCATAATGTGATATGGCTGAGCTGAAATAAATGTAATTTAAATGGTTCTTCTACCCCCGCAGTCTTCACCAGTCTCGAGCTCTTTGTCATTTTTGACATGGTTAATGGCCCCACTGTGCCATGACGGTAATAATGTAGAGGTGCAATCAACAGGCCCAAAATCAACAGGCCCAAAATCAACGGATACAAAATCTGAACAAATATGTTGTTTGGAAGAGATCCACTCTGCGATTCAATATTATTTTTAAACAGAGACCTGTCTGATGTTCAAGGAATAATTCATCCGCATTTGGATGTTAGAATATGATGTATTGTAAAAAGCACAGTGTTTGAATGTGTTTCGAGCGAGGCTAGTCAACAAGCTGGATTTTATTCAAGAGAGTGGGCATAGAGGTTACAGGCTATTTTGAGCTCCTGACTCTCAATGAACACTGTGTAGGCCAGGCTGCTGACTAACCCTAGCTACCAATACATGTTGCAACCATATTCTCCTTGTAACCACCTTATATTGTATGTCTGGTCTAACTAATGACAGCACGTGTGTGGGACATCTTGGCCAGAAAATTTAAAAAAACATCGCTGTCCACGTACCTACAAATCTGATATGACATGTCTGCACGGGACACGAACATAGTTTCTCGTGGTTGTGTACATGGCTCGTTAAATAAACCACTGACAGAAAGCTCCTCTGTCTTCTGTATTAACAGGTTTGATCTCTCAGACAGAGAGTCTTTCTTCGACAGCAAAACCAGGGCCTCAATAGTAAGTACTATAGATCTGCTTGAATGATGGGCAAGTCAATAAAAAGCCCCTCACACCACAAGTAAACTCATTTGTTTTCTTCATGTGATTTACTTTTCATTGGATTCTTTCTCAATCAGCGGATGTTGCTCCCAGTGGAGATGGTGTAGAACTTTACCGCTCAACAGAAACATCAATACTGAGCTAAAATGACTTTGGAGATAGCCATGAAGTCTGAAAACAACTTGCCCATCAATGCATTATGAGTGGTTCATTAATGGCCAGGAGCTGAGGTCCATTTCTGAACAAATTCATTGAACAAGACAGGATTTCTGCCCTATTTGGATGCGATTATTACCTGAGGTCATCTGAATACATTGCGGAAGTATTATTAGTATTTTTAAACATTTATGTTATTTACCCATTTAGGTTTATGAAGTGTTGAAACGTACAAGATGCACTAAAGCCAAATACACCATGGGTAAGCCGAGCCATGTCCCCTCTCTCTTGTGGATATTACAATGAATTTATTTCCTTTAGGGTTGTAAATTACACCTGTCTTATCTTTCTAGACACCACTAGTATGCTGTAGTAGAATATTACTGCTATTGTGTGCCTTCTGTTTGATAGTCAAATTTGGAATCTCTTGAAAATGACTTTTACAGGAATCACCAGTCTCCTTGGCAATGGTGTGTACAGTGCTGCGTACCCTCTTCACGATGTGGGTATATTACTACACATATTATCAATACCCATGCAAAGCCAAGCGCTCTGTGACCAGACAACACTCATTGTGTCATTACGTGTCTTGCAGGGGGATGTTGACGACACGGGGCCGGAGGCCAACGACAGGAAGGTGAGACGAGCAAATCATCTGTCATGTCAATATGCAATCAATGAAATCACCAACTGATCCATTATTTTGTGTCACTGTTAGCGATTATCATAAACCATTTTAATGTGAGGACAGGAAAGTCTCGTCGATAGCGACAGAGCATATTGAAAAGGTTCAAGCACAGAATTCAAATACTGTCTAAACGCAAGCCCTCAGCAACGATGGAGAGGAAAAGACCCATTTGGCTTAGAGAATAATTACACTGTATTGAAAGTGTCACCACGGCAACAGGCTTAATCCCTTTTCACCATCCTCAAGCATTGTACGACAACCAGTCTGGTCGAATCTAAGCGATTTAAGCCCAGAGCAAAGAAAATCTAAAGAATATCCAAGTTGCCGTATGGCAGTGGTATGTTTTTTCCCACCCATCTTCTGTAGTCCGTGCACAGAGCAAATTGAGTGCTCTCTCACAGAAATTACTTATGTCCTTGAGATGATGGCATGATCACATTTTAGAGGTGATGTTGTTATGAGTTGTTCCATGGTTTGTTGTTTTTCCAGTCCTGCATCACTAATTTGTCTTGCAAAGTGGGAGCTCTGTTTGGGAACAGACAGGGCCATTGGGGTGGAGGATGGTAACCTACTGAAGCTCTGTTTGATGCTGTGCCATTGGAACTACAGTTCACTGTTCAGTAAAAAACTATTGTGAGACTCTGATGGCATAACCCCTGTGTGCCCATTTCCCTGCCTGAGAGCGATGGCACTTTATTAGTGAAACCTCATGTCTGACAGGCAGAGGAGTACAACATGAGACCAACAGTGAAATGTACTTATATAATTTCATGTAGATGCACGCTAGCGACTTCTGAGTAGCAATATAAGAGTCGTCTAAATAACATTTGATGCTCAAGGATGATCTTGACCTGTCAGACGATGCAGACCACAGCACCCTGTCCCTACATGCTGATCCTGGGCCCGGTTTCATAAAACATCTTAAGTGGTTCTCTTAAGTACAAAAGTCCAGAGAGGACAAAAATAATTCCCTCGTTATCGAGATCACAACTTATTTATCTTATGATCATGACATAAAAGTTGTTTTGTCAAGATCTCGAGATAAACTCTATAAATAGGAGTGGACGTAAAGATGATAGATTGTCAGTGTGGCTGAGGCAGCAGAGTCCACAGTGGATCAGCGCATGCGTTTTTATTGATTGCTTCACTAAGGGATGGTACGTTTCATGCTAACATCATGCTTTCATTTGTGTTTGGAGCTCATTATCAGTTTTTAAGTTAGAATGTTAGCAAGCTAAATATCCCTTAACTTGAGCTAAGGGCTTCTGAAATCGTGGGGCATTCAAGCCCAGAATGATGCCTGACAGGCAGCACTGTCTCCCAGACTGAGTGGCACCCCAAAGACCATAGCCAATCGCATGCAAGCAACAACGTAGCTAACTTGGCTAGTCTTGTGAGCAAGCAAGCTAGTAGTCCTGTTAGCTAGCTAGTATCTCAGGCTCTGTAGTAGTCACATTATTATTTTTTTGTTTTGTTTGTTTATTACCCACTTTTTCTCCCCAATTTCGATTTTGTCTCATTGCTGCAACTCCCCAACGGACTCGGGAGACGAAGGTCGAGTCATGCGTTCTCCCGCCAAACCGTGCTTCTTAACACCCGCACCAATGTGTTGGAGGAAACACAGTTCAACTGGCGACCAAGGTCAGCCTGCAGGCTCCCGGCCCACCACAAGGAGTCGCTAGAGCGTGATGAGCCAAGGAAAGCCCCTCCGGCCAAACCCTCCCCCAACCCTGATGATGCTGGGCCAATTGTGTGCTGCCTTATGGGACTTCCAATCACGGCCGGTTGTGACACATCCCGGGATGGAACCCGGGTCTGTAGTGACGCCTCTAGCACTACAGTGCCTCTAGCACTGTCTTAGACCGCTGTACCACTCGGGAGGCCCAGTAACATTATTTCTGACACCTTTATCAGAATCCCACAGTTCTTCCATTTTTACTTAATGAGAATAGTATACGTTATTATGTATAATTTAGAAAATGCCAGCAGAGGGGGTCAGAGTTTAACAAGTTAATCAGTTTGTCCCCCGCGGGATAGTTGAGCTGATGTAGGCTAATGCGATTAGCAGGAGGTTGTAAGTAGCAAGAACATTTCCCAGGACATAGACATATCTGATATTGGCAGAAATCTTAAATTCTTGTTAATCTTACTGTGTTGACCAATCTACAGTAGCCATTACAGTATAATAATACCATGCTATTGTTTGAGGAGAATGCACAGTTATGAACTTGAAAATGTATTAATAAACCAATTAGGCACATTTGGCACAGTCTTGATACACAATTTTGAACAGAAATGCAATGGTTCATTGGATCAGTAAAAAAAAACTTTGCTCATACACTCCTGCCATCTAGTGGGACAATTCTAAATTGCCCCTGGACTGGCATAATACATTATGACCTTTCTCATGCATTTCAAAGATGCCAAAAAATTCATGTTTTTTTCTTTGTATTATCTTCTACCAGATCAAATGTGTTATAATCTCCTATAGTAATTTAACATTTCAACAAACTTCAAAGTGTTTACTTTAAAATGGTATCAAGAATATGCATATCCTTGCTTCAGGTCCTGATTTGGGTATGTCATTTTTTTTAAAGGGGCGGATCCTTAAGAGGTTTTAAAATGTGTTCTGCAACTGACTAAAGTTAAGGAAACTTTAAGGGAAAAGATCATGGGAAAATAAACTTAAGGGGTTTTATGCAACCGGCCCCTGGATCTTAATGGCACTGATTCTGTGTCACGGCTGACTAGGTGTGTAGATTGGAATCAGGCGCCGAGAGCAGAGAGTTCCAGGGGAAAGATGCACTTTATTCCGGCACCAAAAGTAAATGCCCAAACACACAGGACACAAAATACTGACCAACCCAAAACACAGGGTAACACAGTCCGGAGCACAAACAACACCAACGACACAAACGTGAACACCAAAATAATCCCACACAACAAAGGTTGCGGGTTCCACACGCTAAATAGGGAAGCGGATCAAGAACACACAAAATAGGAACAGGTGTAAACTAATGAGACAAAACTAACCGAAAGGAAAAAGGGATCAGTGGCGGCGCCAACTTCGGCGGGAGTCGTGACATTCTGTGTACAGATGTACTCAATCACACAGACATAATGTACTTTGCCTTTGGCAAAACTCAGGCTGCCATTATAGCATTGAGATCACAGCGCAGCTGTGACTAGTAACGGCCATGCAATATTTCATAAGGGCTTTGTGATGGGACTGACCGTTTCCTATCAGCATTTTTTAAATGCATAATCTGCATGATGAATTTCAATCATCTATGAGCCCAAAACGACTTGTCCTCTGTTTTATAATGAGTCTCGGAAGTAAGATAAGAAGCTAGATTAAATAGTAATTAAATTTTGTTTTCCATCATGGATTTGCCTCCAAGTATTTTGTTTAATTAAAGATGTTGTTTTACCCGTTATTGTCTTGTCAGATCTTGTATGATGAATGGGCAAGCTACAGTGTCTTCTACAAGTACCAACCAATTGGGTTAATCAGGTGAGAGAATCCTGCTCTAAATTCTAGGACATGACAATGCAGAGAGTACATACTGCACTGTATTGTAGCAATCAAACAGACAAAGCATTATATCATGTGCTTGAGTTAATGTTAGTTAATCACCATATCTGAATTGATTCCTGATGTATGTACTCAGTGCTGCTTCCCTTCCTCTCCTGCAGGAAGTACTTTGGGGAGAAGATTGGCCTGTACTTTGCCTGGCTGGGGGTTTACACCCAGATGCTGATCCCTGCTGCCATAGTGGGGGCCATAGTGTTCCTGTACGGCTGTGCCACTGTGGACAATGACATTCCCAGGTACACTGACCTCCCACAACTACAATTAAACCCACAACTACGAACAACGTCACTTACGTCACTACACGTACAACTACACCAACATGTTTAGATTTCTAATGGCATAGAAGCACTAGTGAGGGTTTATCAAAAACTCAACAGTTGCTAGTCTGTGCGTTGATGGTATTTCAAGTAAATGCTGCCTACAGCCAGCACTTCTATGCAAAACACGGGTTGTTTTTCAATATTTTGTTTATCAATACATGATTGTGTTTCTATCTCTTGCCTTGTTATAAGGCTCTGAGATTAAATAGGCCATTATGCCGTGCTCCTATTGCACAGCAATACTGTAGCCTACCCATACTGTCATAGGCTACCTGTCTATTAAATGAGCGATGGAATGGTAGCCTAATATTTGTTGTGTAGCAGTAAATAAATGCTGCTATGTGATTTTCTTACCAACGGCAAATGCATCCATTTTATCATTAGACCTGTGTTGTTATTAGCCTACCATTATTATAATTACTGTTCATCAACCGCCTCCATTTCCCAAAATGACAATAATTGCTTGCAATACTGCTGATTAACCACTAGAAGTTGTGCATACGCATGGTCTGAGATTTGCGTGGAGATACGCACACACTTTCCCGTCAAATTCAAAATTGGATAAATAACAACCTTTGCGGGAACTCGCAGTATGCAAGGATTAGTCTTTTTTGTGCACTACTACATTCATTCATTCCTCGTTGCTGTTGGACTCTATAGCCTCTAAAACTGGTAACTGAGTTTATGCTGGTCATTATGGTTAGATCTCTTTTACAGAGGTTTTCCATAAATGTTCTTCTCCCACGCGCAGCATGGAGATTTGTGATCCGAGAAACAACATCACCATGTGCCCACTGTGTGACCGTGCTTGCAGCTACTGGAAGCTGAAGACCGCATGCGGCACGGCCAGGGCCAGCCATCTCTTTGACAACCCGGCCACTGTCTTCTTCTCTATCTTCATGGCCCTCTGGGGTGAGCCATCCCTCCCATGTTCTCTCTCTCTCATCTTCTGCCAATAAAACAATGCCATCTGCTACAGACCACAGGACCAGGCAGAGTCCTGCAGGGCAACCTGGTCTCAGAGCCAACCTACTATTGTTTTTTTACTTAAATAACCATCTGTCTTATGTAACCATACCAAACAAAACATATAATACTACTTTGAGTGTCCTGGATTTACATTTACTATGTTACGTCTAGTCTATGAGACCAGGCTGTGCAGGGCCACGGGAGACCAGTGTCAGTTGCCATTAGAAGACGGTCTTTTGAGTTAAAATTGTGGTAAAGGTTCAGATTGTAGGTTCCTATATTAAGAGTAGATGAGATCATAACCTGTTTGAGTTTCAGAGATGTTGATCTTTTGGACTATATTTTGACGTTTAAACCCTGGTCCATTCACTTTGCTCTGTCTTTCTCGTACTGTAGTCATTAAGCCCTCCAGGAACCCTCCAGGATTTCCTGGTGATTTAAAAAAATCATAATATTGTTCATTGTATTATGCAATGATTTTGTCCAATTTGTCACAAATAGGCTGATGAAGGAAAAAGTTTGACGTGCGGCTTGTTTGACCCATATTATGTGGTAAATGTGCCGTGATTGGTTAACATTGCGAGTCCTCTTTGTTATGCAGTGATCTGTCAGTTCTAATGCAATAAAACTGCAATTATTTGACTGTTTTATGTGGTAATATTGCAGTAATTGGTCACATTTGAAAGCTCTTGCATAATAGTCTCGAAAACCAAACCTTAGGCAGTGACTAGACCTAGGGTCTGGTTTCAATGTTGGACTATTTTGGCATATACAGTAGCAGGGGTATTCAACCAGGGATCCGTGGAGGTACTGCAGGGGATCTGCATTTTTCTCCCAGTGTATCGCTAGCAACAACAGAATAAAGGAATTTTGAATTACATAAGTACGGGAGAAACGAGGAGAATCTCTTCTTTCTAATGATTTCAACTTTATTGCTAAACTGCTAATTGTGAGCAAATTAAACTCATTGGAGCAAATTACACTCACTGATGTATTTTTGCCAACACATGGCTAACCTTTGTTTAAACAGCTGCTCTTAGGAGTTTTGAGTTACCTTTCTAGCTAATGGGCTATGCTAGTTTACAAAATAATTTAAAAAACTATCTACCAAATCTATTCATTTTAATATGTTGCCATATTATTACATTTTTTGCTAACGTATGATGAGGGTCCCTGGCCCGCCGGTTTGCCTGGGAGGGGATCCCTGGGCATAGGGGGAACCTCAACCTTTCCAACGTCAGTCGTCATACTTTAATAAAACACAAAATAGAAGCCGGCAAGATGGAGATCAGAGGTTCTTTTTAATGATTGCATTTCACAAGTGGCTAGTTTGCATCAATTACCTTTACTAAAAACCACTGCAAAGGTTTTGCCTTCAAACTTTTGTTTCGAATCGCGACGTTCTGACTTGTCTGCCTCGTGATTTGTTGGAAGAGTTTTCCGTCTGAATAGGACCCACCCTGGATAGAGTAGTGATGTACGCAGAGACATAGTTCCTCTATGCCAAAAGAGTCCATCACTGAAACCAGACCCTGGACACTGTTGCCTTGTGTCTGGTTTCCCGAGACTACGCATAATAAGATGGCTATTGTTGGTTTTGCTAAACAAATTTTGATTGCAAAATCCTGGAGGGGCTGATTTTAAGGATGAGTTGTGTTTTGTTTCCCAGCTGCCATGTTCATGGAGCACTGGAAGAGAAGGCAAATGAGACTAAATTACATCTGGGATTTGACTGGCTTTGAAGAGGAAGAGGTGAGCCTATGCCCTTGTTTTGGAACCTGTTTGGCCAATTTGGACAAGAACATCTGATACAATAAACATTGAAAAATGATTTCTCCTCTTAATCATGTTTTTTATGTTTTATATTATGGTGGTTCCTGAAGCAGATGCACAAGGTTTGAAATTGATTTGATTTATTTATGATCTTCATTTTCTAGCAGCTTTCTCTGCAGATGCTGTTACTCAATACTAACCAACTTCCCCCAACAAGGTTTATATCACTCTCCTTCACTCTAACACTCTTATCTATTTCAGAAAGATTTCATGGTATGTTACCTGTAAAAAAGAATAAGGCATTGTTTATATGACCCCCTATCAAACAGTCCCTTATTTGCCACTTTGATGGGTGAGGGGTGGGAATAGCCTAATGGTGATCTGGCCACCAAGTTTCAAAGTTTACTCGCCACGTGCACAGGATACAACAGGTGTAAAACAGTACAGTGAAACGCTTAGTTGTGAGCTCTTTCCCAACAGTGTAGTGATGAAAGTAATAACATAGATAAAATAACAAATAAAACTCAAGAAATAGGAGAAAAGATCAAGACAATACCGCAACATTGACTAGGTCTTGAGGCAGAATTTAATGTACCATGTTTTTTTTACCCTCACCTCTCTCTCTCTCTCTCTCTCTCTCTCTCTCTCACTTTCTCACTCACTCACATACTCACACACTCACTCACACACTAAGGTGCTTCTTAACATCCCCTGTCGTCATATTTTTTTTTACATTTAGGCACTAGGCAGCACCTCCTGATGGTAGCAATTGTTTCCCTTATACCTGCCTTACCACCAGGGTATCTGGTAAACTGTGCTTCATGGCTGACTGCTGTGGTTCTCCTTTGTGTCTTTGCATGTCAGTGATGGTTTTAAAAAAAAGACACTTGCTTTACCTTCTCTGTTTCTGTCTGCTCACACAGATATGAGCTTGCTTCTGTTTAATATGAAATGACTGCAATGACTGTTTAGGTTTACTGGTAGATGGGGGTAAGGTTGTTAAGTAGACAGGCAAGATAATTAATATAACCTGTAGAGGTATTCTAATAGGTGTCCTTATCAGAATGAGGGTAAAGTAAACGTTTCCAAATGCATGAATGCCAAACCCATTTTGTAAAACCTGCATCCCCTCTAACAGACACGGTACTCCTAACATTGTTCTGTCACGCATTTCCTCCTGTATGCTAGAAATGTTGGTGGTGTTCCCCACCGCACTGAGCTGAAACACTTAGCAGATGACAAGAGTTGTCTGTGTGGGTGTTGCTATGTACTTGACAACTGGTAAAAACGCCATTTGACCTGGATGATGTCAGTTCCTCCATCTTGAGGAAAATGTGTTGATACCGCTGGACGAGCGTGTATATTAATGTGCATCTGTCCCCTCTAGGGCCACCATAGGGCTGAGTATGAGATCCAAGTCATGCAGAAGACCCTGAAGAAACAGGATATGTCTCCCAAGGTAAGCCTTTTCCTATGCCTCTTGGTGGGCTGTTCAACAACACACTATCAATATTATTCAATGATTTATTTATTCTATGTATGCGTCCGTGCATAGAATAAATCAACGATTGAAGATTACGCATATGTTCAGTGTTTCTCTTGTCTATTATTTTGCTGCATCAAGTGTCTGTTGCGCTGGTGCGCTTGATTTATAGTGTCAGAGGTGGGGATTGGAACCATCATAGTAGAAGCACACAGAGTGCTTCTCCCCTCTCTCTGTCCTCTGGGCGACATTTCCCTTTCGCAAACACACATGGCATTTGTCGCCTCCACTTTTTGTTCTCGCGCGAACTCCACCATTGTAAAGTTATCAACGTACTCCACATGCACGTCTCAACTTCTCCTAGGCTGTAAAATATAGTGTATCCTGGAGTTATCCACAACCCATACCCCCTCCCTCAGATATAGCTATCAACTCTTTTATTAGTCTTGGATGCTCTGCAGTCTATCGTAAGATGAACAGCCTTTGCTGTCTCTATGTACTGCTGCATAACAACAGTTAGCACATGATGGATATCAACACATGCCAGGGTGGTTGTTTATGTCTGGCTTTCTCTGTTTAGCAGCAAAACTACAGCTCAGGCATGTCAGCTCCTTTCTCATCAGACCGCGAAGGGGTCATTACTTTCCCTTGCTCCTCTGGAAACAGGGTCTGATGTCGCTGACCCTCTTTTTTTTAATACACATGAAGTTTTGATTTGACTCCACAGTTTCGTGTCTGGGAGCTCCCATTATGTGTGCTTGATTGGAGTGGCATCAGTCCGCTCTGGGCGAGAGTCCCTCAGACTTGTTTGAAAATGGCTGTGTCAGCGTAAGCAATCACTGCTGAGGTCACGATCGCTGTCAGATAGATAATACTGCTTGTTTGCTCCTTTATGTTTGCTCTTATTTCTCACTTGATTATGTATTAATTACTCTGTTTCAGGAAAAAAAAGTGAAACTGACATGTACAGACCGTGCACCAGCATATATGACAGGACTTTTCACTATGCTTATTATGGTAAGTTGATGTGCCCAGGGCCTACATGGTTTGTTAGTCTCTGGTATTAGATACAGGGATGTCACTAGTCTAGCAATTGAAAGCAATGCAGATCTTCTGCAGACACACACACACACACACAAATTAGGCCTATGTGTAACTGCCAGAATAGTGGAAACACTTGAGTAAATGAGGGATACAAAATATATTGAAAGCAGATGCTTCCTCACAGATGTGATTTCTGAGTTAATTAAGCAGTTGTAACGATTTTCGTTGGTGGAAGAAGGAGTAGACCAAAGCGCAGCGTGATACGTGTTCATGATACCTTTAATAAACTGAACACTGAATACAAACGAACAAGAGAATAAAGGAAAACCGAAACAGTCCCGTATGGTGAAAACACTGAAACGGAAAATAACTACCCACAAACACAGGTGGGAACAGGCTACCTAAGTATGGTTCTCAGAGACAATGATAGACAGCTGCCTCTGATTGGGAACCATACCAGGCGAAACACAGAAATACAAAACATAGAACAAAACCATAGAATGCCCACCTCAACTCACGCCCTGACCAAACCAAAAATAGAGACATAAAACGTAAACCCCACTCCACCTTAGTCTTGGCCCACTTATGTGGCGCCTCTGGAGTGGCGACCCTCGCCGCCGACCTCGGACTGGGGACCCTTACTGCGGGCCCCGAATAGGAGGGAGACTCTGGCGGCGCCGGAGTGAAGGGCGGCTCTGGCGGCTCCGGAGTGACGGACGGCTCTGGCGGCTCCGGAGTGACGGGCGGCTCTGGCTACTCCGGACTGACGGGCGGCTCTGGCGGCTCTGGACCGACGGGCGGCTCTGGCAGCTCCGGACTGACGGGCGGCTCTGGCAGCTCCGGACAGACGGGCGGCTCTGGCAGCTCCGGACAGGCGGGAGTGAAGGGCGGCTCTTGCAGCTCCGGACAGACGTGCGATTCTGGCAGGTCCGGACAGATGGGCGGCTCTGGCAGCAACTGACTGACGGGCGGCTTTGGCAGCAACTGACTGACGGGCGGCTTTGGCAGCTCCTGACAGACGGGAGGCTCCGGCAGCTCCTGACTGACGGGTGGCTCCGGCAGCTCCGGACTGACGGGCGGCTCTGGCAGCGCCGGACAGACGGGCGGCTCTGGCAGCTCCAGACAGACGGGAGTGAAGGGCGGCTCTGGCAGCTCCAGACAGACGGCCGGCTTTGGCAGCTCCTGACTGACGGGCGGCTCAGGCAGCTCCTGACTGACGGGCGGCTCCGGCAGCTCCTGATTGACGGGCGGCTCCGGCAGCTCCTGACTGACGGGCTGCTCCGACAGCTCCTGACTGACGGGCGGCTCCGGCAGCTCCTGACTGACGGGCGGCTCCGGCTGCTCCTGACAGACAGGAGGGAGAACCTGGAGCGAGGAGACGGAGAGACAGCCTGGTGCGTGGCGCTGCCACAGGGCCCACCAGGCTGGGTAGACCTACAGGACCTACTGGCGCATAGAGGAGGCCTGGCGCGTAGAGGAGGCACCGAATGGACTGGGCCGTGGAGGCGCGCTGGAGGTCGAGCAACGAGCCTGCACAACCTGTCCTGGCTGGATACCCCCTGTAGCCCGGCAAGTGCGGCGGGTTGGAACAGACCGCACTGGGCTGTGCTGGCGAACCGGGGACACCGTGCGTATGGCTGGTGCCATATGACCCGGGCCGAGGAGACGCACTGGATACCAGATGCGCTGAGCCGGCTTCATCCCTCCTGGCTCGATGCCCACTCTAGCCCGGCCGATTCACGGAGCTGCGATGTAGCGCACCGAGCTATGCGTGCGCACTGGGGACACCGTGCGCCTCACCGCATAACACGTGCCTGCCCGGTCACTCTCTCGCCACGGTAAGCACAGGGAGTTGGCTCAGGTCTCCTACCTGACTTTGCCAATCTCCCCGTGTGCCACCCCCAAGAAAATAGAGACATAAAAAAGGAACTAAGGTCAGGACGTGACAGCAATCCCATCATGCTTAGGGTCATGTATTATTTTGGCTACCATAGCTATGCCCCAATAGTATGACAATTCCCTCATCCACAGGGCACGAGTGGTCACAATGGTTTGTTGATCATGATGTATGCCATGGCCGTTCTCAGTCACCAGATCTCAACCTGATTAAACATTTATGGGAGATTCTGGGGCAGAAATATGTGTTAATTTATCAAATAAAAAAAACTGATATCACATTTACATAAGTATTCAGACCATTTACTCAGTACTTTGTTGAAGCACCTTAGGCAGAGATTACAGCCTCGAGTCCATTGGGTATGAACCTACAAGCTTGGAACACCTGTATTTGGGGTGTTTCTCCCATTCCTCTTTGCAGATCCTCTCAAGCTCTGTCAGGTTGGATGGGGAGCGTTGCTGCACAAATATTTTTAGGTCTTTCCAGAAATGTTGGATTGGGTTCAAGTCCGGGCTCTGGCTGGGCCACTCAAGGATATTCAGAGACTTGTCCCAATGCCACTCCTGCGTTAGGGTCGTTGTGCTTAGAGTCGTTGGGTCGTTGTCCTGTTGGAAGGTGAACATTCGCCCCAGTCTGAGGTCCTGAACTCTCTGAAGCAGGTTTTCATCAAGGATATCTCTGTACTTTGCTCTGTTCATCTTTGCCTTGATCCTGACTAGTTTCCCAGTCCCTGCAGCAGAAAAACATCCCCACAGCATGATGCTGCCACCACCATGCTTCACCATAGAGATAGTGTCAGGTTTCCTCCAGACGTGACGCTTGGCATTCAGGCCAATGAGTTGAATCTTGGCTTCATCAGACCAAAGAATCTTGTTTCTCATGGTCTGAGATCCTTTAGGTGCCGTTTGGCAAACTCCAAGCGGGCAGTCATGTGCATTTTAATGAGGTCTGGCCGCTCTACCAAATAGGCCTAAATAGTGGAGTGCTGCAGAAATGGTTGTCTTTCTGGAAGGTTGTCCCATCTCCACAGAGGAACTCTCGAGCTCTGTCAGAGTGACCATCTGGTTCTTGGTCACCTCCCTGACCAAGGCCCTTTTCCCCCGATTACTCGGTTTGTCCGGGCTGCCAGCTCTAGGAAGAATCTTGGTGGTTCCAAACTTCTTCCATTTAAGAATGATGGAGGCCAATGTGTTCTTGGGACCTTCAATGCTTAAGGAATGTTTTGGTACCCTTTCCCAGATCTGTGCCTCGACACAATCCTGCCTCGGAGCTCTATGGACAATTCCTTCGACCTCGTGGCTTGGTTTTTGCTCAGACATGCACTGTCAACTGTGGGAACTTATATAGACAGGTGTGTGCCTTTCCAAATCATGTCCAATTAATAAAAATGTTCATCAGGTGGAATCCAATTAAGTTGTAGAAACATCTCAAAGATGATCAATCGAAACAGGATGCAGCTGAGCTCAATTTCTAGTCTCATAGCAAAGGGTCTGAATACTTTTATTTTTACACATTTTCAAAATCTCTCAACCTGTTTTCACTTTGTCATTGTGAGGTATTGTGTGCGGATTGCTGGGGATTTTTATTTATTTAATCAATTTTCGAATAAGGCTGTAACGTAGAAAAGTCAAAGGATCTGAATATTTTCCGAAGGCACTGTAATGAATTAAATGTATTTTCGTGTCAAATCTCCAGTTGGCAACCCATGCCTTATGGGATTAATTGACTCATTAACAAACATTACAATAATTCACTGTGATAATTCAGTGATAATTCTTTAGTATTTCACAGATTGAAAGCTGAAAAAAATATGATCCACAATCTGCTCTGGACAAATCCAGTCCTGGAGTGTCTTGACAAAATGAAACAAAATTATTTAGGCTGACATCATCCAGTGTCCAGAAAAATGAATTTGAATTGTATGCAAATATGTGCATATTTAATTAGATATATAATTTGCATATTTTAACACAATATTTCAGAAACATTGTAATACAAAAATTGATTTGATTTGTGTTTACATTCAACTGGTAAAAGTTGATTTGTAAAATGATTAAGATAAAATATATATACCTTATCAGGGTGTGGTGCTGGTCTTAAACAGCTCATGAACTCGAAGTTTGTGTTCTCTTGTCTCCTCTGCAGGTTGGTGTGACCTTTGCCGTAGTGTTCGGGGTCATCCTGTACAGAATCTCCATCAAGGCAGCCTTACACATGAGCTCCAATCCCACGGCTCGCACCAACATCCGGGCAACTGTCAAGGGCACCGCTGCTGTCATCAACCTGGTGATTATCATCATCATGGATGAGGTCTACGGTGCCTTAGCTCGCTGGCTCACTCTTCTTGGTTAGTCCCTCAACTATGACCGGGATGCTGTGATCACACAACTGTACCATGTTAGCAAAGCTCACCCTGTGTATTAGGCTCTGCAGTCTATCCGGGAGTGCTATCTGTATTGACTGTATTTACCCAGTTTTAATACATTTATAACTACCTTTCTCTACTACTTTTCGGTGTCGGCTACAAAAGCTACAGTTCTGGATTATAACCCCCTTGATCACTGAATCCTCTACGGTTTTGTATCAATCAGGTGATAGAAACTCATTTTGTTTTGTATTCTCAGAGGTGCCAAAGACTGACAAGAGTTTTGAGGAGAGGCTGATAATCAAGACCTTTGTTCTGAAGTTTGCCAACGCCTTCTCCCCCATCGTCTACCTGGCCTTCTTCAGGGGCAGGTTGAACTCTCTTCTACTCTATTTGGCTAATAAGCTTCTCCACAACTCAAACATCTTAGCAGATATCCGCCGTTGATACACTTTCACCATAAAACCTGATTATGTTTAATCATTTGTGTTTTTTTATTGTGATTTACACCTCTTTAAGGATAGTGGCCAATGAATGTTACCTTTTTTTCAACCTGTACGTCCACAGAATGGTTGGGCGTCCTGGGGACTATGTGTATGTTATCGGGTCATACAGGATGGAGGAGGTAATCAACTTTATTCATCTTTGTTTATCTTTAAACATTGACCAGAATGCCGTTAAATGTTGACCAAAATAAGTCCAAATGCTTCATGATTCAGTGCTGGATAATCAATGGAAATATTACCATATGCTGTAATGGTTATAACCCTCCCTTATTTACAAAGTAACAGGGGCAAGATCCTCTATAGGTATCCCAGGGCAGTTGTGTAGGTTCCAGGCCTGGTGCCCTTGAGCCCTATCCTAAAGACAATTGGCATGGCAGATAACATCAAAGCTAACCAACCTATCAGAGAAAGCAGAAGTGTAACAATTATAGGCTAGCCCTTCCAGTCTGTTAGATGGAGATTACCTCTGTTATCTGTGTGTCTGACTGGGTTGACTGCTGTCTCGTCTGTACGCCAGTGTGCCCACGCAGGTTGCTTGATGGAGCTGTGTATTCAGCTCTGTATCACCATGCTGGGCAAACAGCTCATCCAGAACAACCTGTTTGAAATCGGCATCCCGTAAGTACAGTACAGAGCAGGTACCATACTGTCTGGATGAAACTAGGACATAATCACACACCCACTCACACACACCACACCCACTCTCACACACACACACGCAAGCACACAAGCACTAAAATAAATATGCTCAGGGCTAGACTCATATTGCTACCATTTCTTTTCTCTGCTTGCTACAGTAAAATCAAGAAGCTGATCAGGCGTCGGAA
The DNA here is from genome assembly GCF_002021735.2 of Oncorhynchus kisutch. Lineage (NCBI taxonomy): Eukaryota > Metazoa > Chordata > Actinopteri > Salmoniformes > Salmonidae > Oncorhynchus > Oncorhynchus kisutch. The sequence continues at coordinate 57,150,632 of NC_034181.2, read as the reverse complement.
GTCTGACATGGACTCTCAGCAGCAGGAGGACTATAACATGACCCTACAGCGTCATGAGAAGGACCACTTCTTGGGTCCCTTCGTGGGCCTCAGCCCAGAGTACATGGAGATGAGTGAGTCATATGTCAGTCTGTCCAGTAAAGCTCCTGACAGCTTACTGAGGATCAGCCGCCCTATTCCAAATTCTCCTTATCACATGAGACAGGAGGAAAATTAACTACTGCAGTGTGCCGTGAGTAGAGATTTGGTGCAAAGGATCATAGAGATCATAGATATACTATTTCATTCTAGGGGTGTGATAAGCATGTCTGATTGGCTTTTCCCTTTTACGGTCAACTAATTACTGCCAATGAATTACTTCTAATGTACTGTGCACGACATACATAATTAGTCAACTAATGTAGCGTGTACATTAGTTATCAATCATTTTTTATCTTTTTAAGCTCTTGCTATTGAGGTCAGGTTTTTTGTGGTTTTTTTTTTTTTAGGCAGGGACGATACAACCATGTTTGTATGAAACTGGCAACTTTTATAAATGTCACTGATTACTGGAATTAGCAAGCCAGAAAATGTTATCCTCAGTAACCACTTCTCTTTACGCAGTGAAGCGTGACATTTGATTTAACGATAAGACATTTTACTTCATACCGCTCACGGTATTAGATCCTGATTAGTTGTAAAACCTCCGATGTGGAACCCTCTCTAAAAATGCATATTCTCTGCATGAGATAATCCTCAGTGGAGAAGCAGAGAACCATTCTGTCTATAATGCCCACGTAATCAGCACAAGTGGATTTAGTTGACCTGATTTTGACTTTAGTCCTTAGATGTCTTTATCAGCGGCTTCTTTCCTTGCAGCATCAGACTGAATAACTGGACAATCCCTACAGCATGTACATTGAAAAGACACTGTGTAAGACGAAGAATGGGGGGAAACCTCAAACGTCTGTACATCTGTGCCATAACATACTGATACTACTACATTACTTACTGTAGACCAGGAGCTTTAGGCCAGTAACCAAAAGGTTGCTGGATCGAATCCCTGAGTTGACAAGGTAAAAAATCTGTCGTTATGCCCCTGAGAAAGGCAGTTAACCCATTGTTCCCCGGTCGATTAAGGCAATACGGAAGACGTTTCAGTTGTAAAAACTGACTAGGTATACCCTTTCCCTTTCCTTTTCCCACACCATATCCGTCATAAGAAATATTACTGCTCCCTCTCACGATCCGCGCAGTGGATAAACCATGAATAATTACTGTATGGAATTAATTCACAGTATTTTTGAACTAAAGTGTTGATAATGCAGTTCCATGACCATACCCTGGCACACCAGACCATACCCTGATACACAGAAGCCATAAATAAGGGTTATGGTGATGATTCCAGGGTTAGTTCAATATGTTATTGTTATTGTTGTTATTTCTACTAGTTATACTGTACAACTTTATAAACTAGAAATCTCTGGGTAGCAGCTATAGAAGCACAGTCATATTGTTGTGGCATAGCAGTCCTATCTACACCGACTCAAAGATTCAGTCCATCTTTAGGTTTTTAGGCATGCCTGTTTAAGTGGCTTTTTCAAGGGGACTCAACTGAAAACCAGCTAGGATTAATATATGGATGCAGGCACAAAAGGCCAGAGTGTTTGAACCCATTCAGAGTGTGAAGTGGGCACATTTAAAAAAATAACACGTTTTTTTTTTTATTGGATCTCTGGAAGTTTTACCCAGTACATATCAGTAAAGTTTCTGTGGCCATCCGAAAGCAAGTGCAGAAACATGGCAAGCCCTCATTCCACCATCTCATTACTTTTTGCTTAGACATGTTCATCTCTCATGTTTTCTCCTTGTAGTATGTACTGTGTATTTCAAATGGAGAATAAAATGGAAACGCATACATTGCGTAGTACGATATTAGAAGTAGATTATTAACGGCTTGTGCTCCTCTTTCCACTTCCGTCTATACTTGTGCTCCAGTTATCTAATTTGAGACTTAATCTACCCAGCATGCTTTGTGTTGATTTCCTTGTGGTCATAATGTCCAGTTGAATATATCTGTTTTTTGTTTGTTTTACTCGCAGTCATCCAGTTTGGCATGGTGACCCTGTTTGTGGCCTCCTTTCCCTTGGCACCACTCTTTGCTCTGCTCAACAACATCATTGAGATCCGTCTTGATGCTAAGAAGTTTGTGACAGAGGTCAGGAGGCCCATCGCAGCCAGAGCAAAAGACATTGGTAGGTTTCCATCTCCACACTTTAACAGCACTGGTCTATTTATGTTCTAATAAAGGGGACATTTTTACCTAATTTCTTCCACTTTTCAAATTGAATTTGACTTAATTGGAGATTCCCAGAATTGGCCCTACATGATAGATACCAAATTGAAATAGGTAGCAGGAATTTCCCATCTGCAAACACAGGTCCCTCACAACTGTTTTGGTCATGTTTGTGTGATTACATCATTGAGTCAGTCTCTGACTTTGACCAAATACTGTGGCTATTTGGTTTGAATGCGATACATTTTTATACTACAATAATCTAGTAAAATCTAATGATCCTTAAAACACCTTATCATTATATCCATTCAGTGACTATCAATGGGATACACATTTATTTTTGCCAATGTTTTTCTGGTGGTGCACATTTATGGTGTGACCATAATACATTTTTTCAACCAATTAATAAACCATTGCATCTACCATGTTTAAGTAAAGTAGGTACATATAAAGCCCCCTTGTCTACCCAGTTATTGGTGTTTCGGGCAAATCTCCATATCTTATTTCTTCTCTCAGGCATCTGGTATAATCTTCTGAGAGGGCTCAGCAAAGTAGCAGTCATTGTCAATGTAAGTACATACCTTCACATTAATAAAAACATTTAAAGTGCTCATTATTTCCAGGTCTGTCGTCAAGATTATACAATGTTGACATTTGAAGATAATTTTGGTCATAACACCTCTCCCCTCTCCTCTGTCTGCTCTCTCCAGGCGTTTGTGATTTCCTTCACGTCAGACTTCATCCCTCGACTAGTCTACCAGTACATGTACAGCCCTGATGGCTCCATGCACGGCTTTGTCAACCACACTCTGTCCTACTTCAACGTCAGTGACTTCCAGCCTGGCACTGCCCCTCTGCAGCCAATGCACCTGGGGTATGAAGTGCAGATATGCAGGTAAGACATTCAAAATATTATGGTCCCCCTCGATGAAATCAGGAAGGGGACTATGAATCTGTCTCTGTCCGTACGTGTGTGTACGTCACACGCTATATCTCAGACATCACTGGACCGATTTTGACGAAACTTGGGTGAATGATGTCTTGCCATAGAGGTCCGACATTTACAAAATGACAGTGGTTGGCCAGATGGTAGTGCCATAACAAGCGATTGAAAATGACAACTTTGAAAGGTGACGCTCCTCACTCTGTTTGGCATAATGTCATGGAATTCACTACATACTGTAGGTCCCTCTCCTCACAAGTAAAATATTTGCCTCAGCGATCCATAAGGTCCACCATGATGTATTTTCCACCATTTTGAATGTTGTGAAAAACACAAAAAACGCTACTCCTCTAGCACCGAATGATTGATCTGCACAAAACTTGCACGAAAGGGCTCAACGTAATATGTTCCAGACTAGTAATTAAAACAATATGGCCGCTATTGACTAAAGCTAACAGTAATTTACCAAAGTAACCGGAGTCTTCAATAATTTATATTTTTTATATTGAAGAATAATAGTGACGACATCAAAACAATGAAATAACATGTAGTAACCAAAAAATTGTTCAACAAATCAAAATCAAAAGAGTGTGCGAAGATATCATCAAGGCAAAGGGTGGCTATTTGAAGAATCTCAAATATAAAATATATTTTGATTTGTTTAACACTTTTTTTATTTCATAGTTTTGATGTCTTCACTATTATTGTACAATGTAGAAAATAGTTCAAATAAAGGAAAACCCTTGAATGAGTAGGTGTTCTAAAACTTTTGACCGGTAGTGTATCTGTGTCTATATTGTCCATGAGTTTATATTAGATAGTCCATATGGTTTAAGAGAAAAATAGCCTAATTAATGAAAAAGGGATCTATCAAAAATGGTATTATTTTCAGTAAACTCTACAACTCTTCCAACTACTGACTTTTTTCACAACTGCCACCAGTTTGATGATGTTGAACATCTCATTCCAAGATCATGGGCATTAATATGGAGTTGGTCCCCCCTGTGCTGCTATAACAGCCTACGCTCTTCCAGGAAGGTTTTCCAATAGATGTTGGAACATTGCTGCGGGCACTTGCTTCCATTCAGCCACAAGAACATTAGTGAGGTCGGGCACTGGTCTTGGGCGATTAGGCCTGACTCGCAGTCGCCGTTCCAATTCATCCCAAAGATGTTCGATGGGGTTAAGGTCAGGGCTCTGTGCAGGCCAGTCAAGTTCTTCCACACTGATCTCAACAAACCATTTCTGTATGGACCGCACTTTGTGTACGGGGGAATTGTCATGCTGAAACATGAAAGGACCTTCCCCAAACTGTTGCCACAAAGTTGGAAGCACAGAATCGTATAGAAATTCATTGTATGCTCTGTTGTGTTAAGATTTCCCTTCCCTGGAACTAAGGGGCCTATCCCTAACCATGGAAAACAGCCCCAGACCATTATACCACCTCCCCAAACTTTACAGTTGGCACTATGCATTCGGGCAGGTAGCGTTCTCCTGGCATCTGCCAAACCCAGATTCGTCCGTCGGACTACCAGACAGTGAAGCGTGATTCATCACTGCAGAGAACGTGTTTCCACTGCTCCAGAGTACAATGACAGCGAGCTTTACACACTTTCAGCCGACGCTTGGCATTGCACATAGTGATCTTAGGCTTGTATGCGGCTGCTCGGCCATGGAAACCCAGAAGCTCTGATGAACAGTTATTGTGCTGACATTGCTTCCAGAGGCAGTTTGGAACTCGGTAGTGAGTGTTGCAACTGAGGACAGACGATTTTCAGCACTCGGCGGTCCTATTCTGTGAGTTTGTGAGGCCTACCACTTTGCGGCTGAGATGTTGTTGCTCCTAGACGTTTTCACTTCACAATAACGCCACTGACATTTGACCGGTGCAGCTCTAGCAGGGCATAAATTTGACGAACTGACTTTTTCGAAAGGTGGCATCTTATGACAGTGCCATGTTGAAAGTCACTGAGCTCTTCAGTAAGGCCATTCTACTGCCAATGCTTGTCTATGAAGATTGGATGGCTGTGTGCTTGATTTTATACACCTGTCAGCAGCCGGTGTGGCTGAAAAAGCTGAATCCACTAATTTGAAGCAGTGTCCATATACTTTTCTATATAGTGTACATATTGACATAGTAATTTGTATTTATTTATTTCAACTTTATTTAACCAGGTAGGCTAGTTGACATTTACAACTGCGACCTGCCCAAGATAAAGCACAGCAGTTCGACACATACAACAACACAGAGTTACACATGGAATAAACAAAACATACAGTCAATAATACATTAGAAAAAAATAAAATGAAAAGTCTATATACAGCATGTGCAAATGAGGTAAGATAAGGGTGGTAAGGCAATAAATAGGCCATGGTGGCGAAGTAAATTACAATATAGCAATTAAACACTGGAATGGTAGATGTGCAGAAGATTAATGTGCAAGTAGAAGTACTGGGGTGCAAAGGAGCAAGATAAATAAATAAATACAGTATGGGAATGAGGTAGTTGGATGGGCTGTTTACAGATGGGCTATGTACAGGTGCAGTGATCTGTGAGCTGCTCTGACAGCTGGTACTTAAAGCTAGTGAGGGAGATATGAGTCTCTAGCTTCAGTGAAAAATATATACAAGTATATAACAAAAGGGATCATACTGAAACACTCATATTAAACACCAATGGTATTCACTAAGTTGATGGTTTAGGATAATGTTTTACAGCTTTGTGGTTCTATAAAAAAAATCATCATCATCATTATTTCATATATTTCACATGTGATAAGGCCACACAGAGGGCCAAAGATAATTGCAGACACCTGTAATAGTCTGTTTTGTGATAGATTACATATAATCCTTGAATGAAACCAACATTCTGGTTGTATACTGGTAAACTTCACAAGTTTCCAGTAATATATTGTCCCTTTGCAACCCTTCTCAAGACTCAAGAACATTCATATCAACCACACGGTGGCACTATAACGGCCACATGTTTTGTTACTTTCAGTTAGTCTAGGTTGAATTGGGCGCAGATATACAGACACACCTTGTTCACAAAATTGATGACGTATTTCACGCAGTGAGAGTTGAGCAGGGACGAACAGATTGGGTTCAGTCAGTTCAGTCAGTCATCCTAATGATCCTTCCCCAGCTAGCTAGTTTATGCTTGTGGCTAGAAAATTCAGTGCTAATTTAAAACTTGTCTGCATTGTGGGGACTTGGGAGAGTGTCCAGAATCATTCTGTTTTAATCAGAGTAATTGTTTGTTTTTCCCTTCCCAAATATAGATGTTAATGCTGTAGTTGTACATTTTGGGTGAAAATCACTCCAATAAATGGGTTTTAGCTATCACACTGGCGTGATGATATTGGCTACACTATCGAGCTACTTCCCTCAGCAGTGCTTTGCAGTGGGCAAGCGGAAGAGAAGGAAACACTGTGCACAATGATTTATATACTCTGAACTAAAATATAAACGCAACATGTAAAGTTTTGGCCCCATGTTTCATGAGCTGAAATAAAAAATCCTAGACATTTTCCATATGCACAAAATGCTTATTTCTCTCAAATTTTGTGCAAACATGTGTTTACATCCATGTTAGTAAGCATTCCTCCTCTGCCAAGATAATCCATCCACCTGACAGGTGTGGCATATCAAGAATCTGATTAAACACCATGATCCTTAAATAGGTGCAAATTGTGCTGGGGACAATAAAAGGTCACTCTAAAATGTGAAGTGTTGTCACAAAACACAATGTCACAGATGTCTCAAGTTTTGAGGAAGGGTGCAATTGGCATGCTGATTGCAGGAAGGTCCACCAGAGCTGTTGCCAGAGATTTGAATGTTAATTTCTCTACCATAAGCTGTCATTTTAGAGAATTTGGCAGTACGTCCCACCGGCCTCACAACCGCAGACCATGTGTAACCATGCCAGCCCAGGACCTCCACATCCGGCTTCTTCACCTGCAGGATTATCTGAGACGAGCCACCTGGACAGCTGGTGAAACTGGGGGTTCACACAACCCAAGAAATTCTGCACAAACTGTCAGAAACCGTCTCAGGGAAGCTCATTTGCGTACTCGTGGTCCTCGCCAAGGTCTTGACTTGACTGCAGTTCGGCGTCGTAACCTACTTCAGTGGACAAATTATGAATCCCAGTTTCAACAGTACCTGGCAGATGGCAGACAGCGTGTATGGCTTCGTGTGGGCGAGCGGTTTGCTGATGTCAACATTCTGAACAGAGTGCTCCATGGTGGCGGTGGGGTTATGGTATGGGCAGGCATAAGCTACGGACAAGGAACACAATTGCATTTTAATCGATTGCAATTTGAATGCACAGAGATACCATGACAAGATCCTGAGGCCCATTTTCGTGCCATTCATCCGCTGCCATCACCTCATGTTTCAGCATGATAATATACAGCACGATGTCACAAGGATCTGTACACAATTCCTGGAAGCTGGAAATGTCCTGCATATTCACCAGACATGTCACCCATTGAGCATATTTGGGATGCTCTGGACCTACGTTTATGACAGCGTGTTCTAGTTCCCGCCAATATCCAGCAACTTCACACAACCATTGAAGAGGAGTGGGACAACATTTCACAGGCCACAATCAGCAGCCTGATCAACTCTATGCGAAGATGTGTCGCGCTGCATGAGGCACACCAGATACTGACTGTTTTTTTAAAAGGTATCTTTGAACAACAAATGCATATCTGTATTCCCAGTTGTGGAATCCATAGATTAGGGCCTAATGAATTTATTTCAATTGACTGATTTCCTTATATGAACTGTAACTCGGTAAAATCTTTGAAATTGTTGCATGTTGAGGTGATATTTTTGTTCAGTGCATATGTACACTAGATGACTGACAGAGTGTGCTGTTTTGAAGCCCCCGCACATCCGTCTTGACGCTACCCCACCATTGTAGAAAATAAGCATTTATTAATGTCAATTTTTTTTTTGCCATGTTTATGACCTTAATGAGCTAAACATTAAATAAAAAATATATGAAAAATATTTTCCTTAAAGTAGCTAACGTACCTACCGCCAGCGACATGTGATACAGCTGACCGGTGCTGACCGGTGGGAAGCAACATTGGTAACTGGGAAACACCTCGATATAACACTGTTGCTCTTGTCATTCACACCGACTTGTCATTATGTTAGCTTATTGGCATGTCACAATGATGACATCCAGATGGTAACCAATACTGCAAGTTTTTTCTCCCTCGCCCATCGAAAAAAACATCACTTTCTTTTACAAGTTTTAACTAGAGCTGTGCTGTTGTTGTTGCCAGCTAGCCAGCATCAACTAGCTAGCTGGGAAGGGCTCATCAGGACGACTGACTGAACCGAATCCATTCGTCTCCAGTCGACTCTCGTCATCAATTTGGGCAACAGGCGTGTCCGGATAACCTCTCCCGTTTGAATTGTTGCCACTAATTTACCCAAGTGGGGGGCGCTGCATCATTCGTGGGGGACGACATGTTTACTGTGCCTTGTTTCAAATAGGTGTCATGAGAATGTGTGTGAAGTCTATCATACTGGTTGGATGCGTTGTCATTTATAGTAAATCATTTTGCCAATTCAATCCCCTCTCCAGATACAAGGACTACAGAGAGACACCATGGTCAAACACACCCTATGACCTCTCCAAAGAGTTCTGGGCTATACTGGCTTGCCGGCTGGCCTTTGTCGTCGTTTTTCAGGTCAGATGCCTACACAAAAACAAACATATGATTCATTGAGGGTTCAATCTTTTTATGCTGAAAGCATTTTGTCATATCCTTTTGAATAACTGTTTTTGGTTATTTTATTGAAGAAATTGTGAAAGAAATTCCTCGATCCGTACCGTCTTGTCTCCTTATAGAACGTGGTGATGCTGATGAGTGACTTTGTTGACTGGCTGATCCCAGACATCCCCAAGGACATCAGTCTGCAGATCCACAAGGAGAAGATCTTGATGGTAGAGCTCTTCATGAAGGAGGAAGAGGGCAAAAAGCTCCTCCGAGACAGCCACTCCAACCAAAGTCCTCTTCAGCCCCGTTCTCGCCCTGCCTCACATACACCTTCTAACTGCTAGTGCCCTGGTGGGTGGCTCCATCTGCCCGTTCATCTGGTCTGTTCAAAAACCTTCAGCCCCCCCCCCCTTGTCTGGACTTGGACACTCCACATACACAGTGGCCTACTCAAGAAAAGAGGGAGGCAGGTATTGGCAGGCTTCTGCACGTGCACCCTTTCTGACTTATAGCAAGCCATTGCCCAACCTTTGGTGAACCAGGTATCAGGCAGAAGGCTCAGAGGGCTGTTTTTCTCTTTTGCACAAAAATGATACAATGCAGGAAAACATGTAGATCTTTTTTGAATATGCAATTTTGCTAGCTAATGTTTTTATTTTGAAACTTTTGCCTTTTTAAGACACTGAGATCAGGTAAAGGAGCTTGCCATTCTGCTTGTTTACCATGCCAATTTTCCCGTATGTCATGTGTTTTATGTCCTATTTGTTATTATAATAATTCATATCTATCGTGGGCTAGGTTTCCATCCAATTGGCGACAGATTTTCATGCAAATATTCTACAATCCGCATAAAAACAAGATGCACATTTTCCCACCAGAGATGTTTCCATCAAATGTACGTGTTGCAGATGAAAGTATGTGCATGATGACTTAGTGCACATAAAAATATATTTTGCAGTTCAATTCCCACATACCGAACACAAAATAGCCTACAAGTTAAAGGTTTCCATCACATTTTCAAATTTACTGATGTTTTCCTCACCAAATTTTTTTAAACGTTATATAGGGAGTATGCAAGTGCGCTCTAGCCAACGTATCTGCGCGCTGTTGACTAGACTGCGCATATAGCCTACGCGATGATATTATTATGGACAAAAGAGCGAGATTACTTTTATTTGTCAAACAGCAGCCAGGCATCGATGATCATGTCAACAACTATTTCAAGGAGAGGAAGAAGGTATTTTGTCAGCTCATTTTGTATATAATTTGTGAGTAAACAATACTTTTTAATGCATATCCAATACATTGTTAATATTGAATCATATCAATATACACAGTCTACAAAACATTATTGACTTGCACCCCCTTTTGCCCTCAGAACAGCCTCAATTTATCAGGGTATGGACTCAACAAGGTGTCGAAAGCATTCCACAGGGTTACTGGCCCATGTTGACTCCAATGCTTCCCACAGTTGTGTCAAATTGGCTGGATGTCCTTTGGGTGCTGAACCATTCTTGATACACACAGGAAACTGTTGAGCGTTAAAGAAAACAGCAGCGTTGCAGTTCTTGACACACTCAAACCTGTGCGCCTGACACTTACTACCATCCCCGTTCAAAGGCACTTCAATCTATTGTTTTGCCAGTTCACCCCCTGAATGGCACACATAAACTATCCACGTCTCAATTGTCTCAAGGCTTAAAAATGATTCTGTAGCATGTCTACTCCCATTTATCTACACTGATTGAAGTGGATTTAACAGGTGACATCAATAAGGGATCATGTCTTTCACCCGGATTCACCTGGTCAGTCTATATTGTGGAAAGAGAAGGTGTTCCTAATGTTTTGTGCTCTCAGTGTATAGGGTTTGTAAAAGAGGAGAAACGTTCATCCATCTTGTCTTAACACAAGAAAAACAACATTATTAAAAACATTTTAAAAACCTCATGATCAAACCAAGGACATTATTTACAAATGAAGCACAGAAACAAACGAGAAGAAAAAATATATATATCCTTTGTGGTACCATGTCATGTTTTGCTTGTTTGTGACCACTGTTTCTCATACAGAAGGATCTGTAATTCTATGTCTGTGTTTAGGAATGTGACAGACCTTTGATTTAGTCTCTTCTGATCAAACGGAAAAAAATGTAGATACTTCACATCAATGGAATGACATGGAACCTGCCCCCCAGACTGTTGGAATGTATTACATTATTCACAATTAACAATTATTATATATTTTATATTTTCAATGATATGTACGATATTTAACTGTCTTCAACTTCTATTTTGTGTGTCTACGGTATTGAAATGTATCAACATTGACCTCTTGCAATATAATATGTTTGTAATATTACATTACTCCTGGATGCATACCCAGGTGTTTGTACTTTGATACTGGTTATATGAGATGTCTTTCCTTTTGCTTATAGAAAGAACTCTGATGGCCATGAACGTAGTCTCAAATGTATTTGTTAGGACATTGCACAATATTGCATCACCTCATATTTTAATTTCTAATTCAAGGACATGTTCTTGTTTTTTTTTAAACTACTAATATTGTATGTTCATTGTATGACTTATAGGCCAATGCTGAATGGCAGCCACAATACCTTGCTTTTGAGCTAGTGGCATCTTATTCCCAACTGATACTTAGATATTTCAATCCTTGATATTCATCTTGGTATACTAGAGCAGTAGAGAAAAACTTGGTGTTTAAATATTTGACTGAATTGTACAGCAACATTACAACTATATTTGATTAGGATAGTACTATATTTATTTCATATTTCAGGCTTATATTTCCACTAGAGTTCTGTCAGCCTAAAGTAAAAGTTTTAGGATATTTTAATTACAATAAAATAATACAAGTTATGAGAAGTGTATGAGTATTTGTATCATGTGTTCGTTATAGAATTGATGTCTACTGTTAGCAATGCAATACAATGTTTTCACCCTGAACATGGAACAAAAGCCACCCCCAGTGTAAATCAAAGTGAAGCATTGGCAAGAGCTGTCGTGTGTGTGTGTGTGGGGGGGGGGGGGGGGGGGGGTAAGCAGAGGGTGTACGTGGACATGACTGAGGCTAGGAGAGGATGGGGTAAGGACGTGAGAAGGTGTGTGGAGAGATGTAGAGATAATCAACTTTATTTGTTTTTAAGGATATATAGAGATGGTTCAAAGGATCCAGTCAGTGAAAGGGTGGGGGCTGTGGTGTATATCCCAGATTTTAATGTTGGAGTATGTATGCGGTTAACTGATTGTGTCAGTGTATGGGGCAGAGATGATGGCCATGATTGTAGGTTTGAGATGGGTGGAGGAGGTGAAACCACGAGGTGGTGATCTGCTCTGATTCGACTTCAGTGTTGACTAGTGTGAAGACGGGCAAGTCGAATAGGGGTGACTTGTTTGTGGAGATGATGGTGAAGTTAATGGGATTGGAGTGGATGGGAGTGGTGGTCATATTTTGTAGAGTTCCCACCCATGTGGGTGTGGAGGGTAATGAGAAGGGGGGGAAGATATTCATGTCCCGCTGGGCCGCAGAGAAGTCAAGTTCTTGATCCGGGTAAAAGTGCTGGATCTTTGGCAAAGGGAGTGGGATGCTAGTAGTAAGGTGAGGCAATTTTATTGCATGCATCAGTCAGTAAAGGAAGAGGTGGGGAGTATGGGATGTAGGAGAGAGGAAGTTGTGTGGAGTAGACTATGGTTTGGGCATAGAGGTTTGAATGCCACGTTGTGGCTGATAGGGAGACATGAAACAGGTATGTATAATGAGTGTTTAGTGTTGATTATTTTGTGAATTGTTGTATGACTTAGATAGGAATAGATTGTGTGAAAGGGTTAGAGAGGCAGGACAGGGTTGGGGTTTGGGTTGTGTAGTTGGGGCAGACAAGAGGAGGGAAGTGGTGACTATTGATCTATTTAACTTTCTTAGAGGAACAGGACTAATTAAGAGAATTGAATGTAGCTCGGCCGTGCCTGGCCTCCCACTACAGTACAGTAGGTGGCAGTGTATGCACCTTGAAAGTTGGATGAACCGCCAACCCAATCCCAAAGAAGAAGAAGATATTAACTTGGTTCACTACAGTCAAGATGAGTACGTTTAACAGCATTTTGCTGAAGATTTCAGGTGAACTTGTTGGTGATCAATTGAAGAAAATGAAGTTCCTGTGTAATAAAGAAATAGGAAAAAATCGTCTCGAGAAAATGACCAGTGGCTTACAACTTTTCATGGTCCTAATGGAAAGAAATACACTTGGACCTGACAACACAGTATTTCTAGTTTCGCTTTTGACAGACATTGGTCGCCTAGATCTTGCGGACAAACTTACCAACTGTGAAAGCCAATATGCTGGATCACCCGAATTCTCTTCCCAACGATGAGGAGCAAGGTAAATTACGTGGTTTGCCCCACTCCCGAATATTAATGGAAAATGTTGAAATACCATAGCGTGGGCCATTTTTTTATTGGGCTGTGACGCCTGTTTCAACAGTTACTGTAAAGTGTAGGTGTTGCTTAGTCATTCTACAGATGGAAGTGCCCAATGTCTTCTTGAATGTATGTAAGAATGTATCAGAGATCATGGCTACATGTTATCTTGGGAACCCTGTCACAACTGCTATGAAAGATATTAGGCTAAGTTACATTGTCACTATCTTTCTGACATCCTCTCCCATACAGTAAATGTTTGCCAGTGTATTGTATTTCCTCTGAGGGCAAATATAAAATGCAACTGTATGCCTTGGATAATGTACTGTATATTGTGTTGGAAATATGACTTTTGTAGTGGACTTATTAACATTCCATGGCATCTTCTCTTTTCCCAGCAAAACTTGACATCGCAACAGAAATGATCACTAACAACATTGGAAGGAAGTGGCGAACATATGGTCGTAAACTTTGTCTGCCAGAGGCCAAACTGGATCATATCGCGCAGAAGCACCCAAACAACCTGGAAGAGCAAGTGGTGGAGCTTTTGAAGGAGTGGCTGAAAAAGCAGAAAGCTGAGGCCAAAACAGACACTTTGATAAAGGCCCTTCGCTCCTGTGATCAGAACTGCACTGCTGATCTGATACAGACAGAACTTGAAAAACTTAATGCCAATGGTGGACAGTGAAAGTGTGACAAACAATCTTCATCTTTTCTTAGGCCTCTTATGTTGTTTACTCAATGGATTATTTATTCATTGCTTTCACAATGAGTTTGGTGCTTTTATACGATTCAGTAAATTCACCACAATTTGTTGGCAATATTGGTATACCAGTATACTCATGGACCAGTATAATTTTATGGAAAGTAGCCCAGTGCACTCTGGGTACATACATTCCTACTACATATTGTAAGGGAATTTGGGAGAAACTTGATTGGACTATGGATATTATAAAATTGTATAGATATTGTGCATTTAAATGTGATATTAATGTATCCACTGTTGAGATTAGTAAACTTGTAAAAGATTAGTAAACTCCCTCAAGCTGGTAAAAATACTTTTCTAATTATTTAATGTTGAAGTAAACTCAAACATGGATTTGTTTATGATTGTAGTCATGCCATTCCAAATTCAACAAAACCCACAAATGTTTATGTTTGGGGTTACTGTGAACATGTTCCATAGTTGCTGTAATACTTGTCCAAAGCATTTACACGGAACCCAAACCGGCTGCATGCGTGCGCTATCGTGCATACATTTATTTTGTCCCCCTACACCAAACGCGATCATGACACGCAGGTTAAAATATCAAAACAAACTCTGAACCAATGACATTAATTTGGGGACAGGTCGAAAAGCATTAAACATGTATGGCAATTTAGCTAGGTAGCTTGCACTTGCTAGCTAATTTGTCCTATTTAGCTAACTTGCTGTTGCTAGCTAATTTGTCCTGGGATATAAACATTGAGTTGTTATTTTACCTGAAATGCACAAGGTCCTCTACTCCGACAATTAATCCACACATAAAACGGCCAACCGAATCGTTTTTTGTCATCTCTCCTCCTTCCAGGCTTTTTCATCTTTGAACTTTTATGGTGATTGGCATCTAAACGTTCATAGTATTACCACGACGACCGGCAAAACAGTTCGCCTTTCAATCACCCACGTGGGTATAACCAATGAGTAGATGGCACGTGGGTACCTGCTTCTATAAACCAATGAGGAGATGGGAGAGGCAGGACTTGCAGCGCGATCTGCGTCGGAAATAGAAAGGAGTTCTATTTTAGCCCTTGGCATCGCAGATGCTCGTTGCCGCCCACGAGCAGTGTGGGTGCAATAATTGAATAACATGGATTTCTAAATTTATTTTGCGACGCTCGCGCACGCAACGAGTCTGGTCTGGTCAGCATATTAGAATACTTATGATGAGTAAAGCATGTTGTATGGACAAATATTTCGAGAACTGTATTGAAATGGAATTATAGATACAGATGAAGCTTTTGATTTCAATTGATCAGATTTTTATTGTGATTATAAGAGACAAATTACATTAATAGTTCTACCACTAGAGCTCACTCCACTCCTTCAGCGGAATGTCTTGAGATTGAGATTATCGGAAGTGAGACCACAGGTATCCAACTGTTTCTATTGGGGTAGGTAAGGTGAAAAAATTGTGATTATTTAACCATACACATAAAGCTATGTCCAGTGTGATATATTCTCCCACCCTCAATGTCACAATTCTTACATTGTTATTAAGCTCTAGATATATTAGAACTGAGGAAGAGGTATGTAGGGGGGCAGAATGAGGAGGTTTGATCCGGTCACGCAGCCTTGGCCTAGATTTGAATCATCCAAACCCATGTACAGTAAATTGTTCAGTGTGGCAGTACTCTCAGCAGCCATACAGCCTGTTCAGCCTGTCTGTCGTTCTTGCTCATCTGGGTGGCCTCGCCAAAAGACACGTTGCTGTCGGGGAAGAGCACCGTGGTGGGGTGGTTGTTCTTGGAGAAGGCATACAGTGGGGAGAACAAGTATTTGATACACTGCCGATTTTGCAGGTTTTCCTACTTACAAAGCATGTAGAGGTCTGTAATTTTTATCATAGGTACACTTCAACTGTGTGAGACGGAATCTAAAACAAAAATCCAGAAAATCACATTGTATGATTTTTAAGTAATTAATTTGCATTTTATTGCATGACATAAGTATTTGATCACCTACCAACCAGTAAGAATTCCGGCTCTCACAGACCTGTAGGTTTTTCTTTAAGAAGCCCTCCACTCCACTCATTACCTGTATTAACTGCACCTGTTTGAACTCGTTACCTGTATAAAAGACACCTGTCCACACACTCAATCAAAGAGACTCCAACCTCTCCACAATGGCCAAGACTAGAGAGCTGTGTAAGGACATCAGGGATAAAATTGTAGACCTGCACAAGGCTGGGATGGGCTACGAGACAATAGGCAAGCAAGCAGCTTGGTGAGAAGGCAACAACTGTTGGTGCAATTATTAGAAAATGGAAGAAGTTCAATCACCCTCAGTCTGGGGCTCCATGCAAGATCTCACCTCGTGGGGCATCAATGATCATGAGGAAGGTGAGGGATCAGCCCAGAACTACACGGCAGGATCTGGTCAATGACCTGAAGAGAGCTGGGACCACAGTCTCTAAGAAAACCATTAGTAACACACTACGCCGTCATGGATTAAAGTCCTGCAGCGCACGCAAGGTCCCCCTGCTCAAGCCAGCGCATGTTCAGGCCCGTCTGAAGTTTGCCAATCACCATCTGGATGATCCAGAGGAGGAATGGGAGAAGGTCATGTGGTCTGATGAGACAAAAATAGAGCTTTGTGGTCTAAACTCCACTCGCCGTGTTTGGAGGAAGAAGAAGGATGAGTACAACCCCAAGACTACCATCCCAACTGTGAAGCATGGAGGTGGAAACATCATTGGTTGAATTGCTGCAAAGAAACCAGTACTAAAAGACAGCAATAAGAAGAAAATACTTGCTTGGGCCAAGAAACATGAGCATGACATTGGACTGGTGGAAATCTGTCTTTTGGTCTGGAGTCCAAATTTGAGATTTTTGTCGGTGTGGGTGAACGGATGATCTCTGCATGTGTGGTTCCCACTGTAAATCATGGAGGAGGAGGTATTGTGGTGTGGGGGTGCTTTGCTGGTGACACTATCTGTGAGTTATTTAGAATTCAATGCACACTTAACCAGCATGGCTACCACAGCATTCTGCATCGATATCCCATCTGGTTTGGGTTTAGAGGGACTATCATTTGTTTTTCAACAGGACAATGACCCAACACACCTCTAGGCTGTGTAAGGGCTGTTTTACCAAGAAGGAGAGTGACTGAGTGCTGCATCAGATGACCTGGCCTCCACAGTCCCCAAACCTCAACCAAATTGAGATGGTTTGTGATGAGTCGGACCAGAGAGTGAAGGAAAAGCAACCAACAAATGCTCAGCATATGTGGGCACTGCTTCAAGACTGTTGGAAAAGCATTCCAGGTGAAGCTGGTTGAGATAATGCCAAGAGTGTGCAAAGATGTCATCAAGGCAAAGGGTGGCTATTTGAAGAATCTCAAATATAAAATAGATTTAGATTTGTTTAACACTTTTTTGGTTACTACATACTACTATATGTGTTATTTCATAGTTTTGATGTCTTCACTATTATTCTACAATGTAAAAAATAGTAAAAATAAAGAAAAACCCTTAAATGAGTAGGTGTTCTAAAACTTTTGACCAGTAATCTATAACACAGGTTTCTACCCATGACCCTCCATCTTCACCTAAAACGCAACGCATCCTCCTCCAGTGAACCCAGGTTTAATGTTGCAAAACTACAGTTCCCTAAGGTAAAACCCACCTTCCACCTTAAGCTGCAGAACCGCTTCTCTGTTCTCGCCCACAATATACCAGCCAATCCAGTGAAGATCTTCAAGAACGACATCACTAAAGCAGCTGGAAAGATATTTGGGCACAAAATAACAAAGGAGGGCATCTCAGGTGAGGCCAGAAGAGTGTACTGTGGCGTACAACAGGTCAGCCACCATTTGGAGACTTGTTGAGGCCTGGTGAGAGACGGTGTAAACATCACGAGGCGATGGCCCCATCTGATGGACGTGCCAGGTCTCGATGGGCTCTCTGCCCAGGACTAATTGGGGCTGATTGGGGAGTTGGTGAGTAATCAAGGGCTGATTGCTCACCAGCTGTACAAGCCCCATAAAGCTGCCAGAAGGGCAGCACACAGGAGAGGACTGGGGGAAGTAAGTTGACTTCTGTGTAGTTGGAGACGGTTGTGTGCCCGACAGGATACAGCAAGACCCGGAGTTCAGAAGACGGTATCCCGCAGAGGGTCTCATGGGGGAGACCTTTCCTTTCTTTTGATTTATTATTTAATAAACACCCTTGAAGCCGAGCTAATCATACTCTGTCCATGTCTGATCTGTGTAAAAGTCTTGACGAAACCCCCTGGTGTGCCAGAGTACATAAATACAGAAGGCTGAACTCCTTGTGCCAGAAGTACAAACAGAAGTGGCATGACACCCTTGCTGATGAAGCCAAGGCTGCCTCTAAGGCAAGCAACTATTGAGCTCTTTACAAAACCCTCCGGGTTCTCACTGGGAAGACTACAATTCAACACAGCCCACAAATGTTTCTGTTTTGGGTTACTGTGAAGATGTTCCATAGTTGCTGTAATACTTGTTCAAAGCATTATTATACTTATGTTGAGTAAAGCGTGTTGTATGGACACATATTTGGAGAACTGTACTGAAATGGAATGATCAACAGATTAGCTTTGATTTCAGTTGATCAGATTTTTATTGTGATTATTAGAGGTCGCACAGCCTTGATGTTTTGAAGCAAATGTCCTTCTAATAGTTCTACCAGCGGAATGATCTTGAGTCCATCGGAAGTGAGACCACAGGTTTCTATTGGGGGGAGAGGAGAAAAAAAGAGTGATTATTTAGTCATACACATAAAGCTATGTCCAGTGTGATATATCCTCCCACCCTCAATGTCACAATTCTTACATTGTTATTAAGCTTTAGATATATTAGAGTTATGTTAGCTCGGGGGAAGAGGCATCCGAGGGGGTGGAACGAGGAGGTTTGATCCGGCCATGTACAGTAAATTGTTCAGTGTGCCAGTAATCACAGCAGCCATACAGCCTGTTCAGCCTGTCGATGTCGTTCTTGCTCATCTGGGTGGCCTCGCCGAAAGACACATTGTTGTCGGCGATGGGCTCCATGTTGGGGCGGTTGAAAGGACACTGAGGGATGGAACGTCACGTATAATAGGAGTTCATTCCAGAAATATTTGTAAGTATCAGAAAGACATCACATAGCTGACCTCTCGTACTGCACGACAGAGTTGAAGTCATAGGGAGTACCTTGGTTCAGGGGGGCGATCTTGTGGAAGTGGTACTTCATTGTTCATAGAGCTGATAGGCTGTGTTTCACCCCACTTTATGAGCAAGATCAATCAGCTACAATATTAAATATTAATTAACAACAATAGATAACGGAAATTAACAACTCTATATCTATAGATGACTCAACAGCTCATAAAACAAAAAGCAGGTTGGCTGACAAGTATTAGGCAGCCCCCAAAATATACAATTTAACAAATCCATTGTCTTTTCTTAGAATTAGCAGTTAGAGATAGAGGCAGTTTCTTATCGTGTAAAGTGGACGTCAATTAAAGGCAAGCAGGATAAATGCATGGTATCGACCATCAATTATGTTCTCCCAGTAGACGTGGTTCTACGGTCGCTGTGGGTCTGCTCGTGGTTAAAGCCCAGGGCATGGAGGAGCTCTTGTCTAGCCCGGGCCTACAAACTGTTAGCTTGTTAGCACAGGCCTGCTAACTGCCTGAATCGCCGCGTCCCAAACGCCCACCGGACCCATATTTACTTTCTATCTCTTTTGACTTTTAATTTGTTTATACCTTCCGGAAACCTGCCTCACCCAATGTGATACGGAATCGCTATTATTTTTTATTTATTTTTAGAACACACTCAAGAACCTCCAGAAGCTAACCAGCTAACTAGCTACAAGCTATTTAGTCATTGTTAGTTGTTTTTTTTACCTGGATAACACTCGCCAGTCCGGCTTCCCTGCCCCATCCACCGCTGCCCCCTGGACACTGATCTCTTGGCTACATAGCTGATGCACGCTGGACTGTCCATTAATCACGGTACTCCATTCTGCTTGTTTGTTTTATCTGTTGGCCCCGTTGCCTAGTCTACGCCATTTTACCTGCTGTTGTTGTGCTAGCTGATTAGCTGTTGTCTCACCTACTGTTTTAGCTAGCTTTCCCAATTCAACACCTGTGATTACTGTATGCCTCGCTGTATGTCTCTCTCAAATGTCAATATGCCTTGTATACTGTTGTTCAGGTTAGTTATCATTGTTTTAGTTCACAATGGAGCCCCTAGTTCCACTCTTCATACCCCTGATAACTCCTTTGTCCCACCTCCCACACATGCGGTGACCTCACCCATTACTACCAGCATGTCCAGAGATACAACCTCTCTCATCATCACCCAGTGCCTGGGCTTACCTCCGCTGTACCCGCACCCCACCATACCCCTGTCTGCGCATTATGCCCTGAATATATTCTACCATGCCCAGAAACCTGCTCCTCTTATTCTCTGTCCCCAACGCTCTAGGCGACCAGTTTTGATAGCCTTTAGCCGCACCCTCATACTACTCCTTCTCTGTTCCGCGGGTGATGTGGAGGTAAACCCAGGCCCTGCATGTCCCCAGGCACCCTCATTTGTTGACTTCTGTGATCGAAAAAGCCTTGGTTTCATGCATGTCAACATCAGAAGCCTCCTCCCTAAGTTTGTCTTACTCACTGCTTTAGCACACTCTGCTAACCCTGATGTCCTTGCTGTGTCTGAATCCTGGCTCAGGAAGGCCACCAAAAATTCAGAGATTTCCATACCCAACTATAACATCTTCCGTCAAGATAGAACTGCCAAAGGGGGAGGAGTTGCAGTTTACTGCAGAGATAGCCTGCAAAGTAATGTCATACTTTCCAGGTCCATACCCAAACAGTTCGAACTACTAATTTTGAAAATTACTCTCTCCAGAAATAAGTCTCTCACGGTTGCCGCCTGCTACCGACCCCCCTCAGCTCCCAGCTGTGCCCTGGACACCATTTGTGAATTGATCGCCCCCCATCTAGCTTCAGAGTTTGTTCTGTTAGGTGACCTAAACTGGGATATGCTTAACACCCCGCCAGTCCTACAATCTAAGCTAGATGCCCTCAATCTCACACAAATCATCAAGGAACCCACCAGGTACAACCCTAACTCTGTAAACAAGGGCACCCTCATAGACGTCATCCTGACCAACTGGCCCTCCAAATACACCTCCGCTGTCTTCAACCAGGATCTCAGCGATCACTGCCTCATTGCCTGTATCCGCTACGGAGCCGCAGTCAAACGACCACCCCTCATCACTGTCAAACGCTCCCTAAAACACTTCTGTGAGCAGGCCTTTCTAATCGACCTGGCCCGGGTATCCTGGAAGGACATTGACCTCATCCCGTCAGTTGAGGATGCCTGGTCATTCTTTAAAAGTAACTTCCTCACCATTTTAGATAAGCATGCTCCGTTCAAAAAAATGCAGAACTAAGAACAGATACAGCCCTTGGTTCACCCCAGACCTGACTGCCCTCGACCAGCACAAAAACATCCTGTGGCGGACTGCAATAGCATCGAATAGTCCCCGTGATATGCAACTGTTCAGGGAAGTCCGGAACCAATACACGCAGTCAGTCAGGAAGCTTCTCCAGCTTCTTCAGGCAGAAGTTTGCATCCTGTAGCTCCAACTCCAAAAAGTTCTGGGACACTGTGAAGTCCATGGAGAACAAGAGCACCTCCTCCCAGCTGCCCACTGCACTGAGGCTAGGTAACACGGTCACCACTGATAAATCCATGATTATCGAAAACTTCAATAAGCATTTCTCAACGGCTGGCCATGCCTTCCGCCTGGCTACTTCAACCTCGGCCAACAACTCCGCCCCCCCCGCAGCTCCTCGCCCAAGCCTCTCCAGGTTCTCCTTTACCCAAATCCAGATAGCAGATGTTCTGAAAGAGCTGCAAAACCTGGACCCGTACAAATCAGCTGGGCTTGACAATCTGGACCCTCTATTTCTGAAACTATCTGCCACCATTGTCGCAACCCCTATTACCAGCCTGTTCAACCTCTCTTTCATCTCGTCTGAGATCCCCAAGGATTGGAAAGCTGCCGCAGTCATCCCCCTCTTCAAAGGGGGAGACACCCTGGACCCAAACTGTTACAGACCTATATCCATCCTGCCCTGCCTATCTAAGGTCTTCGAAAGCCAAGTCAACAAACAGGTCACTGACCATCTCGAATCCCACCGTACCTTCTCCGCTGTGCAATCTGGTTTCCGAGCCGGTCATGGGTGCACCTCAGCCACACTCAAGGTACTAAACGATATCATAACCGCCATCGATAAAAGACAGTACTGTGCAGCCGTCTTCATCGACCTTGCCAAGGCCTTCGACTCTGTCAATCACCATATTCTTATCGGCAGACTCAGTAGCCTCGGTTTTTCGGATGACTGCCTTGCCTGGTTCACCAATTACTTTGCAGACAGAGTTCAGTGTGTCAAATCGGAGGGCATGCTGTCCGGTCCTCTGGCAGTCTCTATGGGGGTGCCACAGGGTTCAATTCTCGGGCCGACTCTTTTCTCTGTGTATATCAATGATGTTGCTCTTGCTGCGGGCGATTCCCTGATCCACCTCTACGCAGACGACACCATTCTATATACTTTCGGCCCGTCTTTGGACACTGTGCTATCTAACCTCCAAACAAGCCTCAATGCCATACAACACTCCTTCCGTGGCCTCCAACTGCTCTTAAACGCTAGTAAAACCAAATGCATGCTTTTCAACAGGTCGCTGCCTGCACCTGCATGCCCGACTAGCATCACCACCCTGGATGGTTCCGACCTAGAATATGTGGACGTCTATAAGTACCTAGGTGTCTGGCTAGACTGCAAACTCTCCTTCCAGACTCATATCAAACATCTCCAATCGAAAATCAAATCAAGAGTCGGCTTTCTATTCCGCAACAAAGCCTCCTTCACTCACGCCGCCAAGCTTACCCTAGTAAAACTGACTATCCTACCGATCCTCGACTTCGGCGATGTCATCTACAAAATGGCTTCCAACACTCTACTCAGCAAACTGGATGCAGTCTATCACAGTGCCATCCGTTTTGTCACTAAAGCACCTTATACCACCCACCACTGCGACTTGTATGCTCTAGTCGGCTGGCCCTCGCTACATATTCGTCGCCAGACCCACTGGCTCCAGGTCATCTACAAGTCTATGCTAGGTAAAGCTCCGCCTTATCTCAGCTCACTGGTCACGATGGCAACACCCATCCGTAGCACACGCTCCAGCAGGTGTATCTCACTGATCATCCCTAAAGCCAACACCTCATTTGGCCGCCTTTCGTTCCAGTACTCTGCTGCCTGTGACTGGAACGAATTGCAAAAATCGCTGAAGTTGGAGACTTTTATCTCCCTCACCAACTTCAAACATCAGCTATCTGAGCAGCTAACCGATCGCTGCAGCTGTACATAGTCTATTGGTAAATAGCCCACCCTTTTCACCTACCTCATCCCCATACTGTTTTTATTTATTTACTTTTCTGCTCTTCTGCACACCAATATCTCTACCTGTACATGACCATCTGATCATTTATCACTCCAGTGTTAATCTGCAAAATTGTAATTATTTGCCTACCTCCTCATGCCTTTTGCACACATTGTATATAGACCCCCCCTTTGTTTTCTACTGTGTTATTGACTTGTTAATTGTTTACTCCATGTGTAACTCTTTGTTGTATGCTCACACTGCTATGCTTTATCTTGGCCAGGTCGCAGTTGCAAATGAGAACTTGTTCTCAACTAGCCTACCTGGTTAAATAAAGGTGAAATAAAAAATAAAAAAATAAAAAATGCTGGACGGTGCTGTGGTACTGGCAGCCCTGACGGGCCAGAGACACAGTCTGGGCGTTACCCTGAACGGCCAACATAGGAGTAGCATCTGGGGAGAAGAGCAGAGCAGAGGGTCATGGCGCACTAATCCAATGCCAGAAATAGGGCCTACCCTAATCATCTAGTTTATTGTAAGGGTTTTAGGAAAACCTCCGGGTAATGAGTTCATAAGGGATAAAAGTGGTGGGGGATCACCTGACAGTGCAGGTTTGCAAAAACAAATATTGCATGGATTATTATGATCCTCAAAGGGAAATTCAACGACGTATGTATTGATGTTATATTCGAATTGTTTAATCGTGTTATTGAAATTTAGGCTCACCCACTGCGAGACTCAATGCTGAGGTAGTCCCTCTCGTTCTGGCGCTGGAAGAAGTGGACCTTTTTTGTTTTTATTATTTATATGCTTGGTAATGTGAGATAGTGCCGAAACAGTTTTTTCTCACCTTCGAACTTTGGATGACAACGTGAAAAATACAGACAATGACAAAGGAGAATACATATACAATTAACATAGAATATATGAACTCATGAAGAACGCAATGTATGAATAATACATTGAGCTCCAAAAGTATTGGGACAGTGGCACATTTTTTGTTGTTTTACTCCAGCATTTTGGATTTGAAATGATACAATGACTATGAGGTTAAAGTGCAGACTGTCAGCTTTCATTTGAGGGTATTTTCATCCATGTCACAATTAGTATACCCCCAAGACATGCTAACTTCTCACCATTACAATAATGGGAGGCTAGCATTTTTGTGGGGGTTATGATATTTGTGCGTCTAACTTTCTTACTCATCATTATTCACGATTCAGGATTATCTTTAACCATGGTAGCATCGACATTAATGTAGAAGTGTTTAGAAACATATTATATTCTTATTTACAATAAAAGTGACTCCAACATGACACAATACATTATTTACCATTAATTTCTATTGGGCACAAAATAACCTGAAACACAACCAAAACAAACAGAAAATGCATGCAACAAATCCCACGCTTCACAGTGTGCTAGGAATATGGGACCAAATACTTCTTTAATACACATAATAGACATTTGGACAAAAAGTGCTGTAATTTCTAAACGGTTCCCCCTATATGGATGAAAATACCCTCAAATTAAAGCTGACAATCTGCACGCTAACCTCGTAGACATTGTATAATTTCACATTCAAAATGCTGGAGTATATAGCCAAAACTCGAATACCTTTGGAGCTCACTGTATTTATTGTGTGAAGTATTTTCAAGGTCCCAATGTTACTGGGGTCCAAGTAGGTCCTAGTCTTACTTTGAATATGCGTTGACTGGTCGATTGAGTTTAGCAAAGCAGTGATCTTATGGCATGGTAGCATCGTATCCTGTGTCACTCACCTCAGTCAGTTCCTCAATCCAGGCAGAGGACACCAGCATCAGGGTCAGGAGACCCACAGTGAACTTGAACACAAACATGGCAGCAAAAGGACTGTAGGATAAATACAACCATATAGAGAAACTCATTAAAACCAGCCATAGTGTTGGTCATTGAAGCTCACACACGTACAGTATGAACAGAGAGCACAGTGCTTACCTTAGAGCTCCGAGAAGGAATGGGTGAAATGGAAGTAGTTAGCGTCGTTTTTATACTCTTTCCTCAGGAATATACACGTAGATAGATAACAGACCCCCAAATAAGTGAATATGGGCACAAAAACATGCTGACAGGTAAGGAAATGTCATATTGAGTCGAGGTTGCTGCACGTCATGTGGAAATTCTGCAGGAAATCCTTGAAACGTGTGTGAAACATGACATGTGTGAGGTGTGCATGTTAACATTTTGTACCATATCATGTATCATATCATGGCTAAATATGTTTGACCTTGATGATTTGCAAACAGGTTTGCCCTTCTCTGTGTGTCATTCTACCTTTTCAGGATGTGTATAAGTAATTCAATTAATGAAGCCTCTTATTTAAAGTTTTAAAAAAATTCCTTTTTTCATTGCATTTTTCATATTCAGAAATAGTAGCTATACGTTGAGGTTTGACAGGAGTGTTACAAGTGTTAAAATGTATTGATGGATTTTTTTTGTGTAATTTTCTCATTGAACAGAATTTTAAAAAATCAAATACACGTTGACAATCTTCAAAAGGCCCCTAAAATTACTTTTTTTTACATTTGAGTAATTTAGCAGACGCTCTTATCCAAAGCAAGTTACAGAAGTGAGTGAATACGTTTTCGTTCGCAATGGTCCCCTGTGGGAAACCAACCCACAAACCAACTGAGCTACAAGGGACCACAATAACATACTGTGAAATCTTCTCATGTAATATCTAATGCTGGGAAATCTTCGTTGGCAGCCCACATACTTCATTACGTGTCAGTGGGTTCTCTCATTCAACATAGATATTATATTAGCTTCATGAAAGAGGCAAATGTTGTGCAGATCAGAATAGGGCTTATAACGTATGGATGGGGGCTGAAAGTAGCTATATCTCCTTACTGTTGTGTTTATATACTCACTCTATCTCTATGGTGGCCTGGTTTAGTCATTTGAACATGTGCATCAAGAACAGACTGGATAAGATTGTGAAGGTTTCCAGCAAGGTCATAGAAGGGCAACCGACACAATTATCAGAAGTTTTTAAGAAATTGACATAAGTAGTGAAAAAAATTGTAACCCTTTACAATAAGATTACATTTATAAAGGGTTTATCAAGGGTTTGTTATTCCTTTATTAACGGTTATTTAATCATTTGTAAGTCCATTATAAACCATTAATAAATGGGTTATATAAATGGGTTATAATTGGTCAAAATAGTGCGAAAGCGAAATAAAGCTTGCCAAATAGTGAGCCACTATTTACCTCCAGCTATTAATCATTTATAAATACACTTACAAATGTGTATAATATTGAACCCTTGTGTATCATCATGCAACCTTGTTTTTTAATGGTTGCACAGTTGAACAATAGTTATTTTCTCACTTTTGTGTGTGATGAATTGTTGCTGTCCCCAGGAACAGAAATGGTTGGTTTTCAGACCAATGGTCAACTCGCATGACGTGCCTTGCCTCACTTTTGAAACTCTGAAGATGCATTCGTACACTTATTTGTTCCAGGAATGAAGGCTTCAGCTGAAGATTTCAAGCCATAATATTGGTGTGGTTTGCTGGTTTCGGAGAAATTCCCCCGAATTTGTGAGATCTGCCCATCTGGAGGAAACCTTTTTTGATTTATTTTATTTCAACCTTTATTTAACCAGGTAGGCAAGTTGAGAACAAGTTCTCATTTAAAACTGCGACCTGGCCAAGATAAAGCAACGCAGTGCGACACAAATAACAAGACAGAGTTACACTTGGAATAAACAAAACATACAGTCAAAACAATAGAAAAATGTATATATACAGTGTGTGCAAATGAGGTAAGATGAGGGAGGTAAGGCAATGAATAGGCCATCGTGGTATAATCATTTACATTTTGTGATTAAACACTGGAGTGATAGATGTGCAGAAGATGAATGTGCAAGTAGAGATACTGGGGTGCAAAGTAGCAAAAAAATAAATAACAGTATGGGGATGAAGTAGTTGGATGAGCTATTTACAGATGGGCTATGTACAGGTGCAGTGATCTGTGAGCTGCTCTGACAGCTGCTGCTTAAAGTTAGTGATGGAGATAGTCTTCCAACAAGACAATGATCCAAAACATAAAGCAAAATCTACAATGGAATGGTTCAAAAATAAACATATCCAGGTGTTAGAATGGCCAAGTCAAAGTCCAGACCTGAATCCAATCGAGAATCTGTGGAAAGAACTGAAAACTGCTGTTCACAAATGCTCTCCATCCAACCTCACTGAGCTCGAGCTGTTTTGCAAGGAGGAATGGGAAAAAATGTCACTCTCTCGATGTGCAAAACTGATAGAGACATACCCCAAGCGACTTACAGCTGTAATCGCAGCAAAAGGTGGCGCTACAAAGTATTAACTTAAGGGGGCTGAATAATTTTGCACGCCCAATTTTTCAGTTTTTGATTTGTTAAAAAAGTTTGAATGATATCCAATAAATGTCGTTCCACTTCATGATTGTGTCCCACTTGTTGTTGATTCTTCACAAAAAAATAGTTTTATATCTTTATGTTTGAAGCCTGAAATGTGGCAAAAGGTCGCAAAGTTCAAGGGGGCCGAATACCTTCGCAAGGCACTGTAGGTATTCATTAGAAAGGCTTAATATTGTTCCACAGTCTTTTCTGGTCTCTGCCTCTTATAATGAAACGGTCTGAGAGATGTGTGAAATATTGCATGGGGTCTGTGAGAAAGCACTTCAAAGATAAGCACAGAACCCCGCAGAGGAGTAAAAGAGATAAGAGACTAGTCAGACATACCTCTATAAATCAACTTGGGGGAGTGGACATTTACTGCTGAGCCCTTAGAAAACACTGGAACTATTGTATCTCTCTTGCAAGTTTGTATAGCTGTGTATGCATGGGCTTGGTCTGATGAGTAGAAGGAAATGACGTATGCTGTGACATCACTAGGGCTGGACTTCAGGCTTAATGAAATAACTTGGGACTTTTACTATGGGGCAGAACTCAGGAGAGACATCAGTTGTATGTGTGATGTTTGATCTTTGACTTCTGTCTACAGCTGTATTTTAATTAAATAGTTATGATTTATAAGTGCACATTTTGCGTATTCCTTATTTGTCAATTAAATAAAACGGAGCACAGAAAAACGGGAACCAACAAGAAGAAAGGGTCTAAATCATCTGACCCAGATGTTTTTTGGGTCAGGTTTAGGGAGCTCCTTTAGCACCTCAGACTCAGTGACGGCCTGCAGGGAGAAACTTTGTAGCGGGGCAGGGAAAAAAGAGGGAGGAGTATCGGGGCTAGGCACATTAGAAGGGATGGGGGATTAGGACATTTTGGACGGTCAAGGAGGCATGGCTGAGTCAAATAGGAATCCTGACTTTATGAAGTGGTGATTAAAGAGCTCAGTCTTGTGCTCCTTGTCAGTAGCAACCACGTCATCAACGTTAAGGGCTGATGGATTGCTGGTTCGGGTCTCTGTTTTTGACCTTGTGGGAGATCTGTCGACGTACCCTTGAGCAGGGCATTGACCCTGGTTGCTTTTGTGTGTCTCTCTGGATGGGAGTCTGTTAGATGACTAATGTGATGTAGTTGTTGAGCGGCTTTACTGCAAGTATATTTTATGTTTAAATATTCAATTGAAAAAAAGGTCATTCATAAAAAACATTAAGGGACATGACCAGCTGTGAGAAGAAGGGTTTATTCTCCAGGTCTTTAACCGTTTTCCAGAGCTTCTTGGGGTTAGACCCACAGAGAGAGAATTGCTCCTTAAAGTAACTAACTTTGGCCTTCCGGATAGCCTGAGTGCACTTATTTATCATTTTCCTGAACGAGAGCCAGTCAGCCTGAGTATGCGTGTGCCAAGCCTTTTGCCAAATGGAATTCTTGAGGTGGAGTAACTCTTCAAGATCACGGTCGAACCAGGGGCTGAACCTGTTTATTCAGATTTTCTTTATGGGAGCGTGTTTGTTAACAATACCACTGACTAAATCAAACAAGATGGTCCAAGCATCTTCGACAAAGGGGATCAAGCTGATTCTATACCAATTTACAGAGGCCAGGTCATGAAGGAAGGCTTGCTCATTAAGTTTTTAGCAAGTGTCTATTACAAAGCTGACAAGTTGTTTCACTGAGCAGTTATATGAACACAGGCGGTAAAACAGTGATCACTAAGGTCATTACAGAAAACACAAGACTGATACCTATCAGGATTATTTGTGAGGATAACATCAAGGAGAATAGCCTTTTCTGGGTGTTTGGAGTCATACCTTGTAGGATTGGTGATAATCTGAGAAAGATTTAGGGAGTCCCATTGCTTTAGGACTTGTTCAAGTGTCACGTTTCTTCAAAATCGAACCCAGAAGCAGACCAGGACAAGGAGAGTAGGAAGAAGGTGAGTATTTATTTACAAGTGAATGTGAGTGTGTAGATACATCCAGGTGGCGTAGCGGGCAGCGGTGGTGAGTTGATGGGAGTAAATAGGTGGATCCAATGGGGAAGCGGAATCCTCCTCCGACCAGGCGGGAATGGGGTAAATGATCCGGGTGAGTAACTGAAGACAGAACAAACGGAGGTAAGTTGAAGGCAAGCAAGACGTACAAAACAACAAAACAAATTCTATCCAACTTGAGGCTGATACTATGGCACAACATACTGTTCATGGCTAACGATCCGGCAGGGAATGGTTGTCAGGTCCGGGCTTATGAAGAGGAGAGATGATGATCAGGACCAGGTGTGCAGATAGCTGATGGGATACAGGTGCGGGTAATCAGAACTCCCAACTGGCTACATTGCCCGGCAACCAGACAGGGTGCGTTCCAGGACGCCGGAAAAAACACTCCAGGACAGAACACTGGCAAAAAACAGACTCAGGAAACGGGATTCGTGACATCAAGTGGTTTAAGCATGTCCCAGTTTAGGTCACCTAGCAGGACAAATTCAGACTTAGTGGCCAGGAGAGAGATTAGGGCAGGTGGGGTAAAGGCCGGTGCTGATGGAGGACGATAACACCCAGCAACAGTCAACAAAGGGCTATTTGAAAGTTTTATGCTTAAAACCAGCAAATCAAATTGTTTTGGTGGAGACAACCGAGCACTGAAGGTGTTCCTTGGTAAAAATTGCCACTCCACCACCTTTGGAAGATCTGTCTTACCGAAAAATGTTATTTTTTGGATCTGTCTTACCGAAAAGGTTATATACTGTCACGCCCTGACCATAGAGAGCCCTCAGGGTTCTCTATGGTGCTTTAGGTCAGGGCGTGACTCGGGGGTGTTTCTAGTCATTAGTACTTCTATGTTGGTGTGAGTATGGTTCCCAATTGGAGGCAGCTGATGATCGTTGCCTCTAATTGGGGATCATACTTAGTTTGGTTCTTTCCCACCTGCATTTGTGGGATGTTGTTTGTTTGTGTTTCAGTTAGTGCCTATGTGCGCTGTGTACT
The DNA here is from genome assembly GCF_002021735.2 of Oncorhynchus kisutch. Taxonomy (NCBI): domain Eukaryota; kingdom Metazoa; phylum Chordata; class Actinopteri; order Salmoniformes; family Salmonidae; genus Oncorhynchus; species Oncorhynchus kisutch. Next base: position 57,119,669 of record NC_034181.2, on the reverse strand, counting down.
GGATGTTCGTTGATTCTTTGTTGTTTTTGTTGTTTTTGTAATAAAGTATGTGGAACTCTATTCACGCTGCGCGCCTTGGTACGCTTATGTATACGACGATCGTAACATAAACAAGCAAGTTCATACTACATCACACAGTTCAGGCTTCATCTGATTTATCTATACAGAAGCTGCACATCAAGCATCACTTGATCATCACTGATAAATATTTAACCTATGTCAGTCAATAAGTTGTTTAAAAAATGAAAAATAACCAACGTTTTGGTTAATCGCTCAGCACTACAGTACACTAGTGGTTCCAATTTTAACACTAACTTACTAGCTAGTGTATTAGCAAAAATTGTGATGACTAGCTAACCCCTTTAATCTGTGGTATCTAGATATTAGTGTTAGCAAGTAATGTTAAACACTAGCTAGATATTATTAATATTATTATTATTAGATGGCAGTGAATAAGATAACTAGCTAAGACTAACTTGTATAAATCCTGATAATGAGGATAAGAGTTATGTGTAGCTGTGCTATGCTAAATTGTCATATATTCCTCTTCTCTCCCACAGATTCCCATAAGGTCTCAGACTCCAGGATGGGAAATGCTTAACAAGAAAGAAACAGATGAAGACACATAAGGGGACCATGAGACCCTATGTCAGTGTTGTATTTTTAAATAGTTAATCAGTTGTCAATTTATAGTCTGACTTGTAATGTTAAAAAGGGGAGAAAAAGACACCGCAATGTTGAGACAATGATAAACAGCTGCCTCTAATTGAGAACCAATCTAGGCAACCATAAACATACATAAACACCTAGATAGTAAACGACCCCATAAACCTACAAAACCCCTAGACAGTCCAAAAACACATACATCACCCATGTCACACCCTGACCTAACCAAAACTATAAAGAAAACAAAGAATACTAAGGTCAGGGCGTGACAGACAAGATAGGGCTGGTATACAGAAGATAGCCCTATTTGCTAAAAGACCAAGTCCATATTATGGCAAGAACAACTCAAATAAGCTAACAAAAATGACAGTCCATCAATATTTTCAGACATGAAGGTCAGTCAATCTGGAAAATTTCAAGGGCTTTTAAAGTTTCTTCAAGTGCAGTCGCAATAACCATCAAGCACTATGATGAAACTGGCTCTCATGAGGCCCGAAACAGGAAAGGAAGTCCCAGAGTTACTTCTGCTGCAGAGGATAAGTTCATTAGAGTTACCAGCCTTAGAAATTACAGCCCAAATAAATTCTTCACAGAGTTCAAGTAACAGACACATCACAACATCAATTGTCAGGAGACTGCATGAATCAGACCTTCATGGTCAAATTGCTGCAAAGAAACTACTATTAAAGGACACTAATAATAATGGGCCACTTTGAAGAATCTCAAATATAAAATATATTTTGATTTGTTTAACTTTTTGGTTACTACATTATTCCATATGTGTTATTTCATAGTTTTGATGTCTTCACTATTATTCTGCAATGTAGAAAATAGTAAAAAATAAAGAAAAAACCCTTGAGTGTGTAAGTGTGTCCAAACTTTTGACTGGTACTGTAAATGAGAAAAGATTCAACACTTTGTTCAACATATTTAGTCAATGAATGGTGGGTATGAAGACCAAAACATTCAACGTTGTGAGAAGATACCCCCTCCGCTATTTCACCAACCAAAGGCATTACGGTTACCATTTAACACCAGAGCGTTCGCCACACGTGGACTATCACTGAGCAGTGGTAAGTGTGTTGATATAATCTGGTAAGGGGTAATATATTAGGAATGATAATTGAATAATGTCCTGGATGTACATTTGGCCAGGTCATCATTTAAACCAACCTCTTCTGTTCCTGGGACAGAGCATCAATGCATCACACCCAAAAGTGAGAAAATAACTATTGTTCAACTGTGCAACTATTGAAAATAAGGTTGCATAATGATACATAAGGGTTCATCTTATAAGCATGTGTAAGTGCATTTATAAAGTGTTAATAACTGTAGGTAGATATTGGCTCACTATTTGGCAAACACTGACAAGTTATTGCACTATTTTGACCAATGCGATACAACTGTTTATTAATGGTTTATAAATGCATTTACAAATGATTAAATAATGATTCATAATGTAATTATAAACCCTTTATAAACCCTTTACAATTTCAACCTCTTAGTTAAGTGTTACTGAAAAAATGAATGGGCTACTATCCTTGACTGTGCTGGACACTCCCTCTACAATGTTTTTTAAGCTCATGTCATTGTTTCAGACTTCTGAAATGTAAAAGTAACAGAATGTAAAATTATTTTGTTGTCCTGTATAATAAAGGATTTTCTGTGCATGTGGGAGTTTGGACGAGTGTTATTGCTGTATGCTTTGGTGAGATAGCCTTGTTAACTCGCCTAAAAAAATAGTTTTAGTCACGAAACCACTTAGACACCTATGCACATTATATGATAATCACCATCAATGTACCATTTGCAATCAGAATAATAAACATGAGGCCTCAAAAAACATAGACTATCAAATACACATTACTACACATGTTTATTGTGACAATGTTTCAGTAGTCTGCAGTACATTGTTTTGCCACGCCAAAGTTCTATCTATGATAAGCCATACCAGATCTGATATACAGAAATGGTTATCTACGTCTCAATTCATTCTTTCAGCATAACGTATAGTTTGTTTATTGAGTTCATGTTCAAAGTTGAGAAGCAAGCTATAACTGCAGTTCCATCCTCAGCAGACGCTCTACCATCGCACTTGTCAAATCAAGTCTAACTGCTGTCCCGCTAGTAAAAGAGAAGGGAAAGAGAAAATACAATTATAATTATAATACATACTTCATTTCAAATACTATATTCCCAAATATTTGTAATTGATTGAGCAACAGTGGGGTGAAGCTTACAGGCAGGTACAATAATCACAACTTTTATCCTTCACAGTTATAATAAACAGGTATTCCTAAACTAGCACTTACTGCAGTTGTAGAGACGATTGATCCGCAGAATATCAATGGGGCTCATCTGAGTTGCCCTGCCAATAACTACATTATTGTCAGGGATTGGAAGAATGGTGGGCTGCCTGTTGCTGGAGAAGGCAAACCTGGAACCAGACAACATAGGACATAAAGCTCTGAAGCTATCAATTGAAATTAGAGGATGACATGAGTAGACTATGAAAGGGAAAAGGATTTCTCTTATTTTAGCCATGTAACATTCCAGCTGTTATCGCAGTAAAGAAAACCTTTATATGAATTTCTTTAATTTACCTTGAGTAGTGCATGACAGAATTATAGTCATAAGGAGTCCCCAAGTTAATCGTGTTGATCTTTCTGAAATTGAATTCCATTCCTAGGATGGAAAATGTATGATAAATAATTTTCTTACACAGTATAATAACATTCACTCTTGTAAAGAAATGTTTTACAGATGATTATGAATAGTGTAAATGCATATTAATTGTAAAGCTTATAATTCTTCTCAATCCTTCTCAATGTTTCTACATGTTTACAAATAATGAAATACTAATGTATTATTATTATAATCAAATAGTAGTGCACTATAAATAGTTTAATAAGGCTTTCCCATTAAAGTTATAAAAGTGTTACTAAGATTTCTTACTCAAAAGGGGCAGGAAGAATATTGTGCACAATCTAAATTATTATTTCCCTATGAAATTATGTTAAAAAAAAACAAGTATTATAAAGCATTATAAAGCACTAACCAGGAATAATGTTCTGCATCAGGATTTGAACATTGCTATCCCGGTCACTGCGTGTTTGCTCATGGTTGAAGCCCAAGGCATGCAGCAGTTCATGCTGCACCACAGACAGAAAGACACATCCGTTCCTACTCAGAGACACGACCTGGCCATTGCCCCGGCGTCCAATAAACGAGAAACAGCTACAAACAAGGGTGCATATGGAAGACAAATGTCATTTCTAAAAGTGATAAAGTATTTTCTTTATACAATAAAACAGTAAAGTAAATTGTCACAAATAAGAGCGGCAAAAGACAAGCATAACAGGCCTAGTAATGTAATGTGCAGTGGTCATACCCTGACTGAGACTGGATGTCCACAAAGTCCCTCTGATTGGTTCGGGGAAAGAATCGGATGCAGGTTGATGCAGCAAAGGTTTGCAGCCCGCCTTCAATTACGGATCTCTCCCGGGCCGCTGCTCAATGGAGCAATAAGAAAGTCAGAAACTCTATAATCACAGGCACACACAAACACACACACACACACACAAACACACACACACACACACACAGACTCATATACTATAGTAAAACCAAACCATTAGGCTCAGCATAAAATCGTTTCAGAGAACAAAATACTTACAGTATTGATTAGAGATCACAAAGGGCACATAAACGTTCCCATCAGAGGACTTCTGCCACTTGCATCCGCGAGCTGTGCAGGGGTCAGCGTTCATGAACCCAGTATCCACTGCAATGTCCCCAAACATGACTAGTGGCTCATCAAGTCTTTGTCCTAGAAAACAACACCAAGTGAAGGTTATCTGCTATCCATTCTTGATGCCATTAAATATAGAGTAGGAATGTACAGGCCTCCGTACCAAGATTTCTGTTGGCCTTCTCAATGAGCGTTGAAGCAGAGTATTCATCCTCCTCAATGCTGTTGGTGCTAGTGCCGTCTGTGGAATGGAATAAAAAATGTGCTTAAATGCAACTGTGTCCCTAATAACTCATATTTTAATAAGATAATATATGTAATTTACATTATAACAATGAATGATTATAAAAAACTTATTTAGTTTATGAAACATGATATTTAGATGATACAATGTCCAATACAATGTCATGCAATAGCTCAATGTTTATAAATACAGGATGAGCATACCAATGTCCTCTTCACTCCATTCATATGAAGCTTTCTGTATGGCAACAGCAGAAGGAAATATGTACAAATTTGTTTAAAACGCACATAATTCATCATCATGCACAGCTGTTTCTCAATAGTCTCAGATGGACCCTTACCCCTGTAGATCGGCTCTGAACTGAGCAGAGAACAGCGATGAAAATGGACAGCACAAAGACAGGTGCCATGGTGAAGGACTGCAGGATGCCCAGGATCAATCTGTTGTGAACATGATAGACCTGCAGTTTATATAATGTCGGCTGACAGACGCTGTCGTTGCTCAGAATACTGGTCAATTGCAAAATAGCCTTAGATGTTGACCAATTCAACCAAAGTCTTGCTTCAAGATGTTTAAAAAGAAGTGTTTCTCACATTTTGGGGACTGTGGTTTTGTGATGTCTTGCATACATGGGTAATTAATAAGATAAATACAATACAACTGTACTAGAACGGAAGGGTGCCATTGAACTAAAATATTGAAAACAATTAAATAAGAGCTTGCATAAAGGAATAAGAGCACTTTTTTTATTTACATTAGCAGATGTCAAAAAGTGCTAAACCTCAAACAGCGAGCAATGCAGATGTAGAAGCACGGTGGCTCTGAGGGGTGGCCAGTCCTCTTCTGGCTGTACCAGGTGCAGATTATAACAGTACATGGCCATTAAGGCCAGATTGTTCTCCAAGATGTTCAAATGTTCATAGATGACCAGCCGGGTCAAATAATAATCACAGTGGTTGTAGAGGGTGCAACAGGTCAGTACATCAGGAGTAAATGTCACTTGGCTTTTCATAACTGGGAATTCAGAGGTCAAATCAGCAGGTTTGGTAGAGAGAGTTTAAAAAAGCAGGTCTGGGTCAAGGTAGCACATCCGGTGAACAGGTCGGGGTTCCATCGCTGCAGGCAGAACAGTTGAAACTGGAGCAGCAGCACGACCAGGTGGACTGGGACAGCAAGGGGTCATCAGACCAGGTAGTCCTGGGGCATGGTCCTAGGGCTCAGGTCCTACAGGAGGGGAAGGAGAGGGAGAGAATTAGAGGGAGCATACTTAAATTCACACAGGACACCAGATACGGTTGAAGTCAGAAGTTTACATACACTTAGGTTGGAGTTATTAAAACTTGTTTTTCAACCCCTCCACAAATTTCTTGTTAACAAACTATAGTTTTGGCAAGTCGGTTAAAACATTTACTTTGTGCATGACACAACTAATTTACATAATTTGAGTCAATTGGAGGTGTGCCTGTGGATGTATCATGGGAAAATAAAAATAAATCAGCCAAGACCTCAGAAAAAAAAAATGGAGACCTCCACAAGTCTGGTTCATCCAAGGGAGAAATTTCCAAATGCCTGAAGGTACCACATTCATCTGTACAAACAATAGTACACAAGTATAAACACCATGCCGTCATACCGCTCAGGAAGGAGACACGTTCTGTCTCCTAGACAGATTAACGTACTTTGGTGCGAAAAGTGCAAATCAATCCCAGAACAACAGCAAAGGAAATTGAAGATGCTGGAGGAAACAGGTACAAAAGTATCTATATCCACAGTAAAATGAGTCCTATATCGATATAACCTGAAAGGCCGCTCAGCAAGGAAGAAGCCACTGCTCCAAAACCACTATAAAAAAGCCAGACTACTGTTTGCAACTGCACATTGGGACAAAGATCGTACTTTTTGGAGAAATGTCCTCTGGTCTGATGAAACAAAAATAGAACTGTTTGGCCATAATGACCATCGTTATGTTTGGAGGAGAAAGGGGAGGCTTGCAAGCCGAAAAACACCATCCCAACCGTGAAGCAGGGGGTGGCAGCATCATGTTGTGGGGGTGCTTTGCTGCAGGAGGGACTGGTGCACTTCACAAATAGACACAAAAAAATAAAAGCTGACATAAATCATTCTCTCTACTATTATTCTGTCATTTCACATTCTTAAAATGAAGTGGTGATCTAACTGACCTAAGACAGTGATTTTTTATTAGGATTAAATGTCAGGAACTGTGAAAAACTGAATTTAAATGTATTTGGCTAAGGTGTACTGTATGTTAACTTCCGACTTCAACTGAAAGACAGGATAATTACACCAGATATTACAGACTGACCCTAGACCCCAGGCACATAGTCTATTGCAGCGTAGGTACTGGAGGCTGAGACAGGGGGGGTCGGGAGACACTGTGGCCCCGTCTGACGATAAGGCCAATCAGGTAGGATATAAGCCCATCCACATTGCTAAAGCACAGCCTCCTCACACCTAGAGGGATATCAACAGACCAGGCTGTGTATAGCCCACAAAGCCCAAACCAGACAGGAAGTTCATGCCAGTGACTCAACCCACTCAAGCGATGCACCCCTCCTAGGGACGGCATGGAAGAGCACTAGTAAGCCAGTGACTCAGCCCCCATAATAGGGTCAGAGGCAGAGAATCCCAAAGGAAAGGGCAACCGGCCAGGCAGAAACAACAAGGGCAGTTTGTCGGTCCAGTGCCTTTCAGTTCACCTTCACACCCCTGGGCCAGACTACACTCAATCATAGGACCTACCGAAGAGATGAGTCTTCAGTAAAGACTTAAAGGTCGAGACTGAGTCTGCGTCTCTCACATGGATACAGTAACAAGATTTTTCTCAGGTGGGCATTCCATATGCCCCATGTCTGACATTTGGACTTGGACAGAAGAACCAAAGTTTCTGAGGATGCTTGTGGAGATGTAGTTTTGAAGCAGTGAAGTGGGCCATGCCATGAAGAGCCTTGTATGTGATTACAAATATTCTGTAGTATATTTTGATCCTATGTTTTACTGGCAGCCATATTCATTTTCAAGAACTAATTATAGGGTCTCATTATATGGTCACTTGAGAACTTGGTCAGTAACACCATATACAAACTCTATTGCAGTACAGTTTGGAGGTTGCATAGGTATGAGTGAACGTTATGCAAAAATGTCAGATGCAGATGGCATTTGGCAGGTTGAGCCTGTTATGCAAACTCCCAGAAAGTGGTTTATGTTATGAAATCACTGTTGAAATACTACCCTTAATGTTTGTCTTTGTGGTAACTGTTGCCTAATGTTAACAGCAAGTCTGAGCACATAGTTGCGAAGGCATGCAATCTGGCCATAGGTATTTTCAAGTTAAAAATACAGAAGGGAAAATATATTGCACATTATGGTTTCATCAAACCTCTACCATGTGAAAGATAGCAAAATAAATGCAAGTGAATCTCTTCAGTTAATTGCACATTGTTGTGGTTTCATTGCACACCCACATGAATAAACTAATTCAGACAAAACTCAGGCTTTACTGTCCCGAGATTCTCTTGATCTTGCACAAAAAATATATATTAAATGTACAAATAAAAGATAGAAGATACATTAAAGATCAAATAAAAAATATATTGAAAACAGTTACGTTTAGCTTGTTAAATAATGCTGAAACCTAAAGTGTTGAGTATAAATGTAAAAAATAAACAGAACTGTACATAAAGTAATAGTCAACAAAATATGCAAATTTGAAGCTATTGTTCAATGGTCATAACTTAGCTTGATGACTTGATGAGCCACTAGTCATGTTTGGGGACAAAGCTTGTCTTTGTGTTGGAAATGTATCTGCACAACTACACACATTTGGATTGGCAATTATCCTGTTTGCTGCTAACAATAATTCCCTAAAGGAACTAAAACATCAATCTAATAATCAACCCACAGGTAGGGCTTTTATGAATTGTTCTCAATCAAAAAATCCATTGGAAGTACATACAGTGCCTTGCGAAAGTATTCGGCCCCCTTGAACTTTGCGACCTTTTGCCACATTTCAGGCTTCAAACATAAAGATATAAAACTGTATTTTTTTGTGAAGAATCAACAACAAGTGGGACACAATCATGAAGTGGAACGACATTTATTGGATATTTCAAACTTTTTTAACAAATCAAAAACTGAAAAATTGGGCGTGCAAAATTATTCAGCCCCCTTAAGTTAATACTTTGTAGCGCCACCTTTTGCTGCGATTACAGCTGTAAGTCGCTTGAGGTATGTCTCTATCAGAGAGACATTTTATCATCATTAGTCATTTAGGTCAACATTGGATCATTCAGAGATCCTCACTGAACTTCTGGAGAGAGTTTGCTGCACTGAAAGTAAAGGGGCTGAATAATTTTGCACGCCCAATTTTTCCGTTTTTGATTTGTTAAAAAAGTTTGAAATATCCAATAAATGTCGTTCCACTTCATGATTGTGTCCCACTTGTTGTTGATTGTTCACAAAAAAATACAGTTTTATATCTTTATGTTTGAAGCCTGAAATGTGGCAAAAGGTCACAAAGTTCAAGGGGGCCGAATACTTTCGCAAGGCACTGTAGTTGTACACTTTTCAAATGAATGGGCAGTGTTCCACCTCAACCCCTTCACAAAATCCCTCCCCAACTCCAACCTACATTCTCCAAGCACTCAGGTGACCATTTAAAAAAAAGCATAGAATTGTGAGCAGTTCCTTTAGAATCTCTGAGCAAAACAATAAGATTGTTACCTACCAGCTTGTTGATGTCTAACTACCACATCAACACTGAGCCATTTAGTGTATGTTTGATTTACAACCATAAGCCTATCAAAGCCACAATTGCATCATGTCTGAGTTTTCGTTCATTATGCAAAGTGAAGTAGATAATTATGTAAATGATGTCACTGTGGTTAAAATAACTGTTTCCATTTGAATGTCCTTCTGTTACATTTTTGCATTACATTTAGCCGACGCCAATGGCAACAGCTAGTCTTACTGGGGTCCGACACATAACGAAAAATACATTACAGACCAAAGACTTTACAATTTACATACATTTAAAAACATGAACATGTAGTGCGTGTCTGTGCATCTATCAGTTACACATACAGGTCAGTACATACACACAACAAGTAGGTCACTGCATCTTAGTGCTAGAGGCATTACTACAGACACCCTGGTGTGAACCCAGGCCGCATCACAACCGGCTGTGATTGGGAGTTCCATAGGGCGGTGCACAATTGGCCCACCATTGTCTGTGTTTGGCCGGTATAGGTCGTCATTGTAAATAATAATTTGTTCTTAACTGACTTGCCTGGTTAAATATAAAAACATGGGGGAGAGGCATTGTGAGGTGTTGCTTTATTTGTTTTTTGAAACCAGGTTTGCTGTCTGTATAATACTGTACGTTTCCTTGAATTTGTTCTGGACCTGGGGACTGTGAAAAGACCCCTGGTGGCATGTCTGGTGGGGTAAGTGTGTGTGTCTGTGCTGTGTGTAAGTTGACTATGTAAACAATTTGGAATTTCCCACACATTGTTTCTTATAAAAGCAAGAAGTGACACAGTCAGCCTTTCCTCAACTCTTAGCCAAGAGAGACTGGCCTGCATACTATTAATATTAGCCCTCTGAATACAATCAGATGTGCTGCTCTGTTCTGGGCCAGCTGCAGCTGAACTGTGTCTTTCTTAGCAGCACTTAAGCATATGACTGGACAATAATCGAGATAAGATAAAACTAGAGCCTGCAGGACTTGCTTTGTGGAGAGTGGTGTCAAAAAAGCAGAGCATCTCTTTATTACGGACAAACCTTGACCCTTCTTTAAAACCATTGAATCTATGTTTTGACCATGCATGACAGTTTACAATCTAAGGAAACACCAAGTCATTTAGTCTCCTCAACTTGTTCTGTTAATGAAATGTTTACAGTGCTTGCTGAGGCTACTGTCTGGATTGGATTATGGTTCATAAGATGTGTAGAGTCATTGTAGCCTATAAAATAAATGTAGCCTACAGTGTAGTATCAGAACAGCTAGAATAGAGCACAGTATAATAATAACGATTAACAGTTAAGAAAAAATCTGCATAGAGAAAATTCTGTCACCCAACTGGGGATCCCACCCCTAGACTTATGATCAAACCTTGTCATTACAGTTAGTTCCAACACTACCACCTACTGGACCAATTGAGAACAGGGTTGTGTTCAGTATGGAAAAAACGTTTTGAAACAGTGTGAAATGGGGGGGGGGAAACTGAATTTGTCCAATAACGAAGCAATATTCTGCAGCAGGTGGCCCAACATAATTGTATTGCTTTTGTACTTTACTCTCAACTGCAAAGATGGCCAAAAATATCATTAGCCCAGCGTTTCCCACACTAATCTCAAACATCACAAAGTCAAATTTTCTTCCGCATTGGGCACCATAACTGGAAACCATATTAGGGACTATACCGTATGAAAGTAACACGTCGTTATCCAGGAAGTAGCCTTATCGTTTTTTAACTTTTGAAGGCTTTTTGAGTAGTATCCAACAGGTAGAAACATAGAGCAAACGGTCTTCAACGCAATTTTTAGTTTTAAAGGCATCTGGCCGTAGTAAATTCATCCACAAACACAAATATACACTGAACAAAAATATACATGCAAGATGCAACAATTTCAATGATTTTACTGAGAACAGTTCATATAAGGAAATCAGTCCATTTAAATAAATTCCTTAGGCCCTAATCTATGGATTTCACATGACTGGGAATACAGATGTGCATCTGTTATTCACAGATAGAAAGTAGGTGTGTGGATCAGAAAACCAGTCAGTATCTGGTGTGTCCACCATTTGCCTCCTGCAGCGCGACACATCTCTTTCGAATAGAGTTGATCAGGCTGTTGATTGTGGCCTGTGGAATGTTGTCCCACTCCTCTTCAATGGCTGTGTGAAGTTGCTGGATATCTAAAGTTTTAATGTCCCATGCACAAGTACAGTGAAATGCCTTTCTTGCAAACTCATAACCTAACAATGCAATAATCAATAACAACATATTCCAAAAAATTAACTGGAGAAATAAGAAATATGAAATACACAATAAAGTAAGTAAGTAAGTAAACAAGCATACTACATATAGAAAGTATTTAAAAGTCTGTTCCAATATCAAATTGACATGTGCAGGGATACTGGAGTAATGGAGGTAGATATGTACAGGGGTAAGGGGAGTAGGCAACAGGATATAAGATAAACAGAGTAGCAGCAGCTTGCATGTGAGAGGGTGTGCGGGTGTCTTGAGTGAGTATAAATTGTATGTGCATATGTGTGAGTGAGCAAATGATGGAGTGTTGGAGTGACAGTGTGTGTGAGTCTGTAGGACCCTTTTCAGGATTTGAGGGCCCATACCAAACTTGTTCAACCTCCTGAGGGGGAAGAGGCACTGTCACGCCTTCTTCTCGACTGTACGTGTGTGTTTGGACCATTTTAAGTCTTTAGTGATTTGGACCTTGAGGCTGTGTACCTGCTGCACTGCCGCCCCGTCGATGTGGATGGGGGCTTTGCTTGTCCCCCCATTTCCTGTATTCCACGATCAGCTACTTGGTCTTGTTGACGTTGAGTGAGAGGTTGTTGCTCTGGCACCACACTGCCAGGTTAGGGACCTCCTGTCTGTAGGCTGACTCATCATCGCTGGCGATCAGGCCTACCACTGTTGTGGGTGAACAGGGAGTACAGGAGGGGACTAAGCACACACCCCTGTGTTAAGGGTCAGCATGGTGGACGTGATGTTCCCCACCCTCACCTCCATCAGAAAACCGCTCACCCATAAGACTCCATACACGCTGTCTGCCATCTGCCAGGTAGTTGAAACCGGGATTAATCCGTGAAGAGCAGACTTCTCCAGCGGCCATCGAAGATGAGTATTTGCCCACTGAAGTCAGTTACGACGCCGAACTGCAATCAGGTCAAGACCCTGGTGAAGACGACGAGCAAGCAGATGAGCTTCCCTGAGACGGTTTCTGACAGTTTTTCAGAAATTCTTTGGTTGTGCAAACCCACAGTTTCATCAGACAATCCCGCAAGTTAAGAAGCCGGATGTGGAGGTCCTGGGTTGTGAGGCCAGTTAGACGTACAGCCAAATTCTCGAAAACGATGTTGGAGGCGGCTTACGGTAAGGAAATTAACATTCAATTATCTGTGTCCCTCAAAACATCTGTGGCGTTGTGTGACAAAACTGCACATTTGAGAGTGGCCTTTTATTTTCCCCAGCACAAGGTGCCCCTGCGTTATGATCATATAAGGGCACAAGGCGAACCCCAGATGCAGACACAGGATGCAGATGGTAGAGTCTTTGTAGTTTCTTTATAATCCAAAGGGAGTAGGCAAGACAGAAAAAGGTCAAAAGCAGATTCTGAGTCCAAGAGGTCAAGAGTGGCAGACAGGCTCGATGTCAGGGCAGACAAAAGGGTCAGCTAGGCGGGTACAGAGTCCAGAAAAAAACAGGCAAGGGTCAAAACCGTGAAAACTATAATAGAAACCAGGATCACGGGAAACCACAATTGTTGACTTGAAAACATAGAAGACAAATTGACACAGAGAGACAGGAAACACAGGGATAAATACACTGGGGAAAATAAGTGACACCTGGAGGAGGTGGAGACAATCACAATAACAGGTGAAACAGGTCAGGGCGTGACAGATCTAGCTGTTTAATCAGCTTCTCGATATGGGACCAATACTTCGCATGTTGCATTTATATTTTTGTTCAGTGTAATTGTATATACAGTACCAGTCAAAAGTTTGGACACACCTACTCATTCAAGGGTTTTTCTTTATTTTGACTATTTTCTACATTGTAGAATAATAGTGAAGACATCAAAACTATGAAACAACACATATGGAATCATGTAGTAACCAAAAAAAGAGAAACAAATTAAATATATTATATATTGGAGATTCTCTAAAGCAGCCACCCTTTGCCTTGATGACAGCTTTGCACACTCTTGGCATTCTCTCAACCATCTTCATGACGTAGTCACCTGGAATGCATTTCAATTAACAGATGTGCCTTGTTAAAAGTTCATTTCTTTCCTTCTTAATGCATTTGAGCCAATCAGTTGTGTTGTGACACGGTAGGGGTGGTATACAGAACATAGCCCTATTTGGTAAAAGACCAAGTCCATATTATGGCAAGAACAACTCAAATAAGCAAAGAGAAAAGACGGCACATCATTGAAAGTTTCTTCAAGTGCAGTTGCAAAAACCATCAAGCGCTATGATGAAACTGGATCTCATGAGGACCACCACAGGAAAGGAAGACCCAGTTACCTCTGCTGCAGAGGATAAATTCATTAGAGTTGCCAGCCTCAGAAATTGCAACCCAAATATATTCTTCACAGAGTTCAAGTAACAGACACTTCTCAACATCAACTGTTCAGAGGAGACTGCGTGAATCAAACCTTTGTGGTTGAATTGCTGCAAAGAAACCACACCAATAATAAGAAGAGACTTGCTTGGGCCAAGAAATGCGAGCAATGGACATTAGACCGGTGGAAATCTGTCCTTTGGTCTGATGAGTCCAAATTTGAGATTTTTGGTTCCAACAACCGTGCCTTTGTGAGATGCAGAGTAGGTGGACGGATGATCTCTGCATGTTAGGTTCCCACTGTGAAGCATGGAGGAGGTGTGATGGTGTGGGGGTGCTTTTCTGGTGATACGGTCAGTGATTTATTTAGAATTCAAGGCACACTTAACCAGCATGGCTACCACAGCAATCTGCAGCGATACCCCATCCCATCTGGTTTGCGCTTAGTGGGACTATCATTTGTTTTTCAACAGGACAATGACCCAACACACCTCCGGGCTGTGTAAGGGCTATTTGACCAGGAAGGAGAGTGATGGAGTGCTGCATCAGATGACCTGGCCTCTACAATCACCCGGCCTCAACCTAATTGAGATGGTTTGGGATGAGTTGGACCGCAGATTGAAGGAAAAGCAGCCAGCAAGTGCTCAGCATATGTGGGAACTCCTTCAAGACTGTTGGAAAATCATTCCAGGTGAAGCTGGTTGAGAGAATGCCAATAGTGTGCAAAGCTGTCATCAAGGCAAAGGATGGCTACTTTGAATAATCTAAAATGTATTTTGATTTGTTTAAAACTTTTTTTGGTTACTACATGATTCCATGTGTTATTTCATAGTTTTGATGTCTTCACTATTATTCTACAATGTATAAAATAGTACAAATAAAGAAAAAGCCTTGACTGGTACTGTATATCTTAATAAATTACTGCATTTTCAAAAATATTATGATATAATCATCAAGCCCATTCAAAAGATTAGGGGACAGAACCCAGAAGTATGATGGAGGACGACGTCACTTGCACATCTTATTGAGGCCAAATTCCCTCATCTATGCTGGCAAAGATTGATTTGACTTCTTCATTGAAGTAGCGAGCAAGGGAGGGTTCTTTATCATCCCGTGAGCAGGTCAATGTTGACCTGGTCGCAGTCGGCTGGTCAGCACTGGTCTGGTCAACAGGTGGTTAACGCTGGTCTGGTGAGGTGGCTCAGCTCTGGTCTGGTCAACAGTTGGTCAATGATGGTCTGGTCGGGTGGCTCAGCACTAGTCTGGTCAACGGTCAGCTGGTCAACGCTGGTCTGGTCGAAGGTCAGCTGGTCAACGGTCTGCTGGTCAATGCTGGTCTGGTCGGGTGTCTCAGAGCTGGTCTGGTTGACAGGTCAACACTGGTCTGGTCGGCTGGTCAACGTTAGTCTGTTCTACAGTCAGCTGGTCAACACTGATCTGGTTGACGGTCAGCTAACTGGTCTGGTCGACGGTCGGCTGGTCAACGCTGGTCTGGTGGACGGTCAGCGGGTCAGCCAACTGGTCTGGTCAATGGTCCGCTGGTCTGGTTGATGGGTCAACTCTGGTCTGGTCGAAGGTTGGCTTGGATACTGCAGAGCTGATGGTGGGTGCGCTTTTTAAAAACGTTTATCTTCATGGTCTTCTTTTCACCTCAAGATTGTAAGACCATAACACTTTTCCTTCAGATGTCTAGGCCTACTAAAATGTATGTGTATGCGCTAAATTGATATAGCCACTAATCTTTCAGAGAGGATGAAAACAAATGATTTAAAACGTCTATATTTCAGCACAGTAGGATCCTATGAAGTCTTCGACAAAGTCATCTGAAGAATCTGCGGCCTCTTCTGTGTCATGTGAGTTGAGTTACTAACCTAGTGAAGCTTCCTTTCCTTCCTCTCTTCCCGGTTGGTGGGAGGAGAAGAATCCTATTAGTTTGCTCCATAATGGCGGACACGTGTGGCCAAGTACTTCTGGGGTCTGGATTAACGGTCCTTTCCCACCCCCTCATGTACATCAAAGTTCTAGTTCAGGTAAGATCTATATATATTGACATTAAACAAACCAGAATGTTTGATCCTGCTAGCTTTACGTCGAGGCCGGTTCTGTAACTGACAGGCCACTGTAGCTAATGTTAGCTACAACAACAGCCATAACGAATAGCTAGCGAACTATAACTAACGTTACTTTCCATACTCCACACAGCTGATAAATTCAAGCTGATCTCATGATATTAATATATCTAAACAGCAGTTTACTTATCGTTTCAAACCTTAGGTTTCTATAGCTAGCTAGAATTAGTAGCTAGGGGGTTGACGCCACGCAAAGGTTAAGAGCTAAGCTACGTTAGCTAACTAAGGAAGTGGTTTCGACATTTTTATCGGTTTTGTCGCAGATAAACAATTACATTTTTTACAATTATTTATATCTAGCGGTTTTGTCTAGGAGGGATGCATCTTTTGTCAAATTTGACTTTAAGCAGCAGGTTATGAGAAACAATGACATGTACTGTAACAGGTTGGGAGAATTAGGTTAAATTTAGCGAAAGTGTTAGGGTTAGCTAAAATGCACAAAAAAAAACTAATTTGTACCTAAATTTGACACAGTATCCCAACTAGACATGACCCTATTTAGCCAGCTGTCATGTTAATTTGTGTGACATTATCAATACCTTGAGAGTAACGACTGGCTAACGTTAGCCGGCTAACGTAACTAGCTCTCATTCAAAACGTTCATGACAGGAGGGGTGCCCTTTGGCCCACTCACCCGAGTAACGCGGGCTAGCAAATGAGTAAGGTTATAACACAACCGGGTACTTCGCTGGATCATAATGCATTACCGTGTGTGCTGTTGTCAGATAAGATGTATGATAATGTACTGTGTCAAATGTCCGCAAAGAAAGTCAAACATGTATCATATTGTTAATCTAGCTAGCTAGCTAGCCTAGCAAATGGTACTAGTTCTAACTATAACTGATTGACACTTGGCCTCGTTCACTGCAATGTGTTATATAATTACCCAGAGCCTAATAAATGACAGTTGCACACGTACTCCTTTTTCAGGTTGGACATGAACCTCTCCCTCCGTCCATAGGAAGAAACCTGTTTGGTAGACAAGTGTACCAGCTGCCAGGACTGTTTGCCTATGGTGAGACCTGAATTCCAGTCTACCCACTTGCAAAATGATTAGCTGGTTTTTCTATTAGCATCGGGCTGGTTGCACAAGTTAGTTGAAAGTGGGTCATAACTCTACAGGACACCTTGGTATTCTTTTGGTATTGACTCGCGCATAGACAACTCTAAAATAGCGGTTGTGAAATATGAAAGATAGTCCTGCTCCCTACTGGGCGTAGTTTATACGCCCAGTAGGGAGCAGGTGTAGGGTGTTAAATTGGTGCGATCTTAAATGATATTCACAGAAAATACTAGCAATTACATTTTTCAAACGTATGTGAGCTCCGTGTTCATATTTCACAACCGATTTTTCGAATTGCCTATGCGCGAGGCAATAGCAAAATAATACCAAAGACAGTACAGCATAGGGCTGGGCGACATGGCCAAAATATAATATAATGGTATTAAAAATAAAGACGGCACGTTTGCTTTTATTAGTAGTGCGAGACCGATTCGAGGGTGCCAACAAATACTGTTGACTAACCCCATTCCGTACAAATTTTCGCCACCGCGGCATTCAAATGAGGCTGCAATGAAAACTAATGCGACTGTGTTGGCATAAAAATATGGGGTGTGAGCTACGTTTCTATTCAAGCTTTGATTTACATGTTAATTGCCCGATAGTTTTGGAGAAAAGTTTAAAGAAACGGACCGCTCTGACGCCGTAATCTTGACATTAAAAATAAAAAAAATAAAAAATGTAAAAAAAGACCCAACGGAGCTCATTGCCTTCAGTCATGCAGAGACGGGAAGGTCTCGTCATTGATTTTGCTGGAAAGGGGAGAAATTGACCTGGAAGTATTATGCTTTTTGGGCACTAAAATAAGGTTGATTGTATGTTACAACGCAAAGTATAAAAGTGCGTTAGCTAACTATACATTCTAATTGATTTCAATGGGTCTTTCTCTATTTTGATTGTTTTAAACTGTTCTACTCAACTTCAACCAAAAATACATTTCAGAATTTTCATCAATTTCTGCATTTCCTGCACTCATTTCAGATAATTTCCACACTGCTACATAGGGCTGCACGATTTGTGCAAACAATCTAGGCATTTTGACCAAATGTTGCAATTGCGTTTTGACTTGTGATTTAGAGCAAAACAGTTGGGTGAACTGTTGGAATCATGGAAATTGAATGATTATTCAAATTCGATAGTTAGAATATAATAGTGGGCTCTTTAAATAGTGTTTGATATGACAACAAATTAAAATGCCAGGGAGGAGTTATTGTGACAGGGCAGGAATCAAAGTGTTGACAAGTGTTTCCTAGGGGACCCTATAATCTTTGGCTACGTTTGAATGTTTTCTCTTAACTACTTCATTTAACTAACATATTGTTTTGCGCATTCCTCTTTGATTTAGAAGATACTGTTGCACAAACAAACATGCAGATGTACAGTACCAGTCAAAAGTATGGACACCTATTCATTCAAGTTTTTTTTTTTTTTTTTACTATTTTCTACATTGTAGAATAATAGTGAAGACATCAGAACTATGAAATAACACATGGAGTCATGTAGTAAGCAAAAAAGTGTTAAACAAATCAAAATATATTTTAGTTTTTTCAAAGTATCCTTGATGATACTGTAGCTTTGCATACTCCTGGCATTCTCTCAACCAGCTAAATTAGGTGGTCACCTGGAATGAATTTCAATTAACAGGTGTGCCTTGTTAAGTTATTTTGTGGGATTTCTTTCCTCAATGCGTTTGAGCCAATCAGTTGTGTAGTGACAAGGTAGGGGTGGTATACAGAAGATGCCCTACTTGGTAAAATACCAAGTCCATATTAGGGCAAGAACAACTCAAATAAGCAATGCGAAATGCCAGTCCATCATTACTTCAAGACATTAAGGTCAGTCAATCTGGAAAGTTTCAAGAACTTTAAGTGTCTTCCAGTGCAGTCGCAAAAACCATCAAGCACAATGACGAAACTGGCTCTTGTGAGGACCGCCACAGGAATGGAAACCCCAGATGTACCTCTGCTGCAAAGGACAAGTCCATTAAAGTTACCAGCCTCAGAAATTGCAGCCCACAGAGTTCAAGTAATAGAAACATCACAACATCAACAGTTCAGAGGAGACTGCGTGAATCAGGCCTTCATGGTCAAATTGCTACAAAGAAATCACTACTAAAGGACACCAATAAGAAGAGACTTGCATGGGCCAAGAAACACGAGCAATGGACATTAGACCGGTGGAAATCTGTCCTTTGGTCTGATGAGTCCAAATTTGAGATGGTTGGTTCAACTGCCATGTCTTTGTGAGACGCAGAGCAGGTGAACGGATGATCTTCACATGTGTGGTTCCTCCCCGTGAAGCATGGAAGAGGTGGTGTGGGGGTGCTTTGCTGGTGCCACTGTCAGTAATTTATTTAGAATTCAAGGCACACTTAACCAGCATGGCTACCACAGCATTCTGCAGCGATACACACTTAACCATCTGGTTTGCACTTAGTGGGGCTGTCATTTGTTTTTCAACAGGACAATGACCCAAAACACACTTCCAGGCTGTGTAAGGGCTTCATGAAATGGAGACCTTGCCTTGGCCGAGCAACCGCACGCAAGCCTAAGATCACCATGCGCAATGCCAAGTGTCTGTTGGAGTAGTGCAAAGCTTGCCACCATTGGACTCTGGAACAGTGGAAACGCGTTCTCTGGAGTGATTGAATCACGCTTCACCATCTGGCAGTCCGACGGGCGAATATGGGTTTGTCGGATGCCAGGATAAAGCTGCCTTCCCCAATGCATAGTGCAAACTGTAAAGATTGTCAGCGGATGAATGTTGGTCTGGGGCTGCTTTTCATCGTTCGGACTAGACCCCTTAGTTCCGGTGAAGGGAAATCTTAACGCTACAGCATACAATAACATTTTCGATGATTCCATTCTTCCAACTTTGTGGCAACAGTTTGGGGAAGGCCCTTAACTGTTTCCGCATGACAATGCCCCTAAGCACAAAGCGAGGTCCATACAGAAATGCTTTGTCGAGATCAGTGTGGAGGACTTTTCTGGAGTGCACAGAGCCCTGACCTCAACCTCATCGAACACCTTTGGGATGAATTGGAACGCAGACTGTGAGCCAGGCCAAATCGCCCCACATCAGTACCCGACCTCACTAATGCTCTTGTGGCTGAATGGAAGCAAGTCCCTGCAGCAATGTTCCAACATCTAGTGGAAAGCCTTCCCAGAACAGTGGAGGCTGTTATAGCAGAAAATGGGGCCAACTCTATATTTTTATTGTATTTATTTTACCTTTATTTAACCAGGTAGGCAAGTTGAGAACAAGTTCTCATTTACAATTGCGACCTGGCCAAGATAAAGCAAAGCAGTTCGACAGATACAACGACACAGAGTTACACATGGAGCAAAATAAATAAATAAAAATTAAATACAGTTGGGAAAGAGGTAGTTGTTTGGGCTAAATTATAGGTGGGCTATGTACAGGTGCAGTAATCTGTGAGCTGCTCTGACAGTTGGTGCTTAAAGCTAGTGAGGGAGATAAGTGTTTCCAGTTTCAGAGATTTTTGTAGTTCGTTCCAGTCATTGGCAGCAGAGAACTGGAAGGAGAGGCGGCCAAAGGAAGAATTGGTTTTGGGGGTGACTAGAGAGATATACCTGCTGGAGCGTGTGCTACAGGTGGGAGATGCTATGTTAATGCCCATGATTTTGGAATGAGATGTTCGATGAGCAGGTGTCCATATACTTTTGGTCATGTAGTTTACTGGAGCAGTGCAGAGCTGTTGTGAAGGAAGTTGTCAAGGAAGTGACAACCAATCATATCAATCCAGAGCTATACGGATCTCTTTGTTACAAAATTTGGGAGGCACACAACATTTCAGTACGGACTACGGCACTCAGTTTGGCCTCTGCATGCCTCTGGAGGCTCCACAATTGTCACACCCTCCATACGGAGCCTCCGAACACATTTTCAGATCAAGCATAATACACTGCTCAAAAAAATAAAGGGAACACTAAAATAACACATCCTAGATCTGAATGAATGAAATATTCTTATAAAATACTTTTTTCTTTACATAGTTGAATGTGCTGACAACAAAATCACACAAATTATTAATGGAAATCAAATTGATCAACCCATGGAGGTCTGGATTTGGAGTCACACTCAAAATTAAAGTGGAAAACCACACTACAGGCTGATCCAACTTTGATGTAATGTCCTAAAAACAAGTCAAAATGAGGCTCAGTAGTGTGTGTGGCCTCCACGTGCCTGTATGACGTGCCTACAACGCCTGGGCATGCTCCTGATGAGGTAGCGGATGGTCTCCTGAGGGATCTCCTCCCAGACCTGGACTAAAGCATCCGCCAACTCCTGGACAGTCTGTGGTGCAACGTGGCGTTGGTGGATGGAGCGAGACATGATGTCCCAGATGT
The DNA here is from genome assembly GCF_002021735.2 of Oncorhynchus kisutch. Lineage (NCBI taxonomy): Eukaryota > Metazoa > Chordata > Actinopteri > Salmoniformes > Salmonidae > Oncorhynchus > Oncorhynchus kisutch. The sequence continues at coordinate 57,098,117 of NC_034181.2, read as the reverse complement.
GCTCAATTGGATTCAGGTCTGGGGTGGGCCAGTCCATAGCATCAATGCCTTCCTCTTGCAGGAACTGCTGACACACTCCAGCCACACTGAGGTCTAGCATTGTCTTGCATTAGGAGGAACCCAGGGCCAACCGCACCAGCATATGGTCTCACAAGGGGTCTGAGGATCTCATCTCGGTACCTAATGGCAGTCAGGCTACCTCTGGCGAGCACATGGAGGGCTGTGCAGCCCCCCCAAAGAAATGCCACCCCACACCATGACTGACCCACCGCCAAACCGGTCATGCTGGAGGATGTTGCAGGCAGCAGAACGTTCTCCACGGCGTCTCCAGGCTGTCACGTCTGTCACGTGCTCAGTGTGAACCTGCTTTCATCTGTGAAGAGCACCTGTGGACGTTCGGCCCTCATACCACCCTCATGGAGTCTGTTTCTGACCGTTTGAGCAGACACATACACAGTTGTGGCCTGCTGAAGGTCATTGTGCAGGGCTCTGGCAGTGCTCCTCCTTGCACAAAGGTGGAGGTAGCGGTCCTGCTTCTGGGTTGTTGCCCTCCTACGGCCTCCTCCACGTCTCCTGATGTACTGGCCTGTCTCCTGGTAGCGCCTCCATGCTCTGGACACTACGCTGACAGACACAGCAAACCTTCTTGCCACAGCTCGCATTGATGTGCCATCCTGGATGAGCTGCACTACCTGAGCCACTTGTGTGGGTTGTAGACTCCGTCTCATGCTACCACTAGAGTGAAAGCACCGCCAGCAAGTGACCAAAACATCAGCCAGGAAGCATAGGAACTGAGAAGTGGTCTGTGGTTATCACCTGCAGAACCACTCCTTTATCGGGGGTGTCTTGCTAATTGCCTATAATTTCCACCTGTTGTCTATTCCATTTGCACAATAGCATGTGAAATTTATTGTCAATCAGTGTTGCTTCCTAAGTGGACAGTGTGATTTCACAGAAGTGTGATTGACTTGGAGTTACATTGTGTTGTTTAAGTGTTCCCTTTATTTTTTGAGCAGTGTAAATAAACTGTGCTGTAGACTACAGTCAGATGGCAAACCATTTTTGTTGACGGGGTGCAAGATTTATTTTGCCTAATTTTTAAGATATGTTGGTGCTTATAATTTACGACATTTTGGTAGGTTATTCGTTAGTCAACTTGTCTAAATTTGATACATGCAGCTTATCTTCTGTCATTATATTGGCCTAGAAGACTAAATAAGCCCTTGCTCACCAGAATGTCATAAATCGTTAGAATGAATGCAATCTTGTTGACATCAGAAAAGTTTTCTGCCATCTCTGCTTCTTTTGTGGAGCAATGACATCTAGGGACTGGGAAGAAAACACAATAAATAACAAGGAAAGATTTGGCTAACTTTCCAAATTACATTAGTTTGACCGGTTGTAAGGAAATGGAAAGCTGTGAAAGATTTCAGTTAGGCTTGGATGCATATTTTATGTGGTTAAAATACAATCAGCTTTTATGATGCTGATAAAGATAACATCTCTACAGATGGCATCTAAATGTGGATTTGCATGCTCTCAAGATGCTGAAAGAAATCAACCATATTTCTCCACTCCTGTTCCCGAGTCAAAATGTGTCCTTCACTTGGTGTATAATTTTACTGCAAGAAATGCTTAGTTCTGCAGGAGTTCATATTAAGGCGATGTGAGAGGTTACAGTCAGTGTCCAGATTTCAGCTTTCATTTGAACCCATCTGAACAGTAGGCTACAGTTCCCTTGACGTGCCATAGGTCTATTTGAAGTCCCTGTCTTGACTGTCAAATTTTTATAGCACCTCACAATCATCACACACAACATAGCCGGCACTGCCATCATCCTCTTTTACCATTTCACCAAATCTTTTTCAACTCTCCATTTCGTGGCTTTTCTCTGATTGAATTAAACTCCGACATTGTCCTTTTTGTCTCCGTGGATCGATGTTAACTCTTTCTGCCCGTTCGCAAAAGTGTTTTGATGGTTGGCGTGTTGGATATTTGGCTGTTGTACAGTTAGGCCCTAAAGCTTATATGCATAGGCACTAATGCCAGAGAGCATAAAATAATGAAAGAAAAATATATATTTTGCCTTTTTTTTTTTTAAAGGTATTGTTTTCTCTTTATTCAACCTGGCCTTCATTCACGCAATATTTCATGATACTAAACCAGCCTGCC